>NC_092736.1:35262211-35913353 GCF_047496885.1 Scyliorhinus torazame | reverse complement strand
CCCCCCACTCTCCCCCCCCCCCCTCAAATCACCTCCCCCCCCCACATCCTCCCCCCCCCCCCCAAACTCCCCTCCCCCCCTCAAAACTCCCCTCCCCCCCCCCCCACAAACTCCCACCCCCCCCCCCCCACTCCAACTCCCCCCCCCTCCACATCTCCCTCCCTCCCCCCCTCAAATCACCCACCCCCCACAAATCTCCCTCCCCCCCCCTCAACTCTCCCTCCCACCCCTCAAATCTCCCTCCCTCCCCCCCCCCTCAACTCCCCCTCCCCCCCCTCCAATCTCCCCCCCCCCTCAATCTCCTCCCCCCCCCTCAATCTCCCTCCCCCCCTCAACTCTCCCTCCCCCCCCAAATCTCCCTCCCTCCCCCCCTCAAATCCCTCCCCCCCCTCAAATCCCCCCCCCACTCAAATCTCCCTCCCTCCCCCCCCTCAAATCTCCCTCCCCTCCCCCCCTCAAATCTCCCTCCCCCCCCCTCAATCTCCCTCCATCCCCCCCTCAAATCTCCTCCCTCCCCCCTCAAATCTCCCTCCCCCCCTCAAAACTCCCCTCCCCCCCTCAAATCTCCCCCCCCCCTCAAATCTCCCCCCCCCTCAAATCCCCCCTCCCCCCCTCAATCTCCTCCCCCCTCAATCTCCTCCCCCCCACACATCTCCTCCATCCCCCTCAATCTCCCTCCATCCCCCCTCAAATCTCTCCCCCTCTCCCCCCCCTCAAATCTCCCTCCCCCCCTCAAATCTCCCTCCCCCCCCTCAATCTCCCCTCCCCCCCTCAAATCTCCCTCCCCCCCCCTCAATTCTCCCTCCCCCCCCTCAATTCTCCTCCCCCCCTCAAATCTCCCTCCCCCCTCAAATCTCCCTCCCCCCCCCTCAAATCTCCCTCCCCCCCCCCCCTCAAATCTCCCTCCCCCCCCCCTCAAATCTCCCTCCCCCCCCCCCTCAAATCTCCTCCCTCCCCCCCCCCTCAAATCTCCCTCCCTCCCCCCCCCTCAAATCTCCCTCCCTCCCCCCCTCAAATCTCCCTCCCTCCCCCCCTCAAATCTCCCTCCCTCCCCCCCTCAAATCTCCCTCCCTCCCCCTCAAATCTCCCTCCCATCCCCCCCCTCAAATCTCCCTCCCTCCCCCCCTCAAACTCCTCCCTCCCTCCCCCCCCCTCAAATCTCCCTCCCTCCCCCCCTCAAATCTCCCTCCCTCCCCCCCCTCAAATCTCCCTCCTCCCCCCCCTCAAATCTCCCTCCCCCCCCTCAAATCTCCCTCCCCCCCCTCAATTCTCCCTCCCCCCCCTCAATTCTCCCTCCCCCCCCTCAATTCTCCCTCCCCCCCCTCAAATCTCCCTCCCCCCCCTCACAATCTCCCTCCCCACCCCCCCTCAAATCTCCCCTCCCACCCCCCCTCAAATCTCCCTCCATCCCCCCCCTCAATCTCCCTCACCCCCCCCCCTCAAATCCACCTCGTATTGTCCCGAATGACGTGCCTGTTTGGTGAATTAGAGATTTTGAATTCTCCCTCTGTATCCGAACAGGCAGCGGAATGTGGCGACTAGGGGATTTTCACAGTAACCTCACTGCAGTGTTTAACGTAAGCCTACTTGTGACAGTAATAAGGATTATCAAAACCTCATTTAAACCCCCACTAATCTCCTGCCTCCCTTCCTTTAAATCTATTCCACCCACCCTGCGGTTACTGTATAAACCCATGCCCCCACCAGGCCTGACCGCAGCCTGTGGAGGGAGAGCTAGAGTGTCTGTTTGCAGTTGCAACAAGACTTCATTTGATCGAGTGCCTTCCACTGGGCTCAGCCCATCCCAACAGAAGCTCCAGAGTTAGACCTACTGGATTTTGTTCAATCAGATCAATGGCTGATTTGTCTCCAGTCCCAATGAGAGAAGTGTTGGTGTTGCTGCAAAGTAGAGAGATGCAACAAGGTCCCATAAGAAGTGGGGATTCATGTTTTCTTGGTTGAGAGGATACAATGTTGGTCAGGACATGGATACACAATAAAGGACAGCATAATGGTTAGCACTGCTGCATCTCTGTGCCAGGGACCCCGGGTTTGATTCTGGCCTTGGGTGATATGCGTGTGGAGTCTGCACGTTCTCCCCATGTCTGTGTGGGTTTCCTCCGGGTGCTCCAGTTTCCTCCACAGTCCAAAGCTGTGCAGTTTAGCTGCATTGGCATGGGTAAATTGCCCCCAAGTGTCCAAAGGTTATGTGGGGTTTCAGAGATGAGGCGTGCTTAGGTAGGATGCTCTTTCAGAGGTCAGTGCAGACTCGATGAGCCGATCGACTCTTGGAGTGAAGAGATTCTTGAAAATTATTACAGCGTAGGTCGAGGCCATTCGCCCATCATGTCTGCATCGGTTGTTGAAATGAGCAATCCACTCTGCTCTCTCCTTCTTCCTGTACCCTTGTACGTTCTTCCTTTTTAGATAAACATCGAATTTGCTTTTGAATGCCTCACTTGAACTTGCCTCCACCATGCACTCGGGCAGTGCATTCCAGACTGTGACCACTTAAAGTTGGGTGACCATGTTTTTCCGCTTGTCGCTTTTGCTTCTTTTACAAATTTCTTTAAATTTGTGCCCTCTTCTTGATTCTTTCACGACTGGGAACAGTCCTTCCATCAACTGTGACTGGATCCCTCATGATTTTGAGCACCCCCTACCAAATCTCCTCTCAACCTTCTTTTCTCCAAGGAAGGCGGTCCTAATTTCTCCAATCTATCTTCATAGCTCTTCATCCAAGAACAGGAACAGGCCCTTCGGCCCTCCAAGCCTGTACCGGTCACGATACCACCCGTGGCCAAAACCCTCAGCACTTCCTAGTGCCAGATCCCTCTATACCCATTCTATCCATGTATTTGTCGAGGTGCCTTGTGAACGCGGTTAATGTGTCTGCTTCCACAACCTCTCCTGGCAGCTCGTTCCAGGCACTCACCACCTTGGAAAAAATTTTGTGAACCTTTCTCATGAATCTTTTCTGCACTCTTTCCAATGCCTTCACATCCTTCCTAACTTGCAGCACACAGAACTGGACACAGTACTCCACCTGAGGTTGAACTAGTGTTTTCACAGCCTTCTCTGTGCTGCACAAGTAAAGCCCAGACTGCCATATGCTTTATTAACTGTGCTCTCAACCTGGCACATGCACCCAGGTCCCTCTGCTCCTGCACGAGAATTGTGCCCTTTATTTTATGTTGTTTCTCATGTTCTTCCGATCAAAATGAACCCCATCCCATTTTTCACACTGGACTTTCATCTGCCACCTGTCTGCCGATTTTACCAACCTGTCCTTTTGAAGTTCGATACTATCCTTACACAGTTCACAACATTTCCGTATCATTCGCAAACTTTGAAATTGTGACCCGAGTACCAAAGTTTCGGTCGTTGGTATGTATCAGGGAAAGCAAATGAAGCAACACTGGTGTACTCTGCTACAAACCTTCCTCCTGCCTGAAGAACCATTAACCACCACTCCCTGTTTCCTATTCAATTAGCCAATTCCCTATCCATGTTACTCCCGTTCCTTTTATTCTCGGAGCCCACAGGTTTGTCATGCGGCAGCGGAACAAACGCCTTTTGGAAGGTCATGTCCATCACACTCTTCAGCAACTCTCTTCTGGCTTCAAAACAAAAGCCAGCAAGCGAGTTAAATATGATCTTCCCTCGCTGGCTTTTAAAAATTAAGCCATATTTGTCCATGTGACTATTAATTGTGTCCTGAATTTACCCCCACTAAAGTTAAACTGTCATTGCTGGGCTCGAACAAGGGTGTAACATTTGCAATTCCCCGGGCCTCGGGCCATACTCTGGTCCAAGGATGGCTGGAAAAATATGACCATTGCCTCTGTAATTTCCACGCTCACTTCCCTGAGTATCTTTGGATGCAACCCACAGGGTCCTGGTGCCTTATATCTATCCTTTACCACCTCCATATCCATTTTAAACCATTCTAGTATCTGGATTACCTCCTCTCTGGTCTGGGTAGCATCCTCTTCCGTGGTAAAGGCAGATGCAAAGTGTTTGTTTAATACCTCAGCCATGCCCTCTGCTTTCATGTGTAAATCTTTTTTGGTCTCCAATTGTCCCTACTCTTCCTTTGGGATTCCCTCTTATGTTGGTGACCAGTATCTTTTTGCTTCTCTTATTTGCTTTTTCACTTCCCCTCTGAAACTTCTATATTCAGCGTGGTTCTCAATTGTATATTTTACTTTATATTTATATGTAGCACACCTTTTTCTTTATTTTAATTTCTGTGTCCTTTGGCATCCAGAAAGCTCTGGATTTGAGCTCTACCTTTTCCTTTCGAGGGTATATGCTTCGACTGTGCTCGGACCACCTCTTCTTTGAAGATAGCCCAGATCAGCTACTGATTTTTCTGCCAACTTTTGACTCAACTTTATTTGGCCCAGTTTCATTCTTACTCATTGAAGTTGGCTTTCCCCCAGTTAATTATTCATAGAATTCCTTGCGGTGCAAAAGGAACCATTCGGCCTATCGAGTCTGCACCCTACTTAGGCCCACTCCCTCCTGCCTCACCCTCGTAACCCCACCCAACGTTTGGACACTTACAGGCAATTTAGCATGACCACTGCATTTAACCTGCACATATCCATATATGGGAGGAAACCCACGCAGACACAGGGAGACACGTAAACTCCATACTCAGTGACCCATGGCCAAAATGCACCTGGGTCCCTGGTGCTGTGAAGCAGCAGTGCTAAACACTGTGCCACCCTTTTCCAATGTCATTTTAAACCTTCTGATACAATGATCTCTGTTCCCTAACTATTCCCCTAATGATACTTGATCCAGTTTGCTGACCTCATTCTGAACCAAGTTTGTAAATGAGAAAGGCTTATAGAGCTGCGAATATACTCTTCTCGCAAATTCTCCTGAACACACAGTAAGGACTCTTTCCCCTCTCTGCCCTTTACACAACCACTATCCCATTCTTTATTAGGACAATTAAAGTACCCATTTAACTACCTATAATTTTTGCAGCTCTCTGAATTCCTTGCAGATTTGTTCCTCTACATGCTTCCAATGTTGGTGGCCTATAGACGACGCCAAGCAACATAATTGCAGCTTTTTTGTTCTTTAGCTTCAGCCAAATAGATTGCGTCCTTGACTCCTCTGGGACATCCTCTTTCCCCAGCAGTACTGTGATGCTCTCCTCAATCCACCTCTCTCCCCTTTCTTCCTTTCCCGTCTTTGTCCTTGCTGACAGAAAATTTCCCTGCTGTTCTTTTGAGATCAATATTGGAAGACAAATTGGTTCTTGGTTTAACACCTCATCCAAGAGATTGAACCTCTGAAAGGACAATCTCAGTGTCAGCCTGGGTTCTGTGCTCAGGCCTCTGGAGTGAAATCTTCAGGTTCAGATTCACTGGGGCACATTTCACACTTGGACACTGAGTGTGAAACATTTGCTGGAAGTTAAGTAATAACCTGAATCAAAAATACGTTTTGAAAAAAATGTACGACAACACTAATGTTTGATATTGAGACAGAAGCTTCAGCTAAGGAATTATCCTCTGAGTGGGTTACCTAGCTGGTTACTTGGTTTAGAGCTTTATATTGTTGTGCAAATTTGAGGATCTCTTAGTTTTTTTTGGTGAATGCTAAATATTATCAGGAAAGCAAATTGCTTAGGAGTGCATTTGAAAGATAAATTTAATTGTATTATTCAGAAGTTCCATTTTGATCAGATTTGTTTCGGACATTGCAATGTTAGTGTCTCAAAAAAACTGTGGATATTTTTTCTTCAAAATTGCTTCATTTAATTGGTTTGACAAAAACTTTTTCACACTAGTTTCTTATCTCACTGCTACTTACAATTCTCAATTAAAATGGTTAATTTGAATTTTTCAATGTAAAAGCTGACATTGCTCATTGGAGGTGGACCATAGTTTCTGATTTTCGAATGTGAAATACGTACATTTTGTGTTGATTAGCAGAGCACTTTTTAAAAACCAGAGTGAGTATGTTTTAATAAGAGTAGATACTGTAAAATAGGTACACAAAGTTTTCATAAATTGTTCAATTGATCAGTGCAAAAGGTCCATTTGTTTGTCCGGATGAAGCCCAGATGCTGATTATGGTGAAAGCCATTAAGAAGCCATTAATCTAAAATGTTAATACAAGATGTATATTGTTTTTTCTGAAATTTATTGTAGTACCATTTAATATATATTAGGAATATTGAATAGACTATCATGAACTATGAATTTGATAGATATGATGTACGTTAGCTGCACACTTCAGATCTGTTTTAAGATACTATTGACAATTAACTCGAGCACGCTCATGCAAAGTAGCTGTGGTTTGTACAAAATCTGCCGTTGCAATGTAAATTCAAAGTTGGGTTTAACCAGGTGGTGCAGAGGATGTGGATAGTGTGACTCTCTCATGTTAAAAAAAAAACCAACAAAACTTTAAATGTTTTACATTAGCTGCAGGTGCATTCAGAGTGTGCTGATCTTCGCCCTCGAAATGCCTACCACGCACTTCTATCGCTTCCACACGAGCAAAACAATGAGGTGCAGTCATGTTGGTAGCAGCTAAGACTAGTTAATCTGTGCAAAGTGAAGGAGAAAGGGGAGCTCGGAATCTGTTCTTTATATTTCTTTTAAAAAAATCAATAACTTGTGATGTAGAGTAGGATTGAAGAGCAATTGCGATTTTCAAGTAACGTGGGGCTGGAGGGCATTAAATAATTGACTAGAATGCACAGATCTATTTTAGGCTGCAATTTAAAATCTCTCATCATTGTTTTAATGTGATATTTAATGTGCATGGTTAAACAAAACTTGTGACAATTTCGAACACCAGAGAAACTAAACAAAGAAAAGTACAGCACAGGAGCAGGCTCTTCGGCCCTCCAAGCCGTCGCCGACCATGTTGCCCGTCTAACCTAAAACCTACACTTCTGGGGTTTCAATCCCTCTATTCCCATCCTACTTATGTATTTGTCGAGACGCCCCTTAAACATCACTATGGTACCTGCTTCCACCACCTCCTCCGGCAGCGAGTTCCATGCACTCTTCACCCTGTGTGTAACTCCACACGGACAGTGACCCAGGGCCGGGATCGAACCTGGGTCCTCGGCTGTGAGGCAGCAGTGCTAACCACTGCGTCACCCTGCTGTCCCACATAGACAATTTCTAATTAAAATGTGAGCATAGGAAATGTATTTTTAATATAATCTATGGTAAAACGGTCAAATCTTTTTGTCAAATTAAACATTGTTAAATCATCAAATTTCGATGTAATCTCACTTTTGAGTGAGTGTGTACTAGTGAAATTTAGGCCACTTTCTAACTAGTCTTTTTCTCTTTTCTTTTCAAAAATATTGAGGCATTCATCAAACAACCATAAAAAAGCAAGCAAACAGGAATGGAAATAATCAGAACAAATAAATATCTACCACCCCACCATCCTGCTTCCCAACTCTCAGGGCAGCACGGTAGCACAAGTGGATAGCACTGTGGCTTCACAGAGCCAGGGTCCCAGGTTCGATTCCCCGCTGGGCCACTGTCTGTGCGGAGTCTGCACATTCTCCCCGTGTCTGCGTGGGTTTCCTCCGGATGCTCTGGTTTCCTCCCACAATCCAAAGATGTGCAGGGCAGGTGGATTGGCCATGATAAATTGCCCTTAGTGACCAAAAAGGTTAGGAGGGGTTATTGGGTTACGGGGATAGGGTAGAAGTGAGGGGTAGAAGTACGGGAATTGAACCTTTGCTGCTAGCTTCGCTCTGCATCACGAACCAGTCATCCAGCCAATTGAACTAAACCAGACCCCTTTCTATGGACCACTGGGCTCGAGCATTTCGTCGTTACACAGTTCTGTCTCATCAGCCGGGTGAGCAGATTTGAATTTTGGGGGGAATGGTGGAAAGTGAGATTGTGAACTCATGAAGGTATGTGGCAGAGTCAAGAATTGAAACCCATTTACTTCACTGATTTGAACACAAACATGTCAGCAGGTTCGTTCTCGTCCACAAAGGATAAATCTTTTTGAAAATATAGCTTTTCATCACTCTGCTTCCGCTGCCCAAGTTATTGTTTCATGATCTGTTTTTTGCAATGCAGAGTTGTACTGTAAGTATATTAGCATTTTTCTAACTTCTGTATAGAAATGTGATACAGCAGAATGTCTGTTTTTAGGTTCGCTGAGTATGGGGGAAGCAAGCAGGCTTCCCCTATTATTGAAAATTCTGAAGTGTTTAGGAGCTGTGTCTTGAGGGATTTTGCTTGTATAACCTATGGACATTTCTTTTAAAACTCGAAAGTAGTACAAAAAATGTTCAGATTGAACCATCAAACTCTCCCACACGGTGTGGGATTCCTCCGGGTGCTCCGGTTTCACCCAAAGTCCAAAGACGTGCAGGTAAGGTGGATTGGCCGTGATAAACCAAAAAGGTTAGGAGGGGTTATTGGGTTACGGGGATAGGGTGGAAATGAGGGCTTAAGTGGGTCGGTGCAGACTCGATGGGCCAAATGGCCTCTTTCGTTCAAAGTGGCGAGGATGTGCCATACAAAATGGCAGACGAACTGAATAGTTACTTTGCATCATCTTTCTTAACATGAAACATGAAAATGGCTTATTGTCACAAATAGGCTTCAAATGAAGTTACTGTGGAAAAACCCCTAGTCGTCACATTCCGGCACCTGTTCGGGGAGGCTGGCATGGGAAGGTGCCGCATGAGAGATTGTTAAATAAGTTAAGAGCCTATAGTGTTCAGGGTAAGATCCTGGCATGGATAGAGGATTAGCTGACTGGCAGAAGGCAGAGAGTGGGGATGGAAGCCGGTGACTAGTGGTGTATCGCTGGGGTCGGTGCTGGGACCACAACTTTTCACAATGAGAGGTTTATAAGATGATCAGGGGAATAGATAGAGTAAACAGTCAGACTTTTTCCCCGGGTGGAACAAACCATTACAAGGGGACATAAATTTAAGGTGAAAGGTGGAAGATATAGGAGGGATATCAGAGGTAGGTTCTTTACCCAGAGAGTAGTGGGGGCATGGAATGCACTGCCTGTGGAAGTAGTTGAGTCGGAAACATTAGGGACCTTGAAGCAGCTATTGGATAGGTACATGGATTACGGTAAAATGATATAGTGTAGATTTATTTGTTCTTAAGAGCAGCACGGTAGCATTGTGGATAGCACAATTGCTTCACAGATCCAGGGTCCCAGTTTCGATTCCGGCTTGGGTCACTGTCTGTGCGGAGTCTGCACGCCCTCCCCGTGTCTGCGTGGGTTTCCTCCGGGTGCTCCGGTTTCCTCCCACAGTCCAAAGATGTGCCGGTTAGGTGAATTGGCCAATGATAAATTGCCCTTAATGTCCAAAATTGCCCTTGGTGTTGGGTGAAGGTGTTGAGTTTGGGTAGGGTGCTCTTTCCAAGAGCCGGTGCAGACTCAAAGGGCCGAATGGCCTCCTTCTGCACTGTAAATTCAATGATAATCTCTGATTAATCGAGGACAAAGGTTCGGCACAACATCGTGGGCCGAAGGGCCTGTTCTGTGCTGTATTTTCTATGTTCTATGTTCTAATACACATTAATGATCTGGAGGAAAGAGCTGAAGGCACTGTTGCTAAGTTTGCAGATGATACAAACATCTGTAGAGGGACAGGTAGTGTTGAGAAAGTAATGGGGCTGCAGAAGGACTTGGACAGGCTAGGAGAGTGGGCAAAGAAGTGGCAAAGGAAATACAATGTGGAAAAATGTGAGGTTATGCACTTTTGGAAGGAGAAATGGAGGCATCGACTATTTTCTAAATGGGAAAATGCTTAGGAAATCGGAAGCACAAAGTGACTTGGGAGTCCTTGTTCACGATTCTCTTAAGGTTAATGTGCAGGTTCAGTCGACATTTAGGAAGGCAAATGCAATGTTAGCATTCATGTCGAGAGGGCTAGAATACAAGACCAGGGATGTACTTCTAAGGCTGTATAAGACTCTGGTCAGACCCCATTTGGAGTATTGTGAGCAGTTTTGGGTCCCAAGGAAGGATGCGCTGGGCTTGGTAAGGGTTCAGAGGAGGTTTACAAGAAGGATTCCTGGAATGAAGAGCTTATCGTACGAGGAAAGGTTGAGGTCTCTGGGTCTGTACTCGTTGGAGTTTAGAAGGATGAGGGGGGATCTTATTGAAACTTAGAGGATACTGAGAGGCCTGGAGAGAGTGGACGTGGAGAGGATGTTTCCACTTGTAGGAAAAACTAGAAGCAGAGGACACAATCTCAGACTGAAGGGACGATCCTTTAAAACTGAGATGAGGAATTTCTTCAGCCAGAGGGTGGTGAATCTGTGGAACTCATTGCCACAGAAGGCTGTGGAAGCCAAATCACAGTGTCTTTAAGACAGAGATAGTTAGGTTCTTGATTAATAAGGGGATTGGGGTTATGGGGAGAAGGCAGGAGAATGGGGCTGAGAAAAATATCAGCCATGATTGAATGGCGGAGCAGACTCGATGGGCGGAGTGGCCTAATTCTGCTCCTGTGTCTTATGGTCTTGTATGTAGCTTCCGATCACGCTGAGACTGATGGACAATTTTAAATTGGTTGTTAGCTATTCTTAGCACATGGAGGATTATTTAGCAAATGTTGCCCAATCATTGAGTTTTGGAAGTGCGCGTTGGTTGGGTACGATCAGTGTGAATAGCTGAAGGGACATGCTGTTTGATATGTTTTGCCAGTTTTTGGGGCGTATGACCTATATACCTGGCATCTCTCTGAAATTCTTACATCACATTAATCGTTTGTGTGATTGGCAGAATGTCCTTTTGACCTGACAGCAGCATCCTGCGAGTGACGAACTCCACTCGTGTTGCTGCTGCATAGTAGCAGCGTGAACCAGCCAGCTTCACCTGTTACTCAAAGTTGTGGGGTAACTTGCCCTTCCAGGATAGTCCGTGGTAGATCGGGCATTTTTCAGGGCTAAAAATGACGGCCTTGGGCCATTTCAAGAGTGAACACAGTGTCCTTCATTAGATGAGATTGTGCAATTGGCAGAGTGTATCTGAACCGAGAAGATCCACTTTAGATTTTACTCAGCTTGTGGATTGTGTGTGTCGGTGACCGGAGTCCTGTGGACTGTGTGTGTCGGTGACCGGAGTCCTGTGGACTGTGTGTGTCGGTGACCGGAGTCCTGTGGACTGTGTGTGTCGGTGACCGGAGTCCTGTGGACTGTGTGTGTCGGTGACCGGAGTCCTGTGGACTGTGTGTGTCGGTGACCGGAGTCCTGTGGACTGTGTGTGTCGGTGACCGGAGTCCTGTGGACTGTGTGTGTCGGTGACCGGAGTCCTGTGGACTGTGTGTGTCGGTGACCGGAGTCCTGTGGACTGTGTGTGTCGGTGACCGGAGTCCTGTGGACTGTGTGTGTCGGTGACCGGAGTCCTGTGGACTGTGTGTGTCGGTGACCGGAGTCCTGTGGACTGTGTGTGTCGGTGACCGGAGTCCTGTGGACTGTGTGTGTCGGTGACCGGAGTCCTGTGGACTGTGTGTGTCGGTGACCGGAGTCCTGTGGACTGTGTGTGTCGGTGACCGGAGTCCTGTGGACTGTGTGTGTCGGTGACCGGAGTCCTGTGGACTGTGTGTGTCGGTGACCTGGGGATTGTAAACTTGGGTGTAATTTGATATTTGGGTGCTGTGTACTCAAACTGTTTTGAAGTGCCAAGTTTGTTCAAGCAACCATTTAATATTGAGCTCATCCCAGAGATGTTTATCCGAGTTATTATTATCCTTGGGCTCTCTTGGCCACTGATATAAGAAAAATAATTCAATCCAGTTGAATACAAACATGACACAATACTAATGTAATGGAGATTTTTAAATCATTTGTTTTACATAGAACATAGAACGATACAGCGCAGTACAGGCCCTTCGGCCCACGATGTTGCACCGAAGCAAAAGCCATCTAACCTACACTATGCCATTATCATCCATATGTTTATCCAATAAACCTTTAAATGCCCTCAATGTTGGCGAGTTCACTACTGTTGCAGGTAGGGCATTCCAACAACAACAAAGAACAAAGAAATGTACAGCACAGGAACAGGCCCTTCGGCCCTCCAAGCCCGTGCCGACCATACTGCCCGACTAAACTACAATCTTCTACACTTCCTGGGTCCGTATCCTTCTATTCCCATCCTATTCATATATTTGTCAAGATGCCCCTTAAATGTCCCTATCGTCCCTGCCTCCACTACCTCCTCCGGTAGTGAGTTCCAGGCACCCACTACCCTCTGCGTAAAAAACTTGCCTCGTACATCTACTCTAAACTTTGCCCCTCTCACCTTAAACCTATGCCCCCTAGTAATTGACCCCTCTACCCTGGGGAAAAGCCTCTGACTATCCACTCTGTCTATGCCCCTCATAATTTTGTATACCTCTATCAGGTCGCCCCTCAACCTCCTTCGTTCCAGTGAGAACAAACCGAGTTTATTCAATCGCTCCTCATAGCTTATGCCCTCCAGACCAGGCAACATTCTGGTAAATCTCTTCTGCACCCTCTCTAAAGCCTCCACATCCTTCTGGTAGTGTGGCGACCAGAATTGAACACTATACTCCAAGTGTGGCCTAACTAAGGTTCTATACAGCTGCAACATGACTTGCCAATTCTTATACTCAATGCCCCGGCCAATGAAGGCAAGCATGCCGTATGCCTTCTTGACTACCTTCTCCACCTGTGTAGCCCCTTTCAGTGATCTGTGGACCTGTACTCCTAGATCTCTTTGACTTTCAATACTCTTGAGGGTTCTACCATTCACTGTATATTCCCTACCTGCATTAGCCCTTCCAAAATGCATTACCTCACATTTGTCCAGGTTAAACTCCATCTGCCATCTCTCCGCCCAAGTCTCCAGACAATCTAAATCCTGCTGTATCCTCAGACAGTCCTCATCGCTATCCGCAATTCCACCAACCTTTGTGTCGTCTGCAAACTTACTAATCAGACCAGTTACATTTTCCTCCAAATCATTTATATATACTACAAAGAGCAAAGGTCCCAGCACTGATCCTTGTGGAACACCACTGGTCACAGCCCTCCAATTAGAAAAGCATCCCTCCATTGCTACCCTCTGCCTTCTATGGCCTAGCCAGTTCTGTATCCACCTTGCCAGTTCACCCCTGATCCCGTGTGACTTCACCTTTTGTACTAGTCTACCATGAGGGACCTTGTCAAAGGCCTTACTGAAGTCCATATAGACAACATCTACTGCCCTACCTGCATCAATCATCTTAGTGACCTCCTCGAAAAACTCTCAAGTTAGTGAGACACGACCTCCCCTTCACAAAACTGTGCTGCCTCTCACTAATACACTAATTCCACGGCCTCACCACTCTCTGCGTAAAGAAGCTCACTCTGACCTCTATCTATTATGTGGCGATGCCGGCGTTGGACTGGGGTGAGCACAGTAAGAAGTCTTACAACACCAGGTTAAAGTCCAACAGGTTTGTTTCGATGTTACTAGCTTTCGGAGTGCTGCTCCTTCCTCAGGTGAGGAAGGAGCAGCGCTCCGAAAGCTAGTGACATCGAAACAAACCTGTTGGACTTTAACCTGGTGTTGTAAGACTTCTTCTTCTATCTATTACCCCTCAGTTTAAAGCTATGTCCCCTCGTGCCAGCCATTTCCATCCGCGGGAGAAGGCTCTCACTGTCAACCCTATCTAACCCCCTGATCATTTTGTATGCCTCTATTAAGTCTCCTCTTAACCTTCTTCTCTCCAACGAAAACAACCTCAAGTCCATCAGCCTTTCCTCATAAGATTTTCCCTCCATACCAGGCAACATCCTGGTAAATCTCCTCTGCACACGCTCCAAAGCCTCCACGTCCTTCCTATAATGCGGTGACCAGAACTGTACGCAATACTCCAAATGCGGCCGTGCCAGAGTTTTGTACAGCTGCAACATGACCTCCTGACTCCGGAACTCAATCCCTCTACCAATAAAGGCCAACACTCCATAGGCCTTCTTCACAACCCTATCAACCTGGGTGGCAACTTTCAGGGATCTATGTACATGGACACCTAGATCCCTCTGCTCATCCACACTTCCAAGAACTTTACCATTAGCCAAATATTCCGCATTCCTGTTATTCCTTCCAAAGTGAATCACCTCACACTTCTCTACATTAAACTCCATTTGCCACCTCTCAGCCCAGCTCTGCAACTTATCTATATCCCTCTGTAACCTGCTACATCCTTCCACACTGTCGACAACACCACCGCCTTCCTCTAGGTCATTGATAAAAATGACAAACAGCAACGGCCCCAGAACAGATCCTTGTGGTATGCCACTTGTAACTGAACTCCATTCTGAACATTTCCCATCAACCACCACCCACTGTCTTCTTTCAGCTAGCCAATTACTGATCCACATCTCTAAGTCACCCTCAATCCCCAGCCTCTGTATTTTCTGCAATAGCCTACCGTGGGGAACCTCATCAAAGGTTTTCAGAAATCCACATACACCACATCAACTGCTCTACCCTCGTCTACCTGTTCATTCACCTTCTCAAAGAACTCGATAAGGTTTGTGAGGCATGACCTACCCTTTACAAAGCCATGCTGACTATCCCTGATCATATTATTCCGATCTAGATGATTATAAATCTTGTCTCTTATAATCCCCCCCAAGACTTTACCCACTATAGACGTGAGGCTCACCGGTGTAGACCGGGGTTGTCTCTGCTCCCCTTTTTGAACAAAGGGACCACATTTGCTATCCTCCAGTCCACTGGCACTATTCCTGTAGCCAATGATGACATAAAAATCAAAGCCAAAGGTCCAGCAATCTCTTCCCTGGCCTCCCAGAGAATCCTAGGATAAATCCCATCAGGCCCCGGGGACTTATCTATTTTCAGCCTGTCCAGAATTGCCAACACCTCTTCCCTACGTACCTCAATGCCATCAATGAACAAAAGATGGCTTTTGTTTCGGTGCAACATCGTGGGCCGAAGGGCCTGTACTGCGCTGTATTGTTCTATGTTCTATGTTCTATTCTAATAGCCTGGGTCTCCGCATTCTCCTCCACAACATTATCTTTTTCCTGAGTGAATACTGACGAAAAATATTCATTTAGTATCTCGCCTATCTCTTCAGACTCCACACACAACTTCCCATCCCTGTCCTTGACTGGTCCTACTCTTACCCTAGTCATTCGCTTATTCCTGACATACCTATAGAAAGCTTTTGGGTTTTCTTTGATCCTTCCTGCCAAATACTTCTCATGTCCCCATCTTGCTCGTCTTAGCTCTCTCTTTAGATCCTTCCTCGCTACCTTGTAACTATCCATCGCCCCAACTGAAACTTCACACCTCATCTTCACATAGGCCTCCTTCTTCCTCTTAACAAGCGATTCCACTTCTTTGGTAAACCACGGTTCCCTCGCTCTACGCCTTCCTCCCTGCCTGACCGGTACATACTTATCAAGAACACGCAGTAGCTGATCCTTGAACAAGCTCCACTTATCCAGTGTGCCCAACACTTGCAGCCTACTTCTCCAACCTATCCCCCCCAAGTCACGTCTAATGGCATCATAATTGCCCTTACCCCAGCTATAACTCTTGCCCTGCTATCCCTGTTATCCCTTTCCATCACTAACGTATACGTTACCGAATTGTGGTCACTGTCCCCAAAGTGCTCTCCTACCTCCAAATCCAACACCTGGCCAGGTTCATTACCCAAAACCAAATCCAACGTGGCCTCGCCTCTTGTTGGCCTGTCAACATATTGTGTCAGGAAACCCTCCTGCACACACTGTACAAAAAACGACCCATCTAATGTACTCGAACTATATCTTTTCCAGTCAATATTTGGAAAGTTAAAGTCTCCCATAATAACTACCCTGTTACTTTCGCTCTTATCCAGGATCATCCTCGCCATCCTTTCACCTACATCCTACTTGGAGGCCTATAAAAAAAACTCCCAACAGGGTGACCTCTCCTTTCCTGTTTCTAACCTCAGCCCATACTACCTCGGAAGATGAGTCCCCATCTAGCATCTTCTCCGCCACCGTAATACTGCTCTTGACTAGCAGCGCCACACCTCCCCCTCTTTTGCCTCCTTCTCTGAGCTTACTAAAACACCTAAACCCCGGAACCTGCAACATCCATTCCTGTCCCTGCTCTATCCATGTCTCCGAAATGGCCACAACATCGAAGTCCCAGGTACCAACCCATGCTGCCAGTTCCCCTACCTTATTTCGTATACTCCTGGCATTGAAGTAGACACACTTCAAACCACCTACCTGAACACTGGCCCCCTCCTGCGACGTCAAATCTGTGCTCCTGACCTCTATGCTCTCATTCTCCCGTACCCTAAAACTACAATCCAGGTTCCCATGCCCATGCTGCATTAGTTTAAACCCCCCCAAAGAGCACTAACAAACCCCCCCCCCCCCCCCAAAAGGATATGTGTACCCCTCAGGTTCAGATGTGGACCATCCTGCCTGTAGTGGTCTGTTATATTAATTTGTCTGTCTTGGGAAACGATGGACTGCGTCAAGGGTCCAGGGTCTATGTCACTGCTGGATTGCATGCAGCCTGTTGTGCTGTAGAGTCCAATTTGTGAGTGGCAGACTTTTCTGTGGCTGGAACAGATGAACAGCGTTGGCCTGAGGTCGTTTGCTGTTTCTCTCCTTCCGGCGACCTCTCTTTCCCCTCATCTTCTCATTCCTTTTATCCTCTGTTGTTTCTACTCCTCCCTAACCTATTGTCCTTGGGCACTCTGGTGAACTTCCACATACATTGACTCCAATCCCAGTCAACTCAAAGTCTCGTTGACAGACTTCCTTGTATGACAGATGTTGGGGACCTGTCGGCCTTTGAGAATGCAGCTGTTGTGCATTCGACTCTCGTGTCCCAAATATGGGAGTTGCCGCTCAAGGGATTAACCGTGTTGGGGATTCCTGCGTGCTGGTGTATTTCCCCTCTCTGCTAGAAGATGCCAATATTTCTCTGAGACAGTGGAGGTTAAAGTGGTTTAGCCACCTATCTTTGGCTTGCATCAGTTGTCTGTGCTTCTGAAAGGGAGGGTACCGAGAACACAAGTCTGGTGCACACCGAGCGTTGCAGTTTCGGTTAGCTTGCTGTTGGTCCACATTTGATCTCTGAACTTTGACATGACAGCTGTGATGTCTTTGACAATCCTGGTGCTCATTTTGGCACCAAGTGTCAGATCTCTGGTAATTGTTGATCCAAAGTGTATGATGCTGTTGACGGCCCCTGCGAAATTGTCGATGTTGATGGAAAATGGAGTCTCTATCCCTTGGCCCATAACTTTGGTTTTTGTGACGCTGATTGTCAGGCATGGGCAAAGCGATTTACAGGCTGCTGTAAGTGAGGTGCATGATGGGATGCCAGGGTGGTGCCATCGACCACTCTAGAATTAGTACATTATGCACTTTTGCCTGGGTGCAGTCTTGCCAAGTTGAACAGTTTGACATCTGTTCTGGCATGCAGGTGGACACCACCAGTTGATACACCCTACAACAGCAGCATGGAGAAAACTATACCAAAGTGAGTGGGCATCAGGGACTTGTTTTACTGCCTTGTTTTACGCCACTGCTGATGTTGAAGGTGAGTTGTGTTGCCCCCTTGTAGCTAACAGAACGGAGCATGTTCTGTGGTAAAAGGAATTGAGATGGGCAGCCTGTTTCCCCCAGCAGTTTAAAGAGTCTGTCCGTTTAATGCTGGCGTGCCATACTCTAGTGACTTGACATTCACCATAATACAATCAAGGGACATTCAACCATGTTGCGCAATACAGGCCTGTCAAAAGAACAAAGAAAAGTCCAGCACAGGAACAGGCCCTTCGGCCCTCCAAGCCCGTGCCGACCATGCTGCCCTAAACTAAAATCTTCTGCAGTTCCTGGGTCCGTATCCCTCTATTCCCATCCTATTCATGTATTTGTCAAGATGCCCCTTAAATGTCACTATCGTCCCTGCTTCCACCACCTCCTCCGGTAGCGAGTTCCAGGCACCCACTACCCTCTGTGTAAAAAATTTTTTTTTTAAACTTGACTCGTACATCTCCTCTAAACCTTGCCCCTTGCAGCTTAAACCTATGCCCCCTAGTAATTGACCCCTCTACCTCTGACTATCCACTCTGTCTATGCCCCTCATAATTTTGTAGACCCAGATCAGGTTGCCCCTCAACCTCTGTCGTTCCAGCGAGAACAAACCAAGTTTATTCAACCGCTCCTCATAGCTAATGCCCTCCATACCAGGCAACATCCTGTTAAATCTCCTCTGCACCCTTCACATCCTTCTGGTAGTGTGGCGACCAGAATTGAACACTATATTCCAAGTGTGGCCTAACTAAGCTGCAACATGACTTGCCAATTCTTATAATCAATGCCCCGGCAAATGAAGGCAAGCATGCCATATGCCTTCTTGACTACCTTCACCACCTGTGTTGCCCCTTTCAGTGACCTGTGGACCTGTACACCAAGATCTCTCTCGCTGTCAATACTCTTGTGGGTTCTACCATTCACTGTATATTTCCTACCTGCATTAGACCTTCCAAAATGCATTACTTCACATTTGTCTGGAATAAACTCCCATCTGTCATCTCTCCGCCCAAGTCTCCAAACAATCTAAATCCTGCTGTATCCTCTGACAGTCCTCATCGCTATCCGCAATTCCACCAACCTTTGTGTCGTCTGCAAACTTACTAATCAGACCAGTTAGGGCAGCACGGTAGCATAGTGGTAGCACAAATGCTTCACAGCTCCAGGGTCCCAGGTTCGATTCCCGGCTTGGGTCACTGTCTGTGCGGAGTCTGCACATCCTCCCCGTGTGTGCGTGGGTTTCCTCCGGGTGCTCCGGTTTCCTCCCACAGTCCAAAGATATGCAGGTTAGGTGGACTGGCCATGATAAATTGCCCTTAGTGTCCAAAATTGCCCTTAGTGTTAGGTGGGGTTACTGGGTTATGGGGATAGGGTGGCGGTGTGGGCTTGGTAGGGTGCTCTTTCCAAAAGTCGGTGCAGACTCGATGGGCCGAATGGCCTCCTTCTGCACTGTAAATTCTATGATGATAATCTGAGTTACATTTTCCTCAATCATTTATATATGCTACGAACAGCAAAGGTCCCAGCACTGATCCCTGCGGAACACCACGAGTCACAGCCCTCCAATTAGAAAAGCATCCTTCCATTGCTACTCTGCCTTCTTTGACCTAGCCATTTCTGTATCCATCTTGCCAGCACACCCCTGATCCCGTGTGACTTCACCTTTTGTACCAGTCTACCACGAGGGTCCTTGTCAAAGGCCTTACTGAAGTCCATATAGACAACATCCACTGCCCCACCTGCATCAATCATCTTTGTGACCTCTTCGAAAAACTCTATCAAGTTAGTGAGACGATCTCCCCTTCACAAAACCATGCTGCCTCTCACTAATATGTCCATTTGCTTCCAAATGGGAGTAGATCCTGTCTCGAAGAATTCTCTCTAGTAATTTCCCTACCACCGACGTAAGGCTCACTGGCCCGTAGTTCCATGGATTATCCTTGCTACCCTTCTTAAACAAAGGAACAGCATTGGCTATTCTCCAGTCCTCCGGGACATTACCTGAAGACTGAGGATCCAAAGATTTCTGTCAAGGCCTCAGCAATTTCCTCTCTAGCCTCCTTCAGTATTCTGGGGTAGATCCCATCAGGCCCTGGGGACTTATCTACCTTAATAGTTTTCAATACACCCAACACCTCGTTTTTTTCGACCTCAATGTGACCCAGGCTATCTACACACCCTTCTCCAGACTCAACATCTACCAATTTCTTCTCTTTGGTGATTACTGATGCAAAGTATTAATTTAGTACCTCGCCCATTTCCTCTGGCTCCACACATAGATTCCCTTGCCTATCCTTCAGTGGGCCAACCCTTTCCCTGGCTACCCTCTTGCTTTTTATCTACGCCTAAAAAGCCTTGGGATTTTCCTTAACCCTATTTGCCAATGACTTTTTGTGACCCCTTCTAGCCCTCCTGACTCCTTGCTTAAGTTCCTTCCTACTTTCCTTATATTCCACACAGGCTTTGTCTGTTCCCAGCCTTTTAGCCCTGACAAATGCCTCCTTCTTCTTTTTGACGAGGCCTACAATATCTCTTGTTATCCAAGGTTCCTGAAATTAGTCGTATTTATCCTTCTTCCGCACAGGAACATGCCGGTCCTGAATTCCTTTTAACTTACATTTGAAAGCCTCCCACATGTCAGATGTCGATTTGCCCTCAAACCTCCGCCGCAATCTAGGTTCATCAGTTCCCGCCTAATATTGTTATAATTAGCCTTCCCCCAATTTAACACAGTCACCCTAGGACCACTCTTATCCTTGTTCACCAGCACTTTAAAACTTACTGAATTGTGGTCACTGTTCCCGAAATGCTCCCCTACTGAAACTTCTACCACCTGGTCGGGCTCATTCCCCAATACCAGATCCAGTACAGCCCCTTCCCTAGTTGGACTATCTACATATTGTTTTAAGAAGCCCTCCTGGATGCTCCTTACAAACTCTGCCCCGTCTAAGCCCCTGGAACTAAGTGAGTCCCAGTCAATATTGGGGAAGTTGAAGTCTCCCATCACAACAACCCTGTTGTTTTTACTCATTTCCAAAATCTGTCTACCTATCTGCTCCTCTACCTCCCACTGGCTGTTGGGAGGCCTGTAGTAAACCCCCAAACATTATGACTGCACCCTTCTTATTCCTGATCTCTACCCATATAGCCTCACTGCCCTCTGAGGTGTCCTCCTGTAGTACAGCTGTGATATTCTCCCTAACCAGTAGTGCAACTTGGCCACCCCTTTTACATCCCCCTCTATCCTGCCTGAAACATCTAAATCCTGGAACGTTTAGCTGCCAATCCTGTCCTTCCCTCAACCAGGTCTCTGTAATGGCAACAACATCATAGTTCCAAGTACTAACCCAAGCTCTAAGTTCATCTGCCTTACCCGTAGTACTTGTTGCATTTCAACATATGCACTTCAGGCCACCAGACCCGCTGTTTTCAGCAACATCTCCCTGTCTGCTCTTCCTCAGAGCCATACTGGCCCTATTCCCTAGTTCTCCCTCAATGCTTTCACCTTCTGACTTATTGCTCCGGTACCCACCATGGATATGAATAACAAAAATGGACTTCAGTAAGGTCTTTGACAAGGTCCCTCATGGCAGACTGGTAGAAAAGGTGAAGTCACACGGGATCAGAGGTGAGCTGGCAAGATGGATACAGAACTGGCTAGGTCATAGAAGGCAGTGAGTAGCAATGGAAGGGTGCTTTTCTGATTGGAGGCCTGTGACTAGTGGTGTTCTGCAGAGTTCAGTGCTGGGACCTTTGCTGTTCGTAGTATATATAAATGATTTGGAGGAAAATGTAACTGGTCTGATTAGTAAGTTTGCAGACGACACAAAGGTTGGTGGCATTGCGGATAGCGATGAGGACTGTCAGAGGATACAGCAGGATTTAGATTGTTTGGAGACTTGGGCGGAGAGATGGCAGATGGAGTTTAATCCGGACAAATGTGAGGTAATGCATTTTGGAAGGTCTAATGCAAGAAGAGAATATACAGTGAATGGTAGAACCCTCGAGTATTGAAAGTCAAAGAGATCTTGGTGTACAGGTCCACAGGTCACTGAAAGGGGTAACACGGGTGGAGAAGGTAGTCAAGAAGGCATACGGCATTCTTGCCTTCATTGGCCGGGGCATTGAGTATAAGAATTGGCAAGTCATGTTGCAGCTGTATAGAACCTTAGTTAGGCTACACTTGGAGTATAGTGTTCAATTCTGGTTGCCATACTACCAGAAGGCTTTAGAGAGGGTGCAGAAGAGATTTACCAGGATGTTGCCTGTTATGGACGGCATTAGCTATGAAGAGAGGTTGGATAAACTGGAACGACGGAGATTGAGGGGTGACCTAATAGAGGTCTACAAAGTTATGAGGGGCATAGACAGAGTGGATAGTCAGAGACTTTTTCCCAGGGTAGAGGGGTCAATTACAAGGGGGCATAGGTTTAAGGTGAGAGGGGCAAGGTTTAGAGGAGATGTACGAGGCAAGTTATTTACGCAGAGGGTAGTGGGTGCCTGGAACTCGCTGCCGGAGGAGGTGGTGGAAGCAGGGACGATAGTGACATTTAAGGGGCATCTTGACAAATACATGAATAGGATGGGAATAGAGGGATACGGACCCAGGAAGTGTAGAAGATTTTAGTTAGACGGGCAGCATGGTCGACGCAGGCTTGGAGGGCCGAAGGGCCTGTTCCTGGGCTGTACTTGTTTTCTTCTTTTGCTCTTTGCGCAAAGAATGCTGTTGCATGCTATTACACAAAGTGATGAGAAATGTCCTTTTTTAAGTCTATCCGATCCTCTTGTATTATCAGGCATACGGATGATATTGGTTAGAATTATGATTTTTTTAATGAATGAAGCTTGCCTCAATAATGTGATGCTTTGCACTGCTTGGTGACAGCAGCTTTGCATAGTCAGGACTGTAGCAGCTGACGGCTAGTCTCAGGCAGACATCAAAGTGGCCATCCAGGATTTGGATTTAATGATCTTTGTGTGAGAAAGGTAGATGGATCTGAAAAACCCTGCACATTGTCACTTTTCACATATTTGGCTATTTTCTTCTTGATCAGGTCGTAAATGTTTCTCCCCCGAGGCCCTGGATTGATTTGGATGTTGTTTTGCAAAGTCAAAATTTTATTCTTGACTGCCATTTTGCTCACGGGGAGACAAAGGTGCAATTTTTGATACCGTTTTGTCAATATCAATATCTGCACCAAATGGGAAGCACAGAAGCGTTACCACAGCCTCTTGAAAGCCTCTGTTGAAGCCCGAAATAAGGTTTTGCACCTGTTCAACGTATCGACCATTGTGGAGCTGGGCACATTTTCTTCTCTTGACGTTCTAACCCAGACTTATTACTTCTGAAATTCTACAGTTCCTGTCGCTGCAGCTGTGTGGACAGTCATTTTAGTTAATGTTTAAAAGCCAGTACACAGCTCATCACATCAACAACATTCTTGTCTTTAACTTAGCAGCTCTAAATTTAGTTCATTTAACATTGCTGAGACATCAGTTTAAAACAGCTAAGTCTAACAGCTAGTCTTTGTCTCCTAAATTCTTGTGATCTGCGTTTTATTTGTGGTCAAAAATTCCTTAATTTCAGCTAACTAGTCTCTAAATGACTGCTGGGGTTTACCTCAGCCACCTGACATCAGTGCGCAACAAGAGGTCTGAGCTCAGCTTCATTGTCTACCAGTTGAGACAGAAACCGGTACCTCTGCAGACTTCTGGCCCAAATAGAACACACAATCTTTTGTTATAAGTTTAGAGTACCCAATAGTTTTTTTCCAATTAAAGGGCAATTTAGCTTGGTCAATCCACCTAATCTGCAGATCTTTAGGTTGTGGGGCGAAACCCACACAAACACGGGGAGAATGTGCAAATTCCACACGGACAGTGAACCAGAGCCGGGATTGAACCTGGGACCTCGGCGCTGTGAGGCAGCAGTGCTAACAACTGCGCCACCGTGCCGTCCTTTGAACACACAATCTTGAGCGCACTATCCACGTCATCTTTCATATTCAAGATTTTACCCCACACAGCCTGCTAATGAAGTGTGCAGGAAGAATGAAGAAAATGAAACAAGTGGTCACTTTTGCACTGGGCAGTGAGCTCATTGGTGCGACCAGTCATAGCAGGTTGTGGACACAAGCTTGTGAATCGGCAGCTGTGTATTTCCAGTGAAGTCCTTGGAATGCCTGATAAATGCCCCCACCCCCGTTTTTTTTTGTTTTAAAGATACGATGTTGAGCAGTTCCTCTTGCAGCCGTATCACCAAACACCATTCCAAGAAAAGGATAACGTGTCAATCACATCTGTACACTCGTCAAATTGACGTCTTTCTAAAACTTTGAAGCGGCGACTCTGCTGCCTCTAAAAAGGCCTCTCTGACCATTCCTCCATCCTGAAAATGTTTGTTATGTTTTGCAGCAACTATGTGACTCAACCAGAATGATGCCGTTGTTGCTGCCTTTGGTTTGAAGGTGTGACGTGTGATGATCATTGGGGTGGGGAGTAAGCTGAGACTTCAATTTGTTAACATTTCTCTTTCTCTTTGAGGAGGAAAATCACTCTTGACATCTTGAAATGCCTCTCCACTTTGCCTTTCTTGGTAAGAGCTACAATAATGTGGCAGATCAGATGCACACATTTTAAATTTGTCATTGTACAAAAATATTCCTCCACCCACTCATCGTAAAAGTGGTAAATTTTTGGTTTCTTGGTACTTCCAGCACTAATGTTAAGACCGTCACCTCGAAGTAAACAAAGAAAAATTGTTGGGTTAAGTAAATCAGATTATTTTAATTGTGACAATTACTGTTATGGATGAGTGAATGCAGCCTCCCGCTTAAATTGAACTGCCTGCCACCTTCAATAAACGACCTGCAGGAGGTTATTTGGTAATGACCGTCTGTAAAAACATACAATGTAGCTATCAAACATGTGCAGCTATATGTTCGGTGAGCTTATCCTTGATCCAGAGGAAGAGGACACGGGAGCTAAAATGTTACTGAATGAGGGGAAGACTGCTGTGAGGGGGGCTGGATATCCATACAACAATTTCGAGAAAGATGGGGCCATCAATTTGTTTTGAGAATTTGATGCAGCCTACTTGAAATTAGTCATACAGCAGAGAAAAAGTCCGTCCAGCCCATGTCTGCCAGCCATCAAGCACCAATCTAGTCTAATCCCATTTTAGTTTGTGATAGATGTCTTGGGCACCACTTGTTTAATAAGACAGGTGGATTACTTGTTTAATCAGGCAGGTGGATTACAAGTGCAGATTGTTATGTAGAAGTACGATGCTGTGGTTATTGCACAGACCTGGCTGAAAGAAGGGTAGGACTGGGTGTTTAATATCCCTGGATACAAGGTGTTTTATAGTGGTGATGTAAGTCTGGACTGGGAAAGTGGTGGTGTAAATATGGACTGGGATAGTGGTGGTGTACAAAGAACAAAGAAATGTACAGCACAGGAACAGGCCCTTCGGCCCTCCAAGCCCGTGCCGACCATACTGCCCGACTAAACTACAATCTTCTACACTTCCTGGGTCCGTATCCTTCTATTCCCATCCTATTCATATATTTGTCAAGATGCCCCTTAAATGTCACTATCGTCCCTGCTTCCACTACCTCCTGGTAGCGAGTTCCAGGTACCCACTACCCTCTGCGTAAAAAACTTGCCTCGTACATCTACTCTAAACCTTGCCCCTCTCACCTTAAACCTATGCCCCCTAGTAATTGACCCCTCTACCCTGGGGAAAAGCCTCTGACTATCCACTCTGTCTATGCCCCTCATAATTTTGTATACCTCTATCAGGTCGCCCCTCAACCTCCGTCGTTCCAGTGAAAACAAACCGAGTTTATTCAAACGCTCCTCATAGCTTATGCCCTCCATACCAGGCAACATTCTGGTAAATCTCTTCTGCACCCTCTCTAAAGCCTCCACATCCTTCTGGTAGTGTGGCGACCAGAATTGAACACTATACTCCAAGTGTGGCCTAACTAAGGTTCTATACAGCTGCAACATGACTTGCTAATTCTTATACTCAATGCCCCGGCAAATGAAGGCAAGCATGCCGTAAGCCTTCTTGACTACCTTCTCCACCTGTGTTGCCCCTTTCAATGACCTGTGGACCTGTACTCCTAGATCTCTTAGACTTTCAATACTCTTGAGGGTTCTACCATTCACTGTATATTCCCTACCTGCATTAGACCTTCCAAAATGCATTACCTCACATTTGTCCAGGTTAAACTCCATCTGCCATCTCTCCGCCCAAGTCTCCAGACAATCTAAATCCTGCTGTATCCTCAGACAGTCCTCATCGCTATCCGCAATTCCACCAACCTTTGTGTCATCTGCAAACTTACTAATCAGACCAGTTACATTTTCCTCCAAATCATTTATATATACTACAAAGAGCAAAGGTCCCAGCACTGATCCCTGTGGAACACCACTGGTCACAGCCCTCCAATTAGAAAAGCATCCCTCCATTGCTACCCTCTGCCTTCTATGGCTCGCCAGTTCTGTATCCACCTTGCCAGTTCACCCCTGATCCCGTGTGACTTCACCTTTTGTACTAGTCTACCATGAGGGACCTTGTCAAAGGCCTTACTGAAGTCCATATAGACAACATCTACTGCCCTACCTGCATCAATCATCTTAGTGACCTCCTCGAAAAACTCTATCAAGTTAGTGAGACACGACCTCCCCTTCACAAAACCGTGCTGCCTCTCACTAATACGTCCATTTGCTTCCAAATGGGAGTAGATCCTGTCTCTAAGAATTCTCTCCAGTAATTTCCCTACCACTGAAGTAAGGCTCACCGGCCTGTAGTTCCCGGGATTATCCTTGCTACCCTTCTTAAACAGAGGAACAACATTGGCTATTCTCCAGTCCTCCGGGACATCCCCTGAAGACAGCGAGGATCCAAAGATTTCTGTCAAGGCCTCAGCAATTTCCTCTCCAGCCTCCTTCAGTATTCTGGGGTAGATCCCATCAGGCCCTTGGGACTTATCTACCTTAATATTTTTTAAGACACCCAGCACCTCGTCTTTTTGGATCTCTATGTGACCCAGGCTATCTACACCCCCTTCTCCAGACTCAACATCAACCAATTCCTTCTCTTTGGTGAATACTGATGCAAAGTATTCATTTAGTACCTCGCCCATTTCCTCTGGCTCCACACATAGATTCCCTTGCCTATCCTTCAGTGGGCCAACCCTTTCCCTGGCTACCCTCTTGCTTTTTATGTACGTATAAAAAGCCTTGGGATTTTCCTTAACCCTATTTGCTAATGACTTTTCGTGACCCCTTCTAGCCCTCCTGACTCCTTGCTTAAGTTCCTTCCTACTTTCCTTATATGCCACTCAGGCTTCGTCTGTTCCCAGCCTCTTAGCCCTGACAAATGCCTCCTTTTTCTTTTTGACGAGGCCTACAATATCACTCGTCATCCAAGGTTCCCGAAAATTGCCGTATTTATCTTTCTTCCTCACAGGAACATGCCGGTCCTGTATTGCTTTCAACTGACACTTGAAAACCTCCCACATGTCAGATGTTGATTTGCCCTCAAACATCCGCCCCCAATCTATGTTCTTCAGTTCTGGACTGGGATAGTGGTGGTGTAAATATCGACTGGGATAGTGGTGGTGTAAATATCGACTGGGATAGTGGTGGTGTAAATATCGACTGGGATAGTGGTGGTGTAAATATCGACTGGGATAGTGGTGGTGTAAAGAGCAAGAGGTCCGAGAGTGTTCAGGAAAAGTTTATTTAGTATGTCTCCAGTCTACGAAGGAAGGGGACACTGCTAGACCTGGTTCTTGGAAATGAAGTGGGCCACGTGAATCAAGTGTCATTAGGAGAACATTTAGGAGGAAGTGATCATTGAAGCATGCATTTTCAGCTAGCTATGGAAAAGGACAAGGAACAGTTCAGGAAAAAAAATAGCTGGGGGAAAGCTACTTCAGAGGGGTAAAAATGGATCTGGGTCCAAGAACAGGAGTCCAAGGTTGGCAGGAAAAACGGTATTTTACATGCTTTAAGTAAATACAGAGACAGTTAAAATGTGGTGTGAAGGAACAAGCAAAAGGGAATGTCTGAGATCGAATGAAAGATGTTACTGACAATAGGGATGATGGCGGAAGCTAAAGGGCCAGTAACAAATAAAAATGGATCCAGATGTGGTATAATTAGAAATAGCAACCAACAGTTTGCCATGAATTCCAGTGGCCTGTGTATCGCAGGGTGTTAAATCTGTCTGTGGAGGTTGTAACTTTTAAGGGTCAGGATGTTCCAATGCTCGTTACATTGGTTCCTGCCTCGTAAGGTGACACCATCTACCAGTGTCTTAAGTCCCCAGATCAGTTCAAGGGTCAATGAATAGCCCTAGGCAGTTTGCCAGCCAACAAGTGTCACAAAGACAAGGGGATAGAAACAGGTCCCAGTTAATTCAAAGAAGGAGCTATGGGGACCAGGGGCTGTTGGAGCAATGATATTCCTTTAGAATAGTGGTGTTCTGCTTGGTATGGTCATAGATATGAAAGCATGTTTGTAAGCCGGTGTTTGAATGTACTTGGGAATCCAGGGACAAGGAATCTCTAAAGGAGAGATTGAGACCATAAGTCATAGGAACAGAATTGGGCCATTCAGCCCCTCAAATCTGCTCCACAATTCAATCCTGGCTGATACATTTCTCATCCCCATTCTCTTGCCTTTTCCCCCCAATCCCTGATCCCCACCCTGTGAGGTGGGCTGTTGTTAAAGCTGTGGGAGTGACCTTTGGAGAGAATTCCAAGGCAGGATCTTCAAAGCTGGGGACCCATTGTGAGAGAGTTTCACAAGATTGTGTCACTTAGTGCTTACTGATACCTGGGTGGGTTCTTGAGGAATCCATAGAATCTGTTTTGGTTGTATCTGTCATTTACTCTAATGTGTTGTGTCCAACCACAGTTAGTCTGTTAATTCACATGTACCTCATTTTTACCCTGAATGTTAGAGAATAAGATACATTTGGTAAATAGCTCTCTGAACTTGTACAGGAAAGTTTATTTTTCTTTTCAAATCTGAAATCCTGTGGCTTTATTCCAAAAGCAGGCATATTGTATCTCAATGAAATGAAAATCACTTATTGTCACAAATAGGCTTCAATGAAGTTACTGTGAAAAGCCCCTAGTCGCCACATTCCGACACCTGTTTGGGGAGGCTGATATGGGAATCGAACCGTGCTGCTGGCCTGCCTTGGTCTACTTTAAAAGCCAGCGATTTAGCCCAGTGTGCTAACCAGCCCCTTATCTACCTTAGCAACCATTATCTACTTTAAGCAAAACATTACTTTGGCACGGTGGTACAGTTCACACTGCTGCCTCAGAGCTCCAGGGTCCCAGGTTCAATTCCAGCCTCGGGTGACTGTGGAGTTTGTACGTTCTTCCCGTGTCTGCGTGGATTTCCTCCGGGTGCTCCGGTTTCCACCCACTGTCCAAAGATGTGCAGGTTAGGTGGATTGGCCATGCTAAATTGCACCTTAGTGTGCAAAAGATTAGGTGGCGTTACTGGATTACGGGGATAGGGTGGAGGTGTAGGCTTAAGTAGGATGCTCTTTCCAAGGGCCGGTGCAGACTCGATGGACCGAATGGCCTCCTTCTTCACTGTAAATTCTAATTCTATGCTGTCCAGAAATTCAATGTTGTGTAAATTAGGCCTAATTAAAAAATTAAACACTGCTCCTCAAGTTTACATTGAGTTCCTTTTGAACAGTTTGAGACGGGCTAGAATGGGAATGAATTAAAATGACAGGCAACCGGAAGCTCGTAGTCACACTTGTGGACTGAACAGAGATGTTCTGCAAAGTGGCCACTCAATCTATATGCGTGTTCTCTGATGTAGAGAGGAATACATTATGCGCAGTGACTAGAGGATATATTGGCATTGCGATACAGCGGTGGTTGAGGGTGTGTCCTGTGATTAGCTGAGTAAATTGGGTCTATATTCTTTGGAATTTAGATGAATCTCATTGAAACCTACAAGATTCTGAGGGGGTTTGATGGGGTGGATGCTGGGATTGTTTCTGCTGGTCGGGGAATCTAAAGCACAGGCATCGTCTCTGAAGAAGGGACTGATTATTTAGGACTGAGATGAGGAGAAATTTCTTCACTCAAATGATCGTGAAACTTCACTACTCCAGAGGCTGCTCCATTGTTGAATACATTTAAGGCCGGGAGGAATAGATTTTTGGTGTCTTGGAATCGAGGGATGTGGGGATCAGGCAGGAAAGTGGAGTTGAAGCCCGTGATCGTGTTGAATAGCAGAGCACGCTCAGCAGGCCACATAGCCGTCTCTAATTTGAAAGAAGCGCAAGTAACTAGGTTTCATTTGGAAGGACCCGCTGGGGGCCTTGAAAGTTAACAGGGAGGTAAAAGGGTAGATGTAGCATCAGCAGATTGGTCTGTTGCATATTATTCAAACTTTTTTATTTTACTTTATTTGCTTCCTCCTCTCCACTACTTTTTCTGAGGGCTTACGTGATTTGAACTTTTCCTAGATATTTGTGAAGGATGCTTCATAGCAGGGTAAGCGCTGTACACGGAAGCTCACCCTTTTTTTGCACAGCCCCTCCCAATAACGTGGACAAGATCAGTAATGTATTTATTAGAAACCTGTGGGTCCATTGTCCCACGCTCCATTTTTTATGCTGACATTTAGATTTGCCTGCTGATGTTCAGCTAGTAAGCTGCCGCTCTGATGGCAGAGCAAAAGAACAGAGGCTCATTGTGAGGCTCGTCCCAGAGGATTGTCCGCCTGACTCCGAGGGGAGAGTGAAACTCTGTAGCATCGGGCAAATTGAACTCAAATAGATAAATTATAATATTTTCACTACTTTGAACCAACTGTTGCAAAATAAATTGTAAACTACTGCTGTGAATATTTGCCAGGTTTCTTCACAGATTTATGTGCACAATAATTTAAATCTTTGTTTAACTTCACGCATGACTTTGCATCCAAAACAGGAAGTATAAATATCTATGCAAACAAAAGTCACAAGTGTTTTCTACAAAACCAACCATTTAATAACCAAAACATAGAATGATTATGGCACAGAAGGAGGCCATTTGGCCCTTTCTGTCTATGCTGGCTCGGCAGTATCTGGTGTCACTCCCTTGCTTTTTACCCAGAGCCGTGCAAATATTTCCTTTACATATAATCTAATTCCTTTTTAAAAGTGCCAATTGGCTCTGCCTCTACGCCACACTTGGGCAGCGCATTCCAAATCCTAACCACTCACTGCAAAAAAACGTTTTACCTCATGTCACCATTGATTCTTGTGGCAATCACCTTAAATCTGTGCCCTCTGGTTCCTGATCCGTCCACCAATGGGAACATTGCTATCTACTCTGTCAAGACCCTCATGATTTTGAATGCTTCTACCAAACCTCTTAAAAAGGTGTGATGCCCAAAACCAGATTCAGTTGAGGCTGAACCCCTGTTTATACAGATTTAACGCAACTCCCTTGATTGATAAAGGGCAGGATGCTGAATGCTTTATTAGCAGGCTCTCGGCCTGTCCTGCCACCTTGATCTATGCACAGATATACCCAGGTTCTTCCTTTGGGAATTATACCCTTAATTCTCGATGGGGTCTCTGCGTTCCACTTGCCAAAATGAATCACTCTACATTTCTCCGCATAAACTTTTGTCTGCCTATTGTCTACTCCTTCTACCAATTCTCAGGTTCTACACTATGCTCCTATATTATTATTTTGCTTGCAAGATTACATATATTTTCAGATTATCCTTCCAAGTTTCCTATTATCACAACTTTGGAATTGTACCTTGCGCACCAAGGCTAGGCCATTTATATATACATACATATATATAGATATAGATATAGATATATAGATATAGAAGAGCAGGGGTCTCGACACTGATCCCGAGAGTTCACCCTGAACCATCCTCCAGTCTGAAAAACACCCACTAACCACGACTGTTTCTTGTCACTCAGCCAATTTTATATCATTTGGAAACATAAACTCGATTACTCTCTCCACAGATGCTGCCAGACCTGCTGAGTTATCCAGCATTTCTGTTTTTAATTTGGATTTCCCACATCTGCCATATTTTGCTATTATAATTTTGTATCTATCTTGCTCTTGTCTCTTTATATTATGAGCTCTAACTTTGCTCACAAGCCTGTTGTGCGGCACCTTAAAATGCCTTTTGGAAGTTCATGTACACCACATCAACTGCATTACCCCCATCATCCCCCTCTGTTAACTCATCAGAAAATTCAAAGCCAGTTAAACATGATTTTCCCTTCATTCCTTGATGGGTCAGGTGATGAGCTCAGGAGCGGCTGTGTTTTTGAGAGCTGTGACTGCTCATTTAATCCATCTTTTTATCCATGTGCACATTTCCTTTTTGTCTTCTCTTGGTTCACATAGTATAAACTATGTTCCGCTAATTGTGTTTTTGCATGACAGAGCCAAGTTAGAATGTTTAAATCCTTGCCTTTTGTGACGCAGTTGCTATTGAACGGTCCCCCACTCTGACTGTGTGGTGTGCATCAATGGATGATGGCTGCCAATGAAAATGCTGTTCTGACTGGAAATCTGGGCTCTGAGGTACAGATCGTCAAGGCCCAATTCCAAGAGCTGTGGGGTGTTTTTCTGGAGGCATTGTCGTTGCACGAGAAGATTATTGCAATAGAGAAAGCATTGTCCCTTCTGGAAGCCGGTCTCCATACCATTGAGTTCCTTCTGCACGGCCGGTTGTCTATCCTGGTGGAATCGAGAGAGAGAAGGGGGGCAGGAGAGGAGAGCTGCTGAGTCGGGTTTCCGATGTGAGGTGTTGGAGAAGTTCCCAGTTGAGTTCGAGAATTGGGTGCCATGTTTCAGGAATCTCGATCTGGAAGCTGGGCAAATAGAATTTGGCGGAGCACATTTAATCCTCTCTTCTAGGTCTGGGGTTGGTGTGCCTTACAACTGCTGGTCCTGTGCTGCCTGTTCCGGATGTCAGTCGTGCGGGGGTGCAGTGGGCCAGTTGCTTGAGTTATCACCTCCCCCAGCCAGTGCCTAGGTTGTTGACAGCCTGGGTTCTGGTGAAATGGCATGGTGGAGTTGATGGTGCCTCATGCTTCTTTTGTCGAAATCCTTGAGCGAATCTAATGAGTGCTAGTTGATCTTAATCCTGCTTCAGCCTTGATTTTGGCTGCCTTCACTGACTAGTGAAAAAGTCTATTTCACTTCAGTAGTCTACTTCATAGTCTAGTGAAAAAGTCAGTGCCTATACTTCCTCAGGAAACTAAGGAAATTCGGCATGTCCACATTAACTCTTACAACTTTTACAGATGCAACCATAGAAAGCATCCTATCTGGCTGCATCACAGCCTGGTATGGCAACTGCTCGGCCCAGGACTGCAAGAAATTTCAGAGAGTCGTGAACACCGCCCAGTCCATCACACAAACCTGCCTCCCATCCATTGACTCCATCTACACCTCCCGCTGCCTGGGGAAAGCAGGCAGCATAATCAAAGACCCCTCCCACCCAGCTTACTCACTCTTCCAACTTCTTCCATTGGGCAGGAGATACAGAAGTCCGAGAACATGCACGAACAGACTCAAAAGCAGCTTCTTCCCCAATGTTACCAGACTCTGAAATGACCCTCTTATGGAATGACACTACATCCCTGTATGCTTCACCTGATGTCGGTGTTATGTAGTTACATTGTGTATCTTGTGTTGCCCGATTATGTATTTCCTTTTATTTCCTTTCCTTTTCATGTACTTAATGATCTGTTGAGCTGCTTTCAGAAAAATACTTTTCACTGTACCTTGGTACAACGTGACAATCGTGTCACAACGTGATCATTAGATGCGCAAGGCAGGTTATTTTACACCGGGTGGTGAGCGCCTGGAACACGTTGCCAGGGGAGGTTGTGGAAGCAAATACATTAACGGCATTCAAAAGGCGTCTCGCCAAACACATGGTTGGGATGGGTATAGAGGGATACGGCACAAGGAAGTGCTGAGGGTTTTGGCCAAGGGTGGAATCATGACCGGTACGGGCTGGAGGGCCTGACCCTGTGCTGTATTGTTCTTTGTTCTATCCCCATCGACACATGGGAATTGCTTGCCTTAGAACGCACAAACTGGCGAAGAGCATCCGTGACCTGTGAAACCACTCTAAAGCCCATCAACACTATTCCCTTATCGTCCATATGTCTATCCAATGACCATTTGAATGCCCTTAGTGTTGGCGAGTCCACTACTGTTGCAGGCAGGGCATTCCACGCCCTTGCTACTCTCTGAGTAAAGAACCTACCTCTGACATCTGTCCTATATCTATCTCCCCTCAATTTAAAGCTATGTCCCCTCGTGCTAGACATCACCATCCGAGGAAAAAGGCTCTCACTGTCCACCCTATCCAATCCTCTGATCATCTTGTATGCCTCAAATAAGTCACCTCTTAACCTTCTTCTCTCTAACGAAAACAGCCTCAAGTGCCTCAGCCTTTCCTCCTAAGATCTTCACTCCATACCAGGCAACATTTTGGTAAATCTCCTCTGCACCCTTTCCAATGCTTCCACATCCTTCCTATAATACGGCGACCAGAATTGCACGCAATACTCCAAATGTGGCCGCACCAGAGTTTTGTACAGCTGCAACATGACCTCATGGCTCCGAAACTCAATCCCTCTACCAATAAAAGGAACGGAACTTTAGACTCTTCATATCACAGCAACTAAAACGTCTAACAATCCTTGATCCCACCTTCCAAAGACTTCTCATGTCCCCTCCTTGCTCTTCTTCGCTCTCTCCTTAGGTCCTTCCTAGCTAACTTGTAACTCTCGAGTGCCTTAACTGAACCTTCATGTCTCATCTTTACATCAGCCTCCTTCTTCCTCTTGACAAGTGTTTCGACTGCTTTAGTAAACCACGGTTCCCTTGCTCGACCACTTCCTCCCTGCCTGACGGGTACGTACTTATCAAGGACACGCAGTAGCTGTTCCTTGAACAAGCTCCACATTTCCATTGTGCCCATTCCCTGCAGTTTTCCTCTCCATCCGATGCATCCTAAGTCTTGCCTCATCGCATCATACTTGCCTTTCCCCCAGATATAGCTCTTGCCCTGCGGTATATACCTATCCCTTTCCATCACGAAAGTAAACTTAATCGAATTGTGGTCACTATCACCAAAGTGCTTACCTACCTCCAAATCTAACACCTGTCCCGGTTCATTACCCAGAAGGTGGTTTGCGCACCCACCTGCGCAACGTTCACACACATCTACCCCCTCCGAGCCGGCTCATCCTCTCCCTTGGCCTCGTCAAAAAGAAAAAGGAGGCATTTGTCAGGGCTAAAAGCCTGTGTGAAATATAAGGAAAGTAGGAAAGAACTTAAGCAAGGAGTCAGGAGGGCTAGAAGGGGTCACGAAAAGTCATTGGCAAATAGGGTTAAGGAAAATCCCAAGGCTTTTTACACGTACATAAAAAGCAAGAGGGTAGCCAGGGAAAGGGTTGGCCCACTGAAGGATAGGCAAGGGAATCTATGTGTGGAGCCAGAGGAAATGGGCGAGGTACTAAATGAATACTTTGCATCAGTATTCACCAAAGAGAAGAAATTGGTAGATGTTGAGTCTGGAGAAGGGTGTGTAGATAGCCTGGGTCACATTGAGATTCAAAAAAACGAGGTGTTGGGTGTCTTAAAAAATATTAAGGTAGATAAATCCCCAGGGCCTGATGGGATCTACCCCAGAATACTGAAGGAGGCTGGAGAGGAAATTGCTGAGGCCTTGACAGAAATCTTTGGATCCTCACTGTCTTCAGGTGATGCCCCAGAGGACTGGAGAATAGCCAATGTTGTTCCTCTGTTTAAGAAGGGTAGCAAGGATAATCCAGGGAACTACAGGCCGGTGAGCATGGTAGACTAGTACAATAGGTGAAGTCACACAGGATCAGGGGTGAGCTGGCAAGGTGGATACAGAACTGGCTAGGTCATAGAAGGCAGAGAGTAGCAATGGAAGGATGCTTTTCTAATTGGAGGGCTGTGACCAGTGGTGTTCCACAGGGATCAGTGCTGGGACCTTTGCTCTTTGTAGTATATATAAATGATTTGGAGGAAAATGTAACTGGTCTGATTAATAAGTTTGCAGACGACACCAAGGTTGGTGGAATTGCGGATAGCGATGAGGACTGTCGGAGGATACAGCAGGATTTAGATTGTTTGGAGACTTGGGCGGAGAGATGGCAGATGGAGTTTAATCCGGACAAATGTGAGGTAATGCATTTTGGAAGGTCTAATGCAGGTAGGGAATATACAGTGAATGGTAGAACCTTCAAGAGTATTGAAAGTCAAAGAGATCTAGGAGTACAGGTCCACAGGTCACTGAAATGGGAGACACAGGTGGACAAGGTTGTCAAGAAGGCATACGGCATGCTTGCCTTCATTGGCCGGGGCATTGATTATAAGAATTGGCAAGTCATGTTGCAGCTGTAGAGAACCTTAGTTAGACCACACTTGGAGTATAGTGTTCAATTCTGGTTGCCACACTACCAGAAGGATGTGGAGGCTTTAGAGAGGGTGCAGAAGAGATTTACCAGAATGTTGCCTGGTATGGAGGGCATTAGCTATGAGGAGTGGTTGAATAAACTCGGTTTGTTCTCACTGGAACGAAGGAGGTTGAGGGGCGACCTGATAGAGGTCTATACAGAGGTCGATGATTTGGAGTTGGGGACCAAGGGCAATGTGTCCAAGTTTGCAGACGACACTAATAAGTGGTAAAGCAAAAAGTGCAGAGGATACTGGAAGTCTGCAGAGGGATTTGGATAGGCTAAGTGAATGGGCTAGGGTCTGGCAGATGGCATACAATGTTGACAAATGTGAGGTTATCCATTTTGGTCTGAATAACAGCAAAAGGGATTATTATTTAAATGATAACATATTAAAACATGCTGTGCAGAGAGACCTGGGTGTGCTAGTGCATGAGTTGCAAAAGGTTGGTTTACAGGTGCAACAGGTGATTAAGAAGGCAAATGGCATTTTGTCCTTCATTGCTAGAGGAATGGAGTTGAAGACTAGGGAGGTTATGCTGCAATTGTATAAGGTGTTAGTGAGGCCACACCTGGAGTATTGTGTTCAGTTTTGGTCTCCTTACTTGAGAAAGGACGTACTGGCACTGGAGGGTGTGCAGAGGAGATTCATTAGGTTAATCCCAGAGCTGAAAGGGTTGGATTACGAGGAGAGGTTGAGTAGACTGGGACTGTACTCGTTGGAATTTAGAAGGATGAGGGGGGGATCTTATAGAAACATATAAAATTATGAAGGGAATAGATAGGATAGATGCGGGCAGGTTGTTTCCACTGGCGGGTGAAAGCAGAACTAGGGGGCATAGCCTCAAAATAAGGGGAAGTAGGTTTAGGACTGAGTTTAGGAGGAACCTCTTCACCCAAAGGGTTGTGAATCTATGGAATTTCTTGCCCAGTGAAGCAGTAGAGGCTCCTTCGTTAAATGTTTTTATGATGAAGATAGATAGTTTTTTGAAGAATAAAGGAATTAAGGGTTCTGGTGTTCGGGCCGGAAAGTGGAGCTGAGTCCACAAAAGATTCATTCTCATTGAATGGTGGAGCAGTCTCGATGGGCCAGATGGCCGACTCCTGCTCCTAGTTCTTATGTTCTTATGATCATGTCATGTCGGTGGTCTCTGGCTCGTGTTGGATTTTTGATGAGATGGTTCAGGAAATCTCATACCCGTGTTATTGATAATGTCCCGTATTTGCTGAACTTGCTGAGTTGTCACATTCGGCTTCCCTATATCCTAAATTTTAACTCCAAAGGCTAACCCATCAATGAATCAGTGTGTGGCCTCTGAGGGATGTGGGTTCAAGTCCAACTTCAGGATTTGAGCACAAAAATCAAAACACTGACGCTATACTGAAGGAGTGTTTCGCTTTCGGATGTGACTTTAAAGTGGGTGGAGTATAAAAGAACAAAGAAAGGTACAGCACAGGGACAGGCCCTTTGCCCAAGTCTGTGCTGATCAAGAAGGGAAGTAGAGACAACCCACCGCGGTAACGATAGACCAGTGAGCCTTACTTTTGTTGTGGGCAAAATCTTGGAAAGGTTTATAAGAGATAGGATGTATAATCATCTGGAAAGGAATAATTTGATTAGACATAGTCAACACGGTTTTGTGAAGGGTAGGTCGTGCCTCACAAACCTTATTGAGTTCTTTGAGAAGGTGACCAAACAGGTGGATGAGGGTAAAGCAGTTGATGTGGTGTATATGGATTTCAGTAAAGCGTTTGATAAGGTTCCCCACTGTAGGCTACTGCAGAAAATACGGAGGCATGGGATTCGCGGTGATTTAGCAGTTTGGATCAGAAATTGGCTAGCTGGAAGAAGACAAAGGGTGGTGGTTGATGGGAAATGTTCAGACTGGAGTCCAGTTACTAGTGGTGTACCACAAGAATCTGTTTTGGGGCCAGTGCTGTTTATCATTTTTATAAACTACCTGGAGGAGGGTGTAGAAGGATGGGTGAGTACATTTGCAGATGACACTAAAGTCGGTGGAGTTGTGGAAAGTGTGGAAGGATGTTACAAGTTACAGAGGGACATAGATAAGCTGCAGCGCTGGACTGAGAGGTGGCAAATGGAGTTTAATGCAGAAAAGTGTGAGGTGATTCATTTTGGAAGGAATAACAGGAAGACAGAGTACTGGCCTAATGGTAAGATTCTTGGCAGTGTGGATGAGCTCCATGTACATAGATCCCTGAAAGTTGCCACCCAGGTTGAGAGGGTTGTTAAGTAGGCGTATGGTGTGTTAGCTTTTATTGGTAAAGGGATTGAGTTTCGGAGCCATGTGGTCACGTTGCAGCTGTACAAAACTCTGGTGCGGCTGCATTTGGAGTATTACGTGCAATTCTGGTCTCCGCATTATAGGAAGGATGTGGAAGCATTGGAAAGGGTGCAGAGGAGATTTACCAGAATGTTGCCTGGTATGGAGGGAAGATCTTATGAGGAAAGGCTGAGGGACTTGAGGCTGTTTTTGTTAGAGAGAAGAAGGTTAAGAGGTGACTTAATTGAGGCATACAAGATGATCAGAGGATTGGATAGGGTGGACAGTGAGAGCCTTTTTCCTCGGATGGTGATGTCTAGCACGAGGGGACATACCTTTAAATTGAGGGCGATAGATATAAGACAGATGTCAGAGGTAGGTTCTTTACTCAGAGTAGTAAGGGCGTGGAATGCCCTGCCTGCAACAGTAGTGGACTCGCCAACACTAAGGACATTCAAATGGTCATTGGATAGACACATGGACGATAAGGGAATAGTGTAGATGGGCTTTAGAGTGGTTTCACAGGTCGGCGCAACATCGAGGGCCGAAGGGCCTGTACTGCGCTGTTATGTTCTATGATGCCCAAACTAAAAACAAAACCTTATGCCCTTACCCGGTCCATATCCCCCTTGTAATTGACACTTCCACCCTTGGAAAAAGCTTCTGACTATCCACCCTGTCTATGCCTCTCATAATTTTGTAGACCTCTATCAAGTGCTGAGACCTCACCAAGTCCTGTGCACAGTGTGAGGAATTTCCGATTTATTGTATTTCCTGGGGAGTAGAAAATTAGAGACCTTGTGTTTAGCTTTAGTACGCTGATGGGTGGTACAGTGGTTAGCACTGTCTCTCACACCAGGGACCGGGGTTCAATTCCGGCCTTGGGTGTCTGCATGGGTTTCCTCCGGGCTCCGGTTTCCTCCCACTGTCCAAAGATGTGCAGGTTAGGTGGGGTTATAGGGGTTACTGAGGTGAGGCGGCAGGGTGCTCCTTCAGAGGTTCGGTGTAGACTTGATGGGATGAATGGCCTCCATTTACGGTAGAAATTCTATGTAGTTAATAGGAGGAGCCAGGGCTGAAACAGGTGTTTAATTTTCAGTTTCTGGAAAAACAGTTCAGTTAAAGATTTGATTTTGACAGGACAGGAACAATTTCTCAGGGTAGCAGTTTAAACAGTAGTTTGAGAACGGCAAGGATTTACAGACTGTTTCTGAGGATCTCGCTCTCTCTCTCAAAGTGGTTTATCCAAGACCTAACTTTACAGCAAGTATTCCTGGGTTGGCCAACTGTATTTAAAAGTGGATTGTGACCTGAGACAGGTTTTGCTTAAGAGAAGATAGCAGTCAGCAATAATTTCTTTGTTAAGTATCGTTTAATGGGTAATTATAATACATTTTCGTGTGTGATGTTAAAAGTTATTTTAATACTGTATTGGTAATAAAGTTTGTTTTAATATTTGTGCGTGGAATCAGTCATTGAGCAAAGTATCCTTTCCCCTCAGCCTTACAAATTAAATTGAACATTGGGGTTTCTGTCTGCTATCCTAGCAACTGTTGGGGTCTGGTCTGGGACCATAATGAGTTTTCAGTCTTTCTTAGGAGAGATGTACTTGAATTGGGGGCAGTTCAGAGAAAGTTCACCAGGTTGATTTTCATAGATTAATCATATTATAGAATTTACAGTGCAGAAGGAGGCCATTCGGCCCATCGAGTCTGCACCGGCTCTTGGAAGGAGCACCCTACCCGAGGTCAACACCTCCACCCTATCCCCATAACCCAGTAACCCCACCCAACACGAAGGGCAATTTTGGACACTAAGGGCAATTTATCATGGCCAATCCACCTAACCTGCACATCTTTGGACTGTGGGAGGAAACCGGAGCACCCGGAGGAAACCCACGCGCACACTGGGAGGATGTGCAGACTCCGCACAGACAGTGACCCAAGCCGGAATCGAACCTGGAACCCTGGAGCTGTGAAGCAATTGTGCTATCCACAATGCTACCGTGCTGCCCCTAAACTTCTGGGTTGAATGTGTTGTTTTAGGGGGAAAGGTTCAGCAGATTGGGCCAATAATCATTGGAGTTTAGAAGAATGCGAGGTGATTTTATTGAAACATGTGTAATTCTGAAGGGGCGTGATGGCTAAATGCTGATTTGTGCTGGAATTAAGTGGGGAACCAAGTTTCAAAATAAGGATTCTCTCATTGAAGACTGAGATAAGGTGGAATTTTGCTGAGGGTTGTTCATGCTTGAATTCTCTACCCCAGAGAATAGTGGAGGCTGGGTGGGTCATTGAATATATTCAAGGCCGAGTTGCACAGAAAAGCCAGAGTTGGATGAGGCAAGATATTATTGAACAGTGAAACAGGTTGGAGGGACCGAATGGCTGACCCCTGCTCCTGTCTCAACAAGGTCCTGTCTGCCATCTCTGATCAACTTGGAAAAATCCAATGACTATTATGAAGAAGAGTAAGACCATAAGACATAGGAGCAGAATTAGGCCACTTGTCCCATTAAGTCTGTTCCGCCATTCAATCATGACTGACATGTTTCTCATCCCCATTCTCTTGCCTTCTCCCCATAACCCCTGATCCCCTTATTATTCAAGAGCCTCTCTGTCTTAAAGACACTCTGATTTGGCCTCCACAGCCTTCTGTGGCAGTGTTCCACAGATTCATCACCCTCTGGCTGAAGAAATTCCTCCTCATCTCAGTTTTGAAGGATTGTCCCTTCAGTTTGAGGCTGTGCCCTTGGGTTCTAGTTTTTCCTGCTAGTGGAAACATCCTCTTCACGTTAAGGGAATTGTTCTGGCCAATTCCTCAGCCAGCATCTCAAATAGATTACCTGGTCATTTCCTACATTGCAGCTGTAACTTGACTTCAAACATATTTCATTGGCTGTAAACTACTTTATGATGTCCTGTAGTCATGAAAGATGCTAAATAAATACAAGTCTTTTCTTCATCAAACAAACTGTGCATTAAGGGGCTGTTTAGCACTGGGCTAAATCCCTGGCTTTGAAAGCAGACCAAGGCAGGCCAGCAGCATGGTTCAATTCCCATAACAGCCTCCCGAACAGGCGCCGGAATGTGGCGACTAGGGGCTTTTCACAGTAACTTCATTGAAGCCTACTTGTGACAAGCGATTTCATTTCATTTTTCATTTCATTTTCATTCATAAGTGTTTGATAGTTGATGCAAGTTTCTTATAACTGATTGAACTTTCGACATCAGAAACTCTACCATTGACCATCCTTTTCCATTTCTCGAGGAATTAAGGTAACCCCTGGGTCAATAAGCTGTGTTGTGGATGCATTTTCAGGATTTCTTTGTGTTTCTGCTTTGTGTCTAACTATATTAGTAAAAACAGCACAAACTATTGAGCTGTCTTCTGCTGAGGACTTGTTGCTTTTTGTTATAAACCCATATGATATGTTTCCTATTGCAGTCCAGGATTCTCATGGCCATTCCAGTGAGCTAATGACTTAAATTCAGGATTTTGTTAACTCTCGCTTACAGGAGTGGTCCGTGATGTAAGCAAGTGAGAAATGTAAATAAAATCCCCCAAAATAAAGTCTGCCGCATTAAATTATATATTTAGAAGCTGTAGAATCCTTCTTAAATAATTATTTTTGAAAATGGACAGGTCATCCATTAAAGTAAATTAAACTTGTGTTAAATTGTGTTGTGGATGTTAATCACACAATTTAGTCACATTGAATACAGTGGGGAGTGATCATAGAATCATAGAATTTACAGTGCAGGAGGCCATTCGGCCCATCGAGTCTGCACCGGCCCTTGAAAAGAGCTCCCTACCTACGCAGTTGTATTTAGGTCCCTCTGTCAGTCGGCCAGGAATTAGTTTTGATACATTCAATAGAGGGTAAGTTAAATTCTTGTGATTTTAATTTTGCCACCAAATTTTAGTAATAATAATCGTTATTGTCACAGGCTCATAATGAAGCTACTGTGAAAAGCCCCTAGTCGCCACATCCCGGCGCCTGTTCGGGTACACAGAGGGAGAATTCAGAATGTCCAAATTACCTAAGTCAGGACTTGTGGGGAAAAAACCGGAGCACCCGGAGGATGATGATGATGAAACCCACACAGACTCCAGGAATTGAACCTGGGACCCTGGAGGTGTGAAGCAGCAGTGGTAACCACTGCGTTACACTTTATTACCTTGCCTGGCTTCCATTGTTTGCACTAACACCCTTTGGAATGTTCATTTTGAGGTCGACCCTTCCATCTTTTTTAAAGAAAAAGTATATTTAACATTGGCAATGTTTAATTTGTTGAAAACACTACTCCCAAATTCTAGAAATCTGAAATGAAAACCAGAAAATACTGGAACAGCAATTCTGATGAAATGTCATTGAGCTGAAACATTAGCTCTGTTTCTCTCTGCGATGACGCTGGATAGGCCAGCTCAGTATTTCCAACATTCTCTGTTTTTATTCAGTTTGTCAAAGGTTGGAATTCAGCCTCTATACTTGGGAGGCGTTTGGAATAAGGTTTGGAGATTTTGATCAGTGCTGCTCAGTTAGTCTCTGTTGAGCTGTTTGGGTTTGTTGGAATTTGGTGCAGGTCAGCGGGTCATATATTACACAAGGATGTTTGTGAAGCAAATTACATTGTGAATAATAATGTAACATTGATTATGATACATACAAGTTACTTGTAAGAAGAACAAGGTAGCCTGCCTCAACGACTACCGACCGGTGGCCCTGACGTCTGTTATCATGAAATGCTTCGAGCGGCTTGTGATGAGATGGATCAACGCCAACCTCCCAGATAATCTCGATCCATTGCAGTTCGCATACCGTGGCAACTGATCCACAGCAGATGCCATTTCTGGCCTTACAATCAACTCTCAAACATCTCGACAACAAGGACATCTATGTCAGACTGCTGTTCATAGACTACAGCTCCGCCTCCATCACCATTATCCCAACAAGACTAATAACCAAACTCTGCAACCTTGGACTTGACCCCTCCCTGTGCAGCTGGATCCTCGACTTCCTCACCAACAGACCGCAATCTGTCAGGATAGGTAACAACACCTTCTCCAAAGTAGTCCGGGGCCCTGCAAGGATGTGTACTCAGTCCTCTACTGTACTACAAAGAACAAAGAAATGTACAGCACAGAAACAGGCCCTTCGGCCCTCCAAGTCCGTGCCGACCATGCTGCCCGACTAAACTACAATCTTCTACACTTCCTGGGTCCGTATCCCTCTATTCCCATCCTATTCATGTATTTGTCAAGATGCCCCTTAAATGTCACTATCGTCCCTGCTTCCACCACCTCCTCCGGTAGCGAGTTCCAGGCACCCACTACCCTCTGCGTAAAAAAACTTGCCTCGTACATCTACTCTAAACCTTGCCCCTCTCACCTTAAACCTACGCCCCCTAGTAATTGACCCCTCTACCCCGGGGAAAAGCCTCTGACTATCCACTCTGTCTATGCCCCTCATAATTTTGTAGACCTCTATCAGGTCTCCCCTCAACCTCCTTCGTTCCAGTGAGAACAAACCGAGTTTATTCAACCGATCCTCATAGCTAATGCCCTCCATACCAGGCAACATTCTGGTAAATCTCTTCTGCACCCTCTCTGAAGCCTCCACATCCTTCTGGTAGTGTGGCGACCAGAATTGAACACTATACTCCAACCTCCTTCGTTCCAGTGAGAACAAAAAGACATGGATGTTTAAGCAATGTACCTTTAAGAAAACAGTGATGTCAGAGAGTGGGTGGAGCGGAGGTCAGGTCAGCCATTTTGCAGTTTAGTTTTGCAGTTTGGAGGAAAAGAGCTGTGTGTGTGTCTGTGTTTTACAGTGAGCTGGATCTCTGTCATGAAAGACTCTCTGGATCATTTGGGGTGATTTAAACTTATAATAGTGAAGCCTTTAACCTGATGTGATTTTGTTTAAAGGTATTAAGTCTCTTGGAAGTTTGAAGGAACATTTTTAGGAATTATTTACTGTTGCAATATTTTCTGAGTTACCTTTGAAGTAAGGGGTGTTAAGAGATCCAATGTTTATTTAAGATGTTAAGTTGAGTTCATGGAATAAACAGTATTTTGTGTTTAAAAACCCATGTGTCCATTGTTGTAATCCCACACCTAGGGAAAAAGCCGGGTGCTAGGAAAAGCAACAAATCCATTAAAGGGAGAGGTTGATTGAACTCCATGATACATTTTGGGGTTCTGAAAACGCCTCGCCTATAACCAGCTACAGAAAAGTTGAAAAGAAATTAGACCAAAAAACCTAGGCATCGAAAATGACCACGGTACACCCAGCCTCATTGACCCTGCAAACCCCACCTTACTAATATCTGGGGCCTTGTGCCAAAGTTGGGAGAGGTGCCTCACAGACTAGTCAAGCAAAGGCCTGACATGGTCAAACTCACGGAATCATAGCTTACAGATAATTCCAGGCACCATCATTGTCCCACCAGAAGTGGCAGCACAATGGTACACAGTCAGGAAGGAGTGGCCCTGGGAATTCTCAACATGGCTGTGTGGGCCCCATGAAGTCTTACGGCTTCAGGTCAAGCATAGGAAACCTCCAGCTGATTACCGTCTACCATTCCCCTTAAACACCAAGGGCGCACAATGTAGCTTGTTTGGTGTTTTCCGTGTCCAACGCCACAAATGGCTTGGTAACACAAACTACCTGCTGGGAACTCCGGCAGGTTTGAAAGGATGATAAATGGATCTGTCTATATCAGTATTGGTCGGAGTGACCATGCAGTCCTTGTGGACTTTGTATTGAAGATGCATACCAGCTTGTGTGGCACTATCACCGTGCATCGATGTGCTGGTCTTCCCCCTCATTGACGATGGGGTTATTTGTGGAGCCTGCCCCCTCGTCTGGCTAGTTGTTAAATGGCACTTCACAGGAGCATCAACAAACAAAATGTTACATTGAGCCACATTATGGTAATTTAAACAGGCTTTGTCAAAAAGCTTGGTTTAAAGGGAGTTTTAAAAGAGGAAAATGATGTGAGATGTATAGAGAGGAAACTCCAGAGCTTGGGGTCTTGGTGATTGAAAACACGTCTGCCTATATTGGAGTGGTTAAAATAGGAATGCGCAAGAGGCAGGATTGGAAAAGTGCAGAGATCTTGGAAGCTTGTAGGACTGGAGATGTTAAAATTGCTGAGTTGCTGGACTGTGAATCAGTGGAGGCCAGCAAATGTAGGGATGCTGTGTGAATGGGACTTTGTGAGAGTTAGGATACAAGTCATGGGAGGTTTGGAAGTGCTGAGGTTTCTGGAGAGTGGACCATTGGAGGACGTTGGAATGTCAGTAGAGTAACAAAGACCTGGAATAGGTTTTCAGCAGCAAACTGAGACGACCGTAATCTGGCAGTGTTGCAGAGAGAAGGTTGGTCCTCTTGGCGATGGTTTGTGTATGTGGCTGGGAGCTCAGCTCAGTGTCACCAAGGTCAGAAACTGGTTCAATCTCAAACAGTTGCTGGAGAGAGATGCGCAGAGTTGGTGGTTAGGGTATGAGTTTTGCCAGTATTGAAGGCGATGGCTTCAGTCTTCCCAATATATAATTGCAGAAAAGGTTTAGCTCATTCGGCACTGGAGTCTCAAATATTGGATACAGTGGAGCGATCGAGAGAGGTGGTGATGACATCGGGCAGTTGTGTAATGTTCTCTGGGCATGGAAGGACAGGGGTAGACCAAAACTGCCCAATTATAAGGAGCTCTTGGTAGCTTAAATAGTAATTGGTTACTTTGGTTTAAGGATGTTTAGGAGATTATTCTAGTGGTTTTGCTTTTCTGAGTTGAAGGGTGGTCATGAGAATTTGACATCCTGTTACGGACAAAGAATATTGAGATATTCCCAGTAACGTTGTTTACAATAAATCTACGTAATCTACATAATTTAGCTTAATATTTAATTATTTTTTCTGTCTCTGAAAAAAAGACATCCATCCTTGTGTTCCTCTGTGATTTTGTTTGATTAGAGGCAAGCATGGCGTCAGAGATAATCTCTGCATTACTCCCAATGCCTGAGTGACTGTAGAAATAGGTGGATAGAGCAGATGAACGCATGGTTGGCGAGATGGTGCAGGATGTGGGTGCTGTACATTCCAGGGACATTGAGACTGGACCAGTCTCCTTTGTCAGGTGGATGTACCTTTAAGAAATGGGTGTTTATCAAATAGCTGCAGTGATGCCAGTGTGTGGGTGGGGCTGGGCTGTTTGTCACTTTCGTTTTGAGCTGGGAGCAGCAGTGTGTTTTTGGTTTTTTTCAGAGTTGGAGAGCTGCATTCAAAGCAAGCAGCTGTGTTAATATCTCTCTCGACAAGCTGAAGAATATTATCTCCAGGCCATTGATGATTTCAAAGTAATACCTGTTTCTGTAAAGCATTTAAACCTGCTGTCTTTATTTAAAAAGTGTTTTGGGCTTATGGATGTTGTTTGGAAAGTTACGAAGGGCTACCTATAAAATATTGTATTTGGGCAAGTATCAGTGTTTGTAGTTGATAAGATGTGTACTGTGTGTTTATAAAATGTTAACTGAATTCATAGAATAAACATTGTTTTGTTTGAAACATACTTTAGCTCTCTGTTGCATCACACCTGTAAAGTGGGCCCTTGTGCTCACCATAACCAAAATCTATTAAAAGTTGTGGGTCAGGTGAACTCCATGATATACTTTTGGGGTTCTCGCAATCCTGGCCCGTAATACCTTGCATGTGGCTTGCTGGTGGGAAGATTTTAAACTGATATGGTCGGGAGATGGGAGCCGGGATATAGTACGGGGAAGGATAAGCTCAAAGGATTGGGAGAGGAAAGAGTAAAGGATTGGGAGGACTGAGATTAAGAGGGAAGGTGATGGGGTCTAAATTAAGTTTGTGTAAATGCTTGGTAATCAGGTTGGTATGCTGGAAGACTAAATAGCTACGGGATACGATGTCATGATGATAACGGAGACCTTTTCCAAAAAAGAGTAGGACTGGGTACACCATGTTCCTAGATACAGGGTATTAGGAACGATAGGGAAAGGAGGGATCATTGTAATGATTAAGGAGAATATTGCTGCGGGAGAGCGAGGATGTTCTGAAGATTATCATAGAATTTACAGTGCAGAAGGAGGCCATTCGGCCCATCGAGTCTGCACAGCCTCTTGGAAAGAGCACCCTACCCAAGGTCAACACCTCCACCCTATCCCCATAACCCAGTAACCCCACACAACACTAAGGGCAATTTTGGACACTAAGGGCAATTTATCATGGCCAATCCACCTAACCTGCACATCTTTGGACTGTGGGAGGAAACCGGAGCATCCGGAGGAAACCCACGCACACACGGGGAGGATGTGCAGACTCCACGCAGACAGTGACCCAAGCCGGAATCGAACCTGGGACCCTGGAGCTGTGAAGCAATTGTGCTATCCACAATGCTACCGTGTTACCCTAGAGATTAAGAACAGAATTTATTTTGGTTAAATTTTTTTAAAAATTGTTATTAAGGTTTTCATAAAATATCAATAACAAAATGAAAGAGGAACCCAACAAGGTTGAGTACAAACCACAGTCCAAAAAAAGCAACCCTCCACACCCCCTTCCCCCTGTACATAAATAATCAATTAACATTAACACCCCGACTTAACACAATATATATATACACCCCCCTCAGACTCCCCATTGTAAATAACAAAAATAAAGTAACCCCCCCCCCCTCCGAGTTGATGCTGCCATTGACCAATGTCTACTGTTCTGCCAGGAAGTCTTAAGAATGGTTTCCACCGCCTAAATAACCCTTGCACCGACTCTCTCAAGGCAAATTTCACCAACTTGATAAACCCCGCCATATCGCTGATCCAGGATTCCACGCTTTGGTGGCCTCGCATCTTTCCACTGAAGAAGAATCCTCCGCCGGGCTACCAGGGACGCAAAGGCCAGAATACCGGCCTCTTTCGCCTCCTGCACTCCCGGCTCCTCTGCCACCCCAAATATTGCGAGCCCCCAGCCCGGCTTGACCCTGGAACCCACCACCCTCGACACCGTCCTCGATACGCCCTTCCAAAATTCCTCCAGTGCTGGGCATGCCCTGAACATATGGGTGTGATTCGCTGGGCTCCCCAAGCACTTAACACACCTGTCCTCACCCCCAAAGAACCGGCTCATCCTTGTCCTGGTCATGTGTGCCCTGTGCAGCACCTTAAACTGTATGAGGCTGAGCCTCGCGCACGTTGAGGAAGAGTTAACCCTCCCTAGGGCATCTGCCCACATCCCTTCCTCGATCTCTCCCAACTCCTCCTCCCACTTACCTTTCACCTCCACCACCGAGGCCTCCTCCTGCATCACCTGGTAAGTTTCCGAGATCTACCCCACTCCCACCCACCTCCCCGAGAGCACCCTGTCCTGTACTGTGCGTGGCAGCAGCCGTGGGAATTCCACCACCTGCTGCCTGGCAAACGCCCTTACCTGTAAGTACCTGAAGGTGTTCCCCGGGGGGGAGCCCATACTCTTCCTCCAGCTCAACCAGGCTCGCGAACTTCCCGCCCACAAACCGGTCCCCCAACCTTCGTATCCCTGCCCTGTTCCACCCCGAAAACCCTCCATCTGTTCTCCCTGGGTTCCCCCGTATTGGGGTCCACACCGAGGACCCAACTTCCCCCCTGTGCCGCCTCCACTGCCCCCAGATTTTGAGGGCAGCCACCACCACCGGGCTCGTGGTATACCTCCTTGGAGGGAATGGCAGCGGTGCCGCTGCCAGCGCCCCCAGACTCGTACCCACACAAGATGCCGTCACCAGCCTCTTCCATGCAGCCCCCTCCATCACCCACTTGTGCACCATCATCGCATTGGCGGCCCAGTAGTACCCACAGAGGTTGGGCAGCGCAAGCCCCCCCCCATATCTCTACTCCGCTCCAGGAACACCCTTCTCGCCCTCTGAGTACCTCGCGCCCACACAAACCCCATTATACTCCTGTTGACCAGCCTAAAAAAGGCCTTTGGGATAAACACTTTGAGCAAAAACCTTGGGAGCACCGTCATTTTGACTGACTGCACCCTGCCCGCCAAGGACAGCGGCAACGCGTCCCACCTCTTGAACTCCTCCTCCATTTGCTCCACCAACCTTGTGAAATTAAGCCTATGCATGGCCCCCCAGCTCCTGACCACCTGGACCCCCAAATACCTGAAGCTCCTCTCCGCTCTTTTTAGTGGGAGCTCGCCAATCCCCCTCTACTGGTCCCCTGGGTGAACCACGAACAGCTCGCTCTTCCCTATGTTGAGCTTGTACCCCGAGAAATCCCCAAATTCCCTGAGGATCCTCATTACCTCCGGCATTCCCCCCACCGGGTCCGCCACATATAGCAGCAGGTTGTCTGCATAGAGCGACACCCTATGCTCCTCCCCACCCCGCACCAACCCCCTCCAGTTCCTCGACTCCCTCAGTGCCATAGCCAGGGGTTCAATCGCCAGTGCGAAGAGCAGGGGGGACAGAGGACACCCCTGCCTCGTCCCTCGGTGCAACCGAAAGTACTCCGACCTCCTCCTGTTCGTGGCCACACTCGCCATCGGGACCTCCTACAACAACCTAACCCACCTAACAAACCCCTCCCCAAACCCGAACCTCTTCAGCACCTCCCACAGGTACCCCCACTCTACCCTATCAAAGGCTTTCTCAGTGTCCATCGCCACCACTATCTCCACCTCCCCCTCCCTCGCCGGCATCATGATAACGTTCAGAAGCCTCCGCACATTTGCGTTCAACTGCCTCTCCTTCACGAGCCCCTCTGGTCTTCGTGGATGACCTGTGGCGCACAATCCTCAATCCTCGTGGCTAAGACCTTCGCCAGCACCTTGGCATCTACGTTTAGCAACAAAATCGGTCTGTAAGACCCACACTGCAGGGGATCCTTCTGCTTCAGGATCAAGGAGATCAGTGCCCGGGACATCGTCGGGGGCTAAGCCCCCTCTCCCTTGCCTCATTGAAGGTCCAAACTAGCAACGGGCCCAACAGGTCCATATATTTTATATAGAATTCGACCGGGAAACCGTCCGGCCCCGGCGCCTTCCCCGCCTGCATGCTCCTATTCCCTTTGGTCAGCTCCTTCAGCCCAATCGGGCCCCCAGTCCCGCCACCAGTCCCTCTTCCACCTTCGTAAACCTCAATTGGTCCAGAAAGCGGCCCATCCCTCCCTCCTCCAGTAGGGGCTCGGACCGATAAAGTCCCTGAAGGCCCCATTGATGCTAAACCCCACTCCGCACCACACTCCCTCCCCTGTCCTTAACTCCCCTGATCTCCCTAGCTGCGCCCCGCTTCCGAAGCTGATGCGCCAGCATCCGGCTTGCCTTTTCCCCATACTCTTAAATCGCCCCTTGGGCCTTCCTCCATTGCACCTCCGCCTTCCTGGTGGTCACCAGGTCGAATTCGGCCTGGAGGCTGCGCCTCTTCCTCAACAGTCCTTCCTCCGGCACCTCCGCATACCTCCTGTCTACCCTCACCATCTCCCCCACCAGCCTCTCCCTCTCCCTCTGCTCCCTCCTCTCCTTGTGGGTCCTAATGGAGATCAGCTCTCCCCTAACCACCGTCTTCAGCGCCTCCCATACCATCCCCACTCGGATCGCCCCGTTATCGTTGGCCTCCAGGTACCTTTCTATGGTTCCTTGGACCCGCTCACTCACCTCCTCGTCCACCAACAGCCCCGCCTCCAAGTGCCACAACGGCCGCTGGTCCCTCTCCTCCCCCAGCTCTTAAGTCCACCCACTGCGGAGCGTGATCCGAAATGGCTATCGCCGTTATCCTCTACTCTCGCTATCAGCGCCCTGCTCAAAATAAAAAAGTCGATTCGAGAATAAGCTTTATGGGCATGTGAGAAGAATGAAAATTCCCTAGCCCCCGGCCTTGCAAACCTCCAAGGGCCCACTCTTCCCATCTGGTCCATAAACCCCCTCAGCACCTTAGCCGCCGCCGGCTTCCTACCCGTCCTAGACCTGGAGCGATCCCAACACCATGTTAAAGTCTCCCCCCATTATCACACCTCCCACTTCCAAGTCTGGGATCCGACCCAACATGCGCCGCATAAAACCCGCATTGTCCCAGTTCAGGGCATACACATTGACCAGTACCACCCTCTCTCCCTGCAATTTACCACTTACCATTACGTACCTACCGCCATTGTCTGCCACAATGGCCCCCCCCCCCCAATTAGGGACCTTCAAGCAGCTATTGGATAGGTACATGGATTACGGTAAAATGATAGTGTAGATTTATTTGTTCTTGAGGGCAGTACGGTAGCATTGTGGATAGCACAATTGCTTCACAGCTCCAGGGTCCCAGGTTCGATTCCGGCTTGGGTCACTGTCTGTGCGGAGTCTGCACATCCTCCCCGTGTGTGCGTGGGTTTCCTCCGGGTGCTCCGGTTTCCTCCCACAGTCCAAAGATGTGCAGGTTAGGTGGATTGGCCATGATAAATTGCCCTTAGTGTCCAAAATTGCCCTTGGTGTTGGGTGGAGGTGTTGAGTTTGGGTAGGGTGCTCTTTCCAAGAGCTGATGCAGACTCAAAGGGCTGAATGGCCTCCTTCTGCACTGTAAATTCAATGATAATCTGATTAATCGAGGACAAAGGTTCGGCACAACATCGTAGGCCGAAGGGCCTGTTCTGTGCTGTATTTTCTATGTTCCTTTCCCCCCTTCCCTTCTGAGCAACTCTGTGCCAGAGACCTGTACCCCATGGCTTACCCCTGGTAAGTCGTCCCTCCCAGCAGTATCCAAAGCGGTGTACTTGTTACTAAGGGGAACGACCACAGGGGATCCCTGTACTGACTGCTGCCTCCCAGCCCCTCTCGCCGTCACCCATCTGTCTTTATTCTTCGGAGTAACTACATCCCTGAATCTTCTGTCTATGACTACCTCTGCCTCCCGAATGATCCGAAGTTCATCCAGCTCCATTTCCCTAACGCGGTTACTGAGGAGCTGGAGATGGCAGCACTTCCCACAGATGAAACCAGCAGGGACACTGACGGCGTCCCTCACCTCAAACATTCTGCAGGAGGAACATTGCACTGCCTTCCCTGCCACCCCCTCTAGATAAAAAAAGAAACAAAGAGCTTACCTGTTATTCACTCTACCCCTTATGTTAAAGGAGGTGGAAGAGTGGGAGAACACTACAAGCGTAGTGTCTAGGGTTTAGAAACTTCCCAACTTAAATACAGGTAAAAATAAAACACTTAACCAGCAACCACTGCGCCGCACACAAAAACAGCAATCAGCTGTTATTGGCCAGCGCAAACAATTTAAATCTTTACTACTTACCCAGCAGTCACTCTGTCCTCACTCCGACTGGATTCAGCTGGAAACTCCCTACAGTAACTTTTTTTAAAAATGTACTTACCTTCTCAGCAAGCACTCACTCAGCAACCTCTGCGCCCCGCACGATAACACCCGTGGGAAAATAAAAGAAAAACTTTTCAGCCACCAGCCAATCCCTTTCCTGCAGGCTGTGACTTCACGGTTCAACTTCTTTCTGCTTACCAGCCCTCGAGCCTTCCTCTTGATCTTTACAGCGGTTGTTTTCTTTTTGGTTAGAGGAGGTGGTAGGGAGGGAAACACTGAAGAAGTGTGTTTTTTCTCAAAGCAGTTTAGAGTAAAAGATTTTGCCGATGAATAGAAGAGCAGGTTCTGGAAAAGCTGGCAAGTTAAACAGTAATTTGAGCCAGGCAGAAATCTGTAGCTGGTTTCTGAAGGACTTCTCTTAAAGAGATGGGTGTTTGTTTGAGTGGAGATAAAGATAACAGTTAGGATTGTTTCATTGTATTGGTAAGCATTGTTTAACTGAAAGTTATTGTCTTTATGATAAAGTTAGTATTACTGTGTTAGTAATAAAGTTTGATTTAATATACCATATCCCTATTTGTGTGTGAAATCACTGCTGGAGCGAAGTACCCTTTCCTTGCAGTCTATAGGATTTTCCAGGTGGTTGAAAGAAATTAAGAAACTAATCATGGCTTGACAATTCGGTGTAATTAATTGTCACACTAAGGATTCTCCAACATGTTAACCTAAACTGACAGGATTATATAACATAGAACATCACTCTGTATACAGTGCACAGCATATAAATTGTTTATCATAAATATTTAGAAAACAGATTTTACAAAGCGTCTTTATTTGATTATTTAATTCATGCGCCGGGCTGATTTTCGGCAGTGCGCCATTTGTTGGCGGCGGGATTCTCTGTTTCCATTGCTTGTCAATGGGTTTTCCCATTGAAGACACCCCACTCTGCCGTGAAACCCACGGGCGGGGGTGCACATCAGCGGGAACGGAGAATCCCAACGACCGTAGAATTCCGTCCCCCATCAGTATTAATGGTATCCAGAAGACTTACTGTGTTTGATGTTTATAGTGTTATGGAATTAGTCTATTTACTGTGTGGGGCCGATCCTGTATTGCCAGAGTCAATCGAAACAACCACGTGGTCAGTCCTGTGCAATTTCAATGTGAAGTGTGTGAATTATGCATCGTATTCATTGGAGGGTGTTGTACCTTCTAGCAAGTAGTAACCTGCACTGCTTTCACTACACACTGGCTGAATACTCTGCTCTCCAAAAATGTCAAAAGGGATCGAAGGAAATGCCAAACAATTATAGGCCAGTTAGTTTTATGTCGGTGGTGGGCAAATTAGTAGAATCAATCCTGAGATATAGGAATAACTGTCACATAGGAAGGCACGGGCTAGTCAGGGATAGTCAGCATGGATTGTTAAAGGAAGGTCTAACCTCAAATTTGATTGAATTCTTTGAAGAAGTGGCAAGAAGGGTAAATGACGGTAATGCAGTGGATGTTGTGTACATGGATGTTAGCAGGGCGTTTGACAAGGTCCCACGTGACAGATTGGTCAAGAAAGTGAAAGCCCATGGGATGCAGGGCAATGTGGCGAACTGGATTAAAAATTGGCTTTGTAACAGTGTCATGGGAATGTCACTTTAAGAAATGTTTGTCTTCTCAAGTGGCTGCAGTGATGTCAGTGTGTTGATGGAGCTGGGCTCTTTCTCTGCTTTTTACTTTCGTTTTGAGCTGGAAGCTGTTTTTGGCTCGAGTTTTAGTTTAGTTTTCAGTTGGGGAGCTGCATCCAAACCAAGAAGGTGTATTTTGGATAAAAGCAAATTACTGCGGATGCTGGAATCTGAAACGAAAGAGAAAATGCTGGAAAATCTCAGCAGGTCTGGCAGCATCTGTAGGGAGAGATTGGTGTATTTTGGTCTCTGCATGCGAAAGAATGTCTCCAGATCACTTGATAATTTCAAAGTAATGCCCGTTTCTGTAAGGAATGCAAACCTACTGTTTTTGTAGGAAAAAGAGGTGTTCGGTTTCTGGATGTTACGAAAGTTACTAAAGGTTACCGATAAGAGTACTGTATCTTTGAGGGGGGAGGGGGGGGGGGGATCTGTGTTGGTAGTTGATGAGATGTTTACTGTGTTTCTAAAATGTTAACTGGATTCATAGAATTAACATTGTTTTGTTTAAAAATGCTTAAGAACTGCACTGTGTAGCACACAAAGACTCACGAGAGACGAATAGAGATGAAGTCGATGAGGCTTTATTAAGCGTGACTTGTTCCCCGCAGTTCAGCAACAGACTGGCCTGCGGGGGAGAACTCCTGGTTCTTATACTCCGCCTTCAGGGCGGAGCTAGAGGTCAACAGCCAACCAGGACCCGGGATCTGTCAGCCAATGACATCACGGCTTCACAGTCCCACATGACCCCTGATGCATACTACCACATTCACCCTTGTTAAAAATGAACCCGGCGGGGTGGTGCTTCGCATGGTGGTAGGGGTTTACAAGGCTGGTCCTGGGAGGAAAAAAACTTTTGCATGTCATCACAGTGCCCTACACTGGGCTATGTACAGGGTTTTTTTGTTTTGAACTATTTACAGTATTCGTAAGAGGGAAAAAGGAAAAAAAATTCTCGTTAAAGTCCACAACATTCTAGTGTTACACCGATGCCACGAGTCGGTCGGGCGGTCTGGTCGTCCTTGTCGATCGCCTCAGCCCCTGTGGTGGTGGTGCTTGTTCCAGTGTTGTCGTCTCCGGGAGCTTTACGGTTTCTGCTTCAGCTTCACTTCTGGTCGGACCTGGGAGGAGGACCGATCCTCCCGGGAAGGGGGCGGTCGCGGGGTGCGCCGGTGGCAGGGAGGGGGTGATTGGTGTCGGGGGGGGGGGGGTGTGCGTGTTGCCGGCGGGCGCCAGGTCTCGCAGGGAGACCGTGTCCTGTCGGCCGTCGGGGCACTCCACGTAGGCGTACTGCGGGTTCGCGTGGAGGAGGTGAACCCTCTCGACCAACGGGTCCGACTTGTGCGCCCGCACATGTTTCCGGAGCAAGATGGGTCCTGGGGCCGCCAGCCAGGTCGGCAGCGACGTTCCAGAGGAGGACTTCCTGGGGAAGACAAGGAGGCGCTCATGAGGCGTTTGGTTAGTGGTGGTACACAGCAGTGACCGGATGGAGTGGAGAGCGTCCGGGAGGACCTCCTGCCACCGTGAAACTGGGAGATCCCTGGACCGTAGGGCCAGTAGGACGGTCTTCCAGACCGTGCCGTTCTCCCTCTCTACTTGCCCGTTCCCCTGGTCCTGCTCGAGGCTATACCCTTGCTGAGCAGGAACTGGCGCAGCTCGTCACTCATGAAGGAGGACCCCCTGTCGCTATGGACGTATGCGGGGCAACCGAACAGTGTGGATATGGTGTTAAGGGCTTTAATGACTGTGGCCGCTGTCATGTCAGGGCAGGGAATGGCGAAGGGGAAACTGGAGTACTCGTCCACCACGTTCAGGAAGTATGTGTTGCGGTCGGTGGAGGGGAAGGGCCCTTTGAAATCCAGACTGAGGCGTTCAAAGGAACGGGAGGCCTTGATCAGGTGCGCACTATCCGGCCTGAAAATGCGGTTTGCACTCTGCGCAGATGTGGCAGTTCCTTGTGACTGTACGGACCTCCTCCACGGAGTAGGGGAGGTTGCGGGACTTTATAAAATGGTAGAACTGAGTGACCCCCGGGTGGCAGAGGTCCTCGTGGAGGGTTTGGAGACGGTTAATTTGTGCGTTGGCACATGTGGATAGGGCATCGGACGGCTCGTTCAGCTTTCCGGGACGGTACAAGATCTCATAGTTGAAGGTGGAGAGCTCGATCCTCCACCTTAAGATCTTGTCATTTTTAATTTTGCCCCGCTGTGCATTATCGAACATGAAGGCTATTGACCGCTGGTCAGTGAGGAGAATGAATCTCCTGCCGGCCAGGTAATGCCTCCAATGTCGCACAGCTTCCACTATGGCTTGGGCTTCCTTTTCCACTGAGGAGTGGCGGATTTCTGAGGCGTGGAGGGTTCGGGAGAAAAAGGCCACGGGTCTGCCCGCTTGGTTAAGGGTGGCCGCTAGAGCTACATCGGAGGTGCCGCTCTCGACCTGGGAGGGGAGGGACTCGTCGGGCGCGCATCGTGGCCTTTGCGATATCCGCTTTGATGCGGCTGAAGTCCTGGCAAGCCTCTGTCGACAGGGGGAAGGTCGTGGTCTGTATTAGGGGGCGGGCCTTGTCTGCGTACTGGGGGACCCACTGGGCGTAATATGAAAAGAACCCCAGGCAGTGTTTTAGGGCTTTGGAGCAGTGAGGGAGGGGAAATTCCATGAGGGGGCGCATACGTTCGGGGTCGGGGCCTATTATCCCATTGCGCACTACATATCCCAAGATGGCTAGCCGGTTTGTGCTAAAAACGCACTTGTCCTCGTTGTATGTGAGGTTCAAGGCTTTAGCGGTCTGGAGGAATTTTTGGAGGTTGGCATCGTGGTCCTACTGATCGTGGCCGCAGATGGTTACGTTGTCGAGATACGGGAACGTAGCCTGCAACCCGTGTTGATCAACCATTCGGTCCATCTCTCGTTGGAAGACCGAGACCCCGTTTGTGACGCCAAATGGGACCCTTAGGAAGTGGTATAATCGCCCGTCTGCCTCGAAGGCTGTGTACTTGCGGTCACTTGGGCGGATGGGGAGCTGATGGTAGGCGGACTTGAGGTCCACGGTGGAGAAGACCTTATATTGGGCAATCCGATTGACCATGTCGGATATGCGGGGGAGAGGGTATGCTGTGTGTACCTGTTGATGGTCTGGCTATAGTCTATGACCATTCTTTGCTTCTCCCCTGTCTTTACTACTACCACCTGTGCTCTCCAGGGACTATTGCTGGCCTGGATTATGCCTTCCTTCAGTAGCCGCTGGACTTCGGACCGAATGAAGGTCCGGTCCTGGGCGCTGTACCGTCTGCTCCTAGTGGCGACGGGTTTGCAATCCGGGGTGAGGTTTGCAAACAAGGATGGGGGCTCAACCTTGAGGGTTGCGAGGCCGCAGATAGTGAGTGGGGGTATTGGGCCGCCGAATTGGAAAGTTAGGCTCTGCAGATTGCACTGGAAGTCTAATCCCAGTAATGTGGGTGTGCAGAGTTGGGGAAGGACGTAGAGCCTGTAGTTTTTAAACTCCCTCCCTTGCACCGTTAGGGTCACTATGCAGAAGCCTTTGATCTGTACGGAGTGGGATCCTGCAGCTAGGGAAATCTTTTGCGCACTGGGACGGATGGTCAAAAAACAGCGTCTTACCGTGTCGGGGTGGATGAAGCTTTCTGTGCTCCCGGAGTCGACCAGGCATGGTGTCTCGTGCCCGTTGATCAGCACCGTTGTTGTCGTCGTCTGGAGCGTCCTGGGCCGTGCTTGGTCCAGCGTCATTGAGGCCAGACGTGGTCGTAGTGCTTCAGCGTCTTCCTCTAACCCCATGGAGCCGTCTATGCTGGGGTCCATTGTTGCCGTCCAAGATGGCGGCGGGGGTGAACAAAATGGCCGCCCCCATGCATCGCAAATGGCTGGGGGTCCCAAGATGGCGGCGGGGGTGGACAAAATGGCCACCCCCATGTGTCGCACAGGGCTGGGGGGTCCCAAGATGGCGGCGCCCCTCCTCCCATCGTGGTGGCCGGGACCCAAGATGGCTGCGCCTGCGGGTCGCACATGGGGCGCTGGGGGGTTGGGGAGCGTTTGAAACGCGCAGGACTCCTTCTTCTCCGGGGACAGCGGTGGCCGGGACCCAAAATGGCTGCGCCTGCGGGTCGCACATGGGGTGCTGGGGGGGTTGAGGAGCGTTTGAAACGCGCAGGACTCCTTCTTCTCCGGGGACAGCGGCGACCCCCCGGGACCGGCACACAGCCGCGAAATGGCCCTTTTTCCCACAGCTCTTGCAAATCGCTGCGCGGGCCGGGCAGCGCTGCCGGGGGTGTTTCGCCTGGCCGCAGAAATAGCAGCGGGCCCCCCCGGGACGACTTGGCGTCTGAACCGCGCAAGCCTGTGGGGGGGGGGGGTTTGTCGCGACGGGGGTCCACGGAGCCCAAGGGGCTGCCGCGCGGTCGGGGCCGTAGGCGTGGGCGTTTCGCGCGGCCACATCTAGGGAGGCTGCAAGGGCCCGTGCCTCAGAGTCCTAGCGACTCGTTTTCTAAAAGTCTTTGGCGGATTTGGGGAGAGTTCATACCTGCCACAAAAGCATCGCGAATTAACATGTCCGTGTGTTCAATCGCGTTTACCGACGGGCAGCTGCAGGCCCGTCCCAAAATTAGCAGCGCGGCGTAGAATTCGTCTAGCGATTCTCCAGGACTTTGCCGTCTCATTGCGAGTTGGTAGCGTGCGTAGATCTGGTTCACTGGGCGAACATAGATGCTCTTTAGTGCTGCGAACGCCGTCTGGAAATCCTCTGCGTCTTCTATGAGAGGGTAAATTTCCGGGCTTACCCTCGAGTGCAGGACCTGTAGTTTCTGGTCTTCTGTGACCCGGCCGGGGGCCGTTCTGAGGTAGGCCTCGAAACAAGTCTGCCAGTGTTTAAAAACTGCTGCTGAGTTCACTGCGTGGGACTGATCCTCAGGCATTCCGGGACGATCCTGAGCTCCATAGTCCTTTAAGCACGCTTAATAAATTGTAGCGCACAAAGACTCACGAGAGACGAATAGAGGTGAAGTCGATGAGGCTTTATTAAGCGTGACTTGTTCCCCGCAGTTCAGCAACAGACTGGCCTGCGGGGGAGAACTCCTGGTTCTTATACTCCGCCTTCAGGGCGTAGCTAGAGATCAACAGCCAACCAGGACCCGGGATCTGTCAGCCAATGACATCACGGCTTCACAGTCCCACATGACCCCTGATGCATACTACCACACACTGTAAAGTGGGCTCTGGTGCGCCTCATAACCGAAATCTATTAAAAGTTGTAGGTCAGGTGAACTCCATGATATACTTTGGTGTTCTCTAAACCCTGGCCCATAATAACAGGAAACAGTGTAATGGTCGATGGCTGCCCTTACAATTGGAAAGTTGTTTCAAGTGGGCCACAGGGCTCGGCGTTGGGACCCTGACTGTTTGTGTTATGTATTAACAATTTGGATGTGAACGTGAGGGACATGATTGGGAAATTTGCAGACGACACAAAGATTGGGCGAGTGGGGGACAGTGTAGATAGCTATCATCTCCAACATGATATAGATGGGTTGGTGGAGTGGGCGGTAAAGTGGCAGGCGGAATTTAACACTGATAAGTGTGAGGTCATGCATTTTAGGAGGTCAAACAGTTATAGGGAGTACACAATAAACGTGAATGTACTAAACGGGGTGGATGAAGTGAGAGATCTTGCCGTACAAGTACACAGGTCCCTAAAGGCAGCAGTTGAAGTAGACAAGGTGATAAAGATAGAATATGGAATGTTCTCCTTCATTGACGGAAGTATAGAATATAAAAGTAAGGTTATAATGTTGGAATTGTATAAAACACTGGTGAGGCCACAACTGGACTATTGTGTGCAGTTCTGGTCACCACATTACAGGAAGGATGTAATTGTTCTGGAGAGAGTGCAGAGGAGGTTTACAAGAATGTTGCCAGGGCTAGAAAAGTGTAGATACGAGGCAAGATTGGATAGATTGGGGTTATTTTCCTTTGGCCAAAGAAGGCTGAGGGGTGACCTATTAAGGTGGACAAAATTATGAGGGGAAGAGATAAGAGTGGACAGAATAAAATTGTTTCCCTTGGTGGAGAATTCTAGAATCAGGGGACATAGATTCATGATAAGTGGCAGAAGGTGTAGAGGGGCATGAGGAAGAACTTTTTATGCAGAGGCTAGTGGGAGTCTGGAATTCACTGCCCGAGTTGGTGGTGGAGGCAGAGACCCTAAACTCTTGTAAGAAGTACCTGGATCTGCACCTTAAGTGCTGAGAGCTGCAGGGCTGTGGACTGGGTGCAGGAAGGTGGGATTAGAAAGGGCACCTGGGTGTCCAAGGGCTGGCATGGACACGATGGGCAGATTGGCCTCCTGTGCTGTAACTTTTCTATGGTTGTATGATTTTAGTGTCTGCTGGTTATTTAGGGGTGATTTTAACATGGTCAACTTGTTTTTCAGTAATTCTGATTTAGGATGACAGTCAGATGAAAAGTTTTTGTGATATGTTTCACAGGAGAGTTTCAAGTTCCTGTTTTTTTTTTGAGTAAGTGAAGTGTTGCAGATAAGGTACATGGTTTCCCAAATTCAACAGTGAATGCAAAATCCTCTCATTTTGGCTTAAAACTTCTGTGTCCATTATACGTGATCGATGTATGTAAATGTAGTACAGTCATTTCAACACCAGATGTCTCACTAACAGATGGTATAAGAACGACTTTCCCGCTCTTTCTCCGAGAGTGTGATCCAGGATAGTGAACAGACAAGACCGAGAAAAGTTAGAAATATTTTATAATTACAGTGTACAGTTAGAATACCTGTATTGTATTTTATTTCATTTACTAGTTGAGTAATATATATATATTTTACATAAAGGAGTTAATTAATATACAATATTCTTCTTTATACTTTTGTTTCCTGCAATTTGATGTAATTTATGTTTACCAAGTTTAGACACAGCAATCTACCCAACGAGTCAGCATCCTTGGGAAGGAGGAGTACAAATAAAGGATGAAAGATAGTGGACAAGCTGAAAGTTTGCAATGGGTTGTGTAGAGATTGGTGTTGGGGTGGCAGTGTTGGTCAAAGCACAGAAAGGAGATGTGAAAGTTGTAGATGGCTGCAAGGAGATAAAGAGAAGGCACTCATAGAAAAATAAACAATCTTCAGTTTTTCATGCCAGATCTTGAGTTCGGAAAATGGCTGCTGAGATTTCTTTTGTAGTTTCATGTTGGTCCTATATTGGGCCAGAGGTTTGACAAAACACTCCACCACCCAATGGGTCAGTATCTTGGTACTGTCTCTAACAGCACCGTGGGTGTACCTACACCACATGACCTGCAGTGATTCAAGAAGGTGACTCACTGCTATCTTGTCGAGAACAATTAGCGATGGAATATAAATGCTAGCCGAGACAGCAATGCCCACATCCCGAGAATGAATAAAAAATATTTAATTTAACTTACCCAAGCTTGGTTAGCACTGTTGCCTCGCAGCGCTGAAGACCCGGGTTCGATCCCGTCTCTGGGTCACTGTCCGTGTGGAGTTTGTACATTCTCCCAGTGTCTCGCCCCCACAACCCAAAGATGTGCAGGGTAGGTGGGTTGGCTGTGCTAAATTGCCCCTTAATTGGAATAAAAAGAATTGGGTACTTTAGATTAAAATAAAGAATTTACCTAAACTTTGAACAGGCCTCAGTGGGACTGATACAGAGGCTTGGCCGGTGGCCTGCGGGATATAGTTGATCAAGTCTGCTATACACCGTATAAAATTGATACCAAAGATAACAAACAATTGAATATATTCAAGGCTGAGTTGGACAGATTAATCCATGGGTCAACCAGGGGTTATGAGGAAAGTCTGACGGCCATGATTTATTTTCTGCTGGAAAAGGATCAAAGGCAAAATGGCCTGCTCCTATTTCTTATAATCTTATAAAGCAAAAGAAGTACAACTACAGCAATATCAAGACATCAGTGTCATTATACAAGCTTAATTTCAGAGAGTTGGTTTTTCTAGCCCCTGGCTGCACAGGGAACAAACTTCACGCTTTAAAGAATTGCTAATATATAGCAATTTAACGGCAACATGCTTTTAAACAAGTTTGTCTAAAAATAGACTGAACTCATTGCAATATTGCAAGATGTGTTTTGTGAGCTTTGCAGACGTAAGGACTTGGAAATATAAAGATGCCATAAACTGCATCTACAGGAAGTGGTGAGTTTGCACTTGCGTCCTGAGTTAAATCTGAGAGCTTACCACTTCCTGCACCCCTGCCGTCATATATCTTGTCAACTCACTTAGCTCCATGCTCTTTTGTAGATTAATACTTTATCCAATTTGCGTATTAACCTGGGTCACATTCTGACAGATTCTGCAGACAATGCAGTGAGATTCAGCTTCAGGAGATGTCACAAGTTCACGCTAATTGTCACCAATTCAATCGTGACAAAATTTTGCGTAACTGACAGGTGTTAATACTCAACGATATTTGTTCATGTCCAATACAAATCTCCCCCCCCCATAATAAAACCATCAAACACATTTCACTGAAATCAGTATAAAATGCTGCATCAGAATTGATGACCGGACAATTTATACCTAAATTCTAATGCGGTACAGCCGTGGAGAATTCCGACCTGTTTGGAGTAGTACCCTGTGGATTACAACCAGTTTCTCACACACTTGGTTTGCTCAGTTTATTGAGAAAGTACGGCAAATTGTAGTGGTTGAATTAATAGCCCTCAGTTAATTTAAATACTATATTAATTCCATCATTCTGTGCCAGGATGTGGGTGAAAGTACTAGTTATAATCAACATATTTGTTGTCACTGGTTAATTTCCAGCGATCTGCACAAAAGGATCTTTCATATTTCTATTTTGCGCAACATGAAAAGACCAGAAGTTGAGATTTTTTTGTCCCGTTTTGTCCTCCGATGTAGTTAAAATAACTAGTTGAGCTGTTTCTGTAACTGGCCTAATGAAGTGCTAACAAGTCAGTGCAGCAAACGCTGGTTGTACTACGAAGCATTGTAGTTGTTAAAGTAGGAGTTTTAATATAAAACTAGAGGTTCTGTGCGTGTAGATGTTTGCAAACTTTTGGTCAATGTTTTTAAAACCTGAACACTAGCTGTTGCAAATCATGTGACGTTTGGCATCTGGACTACAGACAGTATTAAGTTCCTTAAATACTTAATTAATCATGGATTTGGTGTGAATATGATTAGCTGTGAAATTCACGTATCCCATTGCTTGAGGTTGGGCCAGCACCCAAAGACTTGCTGAGTTTTCTGGGTGCCTGTCTCCACATTGAACAAAAGGGAAGATCAAAACTTGCTGGCCACCATCAACCTTGTGTGGAATCACAGTGGCTCCCCCCCGCCCCCAAAATCCAAACTAGATTGTGTGGGCCTCAGAAGAGGTCAGAAGAAGTTGGCTTCAGGGACTGCCATGTGGTTGTTACAACCACTGTTAACCCAGCCGATCCATCAGAACCTAGAGTTTGTCAGCCATCCTAAGAACCATTCTCTGAAATTAGTCATCAAGCAGCTGAAGTACTGAACCTGAGAACCCACCTCCAGGATATTCGGCTGCAAGGACCCTCACAACCTCCTGTGAACTCTTAACTTTACCAAACCTTCCCTGGGATTTTAAAATATTGAAACAATTCAAGAAACCACATGGGAGACTGGAGATCATAAATCAGACTGAATTAAATATAATTTGTAAATGTGTGCTATCGTTATCTGTATCCATGTGTGTGTGTGTATGTACATATCTGAGGGCAAGCGTGTGACATTGCATTAATCAGTGGTGTGTGTGTGGCAATAATATTTTAAATTTTTCTTGCCATTTTTCAATTTTAGTGATACTTTTGCATACATATTTCTTGCTATATCTTCTCCATGTCCCCTCGTTGGTATCTCCCTCTTCTGCCTTGGGTGTTCTAATGCTGAGCTCCTGTCCTCTTTGCTGTGTTTTTTGTTGTAGGCCTTGTGGGTTCGGAGGGGGTGCCCCCCCCCCCCTCCCCTCCCCTCCCCCATGCTTCTCAGTGGCTCCCATGGACTTCCTCCTCATCTCCTCCCCCTTTCCCCCTTTGTACCTCTTTGTAGTGTGTGTTCTTGTCTGCTCTCCCCCTCGCCCTAGTCGTTGTTGGCCTCAAACAGGTCTTGGAACAGGCTGCCGATGGCCCCCGCGCTTTGTGGAAGCCGTCTTCCGTCCCTCGGATGGTGTGCTTAATTTTGCCACGTCTGCCAGCCAGCCTGCATCTGTGGGTGGTGCTGCTGATCGCAGCTGAGCAGAATTCTCCAGCATGCGATTAGGGAAGCGAAAGCAAGGGCATTAGCCCCCTTGCCCATGTGTAGCTCTGGCTGTCCCGATACCCTGAAGACTACCTCTCTCTGACATGGCTTCACCCTCACCCCCACAACCTTGGACATTGCCTCGGAGAAGGCTGTTCAGAACCCCGCAAGTCTGGGGCAAGCTCAGAACATGTGGGCATGGTTGGCTGGGCCCCTCTGGCACTGTTCGCATTTATCCTCCACCTCCGGGAAGAACCTGTTCATTTGGGTTCTGGTTAGGTGCGCGTGCGCTCTGTGCACCACTTTAAACCATGAGGCTGAGCCTTGTGCAGGAGGAGGTGGAGTTGGCCCTGCTCAGTGCTTCGCTCCAGAGTCCCCACCCCACTCCCGTCCCCAGTTCGTCCTCCCATTTTCACCTGTCTTCGCCCAGTGGTAATCTCGCCCTGTCCAGTAACTGTCCATAGATGTTCCCACAGTCCCCCCGCTTCCTTACTGCACGTGTTTATCAGTTCCTCGAATAGTGCCCAACTCGGGGGCCATGCGGTATCCTTTGGTCTCCTTGTGACGAAAGTGTTTGGTTTGGAGGTGCCTGAGTTCCTGTCCTGTCGGTAGTTCCAGGTCTTCAGTCAGTTCGCTCATCCTCCCTATCGGCACTCCTCAAGTCCTCTTCTTCCTGTCTCAGCCTGTAGTTTTGTGATTGGGTTACCACACAATCAGGAAACACTCCTGTGTATACTTGCCACAGCCTAGCGGCTGTTTAGCACAGGGCTAAATCGCTGGCTTTGAAAGCAGACCCAGGCAGGCCAGCAGCGCGGGTTCAATTCCCGTAACAGCCTCCCCGAACAGGTGCTGGAATGTGGCGACTAGGGGCTTTTCACAGTAACTTCATTTGAAGCCTACTTGTGACAATAAACTATTTTCATCTTTCATCTTTTCATCTGCCGTTTGATTTTCCACTGACTTTTCAACCACAGTAGGCTGCACTTCCACTGTGATCCAGCTCTATAATTACCCAGGATAAATTGTACCTCTGGTAATGGTATTTCTTCTATTATTCCAACTACCACTTCACCACTTTTCAACAGATTTTCTACCCTTACCTTGCAATCCCACCTTGCATGACCACCAATCCCACTATTATCACCTTTTCCAACAATGTGCCTTCCAAACCACAAATCTTCTTATCTCTCACCATCAAAGGTTTATCCCGTAAAATCTTAATCTCTTTACCTAGACCACCTTGTACACATGAGTAAACTTTACCCTCACAAATAAAGTCCTTTGAAAGTTCTGATATCTGCTTATACACCAGCCTCTGAATAGTTTGTACACTCTGTGGCACCTCTGCCACTGGGACAGTGGTTTTTCTTTCCATTTTAATAAACCCCACTTAGTTGTCCTGTCTTGTTGAGTCTGTCTTCCAAGCACTTTTCGTAAGCCACCAACACCGCTACCTTATCCAGCTTTATTACAATGAAAACACTTGAGTTTTCTTGTCTCTCTACTAGTATCACTGGCTTATTTTTTACTCTTGGGCACACTCTCCTTAACGTCACCACCAACACCGTCCTCTGTGTGGGCCCCCTGTGAACTTCTCCTGTCTCCAGTTTCTATCCTGCGCAGATGGAAATTGATGTCGGACACTAAACTTTGCATTGTGAACCAATTCAAAATCCTCAGCCATTTCTGCAGCCTGTCCAGCCTTTTTAAGTCTCTGCTCTTCCACATGAGTTCTCACTACTGTGGAAAGAGAATTTAAAAATTCCTCCAAAATAATTATTTCCTGCAGCCCCTCATAAGTTTGGTTCATTTTTAGTGCTCCACCTATCAAAATTAGGTTCTTTAATTCTTTCGAATTCTAGATAGGTCTGACCTGGTTCGTCGTCTTTAAAAAATTTTTTTTTAGAGTACCCAATTACTTTTTTCCCCAATTAAGGGGCAATTTAGCGTGGCCAATCCATCTACCCTGCACATCTTTGGTTTATGGAGGTGACACGGGGAGAATGTGCAAACTCCACACAGGCCGGGATTCGAACCCGGGTCCTCCGTGCTAACCACTGCGCCACGTTCTGCCCTGACCATGGTTCTTCTTAGGCTTCTAAACTTCTTGTCTGTAGGGTTTTGGCACTGAATATGGCTTTCTTCATCTCATCAGAATCCTCAGATACCTCCTCTGATAGTGAGGGAAACCCGCTGGTGAGACAAAAGTGTCCTGAAGGACAGTAGATCTGGGGCATCCTGTATATTCCCAGGTCTGACTGAAACAATGTACCGTGGCCAGGTGTGAGCATATCCCTTTGATCCGTGCTAGTAGTATTTTCCCTCGGTTGGTTTAACCCTTTACATTTTCTGCTATAGAAAGCAGAACGGTAGCATAGTGGTTAGCGCTATGGCTTCACAGCTCTAGGGTCTCTGGTTCGATTCCCAGCTTGGGTCACTGTCTGTGCGGAGTCTGCACGCGCTCCCCGTGTCTGCGTGGGTTTCCTCCGGGTGCTCCGGTTTCCTCCCACAGGCCAAGGATGTGCAGGTTAGGTGGATTAGCCATGATAAATTGCCCTTGGGTTAGATGGGGTTGCAGGGTTACGGGGATAGGGTGGAGATGTGGGGTTAAGTTTGGTGCTCTTTCCAACAGCCGGTGCAGACTTGATGGGCCAAATGGCCTTCCTCTGCACTGTAAATGTTATGGTTCTATGATATCATCGATATCATTTCTGGACATAATTTCCTAATATCTCCCTCGCGTAGCAAATACCCACTCTTAAGGATAACAGAAGATGCATCTCTTTCCATACAAAACATTGATTATGGACAGAAGGAACACATACATTCTGCCTGTGACATTATTTTCAGATGGGGCTGGCACCATCCTCTCTATTACAATATGTATTTAGTCAGCTCCAGTATGAGATTGCAAAACATAATGACGTGCAATTGTCAAGATTAGAAATGGACTTTCAGTAGTCTGTGGGAAGTGGACTGTGATTCATCATGAACAGTTCGAGTATGTCAGTGTCTTGGGGTGGGGGTGGGGGGGGCGGTGGAGATTAGAAAATAACGACTTCATTCAGCCGTAGAAATTACCTTTGGGTATACGTTAAATTCTGTATGGCCATTGTAATGGTAAATAAGGAGATGTATCTTTTTGTCCTTCAATGGAACATCTCGCAGAATCTGGCTCCATCGGCTCGAGGGTGACTGACATTTGGCACTGCTTTGCTATTCGTTCTGAAATTTATCTTGGAAGGATTCATCCAGTATTTCTTACTTTTAAAAATACAAGTACCCAATTCATTTTTTCCAATTAAGGGGCAATTTAGCGTGGCCAATCCACCTAATCTGCACATCTTTGGGTTGTGGGGAGAATGTGCAAACTCCACACGGACAGTGACCCAGAGCCGGGATTGAATCCGGGTCCTCGGTGCCGTGAGACAGCAGTGCTAACCACTGCACCAATATGCCGCCCATCCAGTGGATTTATTTTATACTCATTCACCTGTTGATTTAATATTACTTTTGTTGACAGTAGGAGCAGCACAATTAAAGTATTTCCAAAATGTTTCCTTCCAGCAGGAATGTTTCAAGCTTTATGTATTTCTGTATGGGCCCACGGTTTCCAAGGTCAATTGCCCCTTTGTTAAATTGCCAGCAGAGCTCAGAACAGTGATGGGCAAAGGGGTCGGGGTTGCATTGTTAGTAAGGAATGAAGTTAAATCGATGGCAAGGAGTGATATAGGATCAGAAGGCATAGAATCTCTGTGGGTAGAGTTGAGGAATCGCAAAGGTAAAAAGACCCTGATGGGAGTTATGTACGGGCCTCCTAGCAGTAGTCAGGAGGTGGGGCAGAAAACAAATCGGGAGATAGAAAAGGCTGTAAAAAAGGCAATATTACAATAATCATGGGGCACTTCAATATGCAGGTGGACTAGGAAACCTGTTGGTCGTGGATCCCAAGAAAAGGAATTTGTGGAATGTCGAAGAGATGGTTTTTTGGAGCAGCTTGTGACAGAGCCTACTGGGGAACAGGCAATTCTGGATTTGGTGATTTGCAATGAGGCAGACTTGATTAGGGAACTTAAGGTGAAGGAACCCTTAGGGAGCAGTGACAACAATATGATGGAATTTACCCTGCAGTTTGAGAGGGAGAAGCTGCAATCAGATGTAACGGTATTACAATTAAATAAGGGTAACTACAAAGACTTGAGGGAGGAGCTGGCCAGAGTTGATTGGAAAAGGAGCCGAGCAATGCATTTTGGAAGGTCTAATGCAGGAAGGGAATATACAGTGAATGGTAGAACCCTCAAGAGTATTGACAGTCAGAGAGATCTTGGTGTACAGGTCCACAGGTCACTGAAAGGGTGGAGAAGGCAGTCAAGCAGGCATACGGCATGCTTGCCTTCATTGGCCGGGGCATTGAGTATAAGAATTGGCAAGTCTGTTGCAGCTGTATAGAACCTTAGTTAGGCCACATTGTGTTCAATTCTGGTCGCCACACTACCAGAAGGATGTGGAAGCTTTAGAGAGGGTGCAGAAGAGATTTACAAGGATGTTGCCTGGTATGGAGGGCATTAGCTATGAGGAGCGGTTGAATAAACTCGGTTTGTTCTCACTGCAACGACGAATGTTGAGGGGCGACCTGGTAAAGGTCTACAAAATTAAGAGGGACATAGACAGAGTGGATAGTCAGAGGCTTTTCCCCAGGGTAGAGGGGTCAATTACTAGGGGGCATAGGTTTAAGGTGCGAGGGGCAGGGTTTAGAGGAGATGTACAAGTTGGATGCCTGGAACTCGCTGTCGGAGGAGGTGGTGGAAGCAGGGATGATAGTGACATTTAAGGGGCACCTTGACAAATACATGAATAGGATGGGAATAGAGGGATATGGACTCGGGAAGTGTAGAAGATTTTAGTTTAGACGGACAGCATGGTCGGCACAGGCTTGGAGGGCCGAAGGGCCTGTTCCTGTGCTGTACTTTTCTTTGCTCTTTGTTTTTTGGAAGACAGTGGAACAGCAATGGCAGGGGTTTTGGGGGGTTATTCGAGAGGCACAACAGAAATTCATCCCAAGGAGGAGGAAAATGCTAAGGGGACGACAAGGCATCCATGGCTGACGTGGGAGGTCAAGGACAGCATAAAAGCTAAAGAAAAAGCAGACAAAGTGGCGAGCATTAGTGGGAAGCCAGAGGATTGGGATGCCTTTAAAAGCGAGCAGAGGATAACTAAAAAAGTAATAAGGGGGAGAAGATATGAAGTATGAGTGCAAGCTAGCTAGTAATATAAAGGAAGATAGGAAGAGGGTTTTTTCAATATATAAGAGGTAAGAGAGAGGCAAAAATAGACACTGGACCACTGGAGCGAGGCAGAAGATGGGAAGTTAGAGGCCGGTTAGCCTGACTTCGGTTATTGGTAAGATTTTCGAGTCCATTATTAAAGATGAGAACGTGGAGTACTTGGAAGTGCATGGTAAAATAGGACTGAGTCAGCACAGCTTTGTCAAGGGGAGTTCATGTCTGACAAATCTGTTCTTTGCGGAAGTAACAAGGAAGTTAGACAAAGGAGAACCAGTGGGCGTGATTTATTTTGATTTCTGAAGGCCTTTGACAAGGTGCCGCATAGGAGACTACAAAATAAGTTCAGAGCCCATGGTGTTAAGTGTAAGATCCTGGCATGGATAGAGGATTAGCTGACTGGCAGAAGACAGAGTGGGGATAAGGGGGTCTTTTTCTGGATGGCAGCCGGTGACTAGTGGTGTGCCTAACAATATACGTTAATGATCTGGAGGAAGGAACTGAAGGCACTGTTGCGAATTTTGCAGATGATACAAAGATATGTAGAGGGGCAGGTAGTATTGAGGAAGGAGGGGGATTTCTGAAGGACTTGTACAGGCTAGGAGAGTGGGCAAAGAAGTGGTAGATGGAATACAATGTGGAAAAGTGTGAGGTTATGCACTTTGGAAGGAGAAATGGAGGCAGCGACTATTTTCTAAATGGGAAGATGCTTAGACAATCAGAAGTACAAAGGGACTTTGGAGTCCTTGTTCACGATTCTCTTAAGGTCAATGTGCAGGTTCAGTCGGCAGTTAGGAAGGCAAATGCAATGTTAGCATTCATGTCGAGAGGGCGAGAATACAAGACCTTGGGATGTACTTCTAAGGCTGTATAAGGCTCTGGTCAGACCCCGTTTGGAGTATTGTGAGCAGTTTTGGGTCCCAAGGAAGGATGCGCTGGGCTTGGTAAGGGTCCAGAGGAGGTTCACAAGAATGATTCCTGGAATGAAGAGCTTATCGTACGAGGAAAGGTTGAGGTCTCTGGGTCTGTACTCGTTGGAGTTTAGAAGGATGCTAAGGGGAGGACAGGGCATCCATGAAACTTATTGAAACTTACAGGATACTGTGAGGCCTGGCTAGAGTGGACATGGAGAGAATGTTTCCACTTGTAGGAAAAACTAGAAGCAGAGGACACCATCTCAGACTAAAGGGACGATCCTTTAAAACAGAGATGAGGAGGAATTTCTCACGCCAGAGGGTGGTGAATCTATGGAACTCTGTGCTGCAGAAGGCTGTGGAGGCCAAATCACAGTGTCTTTAAGACCGAGATCGATAGGTTCTTGATTAACAAGGGGATCAGGGGTTATGGGGAGAAGGCAGAAGAATGGGGATGAGAAAAAAGTCTGCCATTATTGAATGGCGGGGCAGACTCAATGGGCCGAGTGGCTTACTTCTGCTTCTATGTCTTATGGTCCCCAGGACCCACTTTCGTCAACCGGCCAGGCAGGGCGGGCCGACCTTCGGCAGCCAGGACATGTTCACTTACCTTTAATGTGAAAGAGGCAGCTGCTTGGTCCTCATGATCTCACTCCAATCAGGTTCACAGGAGGAAGGGGCAATGGACATAGCAGGTGCAGGCGTCAACCAGTTCCTTTATGTCGTCCTCATCTATGTGAGAACGGAAAAGCACATGTAGGTCGTCGTGAAGGCAACTGACTCTGGGGTCTCAACCTCAAATTTTTCACTCGCCACTTCTCGTTCAAAATCTGAAACTTCTCCTCACGTTTGCCAGTACGTCCCTGCATATACCACATGGGCTTGGCATCCTTATTTACATTGGCACAATTGACAAAACCATACCTCTAGAAATCGTCTTTATACTGCTATGCCCCAAGTTAAGTTTCTTCTTTGTAGGCTGTTAACCAGAGGTCCAGGAGTTCTGTACTGAGCTAACACTAGCACTACTCTGTCCTGCTCTGGACTCTCCTGAGCAGATCTGGGGCTAGTTTAGCACAATGGGCTAAACAGCTGGCTTGCAATGCAGAACAAGGCAGCTGCGCGGGTTCAATTCCCGGAGCAGCCTCCCGAACAGGCGGCGGAATGTGGCGTCTACGGTCTTTTCACAGTAACTTCACTGAAGCCTACTTGTGACAAGCTATTATTATCTCTCCAGATTCTGTTGTGAGATCCTGACCTGTAGGTACAATGCCTTTGTGTCTCTGGCTGTCTCTTACTTGTAAGGAAACAATCCATCGTCACAGTCCTCTTGCCTGTTCTGTAATTTGGCACCAAAAGCGCATACATACAGGGTGATTGCTGTTGAGTGTAACATGCAGGCTGCTTTTGGCCTCATTTCCTTCTTATTTAAAAGGCGGCAGTGGCCGCTATTCTCAATTAAAATGCCAGTAGCGGCCGTTGGGGCACTTCTCCCGTGATTGGGACCACCATGGGCACTCTGCGACCCTCCTGACACCCCCCATGGCCCACTCGCGGTCATGACCTGCACTTTGAAAAACTCTGTAAACAGTGGAAAAGTGTTGATGCAGTCAGCACTTATGAGTTTGGGCTCAGGAAACTGTGTTGGGGTAGAGCTGAGGGGTATTATGCTGAGGTGATTAACCTGAGTGCTGACACTGACGGCAATGTGTTTCTGAAATGGGAAAAGTTTCATTTTCCCAGGGCTTTACCTTGAGCATTAAATGTAATTAATTTCAATTTTGGTGGTATCGTACCGTGTCTGTGTGGGTTTCCTCCGGGTGCTCCAGTTTCCTCCCACAAGTCCCGAAATACGTGCTGTTCGGTAATTTGGACATTCTGAATTCTCCCTCTGTGTACCCGAACAGGCGCCAGAGTGTGGCGACTAGGGGCTTTTCACAGTAACTTCATTGCAATGTTAATGTAAGCCTACTTGTGACAATAAAGATTATTATTAATAAAGCTGTACCATGCCCACTCCTGTGAGGAAATGATATGGAAGTTGCAATGACATGCTGCAGCTGATCAGTTTGGATTGTGAAAGATTTGCAAATGCAGAGTGGCTTCTCAAAGCAGAACAGCTGGCAGTCACGGGTTTTCCAGGGACTTGTTCAAAGTCTCTTTGTAAGCATTTGTTACAGAAATAGTTTGCTGCATCTTGTTCTTTGTGTAGCAGCAGTCCAATCTGTAAATCATTGTGCTTGACCTTTATGACTTACATTGCTTTTGTGGGAATGCTGTGAATTAGCTCGCAACAATTTACTCATTGTGTAGTGTAAGGAAATAAAAAGTCCATTGAATTATATTCAATTGACAAGGGAACAAATCTCTTAGCTTGATGTGGGTGACTTCACTGAATTATTGCTGTGTAAAGTTATATCAATTAGTATGCTTTCAATAGTGTCCTGTCAATTTTTAAATCTGTATCTGATTTCATATTTAAAGTCTTTCAGCCAATGAGAGACTACTGCTTTGGGCTGTCTTTGTTTTGCAGTCTCTGAATGGAAAAAATTTGGTGAAAGGTAAGGCCAGAGACCATGACACGTACTCGCAACCCCTAATCACCTCCAGTATCTTGAAATCAACCCAGACTCATGGGATAATAAATAGTATCTGAACCCTGACAGAAAACTGGGCAGCACTGAGCTGGAGTTGCAAGTTCTGGTCAGCTCATATTGTGGGAAATACCCACTGATGTGGGGGCTTGGGTGTCAAGCCATGTTGGGGCTGGGGAAATGCATATTAAAATGACATTTAACCGTAAAAATATCATTGCCCCATGGCCCACATATAGGCCAACAGTGATATATGGATCTTGCTCAAACATTCTCTTCATTCTGCTATTGAAAGTCTTGGGTTAAGGTATCCAGATTATATGTCTGCTGAAGCTGTGATTACGGGGTTAACAGCGAGGCAGGCTGTGATGGCACTCATGGGAGAGCCTGGGTCGGTTTTCAGTTTCATTTTCAGCCCTGCCCTGTGTCTATTGTTTTTAGTTTCATTTTTAGAATTCTGCTCTGGGTTCTGAGGAAAGGAGATGTGTTTCTCAGACTGACTTCTGAAAGCTTCTCTCCCAAGGACTTTGTGAATAAATCTGTAAACCGCAGAATGTTAACTTTATTCATAAGTGGCTTTTGACCTGTGTGTGTGGATTTTACTCAATTGAAAGTTTACGAGTAGATGAGAAAGTGAATTCAAGGATCTTTCTTTAAATTTTTTTAGAACTGTTTAACTGTTAATTGAAAAGCTGTTTTTCCTTGGATGTGAATGGGGCTGATCCTCTAATTTGTTTTAATATAAAAGATCATAGTTGTATCACTCTTGGACTGAAGTATCCTTTCCCCACACTTTACAAACTGAAAACTTGTTGGGGTCACGTCCGGTTTTCTAATATAAATTGTGCCCTGGTCCGGATACTGTAACACTCCTAGCCCTAAGCTAGTCATTTTCAAACCCAGGGTGGGTTGCAGGCGGGTTTCGGGAGGGTCACAGGGCCATACGTTCCGGTGTTCCCGATCGCGGGAGGTAGTGCGACCGGCTTTTAAACGTGCTGGCCCCGACCGGCTTTTAAACGTGCTGAGCCCCGACCGGCTTTTAAACGTGCTGAGCCCCGACCGGCTTTTAAACGTGCTGAGCCCGACCGGCTTTTAAACGTGCTGAGCGCGACCGGCTTTTAAACGTGCTGGCTGCGACCGGCTTTTAAACGTGCTGAGCGCGACCGGCTTTTAAACGTGCTGGCCCCGACCGGCTTTTAAACGTGCTGGCCCCGACCGGCTTTTAAACGTGCTGAGCGCGACCGGCTTTTAAACGTGCTGGCCCCGACCGGCTTTTAAACGTGCTGGCTGCGACCGGCTTTTAAACGTGCTGGCTGCGACCGGCTTTTAAACGTGCTGAGCCCGACCAGCTTTTAAACGTGCTGGCCCCGACCGGCTTTTAAACGTGCTGGCCCCGACCGGCTTTTAAACGTGCTGAGCCCCGACCGGCTTTTAAACGTGCTGGCCCGACCGGCTTTTAAACGTGCTGAGCCCGACCGGCTTTTAAACGTGCTGGCCCGACCGGCTTTTAAACGTGCTGAGCCCGACCGGCTTTTAAACGTGCTGGCCCCGACCGGCTTTTAAACGTGCTGGCCGCGACCGGCTTTTAAACGTGCTGAGCCCGACCGGCTTTTAAACGAGCTGAGCCCGACCGGCTTTTAAACGTGCTGAGTGCGACCGGCTTTTAAACGTGCTGAGTGCGACCGGCTTTTAAACGTGCTGAGTGCGACCGGCTTTTAAACGTGCTGAGTGCGACCGGCTTTTAAACGTGCTGAGTGCGACCGGCTTTTAAACGTGTTGAGTGCGACCGGCTTTTAAACGTGCTGAGTGCGACCGGCTTTTAAACGTGCTGAGTGCGACCGGCTTTTAAACGTGCTGGCCCCGACCGGCTTTTAAACGTGCTGGCCCCGACCGGCTTTTAAACGTGCTGGCCCCGACCGGCTTTTAAACGTGCTGGCCCCGACCGGCTTTTAAACGTGCTGGCCCCGACCGGCTTTTAAACGTGCTGAGTGCGACCGGCTTTTAAACGTGCTGGCTGCGACCGGCTTTTAAACGAGCTGCCCCGACCGGCTTTTAAACGTGCTGGCTCCGACCGGCTTTTCAACGTGCTGGCTCCGACCGGCTTTTAAACGTGCTGGCCCCGACCGGCTTTTAAACGTGCTGAGCCCCGACCGGCTTTTAAACGTGCTGAGCCCCGACCGGCTTTTAAACGTGCTGGCCCCGACCGGCTTTTAAACGTGCTGAGCGCGACCGGCTTTTAAACGTGCTGAGCGCGACCGGCTTTTAAACGTGCTGAGCGCGACCGGCTTTTAAACGTGCTGAGCGCGACCGGCTTTTAAACGTGCTGAGTGCGACCGGCTTTTAAACGTGCTGGCCCCGACCGGCTTTTAAACGTGCTGAGTGCGACCGGCTTTTAAACGTGCTGAGCCCCAACCGGCTTTTAAACGTGCTGGCCCCGACCGGCTTTTAAACGTGCTGAGTGCGACCGGCTTTTAAACGTGCTGAGCCCCGACCGGCTTTTAAACGTGCTGAGCCCCGACCGGCTTTTAAACGTGCTGAGCCCCGACCGGCTTTTAAACGTGCTGAGCCCCGACCGGCTTTTAAACGTGCTGAGTGCGACCGGCTTTTAAACGTGCTGGCCCCGACCGGCTTTTAAACGTGCTGGCCCCGACCGGCTTTTAAACGTGCTGAGCCCGAGCGGCTTTTAAACGTGCTGAGCCCGAGCGGCTTTTAAACGTGCTGGCCCCGACCGGCTTTTAAACGTGCTGAGCCCGACCGGCTTTTAAACGTGCTGGCCCCGACCGGCTTTTAAACGTGCTGAGCCCGACCGGCTTTTAAACGTGCTGAGCCCGACCGGCTTTTAAACGTGCTGAGCCCGACCGGCTTTTAAACGTGCTGGCCCCGACCGGCTTTTAAACGTGCTGAGCCCCGACCGGCTTTTAAACGTGCTGAGCCCGACCGGCTTTTAAACGTGCTGAGCCCGACCGGCTTTTAAACGTGCTGAGCCCGACCGGCTTTTAAACGTGCTGAGCCCGACCGGCTTTTAAACGTGCTGGCCCCGACCGGCTTTTAAACGTGCTGGCCCCGACCGGCTTTTAAACGTGCTGGCTGCGACCGGCTTTTAAACGTGCTGAGCCCGACCGGCTTTTAAACGTGCTGGCTGCGACCGGCTTTTAAACGTGCTGAGCCCGACCGGCTTTTAAACGTGCTGAGTGCGACCGGCTTTTAAGCGTGCTGGCCCCGACCGGCTTTTAAACGTGCTGGCCCCGACCGGCTTTTAAACGTGCTGAGCCCGACCGGCTTTTAAACGTGCTGGCTGCGACCGGCTTTTAAACGTGCTGAGCGCGACCGGCTTTTAAACGTGCTGGCCCCGACCGGCTTTTAAACGTGCTGAGCCCCGACCGGCTTTTAAACGTGCTGAGCGCGACCGGCTTTTAAACGTGCTGAGTGCGACCGGCTTTTAAACGTGCTGAGCCCCGAGCGGCTTTTAAACGTGCTGGCCCCGAGCGGCTTTTAAACGTGCTGGCCCCGACCGGCTTTTAAACGTGCTGAGTGCGACCGGCTTTTAAACGTGCTGAGCCCGACCGGCTTTTAAACGTGCTGAGCCCGACCGGCTTTTAAACGTGCTGAGCCCGACCGGCTTTTAAACGTGCTGAGCCCGACCGGCTTTTAAACGTGCTGGCCCCGACCGGCTTTTAAACGTGCTGAGCCCCGACCGGCTTTTAAACGTGCTGAGCCCGACCGGCTTTTAAACGTGCTGAGCCCGACCGGCTTTTAAACGTGCTGGCTGCGACCGGCTTTTAAACGTGCTGAGCCCGACCGGCTTTTAAACGTGCTGAGCCCGACCGGCTTTTAAACGTGCTGAGCCCGACCGGCTTTTAAACGTGCTGGCTGCGACCGGCTTTTAAACGTGCTGAGCCCGACCGGCTTTTAAACGTGCTGAGTGCGACCGGCTTTTAAACGTGCTGGCCCCGACCGGCTTTTAAACGTGCTGAGTGCGACCGGCTTTTAAGCGTGCTGAGCCCGACCGGCTTTTAAACGTGCTGAGCCCGACCGGCTTTTAAACGTGCTGGCTGCGACCGGCTTTTAAACGTGCTGAGCCCGACCGGCTTTTAAACGTGCTGGCTGCGACCGGCTTTTAAACGTGCTGGCTGCGACCGGCTTTTAAACGTGCTGAGCCCGACCGGCTTTTAAACGTGCTGAGTGCGACCGGCTTTTAAACGTGCTGGCCCCGACCGGCTTTTAAACGTGCTGGCCCCGAGCGGCTTTTAAACGTGCTGGCCCCGACCGGCTTTTAAACGTGCTGAGCCCCGACCGGCTTTTAAACGTGCTGGCCCCGACCGGCTTTTAAACGTGCTGGCCCCGACCGGCTTTTAAACGTGCTGGCCCCGAGCGGCTTTTAAACGTGCTGGCCCCGACCGGCTTTTAAACGTGCTGAGCCCCGACCGGCTTTTAAACGTGCTGAGCCCGACCGGCTTTTAAACGTGCTGGCCCCGACCGGCTTTTAAACGTGCTGAGCCCCGACCGGCTTTTAAACGTGCTGAGCCCGACCGGCTTTTAAACGTGCTGGCCCCGACCGGCTTTTAAACGTGCTGAGCCCCGACCGGCTTTTAAACGTGCTGAGCCCGACCGGCTTTTAAACGTGCTGAGCCCGACCGGCTTTTAAACGTGCTGGCCCCGACCGGCTTTTAAACGTGCTGGCTGCGACCGGCTTTTAAACGTGCTGAGCCCGACCGGCTTTTAAACGTGCTGGCCCCGACCGGCTTTTAAACGTGCTGGCTGCGACCGGCTTTTAAACGTGCTGAGCCCGACCGGCTTTTAAACGTGCTGGCTGCGACCGGCTTTTAAACGTGCTGAGTGCGACCGGCTTTTAAACGTGCTGAGTGCGACCGGCTTTTAAACGTGCTGAGTGCGACCGGCTTTTAAACGTGCTGGCCCCGACCGGCTTTTAAACGTGCTGGCCCCGACCGGCTTTTAAACGTGCTGGCCCCGACCGGCTTTTAAACGTGCTGGCCCCGACCGGCTTTTAAACGTGCTGAGCCCGACCGGCTTTTAAACGTGCTGAGCCCGACCGGCTTTTAAACGTGCTGAGCCCCGACCGGCTTTTAAACGTGCTGAGTGCGACCGGCTTTTAAACGTGCTGAGCCCGACTGGCTTTTAAACGTGCTGAGCCCGACCGGCTTTTAAACGTGCTGGCCCCGACCGGCTTTTAAACGTGCTGGCCCCGACCGGCTTTTAAACGTGCTGAGTGCGACCGGCTTTTAAACGTGCTGAGCCCGACCGGCTTTTAAACGTGCTGGCTGCGACCGGCTTTTAAACGTGCTGAGTGCGACCGGCTTTTAAACGTGCTGAGTGCGACCGGCTTTTAAACGTGCTGAGTGCGACCGGCTTTTAAACGTGCTGGCCCCGACCGGCTTTTAAACGTGCTGGCCCCGACCGGCTTTTAAACGTGCTGGCCCCGACCGGCTTTTAAACGTGCTGAGCCCGACCGGCTTTTAAACGTGCTGAGCCCGACCGGCTTTTAAACGTGCTGAGCCCCGACCGGCTTTTAAACGTGCTGAGTGCGACCGGCTTTTAAACGTGCTGAGCCCGACTGGCTTTTAAACGTGCTGAGCCCGACCGGCTTTTAAACGTGCTGAGCCCGACCGGCTTTTAAACGTGCTGGCCCCGACCGGCTTTTAAACGTGCTGGCCCCGACCGGCTTTTAAACGTGCTGAGTGCGACCGGCTTTTAAACGTGCTGGCCCCGACCGGCTTTTAAACGTGCTGGCTGCGACCGGCTTTTAAACGTGCTGGCTGCGACCGGCTTTTAAACGTGCTGGCTGCGACCGGCTTTTAAACGTGCTGGCCCCGACCGGCTTTTAAACGTGCTGGCTGCGACCGGCTTTTAAACGTGCTGGCTGCGACCGGCTTTTAAACGTGCTGAGCCCCGACCGGCTTTTAAACGTGCTGGCCCCGACCGGCTTTTAAACGTGCTGGCTGCGACCGGCTTTTAAACGTGCTGAGCCCGACCGGCTTTTAAACGTGCTGGCCCCGACCGGCTTTTAAACGTGCTGGCCCCGACCGGCTTTTAAACGTGCTGGCCCCGACCGGCTTTTAAACGTGCTGAGTGCGACCGGCTTTTAAACGTGCTGAGCCCCGACCGGCTTTTAAACGTGCTGAGCGCGACCGGCTTTTAAACGTGCTGGCCCCGACCGGCTTTTAAACGTGCTGGCCCCGACCGGCTTTTAAACGTGCTGGCCCCGACCGGCTTTTAAACGTGCTGGCCCCGACCGGCTTTTAAACGTGCTGGCCCCGACCGGCTTTTAAACGTGCTGGCCCCGACCGGCTTTTAAACGTGCTGAGTGCGACCGGCTTTTAAACGTGCTGGCCCTGACCGGCTTTTAAACGTGCTGGCTGCGACCGGCTTTTAAACGTGCTGAGCCCGACCGGCTTTTAAACGTGCTGAGCGCGACCGGCTTTTAAACGTGCTGAGCCCGACCGGCTTTTAAACGTGCTGGCCCCGACCGGCTTTTAAACGTGCTGGCTGCGACCGGCTTTTAAACGTGCTGAGCCCGACCGGCTTTTAAACGTGCTGAGTGCGACCGGCTTTTAAACGTGCTGGCCCCGACCGGCTTTTAAACGTGCTGGCCCCGACCGGCTTTTAAACGTGCTGAGCCCGACCGGCTTTTAAACGTGCTGGCCCCGACCGGCTTTTAAACGTGCTGAGCCCCGACCGGCTTTTAAACGTGCTGAGCCCCGACCGGCTTTTAAACGTGCTGAGCCCGACCGGCTTTTAAACGTGCTGAGCCCGACCGGCTTTTAAACGTGCTGAGCCCGACCGGCTTTTAAACGTGCTGGCTGCGACCGGCTTTTAAACGTGCTGAGCCCGACCGGCTTTTAAACGTGCTGGCCCCGACCGGCTTTTAAACGTGCTGGCTGCGACCGGCTTTTAAACGTGCTGAGCCCGACCGGCTTTTAAACGTGCTGAGTGCGACCGGCTTTTAAACGTGCTGGCCCCGACCGGCTTTTAAACGTGCTGAGTGCGACCGGCTTTTAAACGTGCTGAGTGCGACCGGCTTTTAAACGTGCTGGCCCCGACCGGCTTTTAAACGTGCTGAGTGCGACCGGCTTTTAAACGTGCTGGCCCCGACCGGCTTTTAAACGTGCTGAGTGCGACCGGCTTTTAAACGTGCTGAGCCCGACCGGCTTTTAAACGTGCTGAGTGCGACCGGCTTTTAAACGTGCTGGCCCCGACCGGCTTTTAAACGTGCTGGCTGCGACCGGCTTTTAAACGTGCTGAGTGCGACCGGCTTTTAAACGTGCTGGCCCCGACCGGCTTTTAAACGTGCTGAGTGCGACCGGCTTTTAAACGTGCTGAGCCCGACCGGCTTTTAAACGTGCTGAGTGCGACCGGCTTTTAAGCGTGCTGGCCCCGACCGGCTTTTAAACGTGCTGGCTGCGACCGGCTTTTAAACGTGCTGAGCCCGACCGGCTTTTAAACGTGCTGGCCCCGACCGGCTTTTAAACGTGCTGGCCGCGACCGGCTTTTAAACGTGCTGAGCCCGACCGGCTTTTAAACGTGCTGAGTGCGACCGGCTTTTAAACGTGCTGGCCCCGACCGGCTTTTAAACGTGCTGAGCCCGACCGGCTTTTAAACGTGCTGGCCCCGACCGGCTTTTAAACGTGCTGGCTGCGACCGGCTTTTAAACGTGCTGGCCCCGACCGGCTTTTAAACGTGCTGAGTGCGACCGGCTTTTAAACGTGCTGAGTGCGACCGGCTTTTAAACGTGCTGGCCCCGACCGGCTTTTAAACGTGCTGGCTGCGACCGGCTTTTAAACGTGCTGAGTGCGACCGGCTTTTAAACGTGCTGGCCCCGACCGGCTTTTAAACGTGCTGAGTGCGACCGGCTTTTAAACGTGCTGAGCCCGACCGGCTTTTAAACGTGCTGAGTGCGACCGGCTTTTAAGCGTGCTGGCCCCGACCGGCTTTTAAACGTGCTGGCTGCGACCGGCTTTTAAACGTGCTGAGTGCGACCGGCTTTTAAACGTGCTGGCCCCGACCGGCTTTTAAACGTGCTGGCCCCGACCGGCTTTTAAACGTGCTGAGCCCGACCGGCTTTTAAACGTGCTGAGCCCGACTGGCTTTTAAACGTGCTGAGCCCGACCGGCTTTTAAACGTGCTGGCCCCGACCGGCTTTTAAACGTGCTGGCCCCGACCGGCTTTTAAACGTGCTGAGTGCGACCGGCTTTTGAACGTGCTGGCCCCGACCGGCTTTTAAACGTGCTGAGTGCGACCGGCTTTTAAACGTGCTGAGCCCGACCGGCTTTTAAACGTGCTGAGTGCGACCGGCTTTTAAGCGTGCTGGCCCCGACCGGCTTTTAAACGTGCTGGCTGCGACCGGCTTTTAAACGTGCTGAGTGCGACCGGCTTTTAAACGTGCTGGCCCCGACCGGCTTTTAAACGTGCTGGCCCCGACCGGCTTTTAAACGTGCTGAGCCCGACCGGCTTTTAAACGTGCTGAGCCCGACTGGCTTTTAAACGTGCTGAGCCCGACCGGCTTTTAAACGTGCTGGCCCCGACCGGCTTTTAAACGTGCTGGCCCCGACCGGCTTTTAAACGTGCTGAGTGCGACCGGCTTTTGAACGTGCTGGCCCCGACCGGCTTTTAAACGTGCTGAGTGCGACCGGCTTTTGAACGTGCTGGCCCCGACCGGCTTTTAAACGTGCTGGCTGCGACCGGCTTTTAAACGTGCTGGCTGCGACCGGCTTTTGAACGTGCTGGCCCCGACCGGCTTTTAAACGTGCTGAGCCCGACCGGCTTTTAAACGTGCTGGCTGCGACCGGCTTTTAAACGTGCTGAGTACAACCGGCTTTTAAACGTGCTGGCCCCGACCGGCTTTTAAACGTGCTGGCCCCGACCGGCTTTTAAACGTGCTGAGTGCGACCGGCTTTTAAACGTGCTGAGCCCGACCGGCTTTTAAACGTGCTGGCCCCGACCGGCTTTTAAACGTGCTGGCCCCGACCGGCTTTTAAACGTGCTGGCCCCGACCGGCTTTTAAACGTGCTGAGTGCGACCGGCTTTTAAACGTGCTGGCCCCGACCGGCTTTTAAACGTGCTGGCCCCGACCGGCTTTTAAACGTGCTGAGCCCGAGCGGCTTTTAAACGTGCTGAGCCCGAGCGGCTTTTAAACGTGCTGGCCCCGACCGGCTTTTAAACGTGCTGGCCCCGACCGGCTTTTAAACGTGCTGAGCCCGACCGGCTTTTAAACGTGCTGAGCCCCGACCGGCTTTTAAACGTGCTGGCCCCGACCGGCTTTTAAACGTGCTGAGCCCGACCGGCTTTTAAACGTGCTGGCCCCGACCGGCTTTTAAACGTGCTGAGCCCGACCGGCTTTTAAACGTGCTGGCCCCGACCGGCTTTTAAACGTGCTGAGCGCGACCGGCTTTTAAACGTGCTGAGCCCGACCGGCTTTTAAACGTGCTGGCCCCGAGCGGCTTTTAAACGTGCTGGCCCCGACCGGCTTTTAAACGTGCTGGCCCCGACCGGCTTTTAAACGTGCTGAGCCCGACCGGCTTTTAAACGTGCTGAGCCCGACCGGCTTTTAAACGTGCTGAGCCCGACCGGCTTTTAAACGTGCTGAGCCCGACCGGCTTTTAAACGTGCTGGCCCCGACCGGCTTTTAAACGTGCTGAGCCCGACCGGCTTTTAAACGTGCTGAGCCCGACCGGCTTTTAAACGTGCTGAGCGCGACCGGCTTTTAAACGTGCTGAGCCCGACCGGCTTTTAAACGTGCTGAGCCCGACCGGCTTTTAAACGTGCTGAGCCCCGACCGGCTTTTAAACGTGCTGAGCCCCGACCGGCTTTTAAACGTGCTGAGCGCGACCGGCTTTTAAACGTGCTGAGCCCGACCGGCTTTTAAACGTGCTGAGCCCGACCGGCTTTTAAACGTGCTGAGCCCCGACCGGCTTTTAAACGTGCTGAGCCCCGACCGGCTTTTAAACGTGCTGAGCCCGACCGGCTTTTAAACGTGCTGAGCCCGACCGGCTTTTAAACGTGCTGAGCCCGACCGGCTTTTAAACGTGCTGAGCCCGACCGGCTTTTAAACGTGCTGGCCCCGACCGGCTTTTAAACGTGCTGAGCCCGACCGGCTTTTAAACGTGCTGAGCCCGACCGGCTTTTAAACGTGCTGAGCCCGACCGGCTTTTAAACGTGCTGAGTGCGACCGGCTTTTAAACGTGCTGGCCCCGACCGGCTTTTAAACGTGCTGAGCCCGACCGGCTTTTAAACGTGCTGGCCCCGACCGGCTTTTAAACGTGCTGAGTGCGACCGGCTTTTAAACGTGCTGGCTGCGACCGGCTTTTAAACGTGCTGAGTGCGACCGGCTTTTAAACGTGCTGAGCCCCGACCGGCTTTTAAACGTGCTGAGCCCGACCGGCTTTTAAACGTGCTGAGTGCGACCGGCTTTTAAACGTGCTGAGCCCGACCGGCTTTTAAACGTGCTGAGCCCCGACCGGCTTTTAAACGTGCTGAGCCCGACCGGCTTTTAAACGTGCTGGCCCCGACCGGCTTTTAAACGTGCTGAGCCCCGACCGGCTTTTAAACGTGCTGAGCCCGACCGGCTTTTAAACGTGCTGGCCCCGACCGGCTTTTAAACGTGCTGAGCCCGACCGGCTTTTAAACGTGCTGGCCCCGACCGGCTTTTAAACGTGCTGAGTGCGACCGGCTTTTAAACGTGCTGAGCCCCGACCGGCTTTTAAACGTGCTGAGTGCGACCGGCTTTTAAACGTGCTGGCCCCGACCGGCTTTTAAACGTGCTGGCTGCGACCGGCTTTTAAACGTGCTGGCCCTGACCGGCTTTTAAACGTGCTGGCTGCGACCGGCTTTTAAACGTGCTGAGCCCGACCGGCTTTTAAACGTGCTGAGCCCGACCGGCTTTTAAACGTGCTGGCCCCGACCGGCTTTTAAACGTGCTGAGCCCGACCGGCTTTTAAACGTGCTGGCCCCGACCGGCTTTTAAACGTGCTGAGTGCGACCGGCTTTTAAACGTGCTGGCTGCGACCGGCTTTTAAACGTGCTGAGTACAACCGGCTTTTAAATGTGCTGAGCCCGACCGGCTTTTAAACGTGCTGGCCCCGACCGGCTTTTAAACGTGCTGAGCCCGACCGGCTTTTAAACGTGCTGAGTACAACCGGCTTTTAAACGTGCTGAGCCCGACCGGCTTTTAAACGTGCTGGCCCCGACCGGCTTTTAAACGTGCTGGCCCCGACCGGCTTTTAAACGTGCTGAGCCCGACCGGCTTTTAAACGTGCTGAGTACAACCGGCTTTTAAACGTGCTGAGCCCGACCGGCTTTTAAACGTGCTGGCCCCGACCGGCTTTTAAACGTGCTGAGCCCGACCGGCTTTTAAACGTGCTGAGTACAACCGGCTTTTAAACGTGCTGAGTACAACCGGCTTTTAAACGTGCTGAGTACAACCGGCTTTTAAACGTGCTGGCCCCGACCGGCTTTTAAACGTGCTGGCTGCGACCGGCTTTTAAACGTGCTGGCTGCGACCGGCTTTTAAACGTGCTGAGCCCCGACCGGCTTTTAAACGTGCTGGCCCGACCGGCTTTTAAACGTGCTGGCTGCGACCGGCTTTTAAACGTGCTGAGCGCGACCGGCTTTTAAACGTGCTGGCCCCGACCGGCTTTTAAACGTGCTGGCCGCGACCGGCTTTTAAACGTGCTGGCCATGACCGGCTGTTAAACGTGCTGAGCGCGACCGGCTTTTAAACGTGCTGGCCCCGACCGGCTTTTAAACGTGCTGAGCCCCGACCGGCTTTTAAACGTGCTGGCCCCGACCGGCTTTTAAACGTGCTGAGCCCCGACCGGCTTTTAAACATGCTGGCCCCGACCGGCTTTTAAACGTGCTGAGCACGACCGGCTTTTAAACGTGCTGGCCCCGACCGGCTTTTAAACGTGCTGAGCGCGACCGGCTTTTAAACGTGCTGAGCGCGACCGGCTTTTAAACGTGCTGGCCCCGACCGGCTTTTAAACGTGCTGAGCCCCGACCGGCTTTTAAACATGCTGGCCCCGACCGGCTTTTAAACGTGCTGAGCCCGACCGGCTTTTAAACGTGCTGGCTGCGACCGGCTTTTAAACGTGCTGAGCCCGACCGGCTTTTAAACGTGCTGAGCCCGACCGGCTTTTAAACGTGCTGGCCCCGACCGGCTTTTAAACGTGCTGGCTGCGACCGGCTTTTAAACGTGCTGAGCCCGACCGGCTTTTAAACGTGCTGAGTGCGACCGGCTTTTAAACGTGCTGGCCCCGACCGGCTTTTAAACGTGCTGAGTGCGACCGGCTTTTAAACGTGCTGAGTGCGACCGGCTTTTAAACGTGCTGGCCCCGACCGGCTTTTAAACGTGCTGAGTGCGACCGGCTTTTAAACGTGCTGGCCCCGACCGGCTTTTAAACGTGCTGAGTGCGACCGGCTTTTAAACGTGCTGAGCCCGACCGGCTTTTAAACGTGCTGAGTGCGACCGGCTTTTAAACGTGCTGGCCCCGACCGGCTTTTAAACGTGCTGGCTGCGACCGGCTTTTAAACGTGCTGAGTGCGACCGGCTTTTAAACGTGCTGGCCCCGACCGGCTTTTAAACGTGCTGAGTGCGACCGGCTTTTAAACGTGCTGAGCCCGACCGGCTTTTAAACGTGCTGAGTGCGACCGGCTTTTAAGCGTGCTGGCCCCGACCGGCTTTTAAACGTGCTGGCTGCGACCGGCTTTTAAACGTGCTGAGCCCGACCGGCTTTTAAACGTGCTGGCCCCGACCGGCTTTTAAACGTGCTGGCTGCGACCGGCTTTTAAACGTGCTGAGCCCGACCGGCTTTTAAACGTGCTGAGTGCGACCGGCTTTTAAACGTGCTGGCCCCGACCGGCTTTTAAACGTGCTGAGCCCGACCGGCTTTTAAACGTGCTGGCCCCGACCGGCTTTTAAACGTGCTGGCTGCGACCGGCTTTTAAACGTGCTGGCCCCGACCGGCTTTTAAACGTGCTGAGTGCGACCGGCTTTTAAACGTGCTGAGTGCGACCGGCTTTTAAACGTGCTGGCCCCGACCGGCTTTTAAACGTGCTGGCTGCGACCGGCTTTTAAACGTGCTGAGTGCGACCGGCTTTTAAACGTGCTGGCCCCGACCGGCTTTTAAACGTGCTGAGTGCGACCGGCTTTTAAACGTGCTGAGCCCGACCGGCTTTTAAACGTGCTGAGTGCGACCGGCTTTTAAGCGTGCTGGCCCCGACCGGCTTTTAAACGTGCTGGCTGCGACCGGCTTTTAAACGTGCTGAGTGCGACCGGCTTTTAAACGTGCTGGCCCCGACCGGCTTTTAAACGTGCTGGCCCCGACCGGCTTTTAAACGTGCTGAGCCCGACCGGCTTTTAAACGTGCTGAGCCCGACTGGCTTTTAAACGTGCTGAGCCCGACCGGCTTTTAAACGTGCTGGCCCCGACCGGCTTTTAAACGTGCTGGCCCCGACCGGCTTTTAAACGTGCTGAGTGCGACCGGCTTTTGAACGTGCTGGCCCCGACCGGCTTTTAAACGTGCTGAGTGCGACCGGCTTTTAAACGTGCTGAGCCCGACCGGCTTTTAAACGTGCTGAGTGCGACCGGCTTTTAAGCGTGCTGGCCCCGACCGGCTTTTAAACGTGCTGGCTGCGACCGGCTTTTAAACGTGCTGAGTGCGACCGGCTTTTAAACGTGCTGGCCCCGACCGGCTTTTAAACGTGCTGGCCCCGACCGGCTTTTAAACGTGCTGAGCCCGACCGGCTTTTAAACGTGCTGAGCCCGACTGGCTTTTAAACGTGCTGAGCCCGACCGGCTTTTAAACGTGCTGGCCCCGACCGGCTTTTAAACGTGCTGGCCCCGACCGGCTTTTAAACGTGCTGAGTGCGACCGGCTTTTGAACGTGCTGGCCCCGACCGGCTTTTAAACGTGCTGAGTGCGACCGGCTTTTGAACGTGCTGGCCCCGACCGGCTTTTAAACGTGCTGGCTGCGACCGGCTTTTAAACGTGCTGGCTGCGACCGGCTTTTGAACGTGCTGGCCCCGACCGGCTTTTAAACGTGCTGAGCCCGACCGGCTTTTAAACGTGCTGGCTGCGACCGGCTTTTAAACGTGCTGAGTACAACCGGCTTTTAAACGTGCTGGCCCCGACCGGCTTTTAAACGTGCTGGCCCCGACCGGCTTTTAAACGTGCTGAGTGCGACCGGCTTTTAAACGTGCTGAGCCCGACCGGCTTTTAAACGTGCTGGCCCCGACCGGCTTTTAAACGTGCTGGCCCCGACCGGCTTTTAAACGTGCTGGCCCCGACCGGCTTTTAAACGTGCTGAGTGCGACCGGCTTTTAAACGTGCTGGCCCCGACCGGCTTTTAAACGTGCTGGCCCCGACCGGCTTTTAAACGTGCTGAGCCCGAGCGGCTTTTAAACGTGCTGAGCCCGAGCGGCTTTTAAACGTGCTGGCCCCGACCGGCTTTTAAACGTGCTGGCCCCGACCGGCTTTTAAACGTGCTGAGCCCGACCGGCTTTTAAACGTGCTGAGCCCCGACCGGCTTTTAAACGTGCTGGCCCCGACCGGCTTTTAAACGTGCTGAGCCCGACCGGCTTTTAAACGTGCTGGCCCCGACCGGCTTTTAAACGTGCTGAGCCCGACCGGCTTTTAAACGTGCTGGCCCCGACCGGCTTTTAAACGTGCTGAGCGCGACCGGCTTTTAAACGTGCTGAGCCCGACCGGCTTTTAAACGTGCTGGCCCCGAGCGGCTTTTAAACGTGCTGGCCCCGACCGGCTTTTAAACGTGCTGGCCCCGACCGGCTTTTAAACGTGCTGAGCCCGACCGGCTTTTAAACGTGCTGAGCCCGACCGGCTTTTAAACGTGCTGAGCCCGACCGGCTTTTAAACGTGCTGAGCCCGACCGGCTTTTAAACGTGCTGGCCCCGACCGGCTTTTAAACGTGCTGGCCCCGACCGGCTTTTAAACGTGCTGAGCCCGACCGGCTTTTAAACGTGCTGAGCCCGACCGGCTTTTAAACGTGCTGAGCGCGACCGGCTTTTAAACGTGCTGAGCCCGACCGGCTTTTAAACGTGCTGAGCCCGACCGGCTTTTAAACGTGCTGAGCCCCGACCGGCTTTTAAACGTGCTGAGCCCCGACCGGCTTTTAAACGTGCTGAGCGCGACCGGCTTTTAAACGTGCTGAGCCCGACCGGCTTTTAAACGTGCTGAGCCCGACCGGCTTTTAAACGTGCTGGCCCCGACCGGCTTTTAAACGTGCTGAGCCCGAGCGGCTTTTAAACGTGCTGAGCCCGAGCGGCTTTTAAACGTGCTGGCCCCGACCGGCTTTTAAACGTGCTGGCCCCGACCGGCTTTTAAACGTGCTGAGCCCGACCGGCTTTTAAACGTGCTGAGCCCCGACCGGCTTTTAAACGTGCTGGCCCCGACCGGCTTTTAAACGTGCTGAGCCCGACCGGCTTTTAAACGTGCTGGCCCCGACCGGCTTTTAAACGTGCTGAGCCCGACCGGCTTTTAAACGTGCTGGCCCCGACCGGCTTTTAAACGTGCTGAGCGCGACCGGCTTTTAAACGTGCTGAGCCCGACCGGCTTTTAAACGTGCTGGCCCCGAGCGGCTTTTAAACGTGCTGGCCCCGACCGGCTTTTAAACGTGCTGGCCCCGACCGGCTTTTAAACGTGCTGAGCCCGACCGGCTTTTAAACGTGCTGAGCCCGACCGGCTTTTAAACGTGCTGAGCCCGACCGGCTTTTAAACGTGCTGAGCCCGACCGGCTTTTAAACGTGCTGGCCCCGACCGGCTTTTAAACGTGCTGGCCCCGACCGGCTTTTAAACGTGCTGAGCCCGACCGGCTTTTAAACGTGCTGAGCCCGACCGGCTTTTAAACGTGCTGAGCGCGACCGGCTTTTAAACGTGCTGAGCCCGACCGGCTTTTAAACGTGCTGAGCCCGACCGGCTTTTAAACGTGCTGAGCCCCGACCGGCTTTTAAACGTGCTGAGCCCCGACCGGCTTTTAAACGTGCTGAGCCCCGACCGGCTTTTAAACGTGCTGAGCGCGACCGGCTTTTAAACGTGCTGAGCCCGACCGGCTTTTAAACGTGCTGAGCCCGACCGGCTTTTAAACGTGCTGAGCCCCGACCGGCTTTTAAACGTGCTGAGCCCCGACCGGCTTTTAAACGTGCTGAGCCCGACCGGCTTTTAAACGTGCTGAGCGCGACCGGCTTTTAAACGTGCTGAGCCCGACCGGCTTTTAAACGTGCTGAGCCCGACCGGCTTTTAAACGTGCTGAGCCCGACCGGCTTTTAAACGTGCTGGCCCCGACCGGCTTTTAAACGTGCTGAGCCCGACCGGCTTTTAAACGTGCTGAGCCCGACCGGCTTTTAAACGTGCTGAGCCCGACCGGCTTTTAAACGTGCTGAGTGCGACCGGCTTTTAAACGTGCTGGCCCCGACCGGCTTTTAAACGTGCTGAGCCCGACCGGCTTTTAAACGTGCTGGCCCCGACCGGCTTTTAAACGTGCTGAGTGCGACCGGCTTTTAAACGTGCTGGCTGCGACCGGCTTTTAAACGTGCTGAGTGCGACCGGCTTTTAAACGTGCTGAGTGCGACCGGCTTTTAAACGTGCTGAGCCCCGACCGGCTTTTAAACGTGCTGAGCCCGACCGGCTTTTAAACGTGCTGAGTGCGACCGGCTTTTAAACGTGCTGAGCCCGACCGGCTTTTAAACGTGCTGAGCCCCGACCGGCTTTTAAACGTGCTGAGCCCGACCGGCTTTTAAACGTGCTGGCCCCGACCGGCTTTTAAACGTGCTGAGCCCCGACCGGCTTTTAAACGTGCTGAGCCCGACCGGCTTTTAAACGTGCTGGCCCCGACCGGCTTTTAAACGTGCTGAGCCCGACCGGCTTTTAAACGTGCTGGCCCCGACCGGCTTTTAAACGTGCTGAGTGCGACCGGCTTTTAAACGTGCTGAGCCCCGACCGGCTTTTAAACGTGCTGAGTGCGACCGGCTTTTAAACGTGCTGGCCCCGACCGGCTTTTAAACGTGCTGGCTGCGACCGGCTTTTAAACGTGCTGGCCCTGACCGGCTTTTAAACGTGCTGGCTGCGACCGGCTTTTAAACGTGCTGAGCCCGACCGGCTTTTAAACGTGCTGAGCCCGACCGGCTTTTAAACGTGCTGGCCCCGACCGGCTTTTAAACGTGCTGAGCCCGACCGGCTTTTAAACGTGCTGGCCCCGACCGGCTTTTAAACGTGCTGAGTGCGACCGGCTTTTAAACGTGCTGGCTGCGACCGGCTTTTAAACGTGCTGAGTACAACCGGCTTTTAAATGTGCTGAGCCCGACCGGCTTTTAAACGTGCTGGCCCCGACCGGCTTTTAAACGTGCTGAGCCCGACCGGCTTTTAAACGTGCTGAGTACAACCGGCTTTTAAACGTGCTGAGCCCGACCGGCTTTTAAACGTGCTGGCCCCGACCGGCTTTTAAACGTGCTGAGCCCGACCGGCTTTTAAACGTGCTGAGTACAACCGGCTTTTAAACGTGCTGAGTACAACCGGCTTTTAAACGTGCTGAGTACAACCGGCTTTTAAACGTGCTGGCCCCGACCGGCTTTTAAACGTGCTGGCTGCGACCGGCTTTTAAACGTGCTGGCTGCGACCGGCTTTTAAACGTGCTGAGCCCCGACCGGCTTTTAAACGTGCTGGCCCGACCGGCTTTTAAACGTGCTGGCTGCGACCGGCTTTTAAACGTGCTGAGCGCGACCGGCTTTTAAACGTGCTGGCCCCGACCGGCTTTTAAACGTGCTGGCCGCGACCGGCTTTTAAACGTGCTGGCCCCGACCGGCTTTTAAACGTGCTGAGCGCGACCGGCTTTTAAACGTGCTGAGCGCGACCGGCTTTTAAACGTGCTGGCCCCGACCGGCTTTTAAACGTGCTGAGCCCCGACCGGCTTTTAAACATGCTGGCCCCGACCGGCTTTTAAACGTGCTGAGCCCGACCGGCTTTTAAACGTGCTGAGCCCGACCGGCTTTTAAACGTGCTGGCTGCGACCGGCTTTTAAACGTGCTGAGCGCGACCGGCTTTTAAACGTGCTGGCCCCGACCGGCTTTTAAACGTGCTGGCCCCGACCGGCTTTTAAACATGCCAGCCGTCCCACGCATGCATGTCCCCTCAGCAGTGTGCAGGCATGGAGCCCAACGAGGCAGACCGCCGCCTCCTGATGTCAGCGTGCTGACCCAGGAGCAGTTTTCTTTAATCGGTGGAGTCTTGCTGCATGGAGTGTCGGCTGAGAGCAGGTACACTGACGTCATGTGCCCTGGGCTGAAGAGCGATCCCTCCATTGTTAGCAGCAAGCAACAGGATTGAGGGATTTAAAATGGATTGTTTGTTAATAAGGATGAGAGGGCCAGAAACACAAACGGGCCAGGATCTCTCAACTAAATCTGCTGGAGAGAGCAGCAAGGAGAACCCACAGCGGTAGTGGTGTGAACTGCTTAGGAGAGTCCGCACCAGGACAAAGCAGTGCTGGAGAGAGCTGTTCAGGAGACAGCGGGACAAAGCACTGCTGGAGAGAGCTGTCTGGAGAATCCACAGCAGAACAAGCAGTGCTGGTGTGAGCTGCACAGGGAGAGTCCACAGCAGGGTAAAACTGCTGGTGTGAACTCCAAGGCCTCTGGTGAACAGCCCGTTAAGAAGAAACTGAAAGCAGGAACAAAGCAGTATGAAGATGATTTTTTAAGGTATGGCTTTATAAATTGTGCCAATGCAAATCAGGATGATAAGCCCATGTGTGTTATATGCACGGAAGTAATGGCAGGCGAAAGTTTGAAACCCTCAACTTCAAACAGTGAGTTTGAGGACTAACCTCTTAATTTTTTTTCAGAGATGCAGCGAGAGCTTAAATCATCAGCTGAAGTCCTCAGCAGAAATGTTACACTGAATGGCAAAGTATAATTAACCTCTACATAGCTTGCTGTGTAGCTAAAGAGAAACTGCCCCACACTAGCAGATAGATTAGGCTTGTATGGTCTGAGATGCGAGATTAGTTGAAAAAGTGAAATGCATCCCAGTTAGCTCGATTGGGTTCGTTGTAAAGGAATCATAAGCGAGGGAGCAGCCAATATGACTGGGAAAAATAGTTATAATAAGTTTGGAATCATTGCTTTATTCACCGTGAGGCACTGGCATCGAAAGGAATTCCATCTGATCTGGAAGTGGTGTTGAAAGGAATTGTAAAAGTTGTGAATTTCGTAAAACGCAGTGCACTCAATACCAGGCTTCTTGAGACGGTGTTCTGATATGGGGGCCGAGCACATTTATTGTTCCACACATAAGTACGTATCCCTCGAATCCACGCGTTCCTCCTCGAGAAATTGTCCTCTCTGGCTGATTCGTTTGCGGATGAAACTTGGATGCTAACTGTGTCTTGCCTTGCAGACATCTTTTCAATTCGAAATGAACTGAACCTCAAATTGCAAGGGAAGGGTGATTGTTTTTGGCACTGAAGAAATCAAAGCTTTCCAAAAGTCATTGCAAGTTTTGCAACTGCTAGTACAAAGCCAAAACTACTATATATTCCCCACACTGCTACGACACATCGAAGAAAACACTGTTAGTAATAGAACCGGCAATAGACTGGCAAGCCTTATTCAGTCGCATCTGGCTTTGGCTCATCAACCGTTTTTGTCGCTACCTTCTAGAGGAGAAGTTTCAGATTTTGAGAGAGGAGAGTTGGGTGAAAAATCTTTTGAGACCCCAGAGTTAATTATTAGTAAAACTCCCACCGTAAACCTTTCCATCTCTATCTCCCTGCTTCTTTGGCTTTGGGGTAGTATTGGACTGTATATGTGTGATATTCCCGCACCTGTAATGGCAGTCATGTCTGACTTTGCAGAGATGGTACATGGGAAAAGTTTCTGCAAGTACGATTGCTGCTGGGTCCACCCTGTTCAACAAATTAAGCACAACAGAAACATGCATAGAAAATAGAAGCAGGAGGAGGTCATTCGGCTCTTCGAGCCTGCTTCGCCATTCATTATGATCATTGCTGATCATCAAGTTCCATACCCTGATCCCGCCTTCCCCCCCCAATATCCCTTGAGCCTCAAGAACGATATCCAATTCCTTTTTGAATATAACAATTGAAAGTGGCACTGAGCGACTCCCATTGGAAGCTGGCTCAGTTAAAAAGAGAATTATTTTTAAAATTCATTTCCGTGATGTCGGCCACAATTTATTGCCCATCTCTAATTGCAACTGAGTGGCCTATTGGGCCATTTCAGAGTCAACCACATTGCTGTGGGCCTGGAGTCACATGTAGACCAGACCAGGTGAGGATTGCAGATTTCCTTCAGCAAACCAGATGGGCTTTTCGAACAATCTGCAATGGTTTCATGGTCTTTATCAGCCGTTTAATTTTTATTGCATTTAAATTTCACCAATAGCAGTGGTGGGATTTGAACCCGGGTTGCCAGACCGTTCATAGAATCATAGAAGTTTACAGCATGGAAACAGGCCCTTCGGCCCAACCAGTCCATGCCGCCCAGTTTTTACCATTAAGCTTGGCCCGCACTTGGCCCATATACCCATCTTACCCATGTAACTATCTAAATGCTTTTTAAAAGACACAATTGTACCCGCCTCTACTACTACCTCTGGCAGCATATTCCAGACACTCACTACCCTCTGAGTGAAGAAATTACCCTTCTGGGCCCTTCTGAATCTCTCCCCTCTCACCTTAAACCTATGCCCTCTAGTTTTAGACCCCCCTACCTTTGGGAAAAGATGTTGACTATCTACCTTATCTATGCCCCTCATTATTTTATAGACCTCTATAAGATCACCCCTAAGCCTCCTACGCTCCAGGGAAAAAGGTCCCAGTCTATCCAGCCTCTCCTTATAACTCAAACCATCAAGTCCCGGTAACATCCTAGTAAATCTTTTCTGCACTCTTTCTAGTTTAATAATATCCTTTCTATAATAGGGTGACCAGAACTGCACACAGTATTCCAAGTGTGGCCGTACCAATGTCTTGTACAACTTCAACAAGACGTCCCAACTCCTGTATTCAATGTTCTGACCAATGAAACCAAGCATGCCGAATGACTTCTTCACCACCCTGTCCACCTGCGACTCCACCTTCAAGGAGCTATGAACCTGTACTCCTAGATCTCTTTGTTCTATAACTCTCCCCAACGCCATACCATTAACTGAGTAGGTCCTGGCCTGATTCGATCTGCCAAAATGCATCACCTCACATTTATCTAAATTAAACTCCATCTGCCATTCGTCGGCCCACTGGCCTAATTGACCAAGATCCCGTTGCAATCCTAGATAACCTCCTTCACTATCCACTGTGCCACCAATCTTGGTGTCATCTGCAAACTTACTAACCATGCCTCCTAAATTCTCATCCAAATCATTAATATAAATCACAAATAACAGTGGACCCAGCACCGATCCCTGAGGCACACCACTGGTCACAGGCCTCCAGTTTGAAAAACAACCCTCTACAACCACCCTCTGTCTTCTGTCGTCCAGCCAATTTTGAATCCAATTGGCAACCTCACCCTGGATCCCGTGAGCTTTAACCTTCTGCAACAACCTACCATGTGGTACCTTGTCAAAGGCTTTGCTAAAGTCCATGTAGACAACGTCTACTGCACTGCCCTCATCTACCTTCTTGGTCACCCCCTCAAAAAACTCAATCAAATTTGTGAGACATGATTTTTCACACACTAAGCCATGCTGACTGCCCCGAATCAGTCCTTGCCGCTCTAAATGCTTGTAGATCCTGTCTCTCAGAATACCTTCTAGCAACTTACCTACTACAGACGTTAGGCTCACCGGTCTGTAGTTCCCAGGCTTTTCCCTGCTGCCCTTCTTAAACAAGGGCACAACATTCGCCACTCTCCAATCATCAGGCACCTCACCTGTGGCTGCCGATGATTCAAATATCTCTGTTAGGGGACCCGCAATTTCCTCCCTAGCCTCCCACAACATCCTGGGATACATTTCATCAGGTCTCGGGGATTTATCTACCTTGATGCGCTTTAAGACTTCCAGCACCACCTCCTCTGTAATATGCACACTTCTCAAGACATCACTATTTATTTCCCTTAGTTTCCTAACATCCATGCCTTTCTCCACCGTGAATACCGATGAGAAATATTCATTCAGGATCTCACCCAACTCTTGTGGCTCTGCACATAGATGTCCTTGTTGATCCTTAAGAGGCTCTGCTCTGTCCCTAGTTACTCTTTTCCCCTTTATGTATCTGTAGAATCTCTTTGGATTCTCCCTTGCATTATTTGCCAAAGCAATTTCATGTCCCCTTTTTTGCCCTCCTGATTTCCCTCTTAACTCTATTTCGACAATCTCTATACTCTTCAAGGGATCCACTTGATCCCAGTTGCTTATGTACGTCATATGCCTCCTTCTTCTTTTTGACCAGAGTCTCAATATCTCGAGTCATCCAGGGTTCCCTACTTCTACCAGCCTTGCCCTTCACTCTAAAGGGAATGTGCTTACCCTGCAACCTGGTTAACACATTTTTAAAAGCCTCCCATTTACCAGCCGTCCCTTTGCCTGCCAACAGTCTCCCCCAATCTACCTCTGAAAGTTCCTGTCTGATACCATCAAAATTGGCCTTGCCCCAATTAAGAATTTTAACTCTTGGGCCAGACCTATCATTCTCCATAGCTATCTTAAAACTAATGGAGTTATGGTCACTTGTCCCAAAGTGATCCCTCACTAACACTTCTGTCACTTGCCCTTCCTTATTTCCCAAGACGAGGTCAAGTTTTGCCCCCTCTCTAGTCAGTCCATCCACATACTGAATGAGAAATTCCTCCTGAATACACTCAACAAATTTCCCTCCATCCAAGCCCCTAATGCTATGGCTGTCCCAGTCAATGTTGGGAAAGTTAAAGTCCCCTACTACTACCACTCTATTATTCTTGCAGCTATCTGTAATCTCCTTACATATTTGCTCCTCAATTTCCCGCTGACTATTTGGGGGCCTGTAGTACAGTCCTACCAAGGTGATCTCTCCCTTCTTATTTTTCAGTTCCACCCATATAGACTCAGTGGGCGAACCCTCGGATATATCCCCTCTAAGTACTGCCGTGATGTTCTCCCTAATCAAAAACGCCACTCCCCCTCCTCTCTTACCTCCTGTTCTATCCTTTCTATAGCATCTGTACCCCGGAACATTGAGCTGCCAGTCCTGCCCCTCCCTTAGCCATGTTTCAGTCATAGCTATAATATCCCAGTCCCATGTGCCCGTCCATGCCCTGAGTTCATCCGCTTTGCCCGTCAGGCCCCTTGCATTGAAATAAATGCAGTTTAATGTAGACTTTCCTTGCTCTCTGCCCTGCTTTCTCTGGTCATGCTTTACACACTCTCCCTTCCTGCCTTTTGTTTCTGTCCCCACTGACTTCCTACATCGTTAACCTAGGTCTCTGGATTACCAGTTTGTGACCATACAATATAGACAACCCCCATTAATGTTTTTTGCCTCTGTGCTTCTTATCCCTACCTATAGAGAGTCCACATCGTCGGAGCTGATATTCTTCCTCACTATTGTGTTAATTTTCTCTTTAACGTGCCGTGCAACCCCACCGCCTTTTCCTTTCTGTCTATTCTTCCCAAATACTGAATACCCCTGGATATTCAGTTCCCATCCCTGGTCACCCTGCAGCCATGTCTCTGTAATCCCGATTATATCATGCCCGTTTACATCTATTAGCATGGTTAATTCGTCCACTTTATTGCGTACATTTCGTGCATTAAGGAAAAAAACTTTACTGCTTGTCTTTTTAATGTTCCTTGTCCGGTTCCTGCTATTTTTCCACTGTGACCATGTTTGATTCTGGCCCTTGATTTCTCTGCCTATCACTTTTTTTATTCCCCTATCTATCTTGTGCTTGTTTCCTCCTCCTCTGACTTTCCATTGGTTTCCATCCTCCTGCCATTTTAGTTTAAAACCCTCCCAACCACTCTAGCAAATACTCCCTGAGAACATCAGTCCCGGTCCTTCTCAGGTGTAACTTTTCCAGTCAGTACTGGTCCCACCTCCCCCAGAACAGGTCCCAATGTCCCAGAATCTGAAACCCTCCCCCTCACACCATCTCGTCAGCCACGTATTCATCTGATATATCCTGCTATTTCTTCTCTGAAGAGCAGATGGCACTGGTAGTCGTCCTGAGATCACTACCTTTGATGTCTTACTTTTCAACTTCCGAACTCCCTATCTTCTGATTTTAACACCTCATCCTTTTTTCTCCCCATGTCGTTTGTACCAATGTATACCACGACCACTAGCTGTTCACCCTGCCCCTTCTTAATCTCCTGTAGTTGCTCTGAGACATTATTGACCCTAGCACCAGGCAGGCAACATACTATCCTGGAGTCCTGTTTGCGGTCACAGAAACGCTTATTGATTCCGCTAGCAATTGAATCCCTGATGACTATTGCATTCCCATACTTTTCACTTCCCCCTGTGCAGCGGATTCAACCGTGGTGCAACAGATCTGCTTGTTGTTGTTGTCCCCTGAGGCCATTCCCCTCTTTCCTCTTCTCCCCCCCACAAACAGTATCTAAAGCAGTATACTATTTTGGAAGGGAATGGCCACTGGAGATTTCTGCATTGCCTGCCTATGCCTCTTGCTCTGCCTGGTGGTCACCCATTCGCTTCCTACCTGTGGAGTCTGAGCCTGCGGTGTGACCACCTCTCTGTACCTACTATCTGTAATACTATCTACCCTTGTGGGTGCTCCAGAATGTGCTCAGCCGCCTCCCCAGCTCCAAAACCCAGGCTTTCAGGAGCTGCAGCTGGAGATACTACCTGCACACATGCTGGCCCCGGGCACTGCAAATGTTCCCGGCCTCCCACTTTTAGAATGAGGAGCACACCTGGGGCGTCATTCTCCGACCCCCCCGCTGGGTTGGAGAATCGCCGGGGGCTGCTGTGAATCCCGCCCCGCCGGTTGCCGAAGTCTCCGGTACCGGATATTCGGCGGGGGTGGGAATCAGGCCGCGCCGGTTGGCGCCCCCCCCCCCCCCCCCCGCCCCCGCTCGATTCTCTGGCCCGGATGGGCCGAAGTCCCGCCGATTAAATTGCCTGTCCTGCCGGCGTGGATTAAACCACCTTTTGAACGGCGGGACAAGGCGCGTGGGCGGGCTCCGGGGTCCTGGGGGGGGCGCGGGGTGATCTGGCCCCGGGGGTGCCCCCACGGTGGCCTGGCCCGCGATCGGGGCCCACCGATATGCTGGTGGGCCTGTGCCGTGGGGGCACTCTTTCCCTTCTGCCTCCGCCACGGTCTCCACCATGGTGGAGGCGGAAGAGACTCCCTCCACTGCGCATGCGTGGGAAACCGTCAGTGGCCGCTAACGCTCCCGCGCATGCGCCGCCCGGAGATGTCATTTCCGCTTCAGCTGGCGGGGCAACAAAGGCCGTTTCCGCCAGCTGGCGGGGCGGAAATTCCTCCGGCGTCGGCCTAGCCCCTCAATGTTGGGGCTCGGCCCCCAAAGATGCGGAGCATTCCGCACCTTTGGGGCGGCGCGATGCCCGTCTGATTGGCGCCGTTTTGGGCGCCAGTCGGCGGACATCGCGCCGTTTCGGGAGAATTTCGCCCCATGTCTTTGATTTCTTCTACCATGATTTTAAACCTTTTGGAAGATGGTTAAAATCAAATAATATCAATTACTCTTCCATGGTCCTCGTTGCTTACAGAATATCGGCCGTACAAACTCCGGGTGGGGGGAAAGTGCTGCACTTGGTGTGGGTGGGGAGGGAGGGCTGGGGGCAGCTCCTGCGATTAGGGTTGGTGGGGGAGGAAAGGTGGGGGTGGGGGAGGGGGAGCAGTGGAGCTGGGAAGGATTTGCTGCATTGGGGAGGAGAGGGAAGAGAGTTGGTGCATTTGGAGAGGAGACAGTACAAAATAAAGGTCATGGGCTGCAGGAGTGGGAGGATAGATATGGGGGGGGGGGAGACAGACGGCTGAACTGGACAGAGAGGGATGAGGGAGGGGCTTTCATTAGTGTGCTGGTTCTCATAACACCAACATTGGCGAACTGGTTCCAGCTGAAATTGGTTAAAAGGTACAGCCCATCCCTTATTGCCCTTGAATTGCTGAGCCATTTCAAAGGGCATTTCAGAGTGAACCACATTGCTGGTATCATGGTGTCATGTGTAGAACAGACCAGATTTCCTCCCATAAAGGACATTAATGAGTGAATAGGGTTTTACGAAAATCAACGATGGCTTCATGGTTCATTGCTGGACTTTACGTCCCAGATTTTTATTACTATTTGACGTGGTGGGATTCGAATCCAGAGGATTATCCTGGGTGTCTGGATTACAAGTCCAGTGACAATACACTGTGCCACTGCCCCCTTAGAAACTAGCTGAGACCAGTTCACATCAGTTCTACCAGTTCATAGAATCATACAATTTTCAGTGCAGAAGGAGGCCATTCAGCCCATCGAGTCTACACCGGCCCTTGGAAAGAACACGCTACCCAGCCCCACACCTCCACCCTACCCCGTAACCCACTAACCCCACCTAACCTTTTTGGACACTAAGGGCAATTTAGCATGGCCAATCCACCGAACTTGCACATCTTTGGACTGTCGGAGGAAACCGGAGCACCCGGAAGAACGTGCAGACTCCGCACAGACAGTGACCCAAGCCGGGAATGAAACCTGGGAACCTGGAGCTGTGAAGCAACTGTGCTAATCACAATGCCCAGTTCAATCTTGAACTGACTTGTACTCTATTTTTTAACCTCACATCTCATGTTATAAACAGCTATTTCACAATTTCCAAGAGTAGTTCCACTGTACTTTATGCAGAAGCTCTTATTTGTCCATTACTTTGGGCAGTAAGCTTCAGTATAATTGTGAATGCTGAATTATCGCTGGTCATTAGAAGTAGATCACCGTCCTGACTCACTCAATAATGACTGAAATAACACAGATCTGTGTGCTGCCACCTCGATGCCAGGTGGCTTTCTTTGTGAGATTACATGTGGAGAGATTCTGTTTGAGTGACAGGAAATACTGTTGTTAATGGACTTTCCTTCATTGTAAAACATTTCACATTTTGTATTAATTTCGCACTTTATTTGACAGGAATTGATTTCAAAATACGAACAGTGGAACTAGATGGGAAGAAAATCAAGTTACAGATATGGTGAGTACTCGTAGTTCACAATAAAACTAATTCTCTTTTGGTCAACTTTGCCTGTTGAATCAAATGATGGATTGACTGATCTAAATCTCAAAATTAAGCTATAGAATCATAGATTTTTAAAAAATGTTGGAATTGCTCAGCGGGTCTGATTTTTGTTGTTGTTGGAGAATGAAGCAGTTAACATGTTGATGGCCTTTTGTTCTGAAATATCTCAATTACCCTCAAACTCAAATTAAAATGATTATGACAATCTGGTTGGTGTAGCCAACTTACTACAATGGCAGAATACAGTGGTAGCAGAATAAGTAGAAAAAGGTCTGGCAGCATCTGTGGAGAGCAAAAGAGTTAACATTTCAGGTCAATGACGTTTCCTCCGAATTGGGAAGGCAACACTAGGGAGGGGGCAGTTCCTACACACGCTCAGTTGCTGCCTGTGTTTGTGTGTCGACTGGCTGTACTAAAGCAAACATGGTTATGCATTTTTAGTTCTGTGCAGTCCTTCAATTGCAATTTCTTGCATTTAGTTCACTAAAACATGACTAAATAATGGAAAATATATAAAATCAGGAAGTTTCATTAAATTAAATTCTCAACTTGCAATGAGGAGAATTGATTGTGATACTTAGCTTAAAGAGTTCTTTTCGTAAAAATTAGCAAAAAATTATTTTGATTAAAATATTTGAGGAAAATTTTATTACCTAAAGTGGGGCTCGACATGACCCTGTCTTCATAAAATAAGTCTTTCATCCCAGGAATGAGTCTAGTGAACCTTTTCTGTACCAGGATGTTGCCTGGTATGGAGGGCATTAACTATGAGGAGAGGTTAGGTAAACTCGGTTTGTTCTCACTGGAACGATGGAGGTTGAGAGGCAACCTGATGAGGTTTACAAGATTGAGTGGATAGTCCGATGCTCTTTCCTAGGGTAGGAAAGTCAATTACTGGGGGATATAGGTTTAAAGTATGTGGGGAAAGTTTAGAACAGATGTGCGAAGAAAGCTTTTTTTTTTACACAGGATGGTAAATATATGGAACGTGCTGCCTGGGGAGGTGGTGGGAGTAGGTACGATGGCATAGAGCAGTGAGCCTTACTTCTGCTGTGGGCAAAATCTTGGAAAGGTTTATAAGAGATAGGATGTATAATCATCTGGAAAGGAATAATTTGATTAGAGATAGTCAACACGGTTTTGTGAAGGGTAGGTCGTGCCTCACAAACCTTATTGAGTTCTTTGAGAAGGTGACCAAACAGGTGGATGAGGGTCAAGCAGTTCATGTGGTGTATATGGATTTCAGTAAAGCGTTTGATAAGGTTCCCCATGGTAGGCTACTGCAGAAAATACAGAGGCATGGGATTCAGGGTGATTTAGCAGTTTGGATCAGAAATTGGCTGGCTGGAAGAAGAGGAAGGGTGGTGGTTGATGGGAAATGTTCAGACTGGAGTCCAGTTACTAGTGGGGTACCACAAGGATCTGTTTTTGGGCCACTGCTCTTTGTCATTTTTATAAATGACCTGGAGGAGGGCGTAGAAGGATGGGTGAGTAAATTTGCAGATGACACTAAAGTCGGTGGAGTTGTGGACAGTGCGGAAGGATGTTACAAGTTACAGAGGGACATAGATAAGCTGCAGCGCTGGGCTGAGAGGTGGCAAATGGAGTTTAATGCAGAAAAGTGTGAGGTGATTCATTTTGGAAGGAATAACAGGAAGACAGAGTACTGGACCAATGGCAAGATTCTTGGCAGTGTGGATGAGCAGAGACATCTCGGTGTCCATGTACATAGATCCCTGAAAGTTGCCACCTAGGTTGAGAGGGTTGTTAAGGCGTACGGTGGGTTAGCTTTTATTGGTAGAGGGGTTGAGTTTAGGAGCCATGAGTTGCAGCTATACAACACTCTGGTGCGGCCGCATTTGGAGTATTGCGTGCAATTCTGGCCGCCGCATTATAGGAAGGATGTGGAAGCATTGGAAAGGGTGCAGAGGAGATTTACCAGAATGTTGCCTGGTATGGAGAGAAGATTTTATGAGGAAAGGCTGAGGGATTTGAGGCTGTTTTCGTTAGAGAGAAGAAGGTTAAGAGGTGACTTAATTGAGGCATACAAGATGATCAGAGAATTGGATAGGGTGGACAGTGAGAACCTCTTTCCTCGGTGATGTCTGGCATGAGGGGACATACCTTTGAATTGAGGGGAGATAGATATAAGACAGATGTCAGAGGTAGGTTCTTTACTCGGAGAGTAGTAAGGGCGTGGAATGCCCTGCCTGCAACAGTAGTGGACTCGCCAACACTAAGGGCATTTAAATGGTCATTGGATAGACATATGGACAATAAGGGAATAGTGTAGATGGGCTTTAGAGTGGTTTCACAGGTCGGCGCAACATCGAGGGCCGAAGGGCCTGTACTGCGCTGTAATGTTCTATGGTCCAACACTGTTTTATTGAACTTCCTGATTGCTGTACATAGTCTGCTGTGAGTTGACACTCTATCAATCTAACTGATCACCTCCTACTGGCTTGACCAGACTAACTCTCTACCTCATGGTGATAGTGCTCACTGGCTTGTGCACTCTTACTATCTCAGTAGCTGTGTCCTGTAGAGAGAGGGAGAGTCTTAATGCCCTGTGTGCTTTATAGTGGTGGTGTCCTGTCTGGTGATTGGTTGTTATGTGTCGTGTGTGTTCATTGGTTATCCTGTGTGTCAATCACTGCCTGTCTGCATCTCATTATATACATGAGTGGATATTATGACAGTCCCTTCACCCAAGTGATTGATATAGATTGTAAATAGTTGAGAACTGATCACCGTGCCAATCTAAAAAAAAGATCCATTTATCCCTACGCTCTGCATCCAGTTAGCCAACCAATCATTTATCTGTGCTAATCTGTTACCCCCTACACCACGTGCTCTTACCTTTTATAGTAACCGTTGATGTATTTTATCAAATATCTTTTCGAAATCCAAGTAGACTGCATCTTCTGGTTCCCCTTTATCCACCTTGAATGTTACTTCATCAAAAAACTCAGCAGATTAGTTAAACATAATTTTATTTTCACAAAGCAATGTTGACTCTTTCTAACCAAATTGTGATCTTCTAAGCACCCTGCTGTGATAATTCCCTATTCTGGCAGATGTTAGGCTAACTGACCTGTAGTTTCCTGCTTTCTGCCTCCCTCGCTCAAATAAAGGTTCCGTTAGCTATTTTCCACTCTGCTGGAATATTTCCAGAATCCAACGAATTTTGATCTGTCACATTTGTTTACCAATCCAAGGATGTAGACGATCCAGTCCTAGGGGCACTTTCTCTGGTGGTTGTGTTCAGTTCATCCCTCCCGATCACCTCTCCATTTCAGAAATTTTTGGAAGTTTGCAAGTTCTCTGCCGTGAAGTCAGACACTGAATACCTGTTCAACGCCGCCAACATTTCTTTGATTTCCATTATCAATTCCCCAGTCACACACTAGAGGAACAACGCTATCTTTAGTTACTCTTTTCCTGTTCAAATACTTGTAAAACCTTTTCTATCTATTACTTTGCTTTCTGCTTTTTAGTCACCTTTGCTGGTTCTTATAATCTGTTCAATGCTCTAACCTCCCACTAACTTTTACCGATTTATGGAGTAGTTCTTTCTTATCACGGATGATACATCCGTCTGAGAACCTTTCACACAGGGATTAATATTTCTGAGCGGTTAAATATCTCCTTAAAAGTCTGTAAACTGCAACTCTACTGGCCATCTTGAAACTTAGCTTCCAGTTCACCTTAGCCAGCTCTGCTTTCACGCTGTCAGAGTTGCTTTTTTAGGTTTCAAGCACTAGTCATGAACCCACACTTCTCAACCTTCAAACTGAACATGAATTTCTATCATCTTGTGAGTTGCTGTCACCTCGAGGCTCCTTCATCGTGAGGTTATGAGGTTATCCTGTCTCATTATACACGACCTAGAATCGTCTGTTGCCTAGTTGGCTCTGCAGTGCAATGCAAGAAGAAATGATCGCGAAAATACTCTGATTTTTCCCAATAAAGATTAAAGTCCCTCATTATCTTCGCGGTAACTTTCCTCGCACACCCCATTTATTTCTTCCTGAATGCCTGTTCAACAGTGTAGGGCTCGAGCTCCCCCTCGCGCTCCCCCTCGCGCTCCCCCTCGCGCTCCCCCTCGCGCTCCCCCTCGCCCTCCCCCTCGCCCTCCCCCTCGCCCTCCCCCTCGCGCTCCCCCTCGCCCTCCCCCCTCGCCCTCCCCCTCGCCCTCCCCCTCGCCCTCCCCCTCGCCCTCCCCCCCTCGCCCTCCCCCTCGCCCTCCCCCTCGCCCTCCCCCTCGCCCTCCCCCTCTGCCCTCCCCCTCGCCCTCCCCCTCGCCCTCCGCCTCGCCCTCCGCCTCGCCCTCCCCCTCGCCCTCCCCCTCCCCCTCGCCCTCCCCCTCGCCCTCCCCCTCGCCCTCCCCCTCGCCCTCCCCCCTCGCCCTCCCCCCTCGCCCTCCCCCTCGCCCTCCCCCCTCGCCCTCCCCCTCGCCCTCCCCCTCGCCCTCCCCCTCGCCCTCCCCCTCGCCCTCCCCCTCGCCCTCCCCCTCGCCCTCCCCCTCGCCCTCCCCCTCGCCCTCCCCCCTCGCCCTCCCCCTCGCCCTCCCCCTCGCCCTCCCCCTCGCCCTCCCCCTCGCCCTCCCCCTCGCCCTCCCCCTCGCCCTCCCCCTCGCCCTCCCCCTCGCCCTCCCCCTCGCCCTCCCCCTCGCCCTCCCCCTCGCCCTCCCCCTCCCCCTCCCCCTCGCCCTCCCCCTCGCCCTCCCCCTCGCCCTCCCCCTCCCCTCCCCCTCCCCCTCCCCCTCCCCCTCCCCCTCCCCTCCCCCTCCCCCTCCCCCTCCCCCTCCCCCTCCCCCTCCCCCTCCCCCTCCCCCTCCCCCTCCCCCTCCCCTCCCCCTCGCCCTCCCCCTCCCCCTCCCCCTCCCCCTCCCCCTCGCCCTCCCCCTCGCCCTCCCCCTCCCCCTCGCCCTCCCCCTCGCCCTCCCCCTCGCCCTCCCCCTCGCCCTCCCCCCTCGCCCTCCCCCTCGCCCTCCCCCTCGCCCTCGCCCTCGCCCTCGCCCTCGCCCTCCCCCTCGCCCTCGCCCTCGCCCGCGCCCTCGCCCTCCCCCCGCGCCCTCGCCCGCGCCCTCCCCCGCGCCCTCCCCGCGCCCTCCCCCGCGCCCTCCCCCCGCGCCCTCCCCCACGCCCTCCCCCTCTCGCTCTCGCTCTCCCTCGCCCCCGCGCTCCCCCTCGCCCTCGCGCTCCCCCTTGCCCTGCCCTCGCGCTCCCCACTCAATGGACTTGAGAGCGGCCTTTTGAAAGCACCGGGAACGACCCCACAAATCCCGCCAAAATGGGAGTCTTTTTTTCGTTAGATCACACCCTAAATCCTCTTTGCACTGGTCTTTTCCAATAGAAAGTACATTGTGATCAATTTCAAAAATTGTCATGCTTTATGGTTTGTATTTTTGCAGTAATATTATTAAAGCCTTGGTTAGAATGCATACAGACAGAATGCTTCTCCAAGGACTCTGCACCAAGATAAGCAAGTAAAACCTGGTTGTTAACTTGATACAAAGAACAAAGAAAAGTACAGCACAGGAACAGGCCCCTCGGCCCTCCAAGCCCGTGCCGACCATGCTGCCCGACTAAACTACAATCTTCTACACTTCCTGGGTCTGTATCCCTCTATTCCCATCCTATTCTTGTATTTGTCAAGATGCCCCTTAAATGTCACTATCGTCCCTGCTTCCACCACCTCCTCCTCCGGTAGCGAGTTCCAGGCACCCACTACCCTTTGTGTAAAAAGACTTGCCTCATACATCTAAACATCTAAATACTCTAAACCTTGCCCCTCTCAACTTAAACCTATGCCCCCTAGTAATTGACCCCTCTACCCCGGGGAAAAGCCTCTGACTATCCACTCTGTCTATGCCCCTCATAATTTTGTAGACCTCTATCAGGTCGCCCCTCAACCTCCTTCGTTCCAGTGAGAACAAACCGAGTTTATTCAACCGCTCCTCATAGCTAATTCCCTCCATACCAGGCAGCATTCTGGTAAATCTCTTCTGCACCCTCTCTAAAGCCTCCACATCCTTCTGGTAGTGTGGCGACCAGAATTGAACACTATACTCCAAGTGTGGCCTAACTATGATTCTATACAGCTGCAACATGACTTGCCAATTTTTATACATAAGTGGTATTTGAAATATTTGGGTTAACTTGTTGCACCTGGTAACTGTGAAGCTATTTCTTTGTTGCTAATGTGTTGAATTGTGTGCACGGCACGGTAGCACAGTGGTTAGCACTGTTGCTTCACAGCTCCAGGGGCCCAGGTTCGATTCCCCGCTGGGTCACTGTCTGTGCAGAGTCTGCACGTTCCCCCCGTGTCTGCGTGGGTTTCCTCCGGGTGCTTAGGTTTCTTCCCACAAGTCCCGAAAGATGTGCTATTAGGTAATTTGGACATTCTGAATTCTCCCTCAGTGTACCCGAACAGGCGCCGTGTGGCGGCTTGGGGCTTTTCACAGTAACTTCATTGCAGTGTTAGTTCTATATTTTTATGTATCTAATTATATAATACTGTGTTCACATTAAAGTTTGTTTTAATATAAAAGCTGTTTACTCAACAGTGTTATCACTCCTGTGGGGCAGTAACTTTTCCTTATTGTATTACCAAATGCAAATAGTTGGATTCTAATCCGGGATCTTAACCAAAATTGAGATTCTGGTCCAGACCCATAACAGCCTTCAAAGCTACAGGTTTGTCACCAGTGGCATCGATCGTACAACATTTTCTGTCTTCAGATGTCCTTCCTTGTGACAAATAAAATGTTGGTCCCCTTGAATCATACTTCCCTCTATACTGTCTTTTTTTTATTGAACAGCAACAGAGAAGTATCTTTCTCATTTCTCTGTTTCCCTCCTTTTCTGTCCCTGTCTGCTGCTCTGCCTGGTACTCACTCCGTTTTCTCACTCGTGCTCCATCTGTCTAAACGCTCAAAGTCTGCTTACAGTCAGCCCAGCAGCTGTCCTGTTTTCAGATGTGAAATACATGTGTGTTTCAATACCTGGGTCCCCCGATCTCTCTCTCCTTCCTGCCCCTCACCCCCATGGTGATGAAGCCATGCAGGTTTGTTGTTGTTTGTTGACTGATCACATGACTGAATTAATTTCTCAATTTTTTGCTTGAATTAAAGAGGTACTCGAAACCATCATCTTCTAAACTTTCTTGTGTGTAACACTGGGTATAGGCCTTCAACAACTAATCAAGACAGGCCCACTAAATGCCACAGCTACCTCAACTGAACTTCCTTTCACGCTTCGATTCTTTTTCTCTGTCGCACCTGAGCACTTTGGTATATCTTCCTTTTTCCTCAGTAGAGGATTCTCAGCCCCACCCCCATCTTGGCTGACAGCCCCCCAAACGCGTCCGTCCCATTTCCCACATTTCTATTACCAGCCCATCTGCTCCCTTCTGGACAGAGTTTTTCCTGTCCTAACATTTCACCCAAGCAGCCATTGGATCATCCTTTTCGGAGGAAGGATGTTCTTGCTCTCGAGGGAGTGCAGCGAAGGTTTACCAGACTGATTCCAGGGATGGCGGGACTGTCTTATGAGGAGAGATTGATGAGAAAAAAGAGCAAAGAAATGTACAGCATAGGAACAGGCCCTTCGGCCCTCCATGCCTGTGCCGACCATGCTGCCCGTTTAAACTAAAATCTTGTACACTTCCGGGGTCCGTATCCCTCTATTCCCATCCTATTCATGTATTTATCAAGATGCCCCTTAAATGTCACTATCGACCCTGCTTCCACCATCATCCCCGGCGACGAGTTCCAGGCACCCACTACCCTCTGTGTAAAAAAACTTGCCTCGGACATCTACTCTAAACCTTGCCCCTCGCACTTTAAACCTATGCCCCCTAGTAATTGACCCCCCTACCCTGGGAAAAAGTCTCTGACTATCGACTCTGTCTATGTCCCTCATAATTTTGTAGACCTCTATCAGGTCGCCCCTCAACCTCCGTCGTTCCAGTGAGAACAAACCGAGTTTATTCAACCGCTCCTCATAGCTAAAGCCCTCCATGCCAGGCAACATCCTGGTAAATCTCTTCTGCACCCTCTCTAAAGCCTCCACATCCTTCTGGTAGTGTGGTGACCAGAATTGAACACTATACTCCAAGTGTGGCCTAACTAAGGGTCTATACAGCTGCAACATGACTTGCCAATTTTTATACTCAATGCCCTGGCCAATGAAGGCAAGCATGCCGTATGCCTTCTTGACTACCTTCTCCACCTGTGTTGCCCCTTTCAGTGACCTGTGGACCTGTACACCTAGATCTCTCTGACTGTCAATACTGTTGAGGGTTCTACCATTCACTGCATATTCCCTACCTGCATTCGACCTTCCAAAATGCATTACCTCACATTTGTCCGGATTAAACTCCATCTGCCATCTCTCCGCCCAAGTCTCCAAACGATCTAAATCCTGCTGTATCCTTGTACAGCCCTCATCGCTAACCGCAACCTTTGTGTCGTCCGCAAACTTACTGATCAGACCAGTTACAATTTCTCCAAATCATTTATATATACTACAAACAGCAAAGGTCCCAGCACTGATCCCTGCGGGACACCATCAGTCACGGCCCTTCAATCAGAAAAGCATCCTTCCATTGCTACTCTCTGCCTTCTATGACCTAGCCAGTTATGTATACATCTAGCCAGCTCACCTCTGATTACCTGATTCCTGATTCCTTTACGCAAAGAGTAGTGAGGCCGTGGAATGCCCTACCTGCTACAGTAGTGAACTCGCCAACATTGAGGGCATTTAAAAGTTTATTGGATAAACATATGGATGATAATGGCATAGTGTAGGTTAGATGGCGTTTGTTTCGGTGCAACATCGTGGGCCGAAGGGCCTGTACTGCGCTGTATTGTTCTATGTTCTATGTACCTTTTGTACCACAGTCCCACCACACTCTGGCTGAAGAAATTTCTCCTCATCTCTGTTCTGAAGTGACTCCCTTTTATTCTGAGGCTGTGCCCCCGGGTCCTAGTCTCCCCTGCTAATAGAAACAACTTCCCTACGTCCACCCTATCTAAGCCATTCATTATCTTGTAAGTTTCTAATCAATCTCCCCTCAACCTCCTAAACTCCAATGAATATAATCCCAGGATCCTCAGATGTTCATCGTATGTTAGGCCTACCATTCCTGGGATCATCCGTGTGAATCTCCGCTGGACCCGCTCCAGTGCCAGCATGTCCTTCCTGAGGTGTGGGGCCCAAAATTGCTCACAGTATTCTAAATGGGGCCTAACTAATGCTTTATAAAGCTTCAGAAGTGCATCCCTGCTTTTATATTCCAAGCCCCTCGAGATAAATTACAACATTGCATTTGCTTTGTTAATTACGGACTCAACCTGCAAGTTTACCTTTAGACAATCGTGGACTAAGACTCCCAAGTCCCTTTGCATTTCATCATTATGAATTTTGTCACCGTTTAGAAAATAGTCCATGCCTCTATTCTTTTTTCCAAAGTGCAAGACCTCGCACTTGCCCACGTTGAATTTCATCAGCCATTTCTTGGATCACTCTCCGAAACTGTCTAAATCTTTCTGCAGCCTCCCCACCTCTTCCATACTACCTGCCCCTCCACCTATCTTTGTATCATCGGCAAACTTAGCCAGAATGGCCCCAGTCCCGTCATCTAGATCGTTAATATATAAAGAGAACAGCTGTGGCCCCAACACTGAACCCTGCGGGTCACCACTCGTCACCGGTTGCCATTCCGAAAAATAACCTTTTATCCCAACTCTCTGCATTCTGCCTGACAGCCAATCGTCAATCCATGTTAGTACATTGCCTCGAATACCATGGGCCCTTATTTTACTCAGCAGTCTCCCGTGAGGCACCTTATCAAAGACCTTTTGGAAGTCAAGATAGATAACATCCATTGGCTCTCCTTGGTCTAACCTATTTGTTATCTCTTCAAAGAACTCGAACAGGTTTGTCAGGCACGACCTCCCCTTACTAAATCCATGCTGTCTTGTCCTAATCCGACCCTGCACTTCCAAGAATTTAGAAATCTCATCCTTAACGATGGATTCTAGAATCTTGCCAACAACCGAGGTTAGGCTAATTGGCCTATAATTTTCCATCTTTTTTCTTGTTCCCTTCTTGAACAGGGGGGTTACAACAGCGATTTTCCAATCCTCTGGGACTTTCCCTGACTCCAGTGACTTTTGAAAGATCATAACTAACGTCTCCACTATTTCTTCAGCTATCTCCTTTAGAACTCTAGGATTTGGGCCCGGGGATTTATCAATTTTTAGACCTCTTAGTTTCTCTAGCACTTTCTCCTTTGTGATGGCTACCATATTCAACTCTGCCCCCTGACTCTCCTGAATTGTTGGGATATTACTTGTGTCTTCTACTGTGAAGACTGACGCAAAGTACTTATTTAGTTCCTCAGCTATTTCCTTGTCTCCCATCACAAAATTACCAGCGTCATTTTGGAGCGGCCCAATGTCTACTTTTGCCTCCCGTTTCTTTTTTAATGTATTTAAAGAAACTTTTACTATCATTCCTAATGTTACTGGCTAGTCTACCTTCATATTTGATCCTCTCTTTCCTTATTTCTCTCTTTGTTATCCTCTGTTTGTTTTTGTAGCCTTCCCAATCTTCTGACTTCCCACTACTCTTTGCCACATTATAGGCTTTCTCTTTTGCTTTGATGCATTCCCTAATTTCCTTTGTCAGCCATGGCTGCCTAATCCCCCCTCTGATAACCTTTCTTTTCTTTGGGATGAACCTCTGCACTGTGTCCTCAATTACTTCCAGAAACTCCTGCCATTGCTGTTCTACTGTCTTTCCCACTAGGCACTGCTCCCAGTCGATTTTCGTCAGTTCCTCCCTCATGCCCCTGTAGTTACCTTTATTTAACTGTAAGACCTTTACATCTGATTCTACCTTCTTTCAAATTGCAGATTGAATTCTACCATATTATGATCACTGCCTCCTAAGTGTTCCCTTACTTTAAGATCTTTAATCAAGTCTGGCTCATTACATAACACTAAGTCCAGAATGGCCTGTCCCCTCTTGGGCTCCATCACAAGCTGTTCCAAAAAGCCCTCCTGTAAACATTCAATGAATTCCCTTTCCTTGGGTCCACTGGCAGCATTATTTACCCAGTCCACCTGCATATTGAAGTCCCCCATGATCACTGTGACCTTGCCTTTCTGACATGCACTTTCTATTTCGTGGTGCATTTTGTGCCCCTGGTCCTGACCACTGTTAGGAGGCCTGTTCATAACTCCCATTATGATTTTTTTGCCTTTGTGGTTCCTCAACTCTACCCACACAGACTCCACATCATCTGACCCTATGTCGTTTAGTGCTATTGATTTAATTTCATTCCTAATTAACAAGTCGACCCTGCCCCCTCTGCCCACCTCTCGCTTTTCGATAGGTTGTGAATCCCTGGATGTTTAAATGCCAGTCCTGAACCCCCTGCAACAACGTCTCTGTGATGCCTACCACATCATACCTGCCAGTCACAATCTGGGCCACAAGCTCATCTACCTTGTTCCGTACACTGCGTGCATTTAAATATAGCACCTTTAATTCTCTATTGACCGTCCCTTTTAGTTTTCTTAGTGTGGTGGACCTAAGTTTACTGAGCCTTTCCATACACTGTCATATTTTGTGAGATGGGGACTATCGTAACCTCTCCTGAGTTTTGTCTGTTCGTGTTTTTTTGTATTCCTAAGCAGCTACGCTTCCCACTGATTACTTCACCTCTTGGTTCCCTGACTTTCCCTTCCCCCCCCAATCTCTAGTTTAAAGTCCTATTGACCACCCTATTTACTCTTTCCGCCAGAACACTGGACCCAGCTTGGAGACCATCCCATCGGTATAGGTCCCCCCAGAAGTAGATCCTGTCTCGAAGAATTCTCTCCAGTAATTTCCCTACCATTGACGTAAGGCTCCCCTGCCTGTAGTTCCCTGGATTATCCTTGCTACCCTTAAACAGCGGAACAACATTGGCTATTCTCCAGTCCTCCGGGACATCACCTGAAGACAGTGAGGATCCAAAGATTTCTGTCAAGGCCTCAGCAATTTCCTCTCCAGCCTCCTTCAGTATTCTGGGGTAGATCCCATCAGGCCCTGGGGACTTATCTACCTTAATACTTTTAAAAACGCCCAACACCTCTTTTTGGATCTCAATGTGACCCAGGCTATCTACACACCCTTCTCCAGACTCAACATCCACCAATTCCTTCTCTTTGGTGAAAACTGATGCAAAGTATTCATTTAGTACCTCGCCCATTTCCTCTGGCTCCACACATAGGTTCCCTCCTCTGTCCTTCAATGGGCCAACCCTTTCCCTGGCTACCCTCTTGCTTTTCATGTATGTGTAAAAAGTCTTGGGATTTTCCTTAACCTTATTTGCCAATGACTTTTCGTGACCCCTTCTAGCCCTCCTGACTCCTCGCTTAAGTTCCTTCCTACTTTCCTTATATTCCATACAGGATTCATGTGTTCCCAGTCTTTGAGCCCTGGCAAATGCCTCCTTTTTTCTTTTTGACGAGGCCTACAATATCTTGCGTTATCCAAGGTTCCCGAAATTTGCCAAAGTTATCCTTCTTCCTCACAGGAACATGCCGGTCCTGAATTCCTTTCAACTGACATTTGAAAGCCTCCCACATGTCAGATGTTGATTTGCCCTCAAACATCCGCCCCTAATCTAGGTTCTTCAGTTACTGCCTAATATTGTTATAATTAGCCTTCCCCCAATTTAGCACATTCACTCTAGGACCACTCTTATCCTTGTCCACCGGCACTTTAAAACTTACTGAATTGTGGTCACTGTTCCCGAAATGCTCCCCGACTGAAACTTCTACCACCTGGCCGCGCTCATTCCCCAATACCAGGCCCGGTACAGCCCCTTCCCTAGTTGGACTATCTACATTTTGTTTGAAGAAGCCCTCCTGGATGCTCCTTACAAACTCCGCCCCGTCTAAGCCCCTGGCACTAAGTGAGTCCCAGTCAATATTGGGGAAGTTGAAGTCTCCCATCACAACAGCCCTGTTGCTTTTATTCATTTCCAAAATCTGTCTACTTATCTGCTCCTCTGTCTCCCGCTGGCTGCTGGGTGCCTGTAGTAAACCCCCAACATTGTGACTGCACCCTTCTTATTTTGATTGTTATGGGCGAGGTGTTTACAAAATGTATCATGGAGTTCAACCAACCTCTCCCTTTAATGGATTTGTTGCTTTTCCGAGCACACGGCTTGTTCCCGAGGTGTGGGATTACAATTATGGACACGTAGGTTTTTAAACACAAAACACTGTTTATTCCATGAACTCAACTTAACATCTTAAATAAACATTGGATCTCTTAACACCCCTTACTTCAAAGATAACTCAGAAAATATTGCAACAGTAAATAATTCCCTAAAATGTTCCTTCAAACTTCCAAGAGACTTAACACCTTTAAACAGTATCACATCAGGTTAAAGGATGTATATATTTTCTGTAGAATGGCAGAGATATATTAGCTTGGTTGACTTTAGCTCCAGCACTTGCTTTCTTCCTGCAGCTCTCTGGACACACACACACACACACAAACTGCTTTTTCAAACTGCAAAACAAAACTGCAAAATGGCTGCCCTGACCTCCACTCCCATTCTCTTACATCACTGTTTTCTTAAAGGTACATTGCTTAAAAATCCATGTCTTAAAGGTACTCTCACATGACATGATCTCTACTATAGCCTCTCTGCCCTCTGAGGTGTCCTCCCGCAGTACAGCTGTGATATTCTCCCTAACCATAGCGCACCCCCCACCCCTTTTACATCCCCCTCTATCCCACCTGAAACATCTAAATCCTGGAATGTTTAGCTGCCAATCCAGTCCTTCCCTGAACCAGGTCTCTGTAATAGAACATAGAACAATACAGCGCAGTACAGGCCCTTCGGCCCACGATGTTGCACCGAAACAAAAGCCATCCAACCTACACTATGCCATTATCATCCATATGTTTATCCAATAAACTTTTCAATGCCCTCAATGTTGGCGAGTTCACCACTGTAGCAGGTAGGGCATTCCACGGCCTCACTACTCTTTGCGTAAAGAACCTACCTCTGACCTCTGTCCTATATCTATTACCCCTCAGTTTAAAGTTATGTCCCCTCGTGCCAGCCATATCCATCCGTGGGAGAAGGCTCTCACTGTCCACCCTATCCAACCCCCTGATCATTTTGTATGCCTCTATTAAGTCTCCTCTTAACCTTCTTCTCTCCAACGAAAACAACCTCAAGTCCATCAGCCTTTCCTCATAAGATTTTCCCTCCATACCAGGCAACATCCTGGTAAATCTCCTCTGCACCCGCTCCAAAGCCTCCACGTCCTTCCTATAATGCGGTGACCAGAACTGTACGCAATACTCCAAATGCGGCCGTACCAGAGTTCTGTACAGCTGCAACATGACCTCCCGACTCCGGAACTCAATCCCTCTACCAATAAAGGCCAACACTCCATAGGCCTTCTTCACAACCCTATCAACCTGGGTGGCAACTTTCAGGGATCTATGTACATGGACACCTAGATCCCTCTGCTCATCCACACTTTCAAGAACTTTACCATTAGCCAAATATTCCGCATTCCTGTTATTCCTTCCAAAGTGAATCACCTCACACTTCTCTACATTAAACTCCATTTGCCACCTCTCGGCCCATCTCTGCAGCTTATCTATATCCCTCTGTAATCTGCTACATCCTTCCACACTATCGACAACACCACCGACTTTAGTATCGTCTGCAAATTTACTCACCCACCCTTCTGCGCCTTCCTCTAGGTCATTGATAAAAATGACAAACAGCAACGGCCCCAGAACAGATCCTTGTGGTACTCCACTTGTGACTGTACTCCATTCTGAACATTTCCCATCAACCACCACCCTCTGTCTTCTTTCAGCTAGCCAATTTCTGATCCACATCTCTAAATCACCCTCAATCCCCAGCCTCCGTATTTTTTGCAATAGCCTACCGTGGGGAACCTTATCAAACGCTTTGCTGAAATCCATATACACCACATCAACTGCTCTACCCTCGTCTACCTGTTCAGTCACCTTATCAAAGAACTCAATAAGGTTTGTGAGGCATGACCTACCCTTCACAAAGCCATGCTGACTATCCCTGATCATATTATTCCTATCTAGATGATTATAAATCTTGTCTCTTATAATCCCCTCCAAGACTTTACCCACTACAGACGTGAGGCTCACCGGCCTATAGTTGCCGGGGTTGTCTCTGCTCCCCTTTTTGAACAAAGGGACCACATTTGCTGTCCTCCAGTCCTCTGGCACTATTCCTGTAGCCAATGATGACATAAAAATCAAAGCCAAAGGTCCAGCAATCTCTTCCCTGGCCTCCCATAGAATCCTAGGATAAATCCCATCAGGTCCCGGGGACTTATCTATTTTCAGCCCGTCCAGAATTGCCAACACCTCTTCCCTACGTACCTCAATGCCATCTATTCTATTAGCCTGGGGCTCAGCATTCTCCTCCACAACATTATCTTTTTCCTGAGTGAATACTGACGAAAAATATTCATTTATTATCTCGCCTATCTCTTCAGACTCCACACACAATTTCCCATCCCTGTCCTTGACTGGTCCTACTCTTTCCCTAGTCATTCGCTTATTCCTGACATACCTATAGAAAGCTTTTGGGTTTTCCTTGATCCTTCCTGCCAAATACTTCTCATGTCCCCTCCTTGCTCGTCTTAGCTCTCTCTTTAGATCCTTCCTCGCTACCTTGTAACTATCCATCGCCCCAACCGAAACTTCACACTTCATCTTCACATAGGCCTCCTTCTTCCTCTTAACAAGAGATTCCACTTCCTTGGTAAACCACGGTTCCCTCGCTCGACGCCTTCCTCCCTGTCTGACCGGTACATACTTATCAAGAACACGCAGTAGCTGATCCTTGAACAAGCCCCACTTATCCAGTGTGCCCAACACTTGCAGCCTACTTCTCCACCTTATCCCCCCCAAGTCACGTCTAATGGCATCATAATTGCCCTTCCCCCAGCTATAACTCTTGCCCTGCGGTGTATACTTATCCCTTTCCATCATTAACGTAAACGTCACCGAATTGTGGTCACTGTCCCCAAAGTGCTCTCCTACCTCCAAATCCAACACCTGGCCTGGTTCATTACCCAAAACCAAATCCAACGTGGCCTCGCCTCTTGTTGGCCTGTCAACATATTGTTTCAGGAAACCCTCCTGCACACACTGTACAAAAAACGACCCATCTATTGTACTCGAACTATATCTTTTCCAGTCAATATTTGGAAAGTTAAAATCTCCCATAATAACTACCCTGTTACTTTCGCTCATATCCAGAATCATCTTCGCCATCCTTTCCTCTACATCCCTAGAACTATTAGGAGGCCTATAAAAAAACTCCCAACAGGGTGACCTCTCCTTTCCTGTTTCTAACTTCAGCCCATACTACCTCGGCAGAAGAGTTCCCATCTAGCATCCTCTCCGCCAACGTAATACTGCTCTTGACTAGCAGCGCCACACCTCCCCCTCTTTTGCCTCCTTCTCTGAGCTTACTAAAACACCTAAACCCCGGAACCTGCAACATCCATTCCTGTCCCTGCTCTATCCATGTCTCCGAAATGGCCACAACATCGAAGTCCCAGGTACCAACCCACGCTGCCAGTTCCCCTACCTTGTTTCGTATACTCCTGGCATTGAAGTAGACACACTTCAAACCACCTACCTGAACACTGGCCCCCTCCTGCGATGTCAAATCTGTGCTCCTGACCTCTATACTCTCATTCTCCCTTACCCTAAAACTACAATCCAGGTTCCCATGCCCCTGCTGCATTAGTTTAAACCCCCCCAAAGAGCACTAACAAATCTCCCCCCCAGGATATTTGTGCCCCTCAGGTTCAGATGTAGACCATCCTGTCTGTAGAGGTCCCACCTTCCCCAGAAAGAGCCCCAGTTATCCAAAAATCTGAATCCCTCCCGCCTGCACCATCCCTGTAGCCACGTGTTTAAATGCTCTCTCTCCTTATTCCTCATCTCACTATCACGTGGCACGGGCAACAACCCAGAGATAACAACTCTGTTTGTTCTAGTTCTGAGCTTCCATCCTAGCTCCCTGAAAGCCTGCCTGACATCCTTGTCCCCTTTCCTACCTATGTCGTTGGTGCCAATGTGGACCACGACTTGGGGCTGCTCCCCCTCCCCCCTAAGGACGCGGAAAACACGATCCGAGACATCACGTACCCTTGCACCTGGGAGGCAACATACCAAACGTGAGTCTCTCACGCTCCCACAAAATCTCCTATCTGTGCCCCTGACTATAGAGTCCCCAATTACTAATGCTCTGCTCCTCTCCCCCCTTCCCTTCTGAGCAACAGGGACAGACTCCATGCCAGAGGCCCATACCCCATGGCTTACCCCTGGTAATTCGTCCCCCCCACAAGTATCCAAAGCGGTATACTTGTTTCTCAGGGGTACGACCGCAGGGGATCCCTGCACTGATTGTTTTTTCCCAGTCCCTCTTACAGTTACCCACCTATCTCCAATCTTTGGTGTAACTAATTCCCTGAAGCTGCTATCTATGACCCCTTCTGCCTCCCGAATGATCCGAAGTTCTTCCAACTCCAGCTCCAGTTCCCTAACTCGGTCTTGGAGGAGCTGGAGATGGCAGCACTTCCTGCAGGTAAAATCAGCAGGGACACTAACTGCATCCCTCACCTCAAACATCCTGCAGGAGGAACATTGCACTCCCTTCCCTGCCATTCCTCCAACTTTCTACCAAGATCTGGCTAAAAAATAATAATATAATAAAATATGGTACTTACCTCAGACCAATGGGTTTTCTTATTAGGTTAGAGGAGGAGGGCGGGTGGGAGACACTACACGTGTAGTGTCTCGGGTTTCCTCTCCACCAGAATTTATTGGGGAGGGTCTTCCCAGACGTCCGCGGGTCGACTTCCTGTTCCCGCCTAAAAAACTAATTTAAAATAATAAAAAAAAAAGAAAAAATTCTCAGCTCCTGCTGAAATTGACTAACCAGCCAGCTGTTCTCACGCCGCCGAAATCGACTGGCCTGCCCCTGCAAAGACAAGTGCTTTTAAAGGTTGACTTACCTCCCAGCAACCTCCTTCCGCAATGCTCCCGCTGAAACTGACTCACCACTCACCAGCTGTTCTCCCGCCGAAATCGACTGGCCTGCCCCTGCAAAGACAAGTGCTTTTAAAGGTTGACTTACCTCCCAGCAACCTCCTTCCGCAATGCTCCCGCTGAAACTGACTCACCACTCACCAGCTGTTCTCACGCCGCCGAAATCGACTGGCCTGCCCCTGCAAAGACAAGTGCTTTTAAAGGTTGACTTACCTCCCAGCAACCTCCTTCCGCAATGCTCCCGCTGAAACTGACTCACCACTCACCAGCTGTTCTCATGCCGCCGAAATCGACATTGGCAACAACATCATAGTTCCAAGTACTAATCCAAGCTCTAAGTTGATCTGCCTTACCCGCTATACTTCTTGCATTAAAACATATGCACTTCAGGCCACCAGTCCTGTTTTCAGCAACATCTCCCTGTCTGCTCTTCTTTCGAGCCATACTGGCCCTATTCCCTCATTCTCCCTCAATTTTTTCACCTTCTGACCTATTGCTCTGGTGCGCACCCCCCTGCCATACTATTTTAGTGTCACCCGTGTGACACTAGCAAACCTCGTGGCCAGGATATTTGTGCCTCTCTAGTTTAGATGCAACCCGTCTTTCTTATACAGGTCATACCTGCCCCGGAAAAGCTCCCAATGGTCCAGATTAAAAAAAGAGAATGTTGTGGAGGAGAATGCTGAGACCCAGGCTATTAGAATAGATGGCATTGAGGTACGTAGGGAAGAGGTGTTGGCAGTTCTGGACAGGCTGAAAATAGATAAGTCCCCGGGGCCTGATGGGATGTTTCCTAGGATTCTCTGGGAGGCCAGGGAAGAGATTGCTGGACCTTTGGCTTTGATTTTTATGTCGTCATTGGCTACAGGAATAGTGCCAGAGGACTGGAGGATAGCAAATGTGGTCCCTTTGTTCAAAAAGGGGAGCAGAGACAACCCCGGCAACTATAGACCGGTGAGCCTCGCGTCTGTAGTGGGTAAAGTCTTGGAGGGGATTATAAGAGACAAGATTTATAATCATCTAGATAGGAATAATATGATCAGGGATAGTCAGCATGGCTTTGTGAAGGGTAGGTCATGCCTCACAAACCTTATTGAGTTCTTTGAGAAGGTGACTGAACAGGTAGACGAGGGTAGAGCAGTTGATGTGGTGTATATGGATTTCAGTAAGGTTCCCCACGGTAGGCTGTTGCAGAAAATACGGAGGCTGGGGATTGAGGGTGATTTAGAGATGTGGATCAGAAATTGGCTAGCTGAAAGAAGACAGAGGGTGGTGGTTGATGGGAAATGTTCAGAATGGAGTTCAGTTACAAGTGGAGTACCACAAGGATCTGTTCTGGGGCCGTTGCTGTTTGTCATTTTTATCAATGACCGAGAGGAAGGCGCAGAAGGGTGGGTGAGTAAATGTGCAGACGACACTAAAGTCGGTGGTGTTGTCGACGGTGTGGAAGGATGTTGCAGGTTACAGAGGGACATAGATAAGCTGCAGAGCTGGGCTGAGAGGTGGCAAATGGAGTTTAATGTAGAGAAGTGTGAGGTGATTCACTTTGGAAGGAATAACAGGAATGCGGAATATTTGGCTAATGGTAAAGTTCTTGGAAGTGTGGATGAGCAGAGGGATCTAGGTGTCCATGTACATAGATCCCTGAAAGTTGCCACCCAGGTTGATAGGGTTGTGAAGAAGGCCTTGTAAAGAGTGTTGGCCTTTATTGGTCGAGGGATTGAGTTCCGGAGTCAGGAGGTACAAATCTCTGGTACGGCCGCATTTGGAGTATTGCGTACAGTTCTGGTCACCGCATTGTAGGAAGGACGTGGAGGCTTTGGAGCGGGTGCAGAGGAGATTTACCAGGATGTTGCCTGGTATGGAGGGAAAATCTTATGAGGAAAGGCTGATGGACTTGAGGTTGTTTTCGTTGGAGAGAAGACGGTTAAGAGGAGACTTAATAGAGGCATACAAAATGATCAGGGGGTTAGATAGGGTGGACAGTGAGAGCCTTCTCCCGCGGATGGAAATGGCTGGCACGAGGGGACATAGCTTTAAACTGAGGGGTAATAGATATAGGACAGAGGTCAGAGGTAGGTTCTTTACGCAGAGAGTAGTGAGGCCGTGGAATGCCCTACCTGCAACAGTAGTGAACTCGCCAACATTGAGGGCATTTAAAAGTTTATTGGATAAGCATATGGATGATAATGGCATAGTGTAGGTTAGATGGCTTTTGTTTCGGTGCAACATCGTGGGCCGAAGGGCCTGTACTGCACTGTATCGTTCTATGTTCCATAACTGAAACCCTCCCTCCTACATCAGCTGTTTAGCCACGTGTTTAGGTGCTCTAACTTCCTATTTCTAGCCTCACTAGCACGTGGCACAGGGAGTAATCCCGAGATTACAACCCTAGAGGTCCTGTCTTTTAACTTTCTGCCTAGCTCCCTGAACTCCTGCTGCAGGACCTCATGCTCCTTCCTGCCTATGTCGTTAGTACCAATATGTACCACGACCTCTGCCTGTTTGCCCTCCCCCTCAGGATGCCTGCTACCCGTTCGGAGACATCCTGGACCCTGGCACCAGGGAGGCAACATACCATCCTGGAGTCTCTTTCACGTCCACAGAAGCGCCTATCTGTGCCCCTGACTATAGAGTCCCCTATTACTATTACTCTTCTGCGCTTTGACTCTCCCTGCTGAACATCAGAGCCAGCCGTGGTGCCACTGCTCTGGCTGCTGCTGTTTTCCCCTGATAGGCTATCCCCCCGACAGTATCCAAAGGGGTATACCTGTTCGAGAGGGGGACAACCACAGGGGATTCCTGCACTGACTGCCTGCCCCTTCTCGTGGTCACTCATCTCTCTGCCTGCACCTTGGGTGTGACCACATTTATATAACTGCGATCTATGACGCTTTCCGCCACCTGCATGCTCCTAAGTGCATCCAATTGCTGCTCCAACCGAACCACGTGGTCTGTGAGGAGCTGCCATTGGTTACACTTACTGCAGATGTAGTCGACAGGGACACTGGAAGCGTCACAGATCTGCCACATCTCACAGTTGGAGCACTGCACCCCGCTGAGTGACATTTAAGCACTAATTAATTAATTTGAAATAAACACTTGAATTATTGTCAGATTGAGTTACACTTAACTATACGGCCCTGACGCTAGATTTTTACTGTAAAATTAAATGCTAAATACCGATCTCTGCCCTCTGGTTTAGTTACTCCACTATCTAGTTAATCAATTGGAATTATTTTTCAATATTATTTGCTTTCTTTCAAATCTAACAGATTCCCAACCAGGTCACAATTTTACTGTCATGTCACTTTAGTCGTCCCCCCCCCCCCCCCCCCACCCACCTTCGACTTCACCCTGCGCAAGCTCGGTTGGGATTGTTCTCACTGGAGTTCAGAAGAATGAGGGGGGATCTCATAGAGACTTATAAAATTCTAACAGGACTAGACAGGGTAGATGCAGGGACGATGTTACCAATGATGGGTGTGTCCAGAACCAGGGGTCACAGTCTGAGGATTCAGGGTGAACCATTTCGGTCAGAGATGAGCCTGTGGAATTCATTACCACAGGAAGTAGTTGATGCTACAATATTGAATATATTCAAGAGGCGGCTGGATATAGCACTTGGGGAGAATGGGATCATAGGGAGAAAGCAGGATTAGGCTATTGAGTTGGATAATCAGCCATAGATTTCATAGAATTTACAGTGCAGAAGGAGGCCATTCGGCCCATCAAGTCTGCACCGGCTCTTGGAAAGAGCACCCTACCGAGGCCCACACCTCCACCCTATCCCCATAACCCCTTAACCCAGTAACTACACCCAACACTAAGGGCAATAAGCCCTTATCGTGATGAATGGCAGTGGTCTTCTTGAACCAAGTGGAACAGAGTAGGGAGAGATTGAAGATGTCCGCGGATGACACAAATATATCTGTTCGTGTGCGCAGGATCTGAGTGCACAACCAGGGACTCTGTCAGGACACAATGCTTTCCGAGGGTTCACTTTCAAGAAGGCCGATCTGACTTTGGAAGCTGTGATGGTAGGTACGGACGGTTCTCTGTTCTATGTGTCCGAGGCTCTTGGGGCAGCTGACAATGGTTTGTTGGTTTCCTGCTCGAAACGAGCACAGAAAGGATTTGAGTTCATTGGAGAGAGGTACACAGCTGCCAAAGATTCTACCCGGCTTTGCTTTATAGCGTGTTATGTTGTTTAAGTGTTGCGACACAGGCGAGAGTTCATGCCGTTAGTTTGTGAAGTTGAGGTTCCATAGGTGGTTGATATTTCTATTTTAATTTTATCTACCTTTTTATTTCAGGGACACAGCAGGTCAAGAAAGATTCCGTACCATTACAACAGCATACTACAGGGGTGCTATGGTAAGTACAAACAGCCCGCTCGATTCAAAATTAGCTTCTCGTAAAGCAATTATTTCAAATTTGATTTCTAGACTAATAAGAAATTGTTTTTTAAAAAATGTTTTTATTGAGATTTTTGTAGTATACAAAACAAGGATAAGTGTGAACAAACATTAGGAGACCGAGGATGAAGAAAAATACTTACACCGGCCAGTTTCTATTTGTTGTTCTTCCTGCATTATTTACAGTGGTGGTTAGGATCTCCTGTTTTTCGTTTCCCAATAGTTTTTCGATTCTGGCTGTTTTCCCTGTTTATCTTGCCTTCTTCCCTCATCTGTTCTTGTACTCTGCTCCAGTTATATTGGTGTGACGCTGCGCCTCATGTTTCTTGTTGGACATGGATGTTAGTTGTTGACTAAGGACAGGTCTTGGAACAACCGAGTGAGTGGCTCCCCTATTTTGTGGAAACCCTCCTCCGACCCTCAGATGGTGAATTTAATTTTCACCCATTTGGAGAAATTCCGAGAGGTCGGACAGAAGTCTACAGCTTTGGGTGGTGCTGCTGACCGCCAGCCGAGCAGGATTCTGCGGCGGGCGATCAGGGAGGCAAAGACAAGGGAATCGGCCTTCCTCCTCATGAAGAGATCTGGCTGTTTTGATAACCCGAAGACTGCTACTCTTGGGCAAGGCTCAACCCTCAACCTGACGAAAAAGAAACATTCAAACATTTTCCACTGCCTGGCTATTTTTCAAAAATATTGGCATCCTGTTCTGAGTGTCGAGCCCAGCAGAGCTGGCTGATGGTTAAAATACTCCAGAAGAGGGCAGTACGGTGGTGCAGTGGTTAGCACTGCTGCCTCACGGCACTGAGGTTCCAGGTTCGATCCCGGCTCTGGGTCACTGTCCAAGTGGAGTTTGCACATTCTCTCCGTGTTTGTGTGGGTTTCACCCCCACAATCCAAAGATGTGCAGGGTAAGTGGATTAGCCACGTTAAATTGCCCCTTAATTGGAAAAAAAAACGAATTGCGTACTTTAAATTAAAAAAAAAAAACCCTCCAGAATAGTTTGTCTGCTTGACGCAGACTGTTGCTTTGCATGTGACAAAACCGATCACTTTCTTATGGCTCTTGGGCAGGACAGCACATAACATCTAAACAACTAAATACATAGATACATGGAAGATAGGAGCAGGAGGAGGCCTTTTACGTCCTTCGAGCCTGCTCCACCATTCATCACGATCATGACTGATCGTCCAACTCTAGCCTAATCCTGCCTTTAATCCCATTCTCCCCAAGTGCTATATCCAGCCGCCTCTTGAATATATTCAATGTTTCAGCATTCCTGTGATAATGAATTCCACAGGCTCACCAATCTTTGTGAAGAAATGTCTCCTCATCTCTGTCTGAAATGGTTTACTCTGAATCCTCAGACTGTGACCCCTGGACACACCCATCCGGGAACATCGTCACTGCATCTATCCTGTCTAGTCCTGTCAGAATTTTATAAGTCTCTATGAGATGCCCCATCATTCTTCTGAAGTTCAGCGAGAACCTGGTCAATCTCTCCTCTTATGACAGTCCCGCCATCCCTGGAATTAGTCTGGTAAACCTTTGCTGCACTCCCTCGAGAGCAAGAACATCCTTCCTCAGAAAAGGGGACCAAAACTGCACACGATACTCCAGGTGTGGTCTCACCAACACCCTGAATAATTTCAACAACACTTCCCTGCTTCTGTACTCAAAACCTCTCGCATTGAAGGCCAACATACCATTAGCCTTCTTTACCGCCTGCTGCACCTGCATGTCTCCCAATCTCCCAATTTACAACCATTCGGGTAGTAATCTGCCTTCCTGTTTTTGCTTCCAAAGTGAACAACCTCACATTTATCCAAATTATACTGTATCTGCCATTGGTTTGCCCACTTGCCCAACCTGTCCAGATCTTGCTGTAGGATCTCTGCATCCTTGTCACTGTTCACCTTTCCACCCAACTTGGTATCATCTGCAAACTTTGAGATGTTACATTTTGTTCCCTGAGCCAAATCAATCATATATATTGTGAATAGCTGGGGTCCCAGCACCGATCCCTGTGGAACCCCACTGAGCACCCCTCAGATTGGCCTGCCAATCTGAAAAGGACCCATTAATCCCTACTCTTTGTTTCCTCTCTGCCAACCAGTTTTCTATCCACCTCAATACATTTCCCCCAATCGCATGCGCTTTAATTTTGCACAATGATCTCTTATGCGGGACTTTGTCAAACGCCTTCTGAAAGTCCAAATATACCACATCGACTGGCTCCCCCTTGTCAACTGTACTGGTTACATCTTCAAAATTCCCACAGATTTGTCAAGCATGATTTCCCCTTCATAAATCCATGCTGACTCTGACTGATCCTGCCACTGCTTTCTAAATGTTCCGCTATAAAGTCCTTGATAATGGATTCAAGAACTTTACCCACTACCGATGTCAGGCTTACTGGTCCATAATTCCCTGCTTTCTCTCTACCTCCCTTTTTGAATATCGGAGTGACATTAGCTACCCTCCAATCTGCAGGGATAGTTCCAGAGTCTATAGAATCCCGGAAGGTTTTGCATCCACTATTTCCAGAGCCACCTCCTTAAGCACTCTGATAATGCAGATTCTCCGGCCCTGGGGATTTATCCGCCTTCAATCCCTTGAATTTTCCCAGCACCATTTCGCTACTAATGTTGATCTCCTTCAGTTCTTCCCTCTCACTAAACTCTCCAACATTCTCCAACATTTCTGGTATCTGGTTTTGTGAAGACAGAACCAAAGTATGTATTCAATTGCTCAGCCATTTCCTTGTCCGTTTATTATACATTCCCCTGTTTCTGTTTTCCAATCTCTTTCCCAATCTCTTTCTCTTCACATTCTGTAGAAACTCTTGGTGTCAGTCTTTATGGTCTCTGCAAGCTTCCTTTCGTATTGTACTTTCACCTTCTTAATCAATCCCGTTGTCCTTCTTTGCTAAATTCTAAACTGCTCCCAATCCTCAGACCTATTATTTTTCTTGGCCAATCTGTATGCTTCTTACCGGGATCAGATACTGTTTCGAATTTCCTTTGTAAGTCAAGGATTGGCCCTCTTACTCATTTTGCTTTTGTGCTGGACAGGAATGAACAGTTGCTAGTTCCCCCAAGGGTTCCTTGAATGTTTGCCATTGCCTATCCACTGTCACCCTTTAAGTAACTCTCCCCAATCTATCTAAAGGGGCTGGTTTAGCTCATGGGCTAAATCGTTGGCTTTTAAAGCAGACCAAGGCAGGCCAGCAGCACGGTTCAATTCCCGTACCAGCCTCCCCGAACAGGCGCCGGAATGTGGCGACCAGGGGCTTTTCACAGTAACTTCATTGAAGCCTACTCGTGACAATAAGCGATTTTCATTTCATTTCTATCGAGGCCAACTCGCGCGTCATATCCTGATAGTTCCCTTTATTAAGATTCAACACCCTAGTCACCGAATCAACTACTTCACTCTCCACCTTGATAGAACATAGAACAGTACAGCACAGAACAGGCCCTTTGGCCCTCGATGTTGTGCCGAACTTTGTCCGAAACCAAGATCAAGCTATCCCACTCCCTGTCATTCTGGTGTGCTCCATGTGCCTATCCAATAACCGCTTGAAAGTTCCAAAAGTGTCCGACTCCACTATCTCAGCAGGCAGTCCATTCCACACCCTAACCACTCTGAGTAAAGAACCTACCTCGGACATCCCTCCGATATCTCCCATCCTGAATCTTATAGTTATGCCCCCTTGTAACCACTACATCCACCTGAGGAAATAGTCTCTGAGCGTCCACTCTATCTATCCCCCTCATCATCTTATAAACCTTTTGGGCAGTGCGGTAGCACAAGTGGATAGCACTGTGGCTTCACAGCGCCAGGGTCCCAGGTTCGATTCCCCGCTGGGTCACTGCGGAGTTTGCACGTTCTCCCCGTGGCTGCGTGGGTTTCCTCCAGGTGCTCCGGTTTCCTCACACAGTCCAAAGACGTGCAGGTTAGGTGGATTGGCCATGATAAATTGTCCTTAGTGACCAAAAAGGTTAGGATTGGTTAATGGGTTACGGGGATAGGGTGGAAGTGAGGGCTTAAGTGGGTCGGTGCAGACTCGATAGTCCGAATGGCCTCCTTCTTCACTGCATGTTCTCTGTTCTATGTTCTATTAAGTCACCTCTCATCCTCCTCCGCTCCAAAGAGAAAAGCCCTAGCTCCCTCAACCTTTCCTCATAAGACCTATCCTGCAAACCAGGCAGCATCCTGGTAAATCTCCTTTGCACCCTTTCCAATGCTTCCACATCCTTCCTATAGTGAGGTGACCAGAACTGCACACAATACTCCAAATGTGGTCTCACCAGGGTCATGTACAGTTGCAGCATAACCCCGCAGCTCTTAAACTCAAGCCCCCTGTTAATAAACGCTAACACACTATAAGCCTAACCCCACGACTCTATCCACTAGAGTGGCAACCTTCAGAGATCTGTGGACATGAACCCCAAGATCTCTCTGTTCCTCCACATTCCTCAGAACCCTGTAATCCGCATTCAAATTTTTGCTACCAAAATGAATCACCTCGCACTTGTGTGGGGTATGGAGAGGAAATGGGTTGGCACAATTCAAAATTCAAAAGTCGGTGGATTGGCCACAATACATTGTCCCTTCATGTCCAAAAGGTTAGGTGGTGTTACAGGGATAGGGCGGGGCATGGGTCTCAATAGGGTGCCCTTTCGGAGGGTTGCTGCAGACTCAATGGGCCGAATGGCCTCTTGCCCTGTAGGAATTCTATGATTCTAGATGGAAGAAGCAGAGTAGAAATATACTGAGTATAATTGGTGTCATTTGATTTGTCATTTGTTTATAGGGAATAATGTTGGTGTATGATATCACAAATGAGAAGTCTTTCGACAATATAAAGAACTGGATAAGGAATATTGAAGAGGTGAGTATGTGCTTTATTGAAGGCATTAAGATTTATCAGCATTATTCGTACAGTAAATGCAGGTCCCCGTGGATTAATTAGTGCATTTTGTGTTTAACTGATAAATTAATGCCATTGAAATGGATATTATCAATGGATGGAGAAACTGTTTTCAAATGTGAGCATTATCTTAAATTAAATGAGTGATAGAATTTATAGTGCAGAAGGAGGCCATTTGGCCCAAATTGATTGGTGAATGTTGTGAGGAGCATGCTGTCATTTTCAGCTTTGATACTGAGGTTGATCCCATACTGATTGGATGGTGCATCTTTCGTGAAATCAGTTGTTTGAGAATCAGTGGCATGAAACGGGCAAACAAATTTCTATTTCCACTCGCTACAGGTTTGAGAGTTTGAAACGTTCCCTGTTCTGGGCCTGCAATGCGAATGTGCAAAGTGAAAGGAGCTTTTGGAGTGAAAAGTAGATTAAATTGTTGGATTGCTAGTTGTAGAGAATTGTTTAATTATTTCATGGGATGTAAGAATTGCTGGCCAGCCTAACATTTTTATTGCCCATTCCTAATTGTCCTTTAGAAAGGGGCGGTGAACAGCCTTGAACCACTGCAGTCCATGTGGTGTTAGGGAGGAATTTCTCTACTTTGACCCAGCAAAAATGAAGGAACTTCAAAACATGCAATCGCCAAATAGCAGTGGGAATTCCATTCAGTAAAATAGAATTTGGCCTATTCTATATTGTCCCTATTTACTTGATGCTAACATTGGACTCTGAAGAAGCTTCAATTTCATCACATTTAACAGCCTTAGTTTGAGCACAAAGATTCACCTGTGTATAAAAAGTGTGATTTGTTCATCTTTTCTTCCCCGGACCTGTTTAATAACTAACGTTTCCCTTGTGGGCATGGTAATTTAGAATTTTTATCTTGCTGTCTAACTTTCATGATTTCAGAAAACGCAAGTGATATTTTAATTATGATAGATGTGTCACAGCTTGAAATCCACACCGAGTAGAATGAGTGGTTTAAATGGTGTTGCCTCGCTCTTGCCCACGTACCATTTTTACCACCGACAAAATGAAAGCCAGTTCTAACTCAACAGCTTTTCTCTCGCCGCATTGTTTACTTATTTGCGTCCACAAAGCATTTGGAAATATGTCTGGCAGAGCCCCCTCTGCTTGCTGCACTCATTGGAAAAGGAACAGGAGGAGACCATTTAGCCTCTTCAGCCTGTTCCTCAATCTCTTCAATCCATAATTTTCTTCTTCTTACAAACCTAACTCCTGTTTGCAGCAGCCACCTTGTATTCCCACCTTCCCGATACTTTTAATCTAAATATTGTAGGAATATGAGCTAAACGGCCATTGGCTACAAGGGGAGGAATCTGAGGATGTTGGTGGATAGGTCAGTGAAACTCTGTGATTGTATAACAATGGAAGATAAACTGGATCTTAGGACTTGTTGGCAGAGCACAGATTCCCAAGACAGCACGACATTCTCAGGAAGATATTAAGCAGAGACAAAAGGAGCCACCTAAACCGATGCCTAGTTAGTTGCTGAGCTTGTACAAGATAACTCCAAAGTAATTTCTTCACCAGAATAAGCAAGCACCACATTTAAAATTCTAAATTGAATACATAAGTCAGCATTGGGAATCTCCCAAACTGGTTTGCCATGTTTTGCTAAAAGCATATTACTGTGGATGTTGGAATCTGAAACCAAAAAGAAAATGCTGGAAAATCTCAGCAGGTCTGACAGCATCTGTAGGGAGAGAAAAGAGGTAACTTTTCGAGTCCAGGTGGCCCTTTATCAAAGCCCATGTTTTGGTTTCTTATCTAACCTGTGAAATTCAAAGTTTAATACAGCATTAATGTATTTAGACCTCAGGTTGCTAACATTTCTGCTACTTCACAAAGCAACTATAGAATTTTGTGACTGAGCAACCTTGGTTAATATTACGTGTTGGTTGAAGGGGGTGATTCTATTTTAAATGACCAACGGTTGAGTTTGTAATGGCACATGGTTACGTTTCTTACTGATCAATTTCCAGCTCGTTCTCAACACTGGAATGTGGTGACATTGAGCGATGTGATGAATAGGGATGGCACGATGGTGCCGTGGTTAGCCTTATGGCACTGAGGACCTGGGTTCGATCCCAGCTCTGGGTCACCGTGTGAAGTTTGCACATTCTCCCCGTGTCTGCATGGGTCTCTCCCCACAGCCCAAAGATGTGCAGGGTAGGTGGATTGACCATGCCAAATTGCCCCTTAATTTAAAAAAGAGACGTGATGAATGTGGGAATTTCAGATATTTATTGTGTTCTAAGTATCTGGTGTATTAATGGTTGAAAGCCTGGATTAGGGCGTGTATATATCTCCTGCAATAATGCTTTTTAAAATCCTTGTTTAAAAGGTAGACACTGGCTGCAGAAAATGAGATCATCCTTATTTCAGACCATGCTTATGTTTAAAAGTACAAGCCTAATGGATTTCTGTTATGATTTCTGGGGAGTTGGTAATTAGAGACATTGTGTTTAAACCTAAGTAATCAGGTCATGGGATTTGAGTGGGACACGGATGATGTAACTAATGCGAGGAGCTAGGTCTGTATCAGGTCTCTAGCAATGAGCCAGTCAGTTTAGATTTGGTTGTGAACAGGACAGCAGCTTCTGCAAAGAGTTGTGAAGTTAAACATTGGTTTGGCACAGACAAAAATTTACCGGCTGTTTCCTGAAGGATCTCACTCTTTCCCCAAGGTATCTGTATACAACAAGTATTTCTGTGTTTGTTAACTGTATTTAAAAGTAGGTTTTGACCTGTGATGGTTTTTATTTGTTTGGAGATTATCATAGATTATCATAGAATTACAGTGCAGAAGGAGGCCATTCGGCCCATCAAGTCTGCACCGGCTCTTTTTTGAAAGAGCACCCGACCCAAGCCCACATACCACCCTATCCCCACAACCCAGTAACCCCACCCAACACTAAGGGCAGATGTAGAAGATAGTAGTTAGGAGTTAGTGTTTCATTTTCTTAAGCACTGTTTAACCGGAAATTGTATTTTCTGTGCTGTTAAAGTTAGTAATGCCGTGTTAATAATAAAGTTTTTAAATCTACCGTATCCCTATTTGTCCGTGGAGTCATTCCTGGAGCGAAGTATCCTATCCTCGTAGTCTTACAAGTTTAAAAATATTGGGGTTTCTGCCTGATATTCCAGCAACTGTTGGAGTCTCGTCCGGGATTGTAATAGAGGACGTTGCCCCGATACATATTTACACTAATATTGGCCACACTTTCCGCTGGAGTGGCCGAGAGACAATGATGTCCTGTCACCTCGTTGGCATGGCAACAGTCGACATTAGTGCAGAAGTATTTCTGATTTACGATTGTCGGGTGAGCCATTTCCTCATTTGCTTTGGGTGTTGTATCTGGATAAGTATACACCGCAGGGCAAGAGTTATAGCTGGGGGAAGGGCAATTATGATGCCATTAGACGTGACTTGGGGGGGATAAGGTGGAGAAGTAGGCTGCAAGTGTTGGGCACACTGGATAAGTGGGGCTTGTTCAAGGATCAGCTACTGCGTGTTCTTGATAAGTATGTACCGGTCAGACAGGGAGGAAGGCGTCGAGCGAGGGAACCGTGGTTTACCAAGGAAGTGGAATCTCTTGTTAAGAGGAAGAAGGAGGCCTATGTGAAGATGAGGTGTGAAGTTTCAGTTGGGGCGATGGATAGTTACAAGGTAGCGAGGAAGGATCTAAAGAGAGAGCTAAGACGAGCAAGGAGGGGACATGAGAAGTATTTGGCAGGAAGGATCAAGGAAAACCCAAAAGCTTTCTATAGGTATGTCAGGAATAAGCGAATGACTAGGGAAAGAGTAGGACCAGTCAAGGACAGGGATGGGAAATTGTGTGTGGAGTCTGAAGAGATAGGCGAGATACTAAATGAATATTTTTCGTCAGTATTCACTCAGGAAAAAGATAATGTTGTGGAGGAGAATGCTGAGCCCCAGGCTAATAGAATAGATGGCATTGAGGTACGTAGGGAAGAGGTGTTGGCAATTCTGGACAGGCTGAAAATAGATAAGTCCCCGGGACCTGATGGGATTTATCCTAGGATTCTATGGGAGGCCAGGGAAGAGATTGCTGGACCTTTGGCTTTGATTTTTATGTCATCATTGGCTACAGGAATAGTGCCAGAGGACTGGAGGACAGCAAATGTGGTCCCTTTGTTCAAAAAGGGGAGCAGAGACAACCCCGGCAACTATAGGCCGGTGAGCCTCACGTCTGTAGTGGGTAAAGTCTTGGAGGGGATTATAAGAGACAAGATTTATAATCATCTAGATAGGAATAATATGATCAGGGATAGTCAGCATGGCTTTGTGAAGGGTAGGTCATGCCTCACAAACCTTATTGAGTTCTTTGAGAAGGTGACTGAACAGGTAGACGAGGGTAGAGCAGTTGATGTGGTGTATATGGATTTCAGCAAAGGTTCCCCACGGTAGGCTATTGCAAAAAATACGGAGGCTGGGGATTGAGGGTGATTTAGAGATGTGGATCAGAAATTGGCTAGCTGAAAGAAGACAGAGGGTGGTGGTTGATGGGAAATGTTCAGAATGGAGTACAGTCACAAGTGGAGTACCACAAGGATCTGTTCTGGGGCCGTTGCTGTTTGTCATTTTTATCAATGACCTAGAGGAAGGCGCAGAAGGGTGGGTGAGTAAATTTGCAGACGATACTAAAGTCGGTGGTGTTGTCGATAGTGTGGAAGGATGTAGCAGATTACAGAGGGATATAGATAAGCTGCAGAGCTGGGCCGAGAGGTGGCAAATGGAGTTTAACGTAGAGAAGTGTGAGGTGATTCACTTTGGAAGGAATAACAGGAATGCGGAATATTTGGCTAATGGTAAAGTTCTTGAAAGTGTGGATGAGCAGAGGGATCTAGGTGTCCATGTACATAGATCCCTGAAAGTTGCCACCCAGGTTGATAGGGTTGTGAAGAAGGCCTATGGAGTGTTGGCCTTTATTGGTAGAGGGATTGAGTTCCGGAGTCGGGAGGTCATGTTGCAGCTGTACAGAACTCTGGTACGGCCGCATTTGGAGTATTGCGTACAGTTCTGGTCACCTCATTATAGGAAGGACGTGGAGGCTTTGGAGCGGGTGCAGAGGAGATTTACCAGGATGTTGCCTGGTATGGAGGGAAAATCTTATGAGGAAAGGCTGATGGACTTGAGGTTGTTTTCGTTGGAGAGAAGAAGGTTAAGAGGAGACTTAATAGAGGCATACAAAATGATCAGGGGGTTGGATAGGGTGGACAGTGAGAGCCTTCTCCCGCGGATGGATATGGCTAGCACGAGGGGACATAGCCTTAAACTGAGGGGTAATAGATATAGGACAGAGGTCAGAGGTAGGTTCTTTACGCAAAGAGTAGTGAGGCCGTGGAATGCCCTACCTGCTACAGTGGTGAACTCGCCAACATTGAGGGCATTTAAAAGTTTATTGGATAAACATATGGATGATAATGGCATAGTGTAGGTTGGATGGCTTTTGTTTCGGTGCAACATCGTGGGCCGAAGGGCCTGTACTGCGCTGTATTGTTCTATGTTCTATGTTGTGTAGGAGCAGCACCAACAACTGAGATCCAGTGTGAACTGTTCCTGCTTTGGTGGAGGCAGGTGGGGGGGGATGCACCTTGTGGGGGGGATGGCAATTGCATGTGTGTTCTGAAATAGCTGCACATTGTGAGGTAAGCTGCCAGAATGTAGCATCCTTGTCTACGTTGCCTTAATCCCAACAGATGGGAGGATTGAAAATTGATGAATTGCTATGTGAGATTTAAAAGCAGAGTGTCTTTATACCTTCTCAGCATGCATCTTCAGACGTGGAAAGGATGATCCTGGGAAACAAATGTGATATGAATGATAAAAGACAGGTATCAAAAGAGCGAGGAGAGAAGGTAAGGCTTCAAGAAACTGTTCACCTTTCATTTATGACTGAGTTCTATGGCTCAGGAAAAAATTGACCTCCTTCCAACTTGAGGTTTATAATCATCATTGTTGTTTTTCCAGTTAGCGATAGATTATGGCATTAAGTTCCTGGAGACCAGTGCAAAATCCAGCATAAATGTTGAAGAGGTAAGAAATCTGAGGAATTATTTGCACACTGTTCCGTGCACTGACAGATTAAAATTTTACGCAGTCTGAACTAAACCAACTAATTTATATTGAACATTAAATTCTAGTGCAGTTAGATTGACAAGTTTACATCGGCGGTTTCCGTTCTTTGGGGCAGCACAGTGATTTGATTCTGACCTCGGATGACTTGTCTCAAATGTGGATGTGATAATGCCCATAGTGGGTCTCATCCTGGGGGTGGTTACCATTAACCAGAAACTGAACTGGACCAGCCATATAAATCCTGTGGCTGCAAGAACAAGTCAGATGCCTGGAATTTTGCAATGCGTAACACCCCTCCTGACTCACCAAAGTCGGTCCACCGCCTACAAGGCACCAGTCAGGAGTTGATCTCCAATTAACCAGGATAGGTGAAGCTCCAGGATGACACTGCCTATTTGATTGGCGCCACGTCCACCACCGTAAAACATTCTCTTCCTCCAGCATCAATGCACAGTGCCAGCCGTGTGTACCATCTACCAGATGCATGACAGCAACTCAACATGGCTCCTTCGACAGCACCTTCTAAACCCATGACCTCTACCATCTAGAAGGATAAAAGCAGCAGATGCATAGGACCAACCCCACCTACAAGTTTCCCTCCGAGCTACACTCTCCTGACTTGGAACTGTAGCAACATTCCTTCACTGTTGCTGGGTCAAACCCCTGGGACAGCACAGTGGGTGTATATCCACCACATGGACTACAGCGGTTCAAGAAGGCAGCTCACTCACCATCTGAAGAGCCATTGGGGATCGGTGATAAATGCTGGCCTGGCCAGCGACGCCCACACATTGTGAAAGAAGAAATAAAAGCAATAGTTTGGACCATTTCTGCCAGATGTATTTTCTCACAGTTCATGCTGTCACATTGTGTAAGTACAACATGGCATGCCGAACCCTGGCTTTTACATTGGCGATCATCCTTTTTTGACTTCATCATCATTATTAATAATAATAATAATAATAATCTTTTCACTTCCAGCAAGCTGCAAATAAACTACTGATCCTCCAACTTACCCCTACTCCATCATGTGATCGCCCGCTTCATCACCTTGCCCCCATTGCTCCACCTTACAAAACTTTCACCACCCCATCCTCAAAAATATAGTGAACTCCAATCCATTTTGCCCAGCTTCACCCTTGACTTTCGAAAGTCCTGTAAAAACATAGAGCCTTTATAACATGTTCCTTTCTCCCCTCCCTGTCTGAAACCAGTTTATTGAGATTCCACCATGTCCCTGGTCTAACTGACAACATACCCTGGCGAAGAGCTTCAGATACAAGCCTCCCTTTAAAAATCACAACTCTTCAATTATCTAACTCATCTCTGTACAGCCAAAAACATCTGTGGATGTCATGGCATTTCTAGTGTCATCGGCCCACCTTCTACAATGACTCTCCAAAATGCTTGAAGACGTGGATCATTTGTTGTTTCTACCTGACGTTGGTTGCATTTTGTTGACCAAAACTCATCAGATTAACATAGAGTATATCTGGACAGCACGGTGGTGCAGTGGTTAGCACTACAGTCTCATGGTGCTGACGTCCCAGGTTCGATCCCGGCCCTGGGTCACTGTCCGTGTGGAGTTTGCACATTCTCCATGTGTCTTCGTGGGTTTCACCCCACAACACAAAGATCATCATAGAATTTACAGTGCAGAAGGATGTGCAAGGTAGGTGGATTGGCCCTTAATTGGAAAAAATGAATTGGGTACCCTAAATTTTTTTTTTTTAAATTTAAAAAACATTGAGCTTCCATGTCATTCCGGTCCTCTTACAAGTCTGGCAAAATATTCACAATTTGTTTATGGATTGAGTAATGTGCTCAGCGTGTCTAAAGTAAGCATTTTGCTATCCAGTTTGTAACCGATTTCAAAGTCTTATCCCTGTAGTTTTACTAGAAATTGCTGAAGTTGGAGGGGTGCAGTTGTGGTGCTTGCGTCAAAACATTTCCAATAGGTTGTGATTAATTTTGACAATGAATAGTTTACCAATCAGGTACATGTGGAATTTGATTTGGATTTCATCCAGTTAGGCATTTGGAGCCAAATGCATGCATAATGCACAGTTCTAACCCTTTTTGAGATGCATCAACCTCTATGACCACCACCTTTCTTGGGTTGTAGCAGTTGGAACACATTTCTCGTAATAATAATAATCTTTATTGTCATAAGTAGGCTTACATTAATACTGCAATGAAGTTACTGTGAAAAGCCCCTGGTCGTCACAAAGCGCCTGTTCGGGTATTGAGGGCATTTAAAAGTTTATTGGATAAACATATGGATGATAATGGCATAGTGTAGGTTAGATGGCTTTTGTTTCGGTGCAACATCGTGGCCGAAGGGCCTGTACTGCGCTGTATCGTTCTATGTTCTATGTACATGGAGGGAGAATTCAGAATGTCAAAATTACCTAACAGCACGTCTTTCAGGACTTGTGGGAGGAAACCGGAGCACCCAGAGGAAACCCACGCAGACACGGGGAGAACGTGCAGACTCCGCACAGACAGTGACCCAGTGGGGAATCAAACCTGGGACCATGGTGCTAACCACTGTGCTACCGTGCTGCTATCTATCATTAAGGAAGAAATTGTGAGACATCTGGTGTAGGCATGTACAGTACATCTATTTGAGTAGCAAGAGTCAGGCCGGATCCTGGAACTCGCAATAAGTAGAGGCAAAAAATTAATCTGGCCTGCATTCACCTGACATGCCTTGGTGGTGAAGATGATTCCTTCACGACGAGCTGCTGCTATTAATGACGATTCCTGCTATTTTTTTTTTTTAAATGTTTCAATTCTCCTTCTTCACATTTTCTCCCAAATTTACACCCGCCAACAGTAAACAATAATCAGTAACGAATATGTCAATCCCCATATCAATAACAACGATCCCATCCTCCCACCAAACCCCAAACATTAGCCCGCATGTTCACATAAACAAATGACAAAGAGGAATCCGGAATCGCCCATAGTCACCATTAACACACACACTGCCCTTTGCCCCAACCCTCCCAACCACCCCAAACTAATGTTCGATGTTATCCAGTTCTTGAAAGTGCATAATGAATAATGAATTGTAGAACCCCTCCATCCTTCCCCTCAGTTCAAACTTAACCTTCTCAAGAGTCAAAAATTCCAACAGGTCCCTCCCGCCTCGCCAGGGCACAGGGTGGAGAGGTTGATCTCCAACCCACCAGGATCCACCTTCGGGCGATCAACGAGGTGAAGGCTACAATATCTGCCTCCGCACTCGTTTCCAGCCCCGGCTTATCCGACACCCCAAATATGGCCTCCTGAGGGCCCGGGTCCAGTTTCATGTGCATCACTTTAAAGATTACCCAAAAAAACTTCCTTCCAGTAACCCTCTAGCTTTGGACAGGACCAAAAGATATGAACGTGGTTTGCGCCCCCCCCCCCCCCCCCCCGCAACGTTCACACACATCTTCTACCCCTTCAAAGAATCGGCTCATCCTCGCCCTCGTGAGGTGCGCTCTTTATACCATCTTCAGCTGCATCAGCCCCAGCCTCGCACAGGAGATGGAGGTGTTCATTCTCCGGAGCACCTCACACCAGAACCCCTCCTTCATATCCTCTCCCAACTCTTCCTCCCACTTTGCTTTGATCCCTTCCAGCGGTGCCTTCTCCTCTTCCAAAATAGCTCCGTAAATCGCCGACACTACCCCTTTCTCCAGTCCTCCTGTCGTCAGCACCTCCTACAGCAATGTGGAGGCTGGCTCCATTGGGAAGCTCTATCTCCTTCCTGGCAAAATCCCAAACCTGCATGTATCTAAACATTTCTCCCTGCTCCAGCCCATAGAGCCGCTGCTATTAATGACGATTCCTTCACAATGAGCTGGAAGCAGTATTTCTGAATTTATTCCTGGAAGTAGTTCATCTAGAATCACAGTTTACAACACAGAAAGAGAGCACACCGCCCATTGTGTCTGTCCCAGCAGAAAAATGGGCCGCCCAGTTTCACCCTGCAGGTTCTGGCACTGAGGTACATTTCCAGGTAGCTTTAAAATGAGCTGAGGGTTTCTGTCTACGCCTCTTGTCAGGCAGTGAAGTTCCAGACCCGCAAAACCTCTGGGTGAAAAAGACAATCCTTATCTCCCTCCTAATCCTTCTATCAATTCCTTTGAATCGGTGCCCCAAGTCACTGACCTCTCTGAACAAACAAAGGAAAGTACAGCACACGAACAGGCCCTTCGGCCCTCCAAGCCTGCGCCGACCATGCTGCCCGTCTAAACTAAAATGCACTGCACTTATGGGGTCCGTACCCCTCTACATAGAACATTACAGCGCAGTACAAGCCCTTCGGCTCTCGATGTTGCGCCGACCTGTGAAACCGCTCTAAAGCCCATCTACACTATTCCCTTATCATCCATATGTGTATCCAGTGACCATTTAAATAGCCTTAGTGTTGGCGAGTCCACTACTGTTGCAGGCAGGGCATTCCACGCCCTTGCTACTCTCTGAGAACCTACCTCTGACATCTGTCCTATACCTATCTCCCCTCAATTTAAAGCTATGTCCCCTCGTGCTAGACATCACCATCCGAGGAAAAAGGCTCTCACTGTCCACCCTATCCAATCCTCTGATCATCTTGTATGCCTCAATTAAGTCATCTCTTAACCTTCTTCTCTCTAACGAAAACAGCCTCAAGTCCCTCAGCCTTTCCTCATAAGATCTTCTCTCCATACCAGGCAACATTCTGGTAAATCTCCTCTGCACCCTTTCCAATGCTTCCACATCCTTCCTATAATGCGGCGACCAGAATTGCACGCAATACTCCAAATGCGGCCGCACCAGAGTTTTGTACAGCTGCAACATGACCTCATGGCTCCTAAACTCAATCCCTCTACCAATAAAAGCTAACACACCGAATGCCTTCTTAACAACCCTCTCAACCTGGGTGGCAACTTTCAGGGATCTACGTACATGGACACCGAGATCTCTCTGCTCATCCACACTGCCAAGAATCTTGCCATTGGTCCAGTACTCTGTCTTCCTGTTATTCCTTCCAAAATGAATCACCTCACACTTTTCTGCATTAAATTCCATTTGCCACCTCTCAGCCCAGCGCTGCAGCTTATCTATGTCCCTCTGTAACTTGTAACATCCTTCCGCACTGTCCACAACTCCACCGACTTTAGTGTCATCTGCAAATTTACTCACCCATCCTTCTACGCCCTCTTCCAGGTCATTTATAAAAATGACAAACAGCAGTGGCCCCAAAACAGATCCTTGTGGACTCCAGTCTGAACATTTCCCATCAACCACCACCCTTTGTCTTCTTCCAGCTAGCCAATTTCTGATCCAAACTGCTAAATCACCATGAATCATCATGCTGCTGCTGGATCCTGCTGGTTTAGCACACTGGGCTAAATCGCTGGCTTTTAAAGCAGACCAAGGCAGGCCAGCAGCATGGTTCAATTCCCGTACCAGCCTCCCCGAACAGGCGTCGGAATGTGGCGACTAGGGGATTTTCACAGAATCCCATGTCTCCGTATTTTCTGCAGTAGCCGACCGTGGAGAACCTTATCAAACGCTTTACTGAAATCCATATACACCACATCAATTGCTTTACCCTCATCCACCTGTTTGGTCACCTTCTCAAAGAACTCAATAAGGTTTGTGAGGCACGACCTACCCTTCACAAAACCGTGTTGACTATCTCTAATCAAATTATTTCTTTCCAGATGATTATACATCCTATCACTGATAAACCTTTCCAAGATTTTGCCCACAACAGAAGTAAGGCTCACTGGTCTATAGTTGCCGGGGTTGTCTCTGCTCCCCTTCTTGAACAAGGGGACAACATTTGCTATCCTCCAGTCTTCTGGCACTATTCCTGTAGACAAAGATGACTTGAAGATCAAGGCCAAAGGCTCAGCAATCTCCTCCCTAGCTTCCCAGAGAATCCTAGGATAAATCCCATCCGGCCCAGGAGACTTAACTATTTTCACACTTTCCAGAATTGCTAACACCTCCTCCTTATGAACCTCAAGCCCTTCCAGTCTAGTAGCCTGAATATCAGTATTTTCCTCGACAACGTTGTCTTTTTCCTGTGAATACTGACGAAAAATATTGATTTAGCACCTCTCCGATCTCCTCGGACTCCACGCACAACTTCCCACTACTGTCCTTGACTGTCTATTCCCATCCTATTCATGTATTTGTCAAGATGCCCCTTAAACGTCACTATCATCCCTGCGTCCACCACCACCTATGCCCCCTTAAACCTATAACCCCTCGTAATTGACCCCTCTATCCTGGGAAAAAGCCTCTGACTATCCACTCTGTCTATGCGCCTCATAATTTTGTAGACCTCTATCAGGTCGCCCCTCAACCTCCTTCGTTCCAGTGAGAACAAACAGAGTTTATTCAACCTCTCCTCATAGCTAATTCCCTCCATACCAGGCAACATCCTGGTAAATCTCTTCTGCACCCTCTCTAAAGCCTCCACATCCTTCTGGTAGTGTGGCGACCAGTAAATAAGCCCTCTGCATTGTTCAATTTGTACATGTATTGTACAAATTGTGCAAATCTCCCCTTGGGGGGGATTTCCAGAAAGCTATTCCAAGGACCGAATACCCAGCTGATTCAATCTCTCGTCATAGCTGCAATTCTTCAGCCCTGGTAACATCCTGGTAATTGTTTTTAATCATTCAGGGAATATGGGTTTCATTGGCTATATCAGCATTTATTGCCCACCTATAATTGCCCATGAGAAGGTGGTGATTAGCTCCCTTCTTGAACCGGTGCAGTCCATATGATGTCGGTACACCCACTATTAGGGAGCGAGTTGACCCAGTGACAGTGAAGGAACGGCCGATATATTTCCAAGTGGAGGGGAACTTCTGGGTGGTGGTGGTGTTCCAGGTATTTGCTGCCCCTGTCCTCCCAGATGGTGGTGGTCATGCATTTGGGTCATGCTGTCAAAGGAGCCATGGTGAGTTGCTGCAGTGCATCGTGTAGATGGTACACACGGATGCCTCTGTCCGTCGGTGGTGGAGGGAGTGAATGTTTGGGACAGCTTGTTCCTTTGTGCTAGCTTTTCCCATTGACTCCAGTTTTGCAAGGGTTCCTTGATGCCGCACCCGGTCACATGCTGCCTTTATATCAAGAATTGTCACAAACCACACCACATTTGAACCATGGCTGTAATAAGCATACAAAGTGGCCAAGATTAGTGGGAGACTAGAGGATTGGGAAATCTTTAGGGGGCAACAGAAAGCTACGAAAAAAGCTATAAAGAAGAGTAAGATAGATTATGAGAATAAACTTGCTCAGAATAGAAAAAGATAGTAAAAGTTTCAATAAATATATAAAACAAAAAAGAGTGGCTAAGGTAAATATTGGTCCTTTAGAGGATGAGAAGGGAGATTTAATAATGGGAGATCAGGAAATGGCTGAGGAACCGAACAGGTTTTTGGGTCGGTCTTCACAGTGGAAGACACAAATAACATGCCAGTGACTGATGGAAATGAGGCTATGACAATCCTTGAGAGGATTATTATCACAAGGAGGTAGTGATGGGCAAGCTAATGGGGCTAAAGGTAGACAAGCTCCTGGCCCTGGTGGAATGCATCCCAGAGTGCTAAAAGAGATGGCGAGGGAAATTGCAAATGCACTCGTGATAATTTACCAAAATTCACTAGACTCTGGGGTGGTCCCGGCGGATTGGAAATTCGCAACCATGACATCACTGTTTTTTTAAAAAGGAGGTAGGCAGAAAGCGGGTAATTATGGGCCAGTTAGCTTAACTTCGGTAACAGGGAATTGCTGGAATCTTATCATCAAGGAAAAATAGCGAGGCATCTGGATGGAAATTGTCCCATTGGGCAGACGCAGCATGGGTTCGTAAAGGGCAGGTCGTGCCTAACTAATTTAGTGGAATTTTTTGAGGACATTAACAGTGCGGTAGATAACGGGGAGCCAATGGATGTATATCTGGATTTCCAGAAAGCTTTTGACAAGGTGTCACGCAAAAGGTTGCTGCATAAGATAAAGATGCATGGCATTAAGGGGAAAGTAACTCAGATGGAGTTAGATTGTTTGGAGACTTGGGCGGAGAGATGGCAGATGGAGTTTAATCCGGACAAATGTGAGGTAATGCATTTTGGAAGGTCTAATGCAGGTAGGGAATATACAGTGAATGGTAGAACCCTCAAGAGTATTGAAAGTCAAAGAGATCTAGGAGTACAGGTCCACAGGTCATTGAAAGGGGCAACACAGGTGGAGAAGGTAGTCAAGAAGGCATACGGCATGCTTGCCTTCATTGGCCGGGGCATTGAGTACAAGAATTGGCAAGTCATGTTGCAGCTGTATAGAACCTGAGTTAGGCCACACTTGGAGTATAGTGTTCAATTCTGGTCGCCACACAACCAGAAGGATGTGGAGGCTTTAGAGAGGGTGCAGAAGAGATTTACCAGAATGTTGCCTGGTATGGAGGGTATTAGCTATGAGGAGCGGTTGAATAAACTCGGTTTGTTCTCACTGGAACGACGGAGGTTGAGGGGCGACCTGATAGAGGTGTACAAAATTATGAGGGGCATAGACAGAGTGAATAGTCAGAGGCTCTTCCCCAGTGTAGAGGGGTCAATTACTAGGGGGCATAGGTTTAAGGTGAGGGGCAAGGTTTAGAGTAGATGTACGAGGCAAGTATTTTACGCAGAGGGTAGTGGGTGCCTGGAACTCGCTACCGGAGGAGGTGGTGGAAGCAGGGACGATAGTGACATTTAAGGGGCATCTTGACAAATACATGAATAGGATGGGAATAGAGGGATACGGACCCAGGAAGTGTAGAAGATTGTAGTTTAGTCGGGCAGCATGGTCGGCACGGGCTTGGAGGGCCGAAGGGCCTGTTCCTGTGCTGTACATTTCTTTGTTTGTAGTAGCACGGATAGAGAATTGGTTGATTAATAGAAAGCCAAGAGTGGGGATTAATGGGTGTCTCTCTGGTTGGCAATCAGTAGCTAGTGGTGTCCCTCAGGGATCAGTGTTGGGCCCACAATTGTTCACAATTTACATAGATGATTTGGAGTTGGAGACCAAGGGCAATATGTCCAAGTTTGCAGACGACGCGAAGATGAGTGGTAAAGCAAAAAGTGCAGAGGATACTGGAAGTCTGCAGAGGGATTTGGATAGGCTAAGTGAATGGGTTAGGATCTGGCAGATGGGATACAATGTTGACAAATGTGAGGTTATCCATTTTGGTCTGAATAACAGCAAAAGGGATTATTATTTAAATGATAAAATATTAAAACATGCTGCTGTGCAGAGAGACCTGGGTGTGCTAGTGCCTGAGTCGCAAAAAGTTGGTTTACAGGTGCAACAGGTGATTAAGAAGGCAAATGGAATATTGTCCTTCATTGCTAGAGGGATGGAGTTTAAGACTAGGGAGGTTATGCTGCAATTGTATAAGGTGTTAGTGAGGCCACACCTGGAGTATTGTGTTCAGTTTTGGTCTCCTTACTTGAGAAAGGACGTACTGGCACTGGAGGGTGTGCAGAGGAGGTTCACTAGGTTAATCCCAGAGTTCAGGGGGTTGGATTACGAGGAAAGGTTGAGTAGACTGGGACTGTACTTGTTGGAATTTAGAAGGATGAGGGGGATCTTATAGAAACATATAAAATTATGAAGGGAATAGATAGGATAGATGCGGGCAGGTTGTTTCCACTGGCAGGTGAAAGCAGAACTAGGGGGCATAGCCTCAAAATAAGGGGAAATAGATTTAGGACTGAGCTTAGAACTAGAACATAGAAAAATACAGCACAGAACAGACCCATCGGCCCACGATGTTGTGCCGAACCTTTGTCCCAGATTCATCATAGATTATCATAGAATTACAGTGCAGAAGGAGCCCATTCGGCCCATCGAGTCTGCACCAGCTCTTGGAAAGAGCACCCTACCCAAGGTCAACACCTCCAACCTATCCCCATAACCCAGTAACCCCAGCCACCACTCAGGGCAATTTTGGACACTAAGGACAATTTATCATGGCCAATCCACCGAACCTGCACATCTTTGGACTGTGGGAGGAAACCGGAGCACCCGGAGGAAACCCACGCAGACACAGGGCGAACGTGCAGACTCCGCACAGACAGTGACGCAAGCCGGAATCGAACCTGGGATGCTGGAGCTGTGAAGCAATTGTGCTAACCACTGTGCTACTGTGCTGCCCTTAAGAACAAATTAATCTACACTATAGTAATCTACCGTAATCCATGTACCTATCCAATAGCTGCTTGAAGGTCCCTAATGTTTCCGACTCAACTACTTCCACAGGCAGTGCATTCCATGCGCCCACTACTCTCTGGGTAAAGAACCTACCTCTGTTATCACCCCTAAATCTTCCACCATTCACCTTAAATTTATGTCCCCTTGTAATGCTTTGTTCCACCTGGGGAAAAAGTCTCTGACTGTCTACTCTATCTATTCCCCTGATCATCTTATAGACCTTCTTCTATAGGTAGTGGAAGCAGGGACGATAGGGACATTTAAGGGGCATCTTGACAAATATATGAATAGGATGGGAATAGAAGGATACGGACCCAGGAAGTGTAGAAGATTGTAGTTTAGTCGGGCAGTATGGTCGGCACGGGCTTGGAGGGCCGAAGGGCCTGTTCCTGTGCTGTACATTTCTTTGTTCTTTGTTCTTTGTATGTGCAGCGTAGGAGAATTGGCCACCTTAAATTGCCCCTTAATTGGAAAAAAGAATTGGGTACTCTAATTATATTTTTTTTAAAAAGCAGTGCTCACATCCCAAGAAATTTTGTTTTAAAAACTGCCTCATTTCCTCCTTTTGATCTTGTCACACGTGCCAACATCTGCAGCTGTGTATTCAATATTAAGAGTTGGATAAACCACAACTTCTCTAGATCATTGCTGAATCTGAATCCCAACTTGCTGGGTGCCTCCCTCAACTGTTTCGCTTCCCAGCATCCCTTGCCCACAGGTGTGATCCCTTGCCCACAGGTGTGGACTCTTTTCCTATTTCATCTCCCACAATCGACATGGTGCAAAGCCTACCGCTTCTGCCTCTGCAGTAACCTGCCTCTATTCCTTCCTTCGCTTCTGCCAACTCTCTCCCCCACCCAAGACCCCATTCACTTTGACCCACTTATATGGATGATAATGGCATAGTGTAGGTTAGATGGCTTTTGTTTTGGTGCAACATCGTGGGCCGAAGGGCCTGTACTGCGCTGTATTGTTCTATGTTCTAATTGCCCCATTTAATGGGGCCCCCTCTACTTTCATTCACACTTTTCTCATTTTCCTCTTTTACAATAATAAATTTAATTCCATTCAGGTTGACAAGATAATGTTTCTAAATGTCATCTCAGCAGTGTAGTCAGGGCAGCACAACAACGCAGTGGTTAGCACTGCTGCCTCAAGATGCTGAGGCCCCTGGTTCGATCCCGGCCCCGGGTCAAGTGTGGAGTTTGCACATTCTCCTCGTGTCTGCATGTGTCTCATCTCCCACAACCCAAAGATGTACAGGGTAGATGCATAGATACATAGAAGATAGGAGCAGGAGGCGGCCTTTTGGCCCTTCGAGTCTGCTCCACCATTCATCACGATCACGGCTGATCATCCAACTCAATAGCCTAATCCTGCTTTCTCCCCATAGCCTTTGATCCCATTCTCCCCAAGTGCTATATCCAGCCGCCTCTTGAATATATTCAAAGTTTTAGCATCAACTACTTCCTGTGGCAATGAATTCCACAGGCTCACCACTCTTTGTGTGAAGAAATGTCTCCTCATCTCTGTCCGAAATGGTTCACCCTGAATCCTCAGGCTGTGACCCCTGGTTCTGGACACACCCATCATTGGGAACATCTTCCCTGCATCTACCCTGTCTAGTCCTGTTAGAATTTTATAAGTCTCTATGAGATCCCCCCTCATTCTTCTGAACTCCAGCGAGAACAATCCCAACCGAGTCAATCTTTCTTCGTATGACAGTCCCGCTATCCCTGGAATCAGTCTGGTAAACCTTCCCTGCACTCCCTCGAGAGCAAGAACATCCTTCCTCAGAGAAGGAGAGCAAAACTGCACACAATACTCCAGGTGTGGCCTCACCAAGGCCCTGTACAATTGCAGCAACACATCCCTGCTTCTATACTCGAAACCTCTCGCAGTGAAGGCCAACATACCATTAGCCTTCTTTACCGCCTGCTGCACCTGCATGCTTACCTTCAGCGACTGGTGCACAAGGACACCCAGGTCCCGCTGCACACTCCCCTCTCCCAATTTACAACCATTCGGGTAGTAATCTGCCTTCCTGTTTTTGCTTCTGAAATGAATAACCTCCCACTTATCCAAATTATACTGCATCTGCCATTGGTTTGCCCACTCGCCCAACCTGTCCAGGTCTTGCTGTAGGATCCCTGCATCCTCGTCACAATTCACCCTCCCACCTAATTTGGTATCATCTGCAAACTTTGAGATGTTACATTTTATTCCCTCATCCAAATCATTAATATATATTGTGAATAGCTGGGGTCCCAGCACCGATCCCTGTGGTACCCCACAGGCTACTTACTGCCTGCCAATTTGAAAAGGACCCATTAATCCCTACTCTTGGTTTCCTCTCTTCCAACCAGTTTTCTATCCACATCAATACATTTCCCCCAATCCCATGCGATTTAATTTTGTACAATAATCTCTTATGGGGGACTTTGTCCAACGCCTTCTGAAAGTCCAAATATACCACATCGACTGGCTTGTCGACTATACTGGTTACCTCTTCAAAAAAATTCAACGGTAGGTGGATTGGCCATGCTAAATTGACCTTGATTGGGGGGGGGGGGGGAAATTGGGTATTCTAAATTTATTTTTAAAAATATCACGAGTGCAGTTTTGTGATTGGGTGAAATGGGACCTCCTCATTCTTTTTGATGTGTTAAAACCATTCGTTTGCAACCAGAGGATTTATCCATGCTGCCTCTTGTCACCTACAGGCAGAATGCAGCTGTCAGGGAGAGATCTTGCTTTTGGGGAAATGTTCACCGCAGAATCTGGATTTAACTTAGTGGAAAAATAGATGGTGGACATCGTAGTAACGTGATGGACTGACGGGAAACTATTTCTTGTGTTTTTGGGGGTTGCAGTATGAAGCATGCAGCATTCGCGCCCTGACTCTCCTGAGTAACAGCCGTTACACGCAGATCAATAATTCATTCTTTTCTTTGCAGGCATTTATTACACTTGCACGAGATATCATGACAAAGCTCAACAGGAAAATGGTATGTAAATGTTTCTAAAACAGCAAGGATTTTAGAATTTAGTATCCAGGCGCAGTTTAAATTGCTGAGAATTGGCTGTGTCAGTTGTGAGAGGGGCTGGTTCGGCTGTGGTTTTCCTTCCAGCACAGAAGGATGAGGGGGAACCTGATTGAGGTGAACAGAACTGTGAGGACATCGATAGGGTAGATGGGAAGAAATTTGTTCCCTTAGCGGAGGGATCAATGACCAGGGGACATAGATTAACGGTCAGGGGCATGAGTTTTAGAGAGGATTTGAGGAAAATAGTTTTCACCCAGAGGGTGGTGGGAGTCTGGAACTCACTGCCTGGAAAGGTGGTGCAGGAGGGAACCCTCACAACATTTAAGAAGCATTTGGATGACTACTTGAAATGCCCTAGCGCACAAGGCTATGGAGCAAGTGCTGGGAATCATTTGACAGGATTTCATCCAAACTTTACATCGTGTGTTCTTCATGATTCTTCCCCCATTTTTACAAACTCTACGACATGTCCTCCCACATATGAAGGACATGAGAATTTTCTCTGATTGCCTTCAGTGCTGGAGTGTGAGAAGTAGCAGAAGGTGTTGGTTGAATAAGTCTCATTGACAATTCTCCAAGAAGACAGACTTGTTGATGTGAACAGTGACTCAGGCAGTGCTCTGGTGGACTTGCACTGAATCACAGAATAATACAACACAAAGGCCCATCGGCCCAGCATGTCTGCACAGCCACCTGAGAAACACCTGACCTGCCTACCTAATCCCATTTGCCAGCACATGGCCCATACCCTTGAATGTTTGAAGTGCTCATCCAGGTCCTTTTTAAAGATGAGGCTCTATCCCCCCCCCCCCCCCCCCCCCCCCCAAAGGCCCTCTGGGTAAAACATTTTTCCCTCAAATCCCCCCTTGGGCGGCACGGTAGCACAGAGGTTACAAACCAGGAACAAAGAAATGTACAGCACAGGAACAGGCCCTTCGGCCCTCCAAGCCCGTGCCGACCATGCTGCCCGACTAAACTACAATCTTCTACGCTTCCTGGGTCCGTATCCCTCTACTCCCATCCTATTCATGTATTTGTCAAGATGCCCCTTAAATGTCACTATCGTCCCTGCTTCCACCACCACCTCCGGTAGCGAGTTCCAGGCACCCACTACCCTCTGCGTAAAAAAACTTGCCTCATACATCTACTCTAAACCTTGCCACTCTCACCTTAAACCTATGCCCCCTAGTAATTGACCCCTCTACCCCGAGGAAAAGCCTCTGACTATCCACTCTGTCTCTGCCCCTCATGATTTTGTAGACCTCTATCAGGTCTCCCCTCAACCTCCTTCGTTCCAGTGAGAACAAACCGAGTTTATTCAACCGCTCCTCATAGCTAATACCCTCCATACCAGGCAACATTCTGGTAAATCTCTTCTGCACCCTCTAAAGCCTCCACATCCTTCTGGTAGTGTGGCGACCAGAATTGAACACTATACTCCAAGTGTGGCCTAACTAAGGTTCTATACAGCTGCAACATGACTTGCCAATTCTTATACTCAATGCCCCGGCCAATGAAGGCAAGCATGCCGTATGCCTTCTTAACTGCCTTCTCCACCTGTGTTGCCCCTTTCAATGACCTGTGGACCTGTACTCCTAGATCTCTTTGACTTTCAATACTCTTGAGGGTTCTACCATTTACTGTATATTCCCTACCTGCATTAGACCTTCCAAAATGCATTACCTCACATTTGTCCGGATTAAACTCCATCTGCCATCTCTCCGCCCGAGTCTGCAAACAATCTAAATCCTGCTGTATCCTCTGACAGTCTTCATCGCTATCCGCAATTCCACCAACCTTTGTGTCGTCTGCAAACTTACTAATCAGACCAGTTACATTTTCCTCCAAATCATTTATATATACTACAAAGAGCAAAGGTCCCAGCACTAATCCCTGTGGAACACCACTGGTCACAGCCCTCCAATTAGAAAAGCATCCTTCCATTGCTACTCTCTGCCTTCTATGGCCTAGCCAGTTCTGTATCCACCTTGCCAGCTCACCCCTGATCCCGTGTGACTTCACCTTTTGTACTAGTCTACCATGAGGGACCTTGTCAAAGGCCTTACTGAAGTCCATATAGACAACATCCACTGCCCTACCTGCATCAATCATCTTAGTGACCTCCTCGAAAAACTCTATCAAGTTAGTGAGACACGACCTCCCCTTCACAAAACCGTGCTGCCTCTCACGAATACGTCCATTTGCTTCCAAATGGGAGTAGATCCTGTCTCGAAGAATTCTCTCCAGTAATTTCCCTACCACTGAAGTAAGGCTCACCGGCCTGTAGTTCCCGGGATTATCCTTGCTACCCTTCTTAAACAGAGGAACAACATTGGCTATTCTCCAGTCCTCCGGGACATCCCCTGAAGACAGTGAGGATCCAAAGATTTCTGTCAAGGCCTCAGCAATTTCCTCTCCAGCCTCCTTCAGTATTCTGGTTAGCACTGCTGCCTCACAGCGCCAGGGACCCGGGTTAGATTCCCGGCTTGGGTCACTCTGTGCGGAGTCTGCACGTTCTCCCCGTGCATAAAAACATAAGAACTAGGAGCAGGAGTAGGCCACCTGGCCCCTCGAGCCTGCTCCGTCATTCAATGAGATCATGGCTGATCTTTTGTGGACTCAGCTCCACTTTCCGGCCCGAACACCCTTAATCCCTTTATTCTTCAAAAAACTATATCTTTATCTTAAAAACATTTAATGAAGGAGCTTCTACTACTTCACTGGGCAAGGAATTCCATAGATTCACAACCCTTTGGGTGAAGAAATTCCTCCTAAACTCAGTCCTAAATCTACTTCCCATTATTTTGTGGCTATGCCCCCTAGTTCTGCTTTCACCCGCCAGTGGAAACAACCTGCCCGCATCTATCCTATCTATTCCCTTCATAATCTTATATGTTTCTATAAGATCCCCCCCTCATCCTTCTAAATTCCAACGAGTACAGTCCCAGTCTACTCAACCTCTCCTCGTAATTCAACCCCTTCAGCTCTGGGATTAACCTAGTGAATTTCCTCTGCACACCCTCCAGTGCCAGTACGTCCTTTCTCAAGTAAGGAGACCAAAACTGAACACACTACTCCAGGTGTGGCCTCACTAACACCTTATACAATTGCAGCATAACCTCCCTAGTCTTAAACTCCATCCCTCTAGCAATGAAGGACAAAATTCCATTTGCCTTCTTAATCACCTGTTGCACCTGTAAACCAACTTTTTGCGACTCATGCACTAGCACACCCAGGTCTCTCTGCACAGCAGCATGTTTTAATATTTTATCATTTAAATAATAATCCCTTTTGCTGTTATTCCTACCAAAATGGATAACCTCACATTTGTCAACATTGTATTCCATCTGCCAGAACCTAGCCCATTCACTCAGCCTATCCAAATCCCTCTGCAGACTTCCAGTATCCTCTGCACTTTTTGCTTTACCACTTATCTTAGTGTCGTCTGCAAACTTGGACACATTGCCCTTGGTCCCCAACTCCAAATCATCTATGTAAATTGTGAATAGTTGTGGGCCCAACACTGATCCCTGAGGAACACCACTAGCTACTGATTGCCAACCAGAGAAACACCCATTAATCCACACTTTTTGCTTTCTATTAATTAACCAATCCTCTATCCATGCTACTACTTTCCCCTTAATGCCATGCATCTTTATCTTATGCAGTAACCTTTTGTGTGGCACCTTGTCAAAGGCTTTCTGGAAATCCAGATATACCACATCCATTGGCTCCCCGTTATCTACCGCACTGTTAATGTCCTCAAAAAATTCCACTAAATTAGTTAGGCACGACCTGCCCTTTATGAACCCATGCTGCGTCTGTCCAATGGGACAATTTCCATCCAGATGCCTCGCTATTTCTTCCTTGATGATAGATTCCAGCATCTTCCCTACTACCGAAGTTAAGCTCACTGGCCTATAATTACCCGCTTTCTGCCTACCTCTTTTTTTAAACAGTGGTGTCATGTTTGCTAATTTCCAATCCGCCGGGACCACCCCAGAGTCTAGTGAATTTTGGTAAATTATCACTCGTGCATTTGCAATTTCCCTAGCCATCTTTTAGTACTCTGGGATGCATTCCATCAGGGCCAGGAGACTTGTCTACCTTTAGCCCCATTAGCTTGCCCATCACTACCTCCTTGGTGATAACAATCCCAAATTAATCAGGTGCTATTTCGATGGCTTCCCTAGTGAAGCCCCCAAAGTAAATTCCACAGTTTGTTCGGTGAATTGGTCATTCTGAATTCTCCCTCTGTGTACCCCAGCAGGCATCGGAATGTGGCGACTAGGGGCTTTTCCCAGTAACTTCATTGCAGTGTTAATGTAAGCCTACTTGTGACAAAGATTATTATAAAAGTTTCAGTACCATGTAGGGGATGATTGATGAACTGTCAAGTTCTCCTTCACATAAGCCTCACAACAAGGAAATACTCAAATGAAACATAAAATGCTAGAAATACTCAGCAGGTCTGGCAGCATCTGTGGAGAGAGGAACTGAGTTAAGGTTTAGAGCTGATGACCTTTCATCAGGTCAGGAAACTCTGCCCCTTCGTTGTAGCATTTCTTTTGAGGGGAAATATTCTCTCTACAACAACCCTGTCAAGCTCCCTCATCTTTTGTTTCCGTAAAATCACCTTTAATTCTCAGCTCTAATTCTTGGCCTTTCTCGACCTTTCCTCATTCAGACAATCCCAGGAATCAACCAAGTGACCTTCTCTGAACCGTCTCCAATGCGAGTAGATCCCTTCAGGTGCTTTACCTGTGGGAGGGAGACGTCATTTCAGCGATTAAAAGCTATTAGTAAAAAGTAACTTTGAGAACCTATTGTAAATGACAGAAACGTGTTGCTTTTTTGACAGCATCTAATGAACATCATAGTAAATAACTAGCTAACTAAATAACTAGCAAGAACAAACTGGAACATCATAGTAAATAACTAGCTAACCCCCCCATCCTGGTGTCTGATTTTTTTTAAGGAAACTGTTGATTGTCGAGCAGCCTTTTCCATCTGCTACAGGAGAACACAAGCATTTGTGTGTTTCTTTTTTGTGCCTGATGTCTTGCAGCTGACTGGCATGGAGCAGATTTCTTTACAATCCTGTCAGGGCAGTCGATAGATTTACTGGGACTGTCCAATGGCTTCATATTGTCCCAGAGACACTCGTTTTCATTTCACAAGTTATTGGTTTCACTTCCCTCTCATCCTGAAGAAAGAATGGGCATTGTGTAAACAGAACAGTGCATATTTCGAATGGAAACAATTTGGCTAGCAATGGTCTTTGGGGGAAGTGTAGGGCTTGAATATACACAACGCAATGAAGTGATGGCAGAAGGCCACTCAAGATTATTCTTGATTGTATGATGAGCAAGCACTCGTTATTGATATACTCCTTGTACCATCCCTAACTTTCCTCGATATATTTATACCAATGCTTTTCTCTGTTTCTAGAATGAAAACAGCCCTCCAGGAAGCAGTGGACAAGTTAAAATCACCTCAAAGAATCAGTCAAAGAAAAGCATCTTCTTGCGATGTGCGCTGCTTTGACGGACTTAGAATGACAGACTCTGCAGCAACCTTATTTGCTTCTCTGAAAGCAGGTGTGGATCAGCCTCTGAAATACATTCCACCTTCTGCTGAGAGCTCGCTGTTTGCAGATGACCCGTTGGTCTTGCTGAGTGGGCTATGCAGGTACACACTCGAGTGCCTCCCCACCCCCCGTATTGGCTTGTATTCATCATCACAATGATGGAAATGGAAATTGCAGAATTGGAGATGCGGGAATAATTTGTGTCAACTTTAACCTTAATGACTTGTGACCTGTCTGTGTCTGGAGCCATCTGTAAATTACGTACGGCAGGGATTACCTCGCTGCTTTCCCTCCAAAAAAACATGTTGGTTAATCGTACTCTTTTCCAACACTTCCACCCCAAAAGTACTTCTACTTTTGACCTCTTTTCCCTCTTCACCCATCCCCACATTGTCCCTCACCAAAACCAAATGGGTTTGAATCTCATGCTCTTATTTCATTTTGGGTAACAGAGTTTGACATCACTAGATTAACATGAGCAGAAATGGATATTATCAGTATTAGAACAAAGAAAATTACAGCACAGGAACAGGCCCTTCGGCCCTCCCAGCCTGCGCCGATCCAGATCCTTTATCTAAACCTGTCACCTATTTTCCAAGGATCTACTTCCCTCTGCTCCCCGCCCGTTCATATAACTGTCTAGATGCATCTTAAATGATGCTATCATGCCCGCCTCTACCATCTCCGCTGGCAAAGCGTTCCAGGCACCCACCACCCTCTGTGTAAAAGACTTTCCACGCGCATCTCCCTTAAACTTTCCCCCTCTCACCTTGAAATCGTGACCCCTTGTAATTGACACCCCCACTCTTGGAAAAAGCTTGTTGCTATCCACCCTGTCCATACCTCTCATAATTTTGTAGACCTCAATCAGGTCCCCCCTCAACCTCCGTCTTTCCAACAAAAACAATCCTAATCTACTCAACCTTTCTTCATAGCTAGCACCCTCCATACCAGGCAACATCCTGGTGAACCTCCTCTAAAGCATCCACATCCTTCTGGTAATGTGGCGACCAGAACCGCACGCAGTATTCCAAATGTGGCCCAACCAAAGTCCTATACAACTGTAACATGACCTGCCGACTCTTGTACTCAATACCCCGTCCGATGAACGCAAGCATGCTGTATGTAACGCATGTGGTCCTGGACTGGTGGAGCATCTCAAAAACGTTTTCTATTTTATCAAAAACTCTGAAGTGAAAGGTAGTCAGCTAACTGCTGACTCTATCTTTTTAGTGAAACTTTCCTTTTGTTGTGCCACCCACCCAGTTAACTGTTCCCAGCCAAGCAGGAGTGCCACAGAATCACTCAGTCAGTGCCCCACATTCACTATGGGAAAATCAGCCAAGATTCAAGACCGGTTAAAGCTCCGTGTGATACTCACTGTGGCTAAATAGCCTGATTAACTGTTTAGGGCTCACACATTTACAGTTCCTACCTTGATGATGTACTGCAGGATGCTTATGAGCTGGTACTTTAGCCAGGAGTCCATACTTTGAAAGGCAGAGCAGTGGAAGAACCGGTGGAATTAAGAACAGCGAAACACTCATAGTGTGGAATGAATTTGTGGGGAATGGGTGGGGGGTTAAGGAAGGAAGATCATTTAAAAGACAGCAACAGGAGTATAAACCATGTGTGACTTCTTTTGAGGATTGGCTAAGTGCAAGCTGTCTCTGGTTACCCCAGACGGACTCTGATTCCCGTCTATACCAATCCCTCAGTGACTGCATCATCTCTGTTCTGTCACCTTGAACAGCCTCTCCTCACCCCTCTGCAGGACTTTTGAAATCTCCCCTCCCCCCTCTCTTTTCTCTCTCTCTCTCTCTCTCTCTCTCTCTCTCTCTCTCTCTCTCTCTCTCTCTCTCTCTCTCTCTCTCTCTCTCTCTCTCTCTCTCTCTCTCTCTCTCTCTCTCCCCCCAACTCCCCAATGGTTTACATATTGACTTTCTGGACAGCCCCCTCTGTATTTTGGGTTTTGACTTTTCACTGCCTCTTGCTCCCTGTCTCTAACTGCCTCTGTCTCATCTGATGCATTGGAAAGTGCAGAATCAGAGTGAAGTGACTTTCTTTTTCAGCACCATGGTCTGTGACCACTAACTACTGGAGTGTTCCAGTGATGACTGCTTCTTTCAAACCAGCTTTGGACATTGTGTGGTGGTAGCAGAGTATCTGAGGCGTGCTTCTCACATCTGTCAACCTGCAGCAGCATGCTCCAGATCATCTTCGACAAAGTGTGTTTAACAACATTGAACGCATTTCTTTCTTTAATTTTTTTTCAATAAACAAGCTGGCTATTGTCAAGAGCACGTCAAATTTCAGTCGCATCTCGGGTGTCTTTGAATCTGTAACTTCATTTGATTAGCGACTATTTATTGGGAAGTGCTTTGCTTTCGGAATGTGTACACCTATATATGCCTGACTCCGAGTCCAACTTTCTCCATCCTGTCACAACTAAATCAGATGTGCTTCTTGACCCAGCAGTACACTGGAGTAAATGCTCAGATGTATAAAATGTTTGCTATTTTCTTAAATGTAGCTATGCTAAATTGTAAATACATCACAGAAGGTGGCAGGAAGTTCACTTTCCGCATGGCAAGAGTGAGGTTTCTAAAAGAAACGATTTGCATTGATAATAAATGCTTTCTTATTGTGAACTTAATCACAACACGAACAGTAAGACTGCAAACCTGGGGGCGGGCTTGCAGTACAGATGCTAATTATCGTAACGAAAGACTATTCCCTGTGGATTTTACTGAAGTAGCTTTATTTCATAAAAGGATCATTGTGTATGGTTTACAAGAGACTTGACTAGGGAAGAAAATGCATATTTGCAGCAGTATTACTGTTTCTAGGGCTGCACTTTATTATTGCTCATTCGTAATAAACTACTTCAGTGTTTATTTTTAATCTTGGTCCTGTGGAACGCAGCATGTGACGTGAGTTTGTGATAATTCAGCACATGTAGTTTGTGGCCATGAAGGTATCATGTTTCATAAACCTGTTCACTTCTACACAGAAACAACAGTGTTGTGCTTTTCTGTGGCCTTTCTGCTGAAGACACTTAACAGGGACCATCATTTTAGTGCATTGTATTATATTAAACCATAACACACTCCCTCCTTTCCTACCCCGTTCAGAAAAACAGCTTCATAAATTTTCAATGTTTTTTTTGAAACTTGAAGCATCTGTAAACGCATTTCCAAGTCCCTGCCAGGATTGTAGGTTCTTGCAACTGAATGAATGGGATGACAAATGTTTTAACATTTGAATCTGATTAATTCATGTACTGATGTTCTGTTAAGTAAACTTGATGGGTTTTATTATTCCGTGTTGACTTTTTTTATAATGAGTCTGAAATAAAGATTAAATGGCAAAATGAATCCTGTTGTCTTTAGCTGGCAGTTGGCCTTGGGATCCTGCTCCCTGATGGCTCCATGCGGAATGTGAAGACATCAAAGTGACTTCTGCAAACTTGAACCCTACTGTGTGAATCAGCAGTTCAGAAACGAGGAACAGAAGTCGGCCATTCTGTTTGTCATGACTGATCTGCATCTTAATTGTACCTGGCACTCCTCCAGTTCCTCTTAAAACCTTTGCTTCACAAAAAATTGATCCCGCCTCCTGTGCATCCTTGGTTTTAATTGTTCCAACATTGGAGGGGAAGATGTGTTCAGTGGTAACATTACACTGGAGGTGACAGAAATGGCAAGAAATTATTTGTTATAAACTGAGGCTAGTGACGTGGGCAGTGAAGATGAAGGGTGAGGTTAGTGAGCTGGACACTGAAGATGAGGGTGAGGTGGACAGTGAAGATGAGGGTTGAGGCCAATGAGGTGGACAGTGAAGATGAGGGTGAGGTGGACAGTGAAGATGAGGGTGAGGTGGACAGTGAAGATGAGGGTGAGGTTAGTGAGGTGGACAGTGAAGATGAGGGTGAGGTGGACAGTGAAGATGAGGGTGAGGTGGACAGTGAAGATGAGGGTGAGGTGGGCAGTGAAGATGAGGGTTGAGGCCAATGAGGTGGACAGTGAAGATGAGGGTGAGGTGGACAGTGAAGATGAGGGTGAGGTTAGTGAGGTGGACAGTGAAGATGAGGGTGAGGTGGACAGTGAAGATGAGGGTGAGGTGGACAGTGAAGATGAGGGTGAGGTGGGCAGTGAAGATGAGGGTTGAGGCCAATGAGGTGGACAGTGAAGATGAGGGTGAGGTGGACAGTGAAGATAAGGGTGAGGTTAGTGAGGTGGACAGTGAAGATGAGGGTGAGGTGGACAGTGAAGATGAGGGAACGCTATCGTGGGAGAAGGGGATGGGGTTAGGGTGAAATGTGGTTCCCACAGCTGACAGCCCAGCTAACAGGTTTGAGTGTGGGTGGTTGAATCCGCAGTTCAGGGAAAGAGATCTCAACCCATCGCTGTTGTGGGTGAAGGTGAAGCCACCGTGCTGCCCATACCCATAGATTCTTGACTGACCAGGGAACCACTTTAACTCGGTCTTAAAAATATTCATTGACAGGTCAGCACGGTGGCGCAGTGGGTTAGCCCTGTTGCCTCACAGCGCCGAGGTTCCAGGTTCGATCCTGGCTCTGGATCACTGTCCGTGTGGAGTTTGCACATTCTCACCGTGTTTGCGTGGATTTCGCCCCCACAACCCAAAGGTGTGCAGGGTAGGTGGATTGGCCGCGCTAAATTGCCCCTTAATTGGAAAAAATGAATTGGTCACTCTAAATTTATTTGTAAAAGAAAATATTCAATGACTGAGTAGGGGATGAGACTGACCAACTTCTGAAAACTTTATTCCAATCTCAGTTTTGAATTGGAGATATTTTATTTTTAAACTGTGCCTCCCTCATTCCAGTCTCTCCCAGAAGTGGAACCATTCTTTCAGCATCCACCTTGTCAAGACCCCTCAAGGTCTCATGTTTCAATAAGATCGTCTCATTCGCCAATGGATACAAGCCCAACCTTTGTTCATAATACAGTCGCTTGATCCAGACAAGTGAACCTTCTCTGCATTGTTTCAAACGCAATTATATACTTTTCTTAAATATGAGACCAAAACTGTGCTCATCCAGACTTGAAACGTTAACTCTCTTTCTCTCTCTCCACAGAACCTGCCAAACCTGCTGAGTTCTGAATAACCAGAACGGGGCGGTCTCACCCTCCACGTTCTGGGAAGCAGTAAAGGCCGTGCTAAGAGGGGAAATCATTGCTTTCAAAGTGCGAAGAGATAGGGAGGAAAGGGCGGCTAGGCAGCAGCTGGTCGACTCCATACTGGAGGTAGACCGTAAATACTCCGAGGCCCCGACCGTAGAGCTCTTGGCGGCGAGGAAAGAGCTACAAAGGAACTTTGATCTGCTCTCCACCTGGAAAGCAGTGCATCAATTTCACCAGGCACGTGTGACCCCATACGAACACGGAGACAAAGCCACCCGCATGCTGGCACATCAGCTGAGAAAGGAGGCAGCCACCAGAGAAATTGCACAAATCAGGGATACTAAAGGCACATTAGAAACAGCCAGAAAAGATCAACAAAGCCTTCAGGGCCTTTTACCAAGGGCTGTACACCTCAGAGCCCCCAATGGGGGAGTCCGGGGAATCCCAATGGGATGAAACGGTTCCTTGATAGACTGGACATACCAGCCGTGGGGGAGGGCAGAGAACACGGGGCATGGAAGCACCACTAGCATGGGGAGAGATCATGAACAGCATTAGCTTCATGCAGCCGGGGAAGGCTCAGGGACCAGACAGGTTCCTTGCGGATTTCTACAAAAGATTTGCGACAGCACTGGCCCCGCACCTGCAGGCAATGTTCACAGACTCACTGGGTTTCCTCCGGGTGCTCCGGTTTCCTCTCACAGTCCAAAGACGTGCAGGTTAGGTGGATTGGCCATGATAAATTGCCCTTAGTGACCAAAAGGGGTTAGGAGGGGTTATTGGGTTTTGGGGATGGGGTGGAAGTGAGGGCTTGGGTGGGTCAGTGCAGACTCGATGGGCCGAATGGCCTCCTTCTGCACTGTATGTCCTGTGCCTACTTATGTGTGTAAATAATTGATTTTGTATTTCTCTCGTGTTACATTTTTTTTTCTTTCCCTTTGTGATTTGTGTGTGTGTAACCTCTTCTATATTTATCATATCCTGTGTACATAACGGCAAATATACTTTGTTCAAAAACCCAATGAAAAACATTTATTAAATAAAAACCAACTGAGTTCTAGCAGCATTTTCTGTTTTTTTAGATTTCCAGCATCGACAGTACTTTGCTTTTATTATCAAACTGTGCACAGAACTCCAGTTGTGGTTTGAGGCCCTGTCCAGATGTAGCAGCGCTTCCTTTTTACACTCCATTTCCCTTGCTATAAATGCCATCATTCCATTAGCCTTCCAAAACACTTGCTGTATGCATATTCTGACTACCAGGATGTTCACGTCCCTGTGTACCGTAGAGGTACGCAGTCAACGAACAAAGAACAGTACACAGTACATGAAGCATAGAGAGCATCCTATCCGGCTGCGTTACAGCTTGGTATGGCAACTGGTCGGCCCAAGATCGCAAGAAACTGCAGAGTGTGGTGAACTCAGCCCAACGCATCACACAAGCTTGCCGCCCCCACATTGATTCTGTCTACACTTCCCGCTGCCTCAGGAAGGCAGACAGCATTGTCAGAGACCCCTCCCACCCAGGCATTGCCCTCTTCCAGACCCTTCCATCAGGCAGAATATACAGAAGTCTGAAGATTCGCACATCCAGACATAGGAACAGCTTCCCCACAGCTTCTAGACTCCTCAACGACTTTCCCTTGGACTGATCTGTTCCCTGTAAGAACACTATTCACAACTTGTTAGGAAGGAAGATGTGTTGGGCATTTTGAAAAACTTGAGGATAGACAAGTCCCCCGGGCCTGACGGGATATATCCAAGGATTCTATGGGAAGCAAGAGATGAAATTGCAGAGCCGTTGGCAATGATCTTTTCGTCCTCACTGTCAACAGGGGTGGTACCAGGGGATTGGAGAGTGGCAAATGTCATGCCCCTGTTCAAAAAAGGGACTAGGGATAACCCTGGGAATTACAGGCCAGTTAGTCTTACTTCGGTGGTAGGCAAAGTAATGGAAAGGGTACTAAGGATAGGATTTCTGAGCATCTGGAAAGACACTGCTTGATTAGGGATAGTCAGCATGGATTTGTGAGGGGTAGGTCTTGCCTTACAAATCTTATTGAATTCTTTGAGGAGGTGACCAAGCATGTGGATGAAGGTAAAGCAGTGGATGTAGTGTACATGGATTTTAGTAAGGCATTTGATAAAGTTCCCCATGGTAGGCTTATGCAGAAAGTAAGGAGGCATGGGATAGTGGGAAATTTGGCCAGTTGGATAACGAACTGGCTAACCGATAGAAGTCAGAGAGTGGTGGTGGATGGCAAATATTCAGCCTGGATCCCAGTTACCAGTGGCGTACCGCAGGGATCAGTCCTGGGTCCTCTGCTGTTTGTGATTTTCATTAATGACTTGGATGAGGGAGTTGAAGGGTGGGTCAGTAAATTTGCAGACGATACGAAGATTGGTGGAGATGTGGATAGTAAGGAGGGCTGTTGTCGGCTGCAAAGAGACATAGATAGGATGCAGAGCTGGGCTGAGAAGTGGCAGATGGAGTTTAACCCTGAAAAGTGTGAGGTTGTCCATTTTGGAAGGACAAATATGAATGCGGAATACAGGGTTAACGGTAGAGTTCTTGGCAATGTGGAGGAGCAGAGAGATCTTGGGGTCTATGTTCATACATCTTTGAAAGTTGCCACTCAAGTGGATAGAGCTGTGAAGAAGGCCTATGGTGTGCTCGCGTTCATTAACAGAGGGATTGAATTTAAGAGCCGTGAGGTGATGATGCAGCTGTACAAAACTTTGGTAAGGCCACATTTGGAGTACTGTGTACAGTTCTGGTCGCCTCATTTTAGGAAGGATGTGGAAGCTTTGGAAAAGGTGCAAAGAAGATTTACCAGGATGTTGCCTGGAATGGAGAGTAGGTCTTACGAGGAAAGGTTGAGGGTGCTAGGCCTTTTCTCATTAGAACGGAGAAGGATGAGGGGCGACTTGATAGAGGTTTATAAGATGATCAGGGGAATAGATAGAGTCGACAGTCAGAGACTTTTTCCCCGGGTGGAACAAACCATTACAAGGGGACATAAATTTAAGGTGAAAGGTGGAAGATATAGGAGGGATATCAGAGGTAGGTTCTTTACCCAGGGAGTAGTGGGGGCATGGAATGCACTGCCTGTGGAAGTAGTTGAGTCGGAAACATTGGGGACCTTCAAGCAGCTATTGGATAGGTACATGGATTACAGTAAAATGATAGTATAGATTTATTTGTTCTCAAGGGCAGCATGGTAGCATTGTGGATAGCACAATTGCTTCACAGCTCCAGGGTCCCAGGTTCGATTCCGGCTTGGGTCACTGTCTGTGTGGAGTCTGCACGTCCTCCCCGTGTCTGCGTGGGTTTCCTCCGGGTGCTCCGGTTTCCTCCCACAGTCCAAAGATGTGCGGGTTAGGTGAATTGGCCAATGATAAATTGCCCTTAATGTCCAAATTGCCCTTGGTGTTGGGTGGAAGTGTTGAGTTTGGGTAGGGTGCTCTTTCCAAGAGCCGGTGCAGACTCAAAGGGCCGAATGGCCTCCTTCTGCACTGTAAATTCAATGATAATCTATGATTAATCTAGGACAACGGTTCGGCACAACATCGTGGGCTGAAGGGCCTGTTCTGTGCTGTATCTTTCTATGTTCTATGCGCTTTGACCCTCCCTTCTGAACATCAGAGCCAGCCGTGGTGCCACTGCTCTGGCTGCTGCTGTTTTCCCCTGATGGGCTCTCCCCCCGACAGTATCCAAAGTATCTAACTATCGACAGGGGGACAACCACAGGGGATTCCTGCAATGACTGCCTGCCCTTTCTGGTGGTCACCCATTTCTCTGCCTGCACCTTGGGTGTGACCACATTTATATAACTGCGATCTATGACGCTTTCCGCCACCTGCATGCTCCTAAGTGCATCCAATTGCTGCTCCAACCGAACCATGCGGTCTGTGAGGAGCTCCAGTTGGGTGCACTTTCTGCAGATGAAGCCAGCCGGGACGCTGGAAGCCTCCTGGACCTGCCACATCTCACAGTCAGAGCACTGCACCCCTCTAACTGACATTGCGTCAATTAATTAAAAAACATTTTTAAAAAAAATTTTTATTTTTAAATATATTTTTAAAAAATTTTTCAAAGTTACTGTTAACTATCTGTTTCCTAGCACTAGATTTCTAATAGAAATGCGAAAGCTAAATATAGTACTCTCCGATCTCTGGCTTAGATACGCCTCTAAATTATAATTAAGTAATTATGTTTAATTAGTTACCAATGCTTAATTTTTTTAATTTAGTGTAGATTCTCAACAGCCACTCAGGCCACAGCTTTTCTGTGATGTCACTTCAGTTTCCCCCCCCCCCCCCCCCCCACACACACACACAATTTGAAAAAGGTATAAAAGTAAAAATGAGTAAAAATCACTTACTTACCTTCTTACCTTCCGAGTGTCTTAGATGTTCTCAGGTTCTCTCCCAGACAGAGACTGCTCCTCCTCCTCTGAACGGCTCCCGAAACTAGGCTGCGATCTTTTAAAAGCTCCGCTCCGACTCGCAGCTCCCGCGCTTTTTAAATCTCCCAGCTCACTCTCCTCTCGCGCTGTTTTCAATGTCCCGGCACACTCAGCTCCCGCGCTGTTTTCACTGTCCCGGCTCACTCGTCTCCCGCGCTGTTTTCAAAGTCCCGGCTCACTCACCTCTCGGGCTGTTTTCAAAGTCCCGGCTCACTCACCTCTCGCGCTGTTTTCACTGTCCCGGCTCACTCAGCTCCCGCGCTGTTTTCAATGTCCCGGCTCTCTCTCCTCTCGCGCTGTTTTCACTGTCCCGGCTCACTCAGCTCCCGCGCTGTTTTCAATGTCCCGGCTCTCTCTCCACTCGCGCTGTTTTCACTGTCCCGGCTCACTCCCCACTCGCGCTGTTTTCACTGTCCCTGCTCACTCACCTCTCGCGCTGTTTTCACTGTCCCGGCTCACTCAGCTCCCGCGTTGTTTTCACTGTCCCGGCTCACTCACCTCTCGCGCTGTTTTCAAAGTCCCGGCTCACTCTCCTCTCGTGCTGTTTTCACTGTCCCGGCTCACTCAGCTCCCGTGCTGTTTTCAAAGTCCTGGATTGAACTCCATCTGCCATTTCTCTGCCTAACTCTCTAATCTATCTATATTTTGCTGTATTCTCGGACAGTCCCCCTCGCTATCTGCAACTCCACCAATCTTAGTATCATCTGCAAACTTGCTAATCAGACCACCTACACCTTCGTCCAGATCATTTATGTATATCACAAACAACAGTGGTCCGAGCACAGATCCCTGTGGAACACCACTAGTCAAGTTTATCCATTTTGAGACACTCCCTTCCACCACTACTCTCTGTCCCCTGTTGCCCAGCCAGTTCTTTATCCATCCAACTAGTACAACCTGAACCCCATGCGACTTCACTTTTTCTTGATGGCATGTTGATACTTGCCATGGGAAACTTTATCAAACGCCTTACTGAAGCCCATGTATATGAAATTTACAACCCTTCCCTCATCAATTAACTTTGTCACTTCCTCAAAGAATTCTATGAGGTTTGTAAGACATGACCTTCCCTGCCATGCTGCCTATCACTGATAAGTCTATATTCTTCCAAATGTGAATAGATCCTATCCCTCAGTATCTTCTCCAACAGTTTGCCTACCACTAACGTCAAGCTCACAGGTCTATAATTCCCTGAATTATCCCTGCTACCCTTCTTAAACAAAGAGACAACATTAACAATTCTCCAGTCCTCCGGGACCTCACCCGTGCTCAAGGATGCTGCAAAGATATCTGTTAAGGTCCCAGCTATTTCGACCCTCGCTTCCCTCAGTAACCTGGGATAGATCCCATCCAGACCTGGGGACTTGTCCACCTTAATGCCTTTTAGAATACCCAAAACTTCCCCCTTCCTTATGCCGACTTTACCTAGAGTATTTAAACATCCATCCCTAACCTCAACATCCGTCATGTCCCTCTCCTTGGTGAATACCGATGCAAAGTACTCATTAAGAATCTCACCCATTTCCTCTGACTCCACGCATAAATTCCCTCTTTTGTCTTTGAGTGGGCTAATCCTTTCTCTAGTTACCCTCTTGCTCCTTATATACGAATAAAAGGCTTTGGGATTTTCCTTAACCCTGTTAGCCAGAGATATTTCATGACCCCTTTTAGCCCTCTTTATTGTGCGTTTGAGATTTGTCCTACTTTCCCGATATTCCTCCAAAGCTTCATCAGTTTTAAGTTGCCTAGATCTTTTGTATGCTTCCTTTTTCATCTTAGTCTCAATTCCACCCGTCATCCATGGTTCCCGAATCTTGCCATTTCTATCCCTCATTTTCACAGGGACAAGTCTGTCCTGCACTCTAATCAACCTTTCCTTAAAAGACTCCCACATTTCAAATGTGGATTTACCCTTAAACAGCTGCTCCCAATCCACATTCCCTAGCTCCTGCCGAATTTTGTTATACTTGGCCTTTCCCCAATTTAGCACTCTTCCTTTAGGACCACTCTCGTCTTTGTCCATGAGTATTCTAAAACTTACGGAATTGTGATCGCTATTCCCAAAGTAATCACCGACTGAAACTTCAACCACCTGGCCGGGATCATTCCCCAATACCAGGTCCAGTATGGCCCCCTCCCGAGTTCGACTATTTACATACTGCTCTAAAAAACTCTCCTGGATGCTCCTTACAAATTCTGCTCCATCTACGCCTCAAACACTACATGAGTCCCATTCAATGTTGGGGAAGTTAAAATCTCCCATCACGACCACCCTATTGCTCCTACATTTTTCTATAATATGTCTACATATTTGTACCTCTACTTCATGCTCGCTTTTGGGAGGCCTGTAGTAAAGTTACTGCACCCTTCCTATTTCTTAGCTCTACCCATATTGCCTCAGTGCTCGAATCCTCCATCGTGCCCTCCTTAATCACAGCTGTGATATCATCTCTGACCAGTAATGCAACTCCTCCACCCCTTTTTCCTCCCTCTCTATCCTTCCTGAAGCATCTATACCCTGGGATATTTAGTTGCCAATCTTGCCCTTCCCTCAACCAAGTCTGAGTAATACCAATAACATCATATTCCCAGATACTAATCCAAGCCCGAAGTTCATCTGCCTTACCTGCTACACTTCTCGCGTTAAAACAAATGCACCTCAGACCACCTGTCCCTTTGTGTTCATCATCTCTTCCCTGTCTACTCTTCCCCTTCGTCACAATGAGTTTATTATCTAGTACCTTACTGGCTTTAGTTGCTGCCTCTTTACTGACCTCTAACTTCCTAATCTGGTTCCCATCCCCCTGCCACATTAGTTTAAAACCTCCCCAACAGTGTTAGCAAAAGCACCCCCTCGGACATTGGTTCCAGTCCTGCCCAGTGTAGACCATCCGATTTGTAATGGTCCCACCGCCCCCAGAACAGGTTCCAATGTCCCAAAAACATGAACCCCTCCCACCTGCACCATCTCTCAAGCCACATATTCATTCTGACTATTCTTGAATTTCTACTCTGACTGTCTCGTGGCACTGGTAGCAATCCTGAGATTACTACCTTTGAGGTCCTACTTTTTAAACTTATCTCCTAACTCCCTAAATTCTGATTGTAGGACCTCATCCCGTTTTTTACCTATATCGTTGGTGTCTATATGCATCACGACAACTGGCTGTTCACCTTCCCCCTTCAGTATGACCTGCAGCCGATCTGAGACATCCCTGACCCGTGCACCCGGGAGGCAACATACCATTCGGGAGTCTTGTTTTCGACCACAGAAACGCCTGTCTACTCCCCTTACGATTGAATCCCCTATGAGTATAGCCCTGCCAGTCTTTTTCCCGCCCTTCTGTGCAGCGGAGCCAGCCACGGTGCCATGAGCCCTTCGGCCCTCCAAGCCTGCACCGGTGATGATAGCAACCTTTGTCAAAACCCTCAGCACATCCTTGTGCCGCATCCCTCTATACACACCCTATCCATATGTTTGTTAAGATGCCTTTTGAACACCATTAATGTAGCTGCTTTCACAACCTACCCTGGCAACGCGTTCCAGGCACTCCCCACCCTCTGCGTTTAAAAACCTGCCTGGCACATTTCTAAAATTTGCCCCCTGACCTTAAACCTATGCCCCCTGGTGACTGACCCCTCCACCCTGGGAAAGAGTGCCTGCCCATCCAGTCTGTCCATGCCCCTCATAATCATATAGACCTCCATCAGGTCACCCCTCAACCTCCGTCTTTCTAATAAAAACAGCCCGAGTCTATTCAGCCTCTCCCTAACACCCTCCAGACTGTCATGATATTCAAACACACACATCATGATAGACACACCAACAGACAAATCAGAACACACAACACCACAACCAATGACAGAAAGATATAAAAGCACAGACACAACCCCTGGTGGTCAGTAAGAGCGGCAGAGGAGAACCAGGACACAGCTATAGCCGGGGACACTCAGGGAGACAGCACGTGCAGAGTATCCAGAACGAACTGTATTATAAGAGTTATAATAAAATAGAGTTGTACCACATACAACTGTGTTGGCTCATCTGTGCACCAGAGCACCCAACACCACATGGTACAGGAGTGGATCGATACCTGCCGGCATACATCCAGTGTACAGAGACAACCAGCAGTGCCCAGGCATGATGTACGAGCTCCCGGTTCCGCAGGCGCTCCAGTGCGACGGCGACCTCCACGAAAACTGGCGGCGATTCCGGCAAATGTTCGAGATGTTCCTGGCGGCAGCTCAACTCCAAGACCTGGATGATAAGGAAAAAATTGAATTTCTCCTCATCGTCGCCGGTGCAAGGGCAAGAGCAATGTTCAGAAGGTTCAGGTTCTTCAGGAGGCAGCAAAGGCACGATTACCAGGCAGTCATGGGCAAATTCGCCAAGTACTGTGAAGAATACGCAATCCAATGGGGACTTAAAGGTAAGAAAAGCTGCAGTACTGAGACTTCCGGGTGCGGCTATGCAGAGCTAGGTCGCACATTCGGCAGCTCCTGCTTGGAACGGACTTTTGGGCTCTTTTACAGGGCCCCCACGGCATTTGTTTGACATTTCCCGGTGTGGGAAGAAGGCGGCAATATTCCCCCGACAGTGTCCCCCAGGAAGGGTATGTCTCTTGGTTGCCAGACACACGCAGAAACAGTGAAAGATTTGGCTGCAACTACAGGATAAACAGGGCCTCTTCCAGCATGCAGGCGGGGGAAGGGCAAGCTTAAAGCTGCAAGCTGACCTGAGGGCCTGTATCAAAGGTGAATTCTAGCAGCAGAGGGAACAACTGTGAAAAGACCTCATCAAGGCCACTGAAGGGACTTCCGGTTGCGGTGATGCCTAGCTAGCCGCACGCTTCGGCGGCTCCAGCTCCGACGGACCTTCGGGCTCTTTTAAGAGCCCCAACGGGGAATTTTTCGACGACGCAACCCGGTGTGGGGCGTGTGAGAAGGGAGTCCCCCCCCAAACGAAGGAGGAAAAAACCGGCGGCGGCGGCTGCAGCGCGAGGAATCGTCGACCAAAGGGTCAGAAAGAGAGAAGTACAAGATGGCGGCGGAGAAAGCGCAGGCGACATGGGGGCCTGAGCATGAAATTGTGAGACGGTGCGTGGAGCTGCTGAAGAGGGAGGTGCTGACCCCGTTGCTACAGGCAATTGAGGGGCTCAAGGAGACATTAAAGACCCAGGAGACAGAGCTCCGTGTGGTGGAGCAGAAGGTGACAGATATTGAGGACGAGATCCTGGGCCTGGCGGTTAAGACACAGACGCACGAGGCACTTCATAAAAAGTGTACTGAAAGGATCGAAGCCCTAGAAAATGGAGCGCGAAGGAAGAACCTTCGGATACTGGGTCTCCCTGAGGGTGTGGAAGGAGTGGACTGTGGAGCGTACGCAAGTACGATGCTGAGCTCACTGATGGGTGCTGAGGCCCCTACGGGCCCCTTGGAGGTGGAGTGGGCAAATCGGATTCCGGCGAGAAGACCAAAAGCGGGGGAACCACCCAGGGCGATAATCGTGCGATTTTACCGCCTTAAGGTCAGAGAAGAGGTCCTGAGATGGGCTAAAAAGGTGCGGGATTGCAGATGGGAGAATGCTGTGGTAAGGATATACCAGGATTGGAGTGCGGAGGTGGCGAGAAGGAGGGCGAGCTTCAACCGAGCCAAAGAGGTGTTGCATAAAAGGAAGGTGAAGTTCGGGATGCTGCAGCCGGCAAGACTATGGGTCACGTATCAGGAGAGACACCATTATTTCGAGACGGCGGAGGAAGCATGGACCTTCATCAAAGAAGAGAAATTGGATCGGAACTGAGGGACTGATGCTGCAGGAAATGTTATTGTTAATGTTACGGTGGAAGTTAATTGAGAAGTAAACAGGGAAGGGGGGAGACATTGGGGAAATGTGGGCGCCGGTGAGGGGGGAAAGACGGGACATAGTTGGAGAATGGGGAAGGGGAGGGGGAGGGGAGAGGGAGCTGCGCCATAAGAGGCGGGTCAGGTAAAGGGATGTTCCCGCACCAGAAAGAATAAGGCGGGAAGACAGGCGCAAGGCGGATGGGAGTTCCCCACATGGGGGGGGTCGAGGAGTGAGCAGGAGTAGCCGGGGTCAGTTGAAGTTAGCTGACTTACGGAAGTAATATGGGGGGAGCAATCAAGCTAGAAAGAGATCTAGCGGGGAGGGGAGGAGGGAGGGAGAAGGGGGGGGGGGACAACTGGGTTGCTGCTGCGGAAATCCAAAAGGAAATGGCTAAAGAGTGGGTGGGCGGGGATGGTGTGCGACGCTGGGGGAGCGAGCGGGAGCGCGGAGGCGGGATATGGGACTGGCCTAGAGAAGGTAATGGCTAGTCGACACGGGAGGGGGGCAGGTAGCCCCCTAGTGAGGCTGATCACGTGGAACGTGAGAGGCCTGAACGGACCGATAAAAAGGGCCCGAGTGCTCGCGCATTTGAAAGGACTAAGGGCAGACGTGGTTATGCTCCAAGAGACGCACCTAAAGGTGGCGGACCAAGTTAGGCTAAGGAAAGGATGGGTGGGACAGGTGTTCCACTCAGGACTGGACGCAAAGAATAGAGGGGTGGCCATTTTGGTGGGGAAACAGGTCGCATTTGAAGCAAAGAACATCGTAGCAGATAGCGGAGGTAGATATGTAATGGTGAGTGGCAGGCTGGAGGGAATGGAGGTCGTGTTGGTTAACGTGTATGCCCCAAACTGGGACGATGCGGGATTTATGAGACGGATGCTGGGGCGTATACCGGACCTGGAGGTAGGAAACTTGATTTTAGGAGGGGACTTTAATACGGTGCTGGACCCGGGGCTAGATAGATCCAGCTCAAGGACCGGAAGAAGGCCGGCAGCGGCCAAGGTACTTAAGGGGTTTATGGACCAAATGGGGGGAGTGGATCCATGGCGATTTCTTAGACCTAGGGCTAGGGAGTATTCCTTCTTCTCCCATGTCCATAAAGTGTACTCCCGGATAGATTTTTTTGTTTTGGGAAGGTCGTTGATCTCTAGGGTGGAAGAAGCTGAGTACTCAGCCATAGCGGTTTCGGATCATGCCCCACATTGGGTGGACCTGGAATTAGGAGAGGAAAGGGAGCAGAGAACACTCTGGCGATTAGATGTGGGACTGATGGCGGATGAGGGAGTGTGTGCAAGAGTGCGGGGGTGTATTGAGAGATACCTGGAGGTCAATGACGACGGCGAGGTCCCGGTGGGAGTGGTATGGGAAGCACTAAAAGCGGTGGTCAGAGGAGAGCTGATCTCCATTGGGGCCCACAAAAGGAAAACAGAGGCCAAGGAAAGGGAAAGATTACTGGGGGAGATTTTAAGGGTGGATAGGGAATTTGCAGAGACCCCGGAGGAGGAATTGTACAGGGAGAGGAGACGACTCCAGACGGAATTTGACCTTCTGACCACCAGAAAGGCGGAGGTACTGTGGAGGAAGGCACAGGGGAGGAGGTATGAATATGGGGAAAAGGCGAGTCGCCTGTTGGCTCATCAATTGCGAAAGAGGGCAGCAGCGAGGGAAATAGGAGGAATTAGAGACGAAAGGGGAGACACGGTGCGAAGGGCAGGAAAGATAAATGAGGTGTTCAAGGCCTTCTATGAGGAACTGTATAGGTCTCAACCCCCAGAGGGAGAGGAGGGGATGCGGCAGTTCCTGGACCAATTGAGGTTCCCGAAAGTGGAGGAGCGGGGGGTGGTAGGCCTGGGGGCACCGATTGGGGTGGACGAGGTTATTAAGGGACTGGGAAGCATGCAAACAGGGAAGGCCCCAGGACCAGACGGGTTCCCGGTGGAGTATTACAGAAAATATGTGGACTTGTTGGCCCCGTTGATGGTGAGGACGTTCAATGAGGCCAGGAAAGGGGGGACTCTACCCCCGACGATGTCGGAGGCGACGATATCGTTAATTTTGAAGAGGGATAAAAATCCGTTGCAGTGCGGGTCCTATAGACCCATTTCATTGTTGAACGTGGACGCCAAATTGTTGGCAAAGGTACTGGCATCGAGGATAGAGGACTGTGTCCCGGGGGTGGTGCACGAAGACCAGACAGGGTTCGTAAAAGGGAGACAACTGAATGTTAACGTGCGACGACTATTAGGGGTGATAATGATGCCCCCAGTGGAGGGGGAGGCAGAGATAGTGGCGGCAATGGACGCAGAGAAGGCATTTGATAGGGTGGAGTGGGAGTATTTATGGGAAGTGTTAAGGAGGTTTGGGTTTGGGAACGGGTTTATTAGCTGGGTTAGACTTCTTTATGGGGCTCCAACGGCAAGCGTAGTTACAGGTCGACATAGATCGGAGTATTTCCGACTATATAGGGGAACAAGACAGGGATGCCCGCTGTCTCCATTGTTGTTCGCGTTGGCAATTGAACCTCTGGCCATGGCGTTGAGAGACTCCAGGAAATGGAGAGGGGTGATTAGAGGGGGAGAAGAACACCGAGTCTCGTTATATGCGGATGACCTATTGTTATACGTGTCGGACCCAGCGGGGGGAATGATAGAGGTTATGCGAATTTTGAGGGGGTTCGGGGATTTCTCGGGGTATAGGCTAAACATGGGGAAGAGTGAATTATTTGTGATACATCCAGGGGACCAGAGTAGAGAGATAGAAGGCTTGCCTCTAAGGAAAGTGGAAAGAAACTTCCGATACCTGGGGATTCAGATCGCTAGGAGCTGGGGAACCTTGCACAGACTTAATCTGACACGGTTGGTAGGACAAATGGAGGAGGACTTCAAGAGGTGGGACATGCAGCCTCTATCGCTGGCGGGCAGGGTGCAAGCAATTAAGATGATGGTCCTCCCGAGGTTCTTATTTGTATTTCAATGTCTCCCTATCCTAATCACTAAGACCTTTTTTAATAAAATAGACAGGAGCATCACGAGCTTCGTGTGGGCAGGGAAAGTTCCGAGAGTAAGGAGGGGGTTCCTTCAGCGTAGTAGGGACAGAGGAGGATTGGCACTACCGAACTTGGGCGATTACTATTGGGCCGCCAATGTGGCAATGATACGTAAATGGATGATGGAGGGTGAGGAAGCGGCGTGGGAAAGACTGGAGAGAAAGTCCTGTAAAGGGACGAGTTTAGAGGCGCTGGTGACGGCGCCGCTACCGATCTCACCTAAAAAGTTTACCACGAACCCGGTGGTGGCGGCAACATTAAATATCTGGGGACAGTGGAGGCGACAGAGAGGGGTGCGGGGAGCCCTGGTGGGGTCCCCAATCAGGAACAACCATAGGTTCGCCCCAGGAAGAATGGATGGAGGATTTCAGAGCTGGTTCCAGTTGGGAATTAGGAGGGTGGGAGATTTATTTATAGATGGGACTTTTGCGAGCTTGGGAGCATTGGAGGAAAAGTATAAGTTGCCCCGGGGAAATTTCTTGAGATATATGCAGGTGAGGGCATTTACTAGACAACAGGTGAGGGAATTTCCATTGCTCCCGACACAGGGGATACAGGACAGGGTGCTTTCAGGGGTGTGGGTCGGAGAGGGCAAGGTGTCAGAGATTTACCGAGAGATGAGGGAAGAGGGGGAGGAGTCGGTGGGCGAACTAAAAGGAAAGTGGGAAGAAGAACTAGGGGAGGAGATAGAGGAGGGTATGTGGGCTGATGCCCTAAGCAGGGTAAATTCCTCTTCCTCATGCGCCAGGCTTAGCCTGATTCAATTTAAGGTGCTACATAGAGCACACATAACGGGAGCAAGATTGAGCAGGTTCTTTGGAGTGGAGGACAAATGTGGGAGGTGTGGCGGGAGCCCGGCAAACCACGCACATATGTTTTGGGCATGCCCGGCACTGGAAGGGTATTGGAAGGGAGTGACGGGAGTGATTTTGCGGGTGGTGAAGGCCCGGGTCAAACCAGGCTGGGGGTTAGCTCTATTTGGAGTTGCGGAAGAGCCGGGAGTGCAGGAGGCGAAAGAGGCCGACGTTGTGGCCTTTGCGTCCCTAGTAGCCCGGCGCAGGATCCTACTCATGTGGAAGGAGGCGAAACCCCCCGGACTGGAGGCCTGGGTAAATGATATGGCGGGGTTCATTAAACTGGAGCAGATAAAGTTTGCCCTGAGAGGATCGGCTCAAGGGTTCACCAGGCGGTGGCAGCCATTTCTCGACTACCTAGGGGAACGTTAGAGGGAAGACAGATGACCAGCAGCAGCAACCCAGGGGGGGGGGGGGGGGGGGTTTAGTTTAGGTCAAAGATAAAGGGGTTTTGTTACTTGTGTATTGTTTAAAATTTCTGTATTGTTATTGTTGCGTTTGCTTTGTAAGAGGGGAAAAATTGTTGTTTGGGAAAAAATTTTCAATAAAACATTTATAAAAAAAAAAAAAAAAAGAAAAGCTGCAGTACTCACCTCGTGGCTGGGATCCCGGAGCCCGAAATCCCGGGCCTGAGAAAAGGCTGGGTCGAGGTCGACGGCCATCTTGCTAAAGGTATAACGCTAGCACAGTTGCGCGAGAAGTGCGCAGAACCGGAAGTTTCGTATGCGCATGCGCAATATGGTGCGCATCCGCAGTTAAGAAAATGGCCATCGGTAAAGGAACAGCGATCTGAGCATGCGCAGTCGCTTCCTACGTGCTACATACCGAGCGTCAGGATGTCAGAGGCCCAAGACTGGATCAATTTAAAAAGGAAATGTCCCAAATCCAATTTAAAAGGGAAACGTCCCAAATCAAAAAAACAAAAATCTGTTAAAGCTGTAAAACAACCTTCCCTCACCTGGAATGACAGCGCAGTGCCGCAAATTGACCCAGGAGATGAATTTTACCTCCGAAGAACCCTCCGACAAGCAGTTACCTACGCACAAGCCGATGATTCCGACCTTGAATACTTCGATGACGATTTTTACAGTGTTTCCGGACCTCGCGAGCCCAATGATAGCTCCGTGGTCCTATATGACTATGACTCGGACGAACCTTTCGTGTTGCACATTGGCGGCCCCCATACTGAATCCGACGCAGATGCGGATTCATTTTTCGGATTTGAGGATCTTCAACCCAGCAGATATGACGTTCCAACTTATCAGTACCGGATGATGCTGCAGCCTGACATTACCAGACAGGGAGCGGTGCAAGCACACGGAGAGTGCCCTGCTGCCACACAGAGCGTGGTCCACGTCCCGCTCAACGTTCCCGACTCTATGAAAGAAGACATGCAAGACTCCAGAGTGCAGTCCTCGCATGAACCAGAAGTGACTCCAGTGTCACAAGCTTCCACAGCAAGCTCGTGGACAGCCTCCACGATAGAAGTAACGCAAGACTCCAGAGCGCAGTCCTTGCACGGACAAGAAGTGACTCCAGTGTCACAAGCCTCCACAGAGAGCTCGTGGACGGACTCCACGATGGAAGGAACGCAAGACTCCAGAGCGCAGTCCTTGCAGGAACAAGACCATGAGGGTCTAGCAACCTCTCCTGACCAACCAGCGGCAGACGATGCAAGTCTGCCATGCTCCCGTGAACAGCAAGAAGGCTATAACAGCCTACCATGCTCCACTACACAGCAGCATGACCATGACGGTCTCTCATGCTACAATAAAGGGCACAGCGCTGAAGACTGTTCAAGCCCAACTGAAGACAAGCCAAAGGAATCGCCTCGTCCAAGCCCGAAGAAAAAAGGTTTATGCGCTGACCTTCAGGATCATTGTAGCCGAACAGAGATTAATAATGCAGCACGGCCACAGAAGGATGCTGAGGATTTGCTAACGAAATTAATTGTATGGTTAACTTGCAAGGAGCAGACTGAGAATTGCCAGTGTTTTAGTACGGATCGAAAAAATGGACAAGACATTGATCCTCAGGTAATGGAAATAACACAACCTGACTCATATCTACAGCAGGGACAAATGTCTCCCTTCAACACAATGCCGCAAAATCCCAACTTCGGAGACCAGCAGTTAGTCAGTAATGACTCTTCAAACCTTGAGGGGAACATTAATTGCATTGAACCTATACACACTCCACTGATTATTGAGCAGAACATTGGAGCAAGAATCCTGAGGACACCGACATCGAGTAGCCAGATAACGAATTTAACACCCACAGCAGTTTCAAGTGAACCAAGTGTGCTTTCCACTAATGATGAAGATGCAGATAAGGTCGAACCGATTATCCATTGTACCACACTAACCCCAGTGCTCAAGCAGTTATGTATGGGGAGTATAATGTGGGCAATTGAGAACAGTAAAAAAGAGACTGTGACCATGCCAGTCCCAGCAAAATCAGACCCAGAGACCATGAAGGCATGTACATCAAACAAAGTTATATATGAGGTACCTGAGAAGAAAAGTGAAACGGAATGTTCTTTGGAAAATGGTACAATGTCGATAGAAACAGTGGATACTATATTCGAGACCATACATATGGGAGAATTTGGGGGTAATAAACAAGGTTCTGCAATGTCTGGGGGAAGATTTAAAGTTCCAAAGAAGAAAAGCCCAAATGAAGGACAATGGCAAGACAATGACAGTCCACCGACATGGTGTGCACCACCAGATGAAAACTCTGACAATTTACCCAACCCTAGTGAACAGCAAGCTGCTAATGACGATCTATCCACGGGATGTGAGACGAGTGACGACAGCATCCCACTTCCCATGCAAAAGGTGCAAGGTGACAGACCTCGCCTAGTGCGTACCAAGGCACTCAACGATCACGGTGGGACCACTGACGACTGCGGTGGCGGCGCACTGCTTCCACCCTCGATGGCTCGAGCCTCTCCACTGGTTGGTGCATTCCTGCATGTTCTGACTCCAGAAGTGCAGCTTCAGGGAATCTCGGCTGCCTCCAGTGAACCTGTTGGGACTCCGGACGGGGGGCATCGACGGAAGGCAGACCGGACTCCAGATGGGGAGCAGCCAAGCGCCGACTCTGATCTGCGCACGCCAGACCTTGCTCCGGACGGGCGGTGTCGCGGCCTCGGTGATGGCACGCTCAGGGTGACGGCAGATGCCACGGCGACAGGGAATGGATCGCGTGGCAGTCCCACTGGGTCGGCAGTGGCAACCAGCACCGGCGGTCCAAGATGGACACACCAACTCGCGCCATCGCCAGACGTTGATGCGAGCAACAATTCTCTATCCAAGGCGACATGCTTCGACGTTTCTCTGCGGAGTCGCCCTTCCGGCACAGCAGGTGGCCGGAACCAGCGTACACGGTCTTGGCCAACTTCCACATCTGGCACAGTCATCGCCTTGCATGATATTAGTGATGGTGCTACTTCAATGGCAACGACCCATCGGCTACAAGTTGCCGTCCACCACAAACATAAAAAGAAAACAGACTCCACCTTGTTCCTGGCATGCAGGGCGGATGGATTGGTGCGTAGGCGCAATCAGCGGGCTCTGTGCCGCCTTCCACGCTCGCAACTGCACCGTACGCACACGCCGGATCCTCCACTGGTTCCCAAGGATGACTTCGTGGAGATGCCACGGATCATGCCCCTTCCATCGCCACCAGAACCAAACCACAGCCAGGGCACCACTAACAAAGATGTTGAATGTTATATTTGCAAGAATGAAAAAGACCAAGCACTGCAGGAAGTACAACAAATGGTAAAGTAGAGACTTCGGCAACAGCATCACCTCCAACAGTCCAAGGTGAACCAGTGTGACCCCAAATCTCCACAGCTGAACCGGCTTGAGGACCAGCCCATTCTTGAGGCGGTCACCCATTAGACTGGACTTCTAACGCTGTTAATACGTTCAAAAAAGTCAAACACTTCTGTATTATAACCTGTTGTTGTTTATTGTTCCAGATATCGTCTGACCGGACCAATGTTCAAGTTTTTTTTTTCTCTCGTATCCAAGTTTTGTTATGGTACAACCTTGTTAGTGTGACGCACCCGACATCGCCCCATGTAAATAGTTACGTCATGAACACACGCTGTACACAACACAAACGCACACTCTTAGATGCACTCACGACACAATTGTATTTATAACCACGTAGGCACTTGTCTTTGTAAAAAAGGGGGATGTCATGATATTCAAACACACACATCATGATAGACACACCAACAGACAAATCAGAACACACAACACCACAACCAATGACAGAAAGATATAAAAGCACAGACACAACCCCTGGTGGTCAGTAAGAGCGGCAGAGGAGAACCAGGACACAGCTATAGCCGGGGACACTCAGGGAGACAGCACGTGCAGAGTATCCAGAACGAACTGTATTATAAGAGTTATAATAAAATAGAGTTGTACCACATACAACTGTGTTGGCTCATCTGTGCACCAGAGCACCCAACACCACACAGACCAGGCAACATCCTGGTAAATCTCCTCTGCACCCTCTCCAAAGCCTCCACTACGCTAAGGCTCTTGGCTGGAAGCTGACGCTTTTTGCCGTTCACCATCAGAGATTTCTTCGGTTTATTTTTCTGTTTCCGCATTAGTTTGTCCCTGTTCACCTTTTCCCAGGGCGTTTCATTCTCTGCTACATCCTCTTCCATTGAGTCTTTCTCTTCTGATGAAGGTGGGGCTGTGTTATCAGGGTGTGCTGGGGCCTCCACCTTTTGCTGAGGGGCCTCCTGTTGGTTTCCAGCACCCTGTTCTGTGGTGTATTTGTCGTTGGAGGGTGCATGGACATCCTCTGTGGTTGCCTTTTTCACTCCGCCGCTGATAATTTGAGAGTACGTAGCCCCCCCCCGCTTTGGACAGGCCCTGTAAAGATGGCCGGCCTCCCCCCACAGGTTGCAGCATTTAGCTTCTTTGCAGTCCTTTGCCATGTGTTCCTCCTGCCTGTAGTTTTTGCAGAAGGTGACGCTGCAGTTGGCGGCAACATGTCCGGTTTTGCCACAGGTGCGACACACTCGTGGCTGCCCCGAATAATAAAGGTAGCCGCGACTTTCTCCAATGGCGAAACTGGAGGGGGGGTGCAGGATGGTTCCATTGCCATCCGTTCTCAAGGTCACCTTGAGTGTCCTTCAGTTCTACGCTGCTACCTTTCAGCTCGATATACCTGGCGAGGAAAGTGAGCACATCAGACACGGGAATGTGGGGGTTGTACGTGTGCAGAGTAACAACCCGGTTTCGCTGCGACGTGAACCGAGGCTCCGCAGTCAGGACGGACAGGGGGCCCTGATCACCTTTTTCCTTAAACATCCTCAGCAGTTTGATGCAAGCTGCGACACTTTTAAAGGTGACTTCAAAATGTCCATTGTTGCAAGCAGAAGACATCTATTGCTTCAAATCCACAGCACTCGAGCAGCACTGGCTTCACAAAGAAATGTTTGGCAAAAAGTAGTTAATTTTGATGCAAGCCGCTCTGAAACAAGACGGCAAATTACACATCACACCGTCTGCAGTCATCCGTGCCTGCAAGGACACCTTTGCTCGACACGGCATCCCACTCACGGTGATGTCGGACAGTGGGGCCCCGGCTTCGCAAGCCAGGAATGGTCCAACTTTGCCAGGAGGTACAACTTTGTGCATGTGACATCCAGTCCCCTGTACCCCCAATCCAACGGCAAAGGGCGTCCACATAGTCAAACGGCTCCTCTGCAAGGCTGCCGATGCTGGGTCTGATTTCTACCTCGCCCTGCTGGCCTATCGCTCCGCCCCACTGTCCACTGGCCTGTCGCCAGCCCAGCTGCTCATGGGTTGCAGCCTCCGGATGACTGTGCCGTCCATTCACGTCCCAGACCTCGACCACGTTCCGGTCCTTCGCCGGATGCAGCGGTCTCGTGCACAGCACAAGGCGGCTCATGACGCCCGTGCAGCTGATCTCCCTGCTCTGGCTCCAGATGACAACGTCCGTATCCATCTTCCGGATGGTGGCTGGTCTGCAACCGCTGTGGTTCTTCGGCAGGTGGCCCCCCGCTCGTTCCTGGTTCGTCTACCGGATGGCTCCATTCTGCGCCGCAATCGATGTGCCCTTCGTCTCGTTTCGCGCCCGCTACATGATCCTCCACCATTGCCACGCCCTCCTGTTGACCCTGACCTGGACCAGGCAGAGATTCCGGTCACTCTGCATCCTCCTCACTCTGACGCAGTCCAGCCCGCTCCTCAGCCGGCGGCTCCTGACCCACCCTTGAGGCGGTCAACCAGAATTCATCGCCCACCTCAGAGACTTAATTTGTGAACTTTGTGGACTTATGGACTTTCTGATTTGTTCTGTTCTTCCGTTTAATCGTTCGTTTAATCGTTCAAGTGGTTTGTATATAGTGTTCATCTCTTTATTCTTGTGACACACTGTTTTTCTGCACCAGGCACCTTCCCATGTAAATAGCTTAGTTTTTATGTATATAGTCCTGTAAATATTTCCCACACACGTAGTCAGGAACATTCACCATACACTATTTATTGCCACGCAGGTACATTTTTTATAAAAAGGGGGGATGTCATAATATACACCAGTATATCATGGTGCAGACACACACTGATGGACACACAGCAAGACCAATCAACACACACACCACCGCAGCCAATCACCAGTGAGAGCACACGCAGTATAAAGACAGGCGGCATCAGAGTTCCCGCTCATTCGAGTTGCAGCTCGCTAGGAGGACAGAGCTCACAGCCTGCAACACAGACATTCACCATGTGCTGAGTGCATCGACTGGTTAGGACAAGGCAAAGGTTAAAGCTAGTATGGTATTAACCCACAGTCTGAGTATGTTTAAACAGTTAATAATTCAATAAAATAGTGTTGCACTATATCAAGTGTTGGTGACCTGTATGTGATCCAGAACACCCAACACATCACCAATCACCTCAGTGCTAGGAGGAGGTGGAGCGTCGTCGCCCCCTCCACTCCCTCAGGAGCCCTGCGAGGAACATAACAGCTTGGCGCTGCTCCCCCTGGTCCTGATCGAAATCCTGCGCCTCTCTGGCATATTCGAGGAGCAGCCCCAGATTTCCCCAGCTATCCAGGGCCAGCCGCACACAGTCCTGGTGATCGTGACGCATTTTCAAAAATGCTAGGAGTTCCCCTGAGGGGATGAGTGGAGACTCGGTGCCGGGTGTGAGGGTGCCCTCTGCCTCACTGCTCCTCTAAATCCTCCTCCTCACCCGTCACCGAGCAGCCTTCCTCCCCCGAACGGTCACCACCCGAGCCAGAGTCCCCCGCCCCATGGAGTGTGGCGGGCAACATGGGCCCACCGGCTAGCCCCAAGCCCGAGTCAATCCCATCCTGGGATCGTCCTCCGGCAGGTCCCTCGCAGGCTCCCCCAACGATTCAGGGTCTGTGGGCGGTGGCGGCTCCGACCCCGCCAGGCCCTCGGAGAGACCCGGGATGGAACCTGGGCTCCCTGGCATCATCTGCTTGGCTGTTGAGCGGGGAGCCTTCCTCACCGTCGCCCGCCAATGACCCGAGTATGTAGGGGCTCTGGTGGCTGCCGCCGGCCCCCGGCGACGAACAACAGGAGGCGACAGCAGCTCGGACGACTTGGAGGCCGCCCTGGCTTTCTTTTTAACTGGGCTGGGCGCCAGGGTGATGGGGACAAACACAGGAGACACCCAACCCCGCTTGCCCAGGGAGGGAGTAGCGAGATCCACCACCTGCTCCAGCCCGGGCAGGCGGCGCTTGCTGGGGGACAGGCTCATCTCGCTGCATGGTCTCCACTGCTGGAGGGCCCTCGGTAACGCCCCCCCGCTCCCTCCGCATAGCCCAGCTCCTGGGACTGTGGCGAGGCTGGAACAGCATCCAGCTCGGGACCTGACACAGGCTCCCCACCGCCCTCCGTAGTCCGTGTGGTGGTCTCTCCGGGCCCCTCATGTTGTAGCGAGGTGGCGGCGGTATCCCGAGGCGAGGCCTCCGAGTTGGTTCGGACGGGCACGGGGTCAGTACTCGTGATGGGGCCAAGGTGTAGATGGGCCCGGTCCAACAGCCGTGCCGTCTTCCATCTAGCCTTTTTGGGCTGCTTCTGGTCTAGCGGAGGCTCCCTCTCCCCCTGCCAGCAGCCGCAGTGTTATCGGGGGTCGGCTGCTGGGCGGACGAAGAGGTGGTGGAGGATAGGGGGGCAATGCCAGCTGTGGCCGCCCTGGAGCCAGTGTTGGCGGCGGCTGTTAGGGTGGGGCAGTTACGGTGGATATGCCTCAGCCCTCTGCAGGCATGGCACCACATGCCAGCCGCAGACCAGAACACTTTATGGTCCTCCCCTTGGTGGGAGACGACACAACCTCCCTCCGTGACCTCCTCCCGGGTCAGACCGACAAAAACCTGTCGCCTGGAGGAGTATTCATGGCGGAGGGAGGGGTCCCGAAGGCAGAGCATCAGCGGCGTCACCCCAGACCTGACCTCCCCCAGTAGGCTGACATGTTGGGGGGGGGGGGGGGGGGGCAGGACGTTGGAGAGAACGACATGTTCGGCAGAGGCGGGTCCACCGCCACGTGTGTCCCGCCCACCATGAGCCCCCCTTCCAGGGCTCGGTGGACCGCTTGCTCGGCCCGCAGGAAAAACACGGCCTTGCCGTACTTCCTTGAGGCGGCGACGATGGCCGAGGGGCCGACGACCCCGGCCATCACACGGGTGCACGCCTCGATCATCAGGGTGGGGTGAGCATAACATTTGACCCCAAGTTTCTGCGTTAGTGGGCGGAAGGGCAAGGGGGCTGCGGAGGCAGCGGAAGGTCGAGAGGCTGCCGCCCCCGCCTAGGTTCTTGGCCGCCCTGCCCCTGGCAGGGTGGGGGATGCCCCTGAGGTACAGGCCATACCCACCCCTGGTACGGCCCGGCCGTGCAATTGAGATCAGGGTAGTAGGGGGGCGGGGAAGGGGGGAGAGGGGAGGGGAGGTGAAGGATGTGGCCTCACAACAGCAGGTGCCACAAGGGAAAGGTGCTGCAGGGCAACAGCAGAGCGAGGCAGCGTTCTTCAGCCCTGGAGGGGCCTAAAATAATGTCCCAAGCTGCCCCAACCCCCCCACAGGTGGTGAAAAGGCGGACGGACGACACTCTTCAGCCCGGTGGGAGCCCGAAACAAAGTCCTTTGTCTTCACAGCAGCCCAGGTGGTCCCACTCCCACGTCAGGCAGAGGGCTGGGAGGAGAGAAGGTGGGGCAGGTAAGGGTTGGGGGTTGGGGAGGAGGCAGAAACAACAGGACGCAGAGCAGCTTTGAGCCCCGAGTCCAAGTTAAAGCTCTTACTTTGGTTAATTCACTTCAAAATTGCTGTTTGGGATGAGAAGATGGTGAGTTTTCAATCAGCTTTAAACAGAGGTTCTACTTGCAGCTGGAGCTTGTTAATTAGTTTAGGCTAGTTTTCAGACGAGAGAGTCATAGAACATACAATGCAGAATGAGGCCATTTGGCCCATCGAGTCTGCACCGACCCACTTAAGCCCTCACTTCCACCCTATCCCCGTAACCCAATAACCCCTCCTAATCTTTTTGGACACTAAGGGCAATTTATCATTGGCCAATTCACCTAACCTGCACATCTTTGGGGGAGGACGTGCAGACTCCAAACAGCCAGTGACCCAGTGGGGAATCGAACCTGGGACCCTGGCGCTGTGAAGCCACAGTGCTAACCAGTTGTGTTACCGTGCTGCCCAATGAGAGTTTGGTGACTGAGGGAGTTGGGTGATGAGGGAGCAAGGTGCTCCTTTCATTTGTTTCCTTCACTTCCTCAAAGAGCGTGAAGGAGCTGGGAGTTTACAGAGAGTGCAGCTGACTGGGAGCAGAGTCGGAGGGCGGAGTGAGAACAAAGAACGAAGAACAAAGAAAAGTACAGCACAGGAACAGGCCCTTCGGCCCTCCAAGCCTGTGCCGACCATGCTGCCCGTAAAAACTAAAATCTTCTACACTTCCTGGGTCCATATCCCTCTATTCCCATCCTATTCATGTATTTGTCAAGATGCCCCTTAAACGTCACTATCGTCCCTGCTGTCATAATATGTACTCATGTATATACTGAAGTGCAGACAGGCAGTGATTGACATACAGGACGACCAATAAGCACACAACACAGTGCAGCCAATCACCACTATAAAGCCAGAGGGCACTAGGTTTCCCGCTCTCTCGGGACCCAGCTACCGAGACAGTCAGAGTCCTCGAGCTAGTACAGTGCAAACACCATGCGGTAGCTAGTAAGTCTGGTCAGGCTAGTACAAGGTCTCCAGTCAGATCAGTATGGTGTCAACCCACAGCTGAACATGTATATCAGTTCTATAGTTGAATAAAACAGTGTTGGATTTTCTCCAGTGTTAGACATCTGCTCCTAGCTTCCCTGCATCAAGTGCAGTCCACATCGAACCAGTCAGCCTAACACATCATGGTCCAGGAGTAATACTGATATTGACGGTCCTACCTCGAGTGAATCAGCATTGACCAGCAAGCAGCCATCCGGTGAAATGGAAAACATCCAGCCTCCTCCGCAGTTCCGACTCCCTTCGGCAGCAGCTCCTGAAAGTCAAACAGTTGGCCCTCACTGTCGCTACCTAGAAGGGCTTGAGGTTCATAAGGAGGAGGTGTTATCTATTTTCACACTTTCCAGAATTGCTAAGTCACCTGGGCCGGATGGGATTTATCCTAGGATTCTCTGAGAAGCTAGGGAGGAGATTGCTGAGCCTTTGGCCTTGATCTTCAAGTCATCTTTGTCTACAGGAATAGTGCCAGAAGACTGGAGGATAGCAAATGTTGTCCCCTTGTTCAAGAAGGGGAGTAAAGATAACCCCGGTAACTATAGACCAGTGAGCCTTACTTCTGTTGTGGGAAAAATCTTGGAAAGGTTTATAAGAGATAGGGTGTATAATCATCTGGAAAGGAATAATTTGATTAGAGATAGTCAACACGGTTTTGTGAAGGGTAGGTCGTGCCTCACAAACCTTATTGAGTTCTTTGAGAAGGTGACCAAACAGGTGGATGAGGGTAAAGACGTTGATGTGGTGTATATGGATTTCAGTAAAGCATTTGATAAGGTTCCCCATGGTAGGCTACTGCAGAAAAGATTCAGGGTGATTTAGCAGTTTGGATCAGAAATTGGCTAGCTGGAAGAAGACAAAGGGTGGTGGTTGATGGGAAATGTTCAGACTGGAGTCCAGTTACTAGTGGTGTACCACAAGGATCTGTTTTGGGGCCACTGCTCTTTGTCATTTTTATAAATGACCTGGAGGAGGGCGTAGAAGGATGGGTGAGTAAATTTGAAGATGACACTAAAGTCGGTGGAGTTGTGGACAGTGCGGAAGGATGTTACAAGTTACAGAGGGACATAGATAAGCTGCAGAGCTGGGCTGAGAGGTGGCAAATGGAGTTTAATGTAGAGAAGTGTGAGGTGATTCACTTTGGAAGGAATAACAGGCAGACAGACTACTGGGCTAATGGTAAGATTCTTGGCAGTGTGGGTGAGCAGCGAGATCTCGGTGTCCATGTACATAGATCCCTGAAAGTTGCCACCCAGGTTGAGAGGGTTGTTAAGAAGGCGTACGGTGTGTTAGCTTTTATTGGTAAAGGAATTGAGTTTAGGAGCCATGGGGTCATGTTGCACCGAAACAACACTCTGGTGCGGCCGCATTTGGAGTATTGCGTGCAATACTGGTCGCCGCATTATAGGAAGGATGTGGAAGCATTGGAAAGGGTGCAGAGGAGATTTACCAGAATGTTGCCTGGTATGGAGGGAAGATCTGATGAGGAAAGGCTAAGGGACTTGAGGCTATTTTTTCGTTAGAGAGAAGGTTAAGAGGTGACTTAATTGAGGCATACAAGATGATCAGAGGATTGGATAGGGTGGACAGTGAGAGCCTTTTTCCTCGGATGGTGATGTCTAGCACGAGGGGACATACCTTTAAATTGAGGGCGATAGATATAAGACAGATGTCAGAGGTAGGTTCTTTACTCAGAGAGTAGTAAGGGCGTGGAATGCCCTGCCTGCAACAGTAGTGGACTCGCCAACACTAAGGGCATTCAAATGGTCATTGGATAGACATATGGACAATAAGGGAATAGTGTAGATGGGCTTTAGTGTGGTTTCACAGGTCGGCACAACATCGAGGGCCGAAGGGCCTGAATGTTCTATGTTCTATCGAGACGTGCGTTGTCCATGAGCATACTAAGAATCGTTACTCCCACATCAGGGCGGCAGAAACTGCGAAGCTGGCCTCCCACGAGGCGGAAGGGGTGCAGGCCATTGCACAGCTGCAGGGCCTGAGCATCAAGGAGAGTGGCCATTTCGCGCGGTTTTCCAGGGTCTCTGCGCATGCGCGCCAAGACCGAGTGGACGCCGAGGCCGACAACCCAACTGCGCAGGTGCGCATGTCGACCGATCGCACTGCGCGATGGCGCACGGAACACCCTGACGTCGGCGTCATGACGTGTCCGAATTGTGGCTCCGCCCATTTAAAGTGGAAATGTCCGGCAAAAGACGGCGGCGTCTACAGTGTGGCAAGCTTGGCCACTACGCAGCCCTTTGCAGATCTGCTCCACCGCTCAGCAGCCAGCGATCCCAGCTGCGGCGCAGAAGTGTCCGCTCAATACAACAAGGCATGCCAGATTCCGATCCCGACAGCCCAACGGACCCTGATGCTGAGTGCCTCAAGTCCCCATCCCGGGTGGGCATCATAACTACACATGCGCTGCCTTCCACCACAACAGCACAATGCCTATCCATCCTCAGTGTGGATCCCAACGACGAGTGGTGTGCTGTCCTCACAGTTAACAAGGCTCGCATCCGGTTCAAACTGGACACCGGCGCATTGGCGAACCTCATCTCAAAATCCGACCTCGACACCATCCGCGCCAGACCAAGCATTCTTCCACCGCCTGCCAGCTCCTTGACTACAATGGCAATGCCATAGCCGCCAGTGGCTCCTGTCAACTGGGGGTATCCAACAAGGCGATCAAGGCGACGCTGCGGTTTGACATCGTCGGGCCTGACGGAGCGTCCCTGCTCAGTGCTCGAGCCTGCAAGCTCCTGAACCTGGTTCAGCGCGTCCACACCATGTCATCATCACCGGCGACGGCCTCGCCTGATGGAAACTTGCAAGCCGACATAGATGACATTATCACGCAGTACACAGTGTATTCGATGGAATGGGCACGCTCCCATACCGATATAAAATCCTGCTCAAGCCGAATGCCACCCCTGTAATCCATGCACCACGCCGGGTGCCGGCACCCCTCAAGGATCGTCTGAAGAAGCACTTACAGGACCTCCAAGACCAGGGCATCATCTCGAAGGTCACAGAGCCAACAGACTGGGTCAGCTCCACGGTCTGCGTAAAGAAGCCGTCAGGGGAGCTTTGCACTTGCATTGACCCGAAGGATCTAAACCGCAACATCATGCGGGAACATTACCCGATACCAAAATGTGAAGAGTTGACCAGTGAAATAGCTAATGCCAAATTCTTTACTAAGCTGGACGCCTCCAAGGGTTTTTGGCAAATACAGCTCAACGCGTCCAGTCGCAAGCTGTGCACGTTCAACACCCCGTTCAGTCGCTACTGCTACAACCGGATGCCCTTTGGTATCATATCTGCCTCCGAAGTATTTCACCACATCATGGAGCAGATGATGGAGGGCATCGAGGGGGTGCGAGTATACGTGGGCGATGTCATTATCTGGTCCACAACGCCCCAGGAACACATCGCTCGCCTCAAGCAGGTATTCCAGAGAATTCATAAACATGGTCTCCAGCTGAACAGGGCCAAGTGCTCATTTGGTCAATCGGGTATTAAGTTCCTGGGTGACCACATCTCGCGGCAGGGCGTGCGGCCAGATGCTGACAAGGTCTTGTCGACGCCATGAAGGCAGTCCTCCGCTTCCTCGGGATGGTCAACTTCCTCGGGAAATTCATTCCCAATATGGCATCTCACACCACGGCCCTCCGCCATCTCGTCAAGAAGTCGACGGAATTCCACTGGCTGCCCATGAAGAGGAATGGCGTGAGCTGAAAGAAAGCACTTTGGATTTCGGCGGGAGCGGTGCGCAAGGGATTTCTGGGAGGTAAGTTTTTACTTTAAAAACACTTACCTGGTCCCGTTTCTGTTCTTCTTTTCTGTTTCATTTTTTATTTTATTTTTTTTAATATAAGGCGGGAACCGGAAGTTCGACTTCTGGGAAGGCCCCCCCCCCCCAACCAATAAATTCTGGTGGCGAGGAAACCCGAGACACTACACGTGTAGTGTCTCCCACCCGCCCTCCTCCTCTAACCTAATAATAAGACCCATTGGTGTGAGGTAAGTGCCATATTATTATAATATATTTTTATTTAATTTTTAAAAATTATATTCATTAACCAGAACTTGGTTGGAGGTTAGAGGGATGGCAGGGAAGGGAGTGCAATGTTCCTCCTGCAGGATGTTTGAGGTGAGGGATGCCGTTCGTGTCCCTGCTGATTTTACCTGCAGGAAGTGCTGCCATCTCCAGCTCCTCCAAGACCGAGTTAGGGAACTGGAGCTGGAGTTGGATGAACTTCGGATCATTCGGGAGGCAGAGGGGGTCATAGGAGACTTAATAGAGGCATACAAAATGATCAGGGGGTTAGATAGGGTGGCTAGTGAGAGCCTTCTCCCGCGGATGGAAGTGGCTGGCACGAGGGGACATAGCTTTAAACTGAGGGGTAATAGCTATAGGACAGAGGTCAGAGGTAGGTTCTTTACGCAAAGAGTAGTGAGGCCGTGGAATGCCCTACCTGCAACAGTAGTGAACTCGCCAACATTGAGGGCATTTAAAAGTTTATTGGATAAGCATATGGATGATAATGGCATAGTGTAGGTTAGATGGCGTTTGTTTCGGTGCAACATCGTGGGCCGAAGGGCCTGTACTGTGCTGTATCGCTCTATGTTCTATAGATAGCAGCTTCAGGGAATTAGTCACACCAAAGATTGGAGATAGATGGGTAACTGTAAGAGGGACTGGGAAGTAGCAGTCAGTGCAGGGATCACCTGCGGTCGTTCCCCTGAGTAACAAGTATACCGCTTTGGATACTTGTGAGGGGGACGACTTAACAGGGGTAAGTCATGGGGTACGGGCCTCTGGCACGGAGTCTGTCCCTGTTGCTCAGAAGGGAAGGGGGGAGAGGAGCAGAGCATTAGTAATTGGGGACTCGATAGTCAGGGGCACAGATAGGAGATTTTGTGGGAGCGAGAGACTCACGTTTTGTATGTTGCCTCCCAGGTGCAAGGGTACGTGATGTCTCGGATCGTGTTTTCCGGGTCCTTAAGGGGGAGGGGGAGCAGCCCCAAGTCGTGGTCCACATTGACACGAACAACATAGGTAGGAAAGGGGACAAGGATGTCAGGCAGGCTTTCAGGGAGCTAGGATGGAAGCTCAGAACGAGAACAAACAGAGTTGTTATCTCTGGGTTGTTGCCCGCGCCACGTGATAATGAGATGAGGAATAGGGAGAGAGAGCAATTAAACACGTGGCTACAGGGATGGTGCAGGCGGGAGGGATTCAGATTTCTGGATAACTGGGGCTCTTTCTGGGGAAGGTGGGACCTCTACAGACAGGATGGTCTACATCTGAACCTGAGGGGCACAAATATCCTGGGGGGGGAGATTTGTTAGTGCTCTTTGGGGGGAGTTTAAACTAATACAGCAGGGGCATGGGAACCCGGATTGTAGTTTTAGGGTACGAGAGATTGAGAGTAGAGAGGTCAGGAGCACAGAATTGACTTCGCAGGAGGGGGCCAGTGTTCAGGTAGGTGGTTTGAAGTGTGTCTACTTCAATGCCAGGAGTATACGAAATAAGGTAGGGGAACTGGCAGCATGGGTTGATGCCTGGGACTTCGATGTTGTGGCCATTTCGGAGACATGGATAGAGCAGGGACAGGAATGGTTGTTGCAGGTTCCGGGGTTTAGGTGTTTTAGTAAGCTCAGAGAAGGAGGCAAAAGAGCGGGAGGTGTGGCACTGCTAGTCAAGAGCAGTATTACGGTGGCGGAGAGGATGCTAGATGGGGACTCATCTTCCGAGGTAGTATGGGCTGAGGTTAGAAACAGGAAAGGAAAGGTCACCCTGTTGGGAGTTTTCTATTGGCCTCCAAATAGTTCTAGGGATGTAGAGGAAAGGATGGCGAAGATGATTCTGGATAAGAGCGAAAGTAACAGGGTAGTTATTATGGGAGACTTTAACTTTCCAAATATTGACTGGAAAAGATATAGTTCAAGTACATCATGTCATGATATTCTTTTTTTTTTATAAATGTTTTATTGAAAATTTTTTCCCAAACAACAGTTTTTCCCCTCTTACAAAGCAAACGCAACAATAACAATACAGAAATTTTAAACAATACACAAGTAACAAAACCCCTTTATCTTTGACCTAAACTAAACCCCCCCCCCCCCCCCCCCTGGGTTGCTGCTGCTGGTCATCTGTCTTCCCTCTAACGTTCCCCTAGGTAGTCGAGATATGGCTGCCACCGCCTGGTGAACCCTTGAGCCGATCCTCTCAGGGCAAACTTTATCTGCTCCAGTTTAATGAACCCCGCCATATCATTTACCCAGGCCTCCAGTCCGGGGGGTTTCGCCTCCTTCCACATGAGTAGGATCCTGCGCCGGGCTACTAGGGACGCAAAGGCCACAACGTCGGCCTCTTTCGCCTCCTGCACTCCCGGCTCTTCCGCAACTCCAAATAGAGCTAACCCCCAGCTTGGTTTGACCCGGGCCTTCACCACCCGCGAAATCACTCCCGTCACTCCCTTCCAATACCCTTCCAGTGCCGGGCACGCCCAAAACATATGTGCGTGGTTTGCCGGGCTCCCGCCACACCTCCCACATTTGTCCTCCACTCCAAAGAACCTGCTCAACCTTGCTCCCATTATGTGTGCTCTATGTAGCACCTTAAATTGAATCAGGCTAAGCCTGGCGCATGAGGAAGAGGAATTTACCCTGCTTAGGGCATCAGCCCACATACCCTCCTCTATCTCCTCCCCTAGTTCTTCTTCCCACTTTCCTTTTAGTTCGCCCACCGACTCCTCCCCCTCTTCCCTCATCTCTCGGTAAATCTCTGACACCTTGCCCTCTCCGACCCACACCCCTGAAAGCACCCTGTCCTGTATCCCCTGTGTCGGGAGCAATGGAAATTCCCTCACCTGTTGTCTAGTAAATGCCCTCACCTGCATATATCTCAAGAAATTTCCCCGGGGCAACTTATACTTTTCCTCCAATGCTCCCAAGCTCGCAAAAGTCCCATCTATAAATAAATCTCCCACCCTCCTAATTCCCAACTGGAACCAGCTCTGAAATCCTCCATCCATTCTTCCTGGGGCGAACCTATGGTTGTTCCTGATTGGGGACCCCACCAGGGCTCCCCGCACCCCTCTCTGTCGCCTCCACTGTCCCCAGATATTCAATGTTGCCGCCACCACCGGGTTCGTGGTAAACTTTTTAGGTGAGATCGGTAGCGGCGCCGTCACCAGCGCCTCTAAACTCGTCCCTTTACAGGACTTTCTCTCCAGTCTTTCCCACGCCGCTCCCTCACCCTCCATCATCCATTTACGTATCATTGCCACATTGGCGGCCCAATAGTAATCGCCCAAGTTCGGTAGTGCCAATCCTCCTCTGTCCCTACTACGCTGAAGGAACCCCCTCCTTACTCTCGGAACTTTCCCTGCCCACACGAAGCTCGTGATGCTCCTGTCTATTTTATTAAAAAAGGTCTTAGTGATTAGTATAGGGAGACATTGAAATACAAATAAGAACCTCGGGAGGACCATCATCTTAATTGCTTGCACCCTGCCCGCCAGCGATAGAGGCTGCATGTCCCACCTCTTGAAGTCCTCCTCCATTTGTTCTACCAACCGTGTCAGATTAAGTCTGTGCAAGGTTCCCCAGCTCCTAGCGATCTGAATCCCCAGGTATCGGAAGTTTCTTTCCACTTTCCTTAGAGGCAAGCCTTCTATCTCTCTACTCTGGTCCCCTGGATGTATCACAAATAATTCACTCTTCCCCATGTTTAGCCTATACCCCGAGAAATCCCCGAACCCCCTCAAAATTCGCATAACCTCTATCATTCCCCCCGCTGGGTCCGACACGTATAACAATAGGTCATCCGCATATAACGAGACTCGGTGTTCTTCTCCCCCTCTAATCACCCCTCTCCATTTCCTGGAGTCTCTCAACGCCATGGCCAGAGGTTCAATTGCCAACGCGAACAACAATGGAGACAGCGGGCATCCCTGTCTTGTTCCCCTATATAGTCGGAAATACTCCGATCTATGTCGACCTGTAACTACGCTTGCCGTTGGAGCCCCATAAAGAAGTCTAACCCAGCTAATAAACCCGTTCCCAAACCCAAACCTCCTTAACACTTCCCATAAATACTCCCACTCCACCCTATCAAATGCCTTCTCTGCGTCCATTGCCGCCACTATCTCTGCCTCCCCCTCCACTGGGGGCATCATTATCACCCCTAATAGTCGTCGCACGTTAACATTCAGTTGTCTCCCTTTTACGAACCCTGTCTGATCTTCGTGCACCACCCCCGGGACACAGTCCTCTATCCTCGATGCCAGTACCTTTGCCAACAATTTGGCGTCCACGTTCAACAATGAAATGGGTCTATAGGACCCGCACTGCAACGGATCTTTATCCCTCTTCAAAATTAACGATATCGTCGCCTCCGACATCGTCGGGGGTAGAGTCCCCCCTTTCCTGGCCTCATTGAACGTCCTCACCATCAACGGGGCCAACAAGTCCACATATTTTCTGTAATACTCCACCGGGAACCCGTCTGGTCCTGGGGCCTTCCCTGCTTGCATGCTTCCCAGTCCCTTAATAACCTCGTCCACCCCAATCGGTGCCCCCAGGCCTACCACCCCCCGCTCCTCCACTTTCGGGAACCTCAATTGGTCCAGGAACTGCCGCATCCCCTCCTCTCCCTCTGGGGGTTGAGACCTATACAGTTCCTCATAGAAGGTCTTGAACACCTCATTTATCTTTCCTGCCCTTCGCACCGTGTCTCCCCTTTCGTCTCTAATTCCTCCTATTTCCCTCGCTGCTGCCCTCTTTCGCAATTGATGAGCCAACAGGCGACTCGCCTTTTCCCCATATTCATACCTCCTCCCCTGTGCCTTCCTCCACAGTACCTCCGCCTTTCTGGTGGTCAGAAGGTCAAATTCCGTCTGGAGTCGTCTCCTCTCCCTGTACAATTCCTCCTCCGGGGTCTCTGCAAATTCCCTATCCACCCTTAAAATCTCCCCCAGTAATCTTTCCCTTTCCTTGGCCTCTGTTTTCCTTTTGTGGGCCCCAATGGAGATCAGCTCTCCTCTGACCACCGCTTTTAGTGCTTCCCATACCACTCCCACAGGGACCTCGCCGTCGTCATTGACCTCCAGGTATCTCTCAATACACCCCCGCACTCTTGCACACACTCCCTCATCCGCCATCAGTCCCACATCTAATCGCCAGAGTGTTCTCTGCTCCCTTTCCTCTCCTAATTCCAGGTCCACCCAATGTGGGGCATGATCCGAAACCGCTATGGCTGAGTACTCAGCTTCTTCCACCCTAGAGATCAACGACCTTCCCAAAACAAAAAAATCTATCCGGGAGTACACTTTATGGACATGGGAGAAGAAGGAATACTCCCTAGCCCTAGGTCTAAGAAATCGCCATGGATCCACTCCCCCCATTTGGTCCATAAACCCCTTAAGTACCTTGGCCGCTGCCGGCCTTCTTCCGGTCCTTGAGCTGGATCTATCTAGCCCCGGGTCCAGCACCGTATTAAAGTCCCCTCCTAAAATCAAGTTTCCTACCTCCAGGTCCGGTATACGCCCCAGCATCCGTCTCATAAATCCCGCATCGTCCCAGTTTGGGGCATACACGTTAACCAACACGACCTCCATTCCCTCCAGCCTGCCACTCACCATTACATATCTACCTCCGCTATCTGCTACGATGTTCTTTGCTTCAAATGCGACCTGTTTCCCCACCAAAATGGCCACCCCTCTATTCTTTGCGTCCAGTCCTGAGTGGAACACCTGTCCCACCCATCCTTTCCTTAGCCTAACTTGGTCCGCCACCTTTAGGTGCGTCTCTTGGAGCATAACCACGTCTGCCCTTAGTCCTTTCAAATGCGCGAGCACTCGGGCCCTTTTTATCGGTCCGTTCAGGCCTCTCACGTTCCACGTGATCAGCCTCACTAGGGGGCTACCTGCCCCCCTCCCGTGTCGACTAGCCATTACCTTCTCTAGGCCAGTCCCATATCCCGCCTCCGCGCTCCCGCTCGCTCCCCCAGCGTCGCACACCATCCCCGCCCACCCACTCTTTAGCCATTTCCTTTTGGATTTCCGCAGCAGCAACCCAGTTGTCCCCCCCCCCCTTCTCCCTCCCTCCTCCCCTCCCCGCTAGATCTCTTTCTAGCTTGATTGCTCCCCCCATATTACTTCCGTAAGTCAGCTGACTTCAACTGACCCCGGCTACTCCTGCTCACTCCTCGACCTCCCCATGTGGGGAACTCCCATCCGCCTTGCGCCTGTCTTCCCGCCTTATTCTTTCTGGTGCGGGAACATCCCTTTACCTGACCCGCCTCTTATGGCGCAGCTCCCTTTCCCCTCCCCCTCCCCTTCCCCATTCTCCAACTATGTCCCGTCTTTCCCCCCTCACCGGCGCCCACATTTCCCCAATGTCTCCCCCTTCCCTGTTTACTTCTCAATTAACTTCCACCGTAACATTAACAATAACATTTCCTGCAGCATCAGTCCCTCAGTTCCGATCCAATTTCTCTTCTTTGATGAAGGTCCATGCTTCCTCCGCCGTCTCGAAATAATGGTGTCTCTCCTGATACGTGACCCATAGTCTTGCCGGCTGCAGCATCCCGAACTTCACCTTCCTTTTATGCAACACCTCTTTGGCTCGGTTGAAGCTCGCCCTCCTTCTCGCCACCTCCGCACTCCAATCCTGGTATACCCGTACCACTGCATTCTCCCATCTGCTACTCCGCACCTTTTTAGCCCATCTCAGGACCTCTTCTCTATCCTTAAGGCGGTAAAATCGCACGATTATCGCCCTGGGTGGTTCTCCCGCTTTTGGTCTTCTCGCCGGAATCCGATTTGCCCACTCCATCTCCAAGGGGCCCGTAGGGGCCTCAGCACCCATCAGTGAGCTCAGCATCGTACTTGCGTATGCTCCACAGTCCACTCCTTCCACACCCTCAGGGAGACCCAGTATCCGAAGGTTCTTCCTTCGCGCTCCATTTTCTAGGGCTTCGATCCTTTCAGTACACTTTTTATGAAGTGCCTCGTGCGTCTGTGTCTTAACCGCCAGGCCCAGGATCTCGTCCTCAATATCTGTCACCTTCTGCTCCACCACACGGAGCTCTGTCTCCTGGGTCTTTAATGTCTCCTTGAGCCCCTCAATTGCCTGTAGCAACGGGGTCAGCACCACCCTCTTCAGCAGCTCCACGCACCGTCTCACAATTTCATGCTCAGGCCCCCATGTCGCCTGCGCTTTCTCCGCCGCCATCTTGTACTTCTCTCTTTCTGACCCTTTGGTCGACGATTCCTCGCGCTGCAGCCGCCGCCGCCGGTTTTTTCCTCCTTCGTTTGGGGGGGACTCCCTTCTCACACGCCCCACACCGGGTTGCGTCGTCGAAAAATTCCCCGTTGAGGCTCTTAAAAGAGCCCGAAGGTCCGTCGGAGCTGGAGCCGCCGAAGCGTGCGGCTAGCTAGGCATCACCGCAACCGGAAGTCCCTTCAGTGGCCTTGATGAGGTCTTTTCACAGTTGTTCCCTCTGCTGCTAGAATTCACCTTTGATACAGGCCCTCAGGTCAGCTTGCAGCTTTAAGCTTGCCCTTCCCCCGCCTGCATGCTGGAAGAGGCCCTGTTTATCCTGTAGTTGCAGCCAAATCTTTCACTGTTTCTGCGTGTGTCTGGCAACCAAGAGACATACCCTTCCTGGGGGACACTGTCGGGGGAATATTGCCGCCTTCTTCCCACACCGGGAAATGTCAAACAAATGCCGTGGGGGCCCTGTAAAAGAGCCCAAAAGTCCGTTCCAAGCAGGAGCTGCCGAATATGCGACCTAGCTCTGCATAGCCGCACCCGGAAGATGTCATGATATTCAAACACACACATCATGATAGACACACCAACAGACAAATCAGAACACACGACACCACAACCAATCACAGAAAGATATAAAAGCACAAACTCGACACCCGGTGGTCAGTATTAGCTGGAGAGGAGGACCAGGACAGACCTGCTACACGACACACTCAGGGAGACAGCACGTGCAGAGTATCCAGAACGAACTGTATTATAAGAGTTAAAATAAAATAGCGTTGTACCACATACAACTGTGTTGGCTCATCTGTGCACCAGAACACCCAACACCACATGGTACAGGAGTGGATCGATACCTGCCGGCATACCTCAGTGTACACAGACAACCAGCAGTGCCCAGGCAAAATGATAGAGCTCCCGGTTCCGCAGCCGCTCCAGTGCCACGGCGCTCTCCGCGAAAACTGGCGGCGATTCCGGCAAGTGTCGAATTGTTCCTGGTGGCAGCTGAACTCCAAGACCTGGATGATAGCGAAAAAATTGAATTTCTCCTCACCATCGCCGGTGCAAGGGCAAGAGAAATATTCACAAGGTTCAGGTTCTTCAGGAAGCAGCAAAGGTACGATTACCAGGCAGTCCTGGACAAATTCTCCAAGTACTGTGAAGAAAACGCAATCCAATGGGCAAGTAAAGGTAAGAAAAGCTGCAGTACTCACCTCGTGGCTGGGATCCCGGAGCCCGAATGCCCAAATGCCGAAATCCCGGGCCTGAGAGAGGGCTGGGTCGAGGTCGGTGGCCATCTTGCTAAAGGTGTCGCGCTAGCACAGTTGCGCGAGCAGTGCGCAGAACCGGAAGTTTCGTTTGCGCATGCGCGAGATGCTGCGCATGCGCAGTCAAGAAAACGGCCATCGGTAAAGGAACAGCGATCTGAGCATGCGCAGTCGCTTCCTACGTGCTACATACCGAGCGTCAGGATGTCAGAGGCCCCAGACTGCACCAATTTAAAGGGACAACGTCCCAAATCCAATTTAAAAGGGAAACGTCCCAAATCAAAAAAACAAAAATCTGTTAAAGCTGTAAAACAACCTTCCCTCACCTGGAATGACAGCACATTGCCGCAAATTGACCCAGGAGATGAATTTGACCTCCGAAGAACAAGCAGTTACCTACGCACAAGCCGATGATTCAGACCTCGAATACTTCGATGACGATCTTTACAGTGTTTCCGGACCTCGCGAGGCCAATGATAGCTCCGTGGTCCTATACGGTCCAACACGAACCTTTCGTGTTGCACATTGGCGGCCCCCACATTGAATCCGACGCAGATGTGGATTCATTTTTCGGATTTGAGGATCTTCAATCCAGCAGATATGACGTTCCAACTTATCAGTACCGGATGATGCTGCAGCCTGACATTAACAGACAGGGAGCGGTGCAAGCACACGGAGAGCGCCCTGCTGCCACACAGAGCGTGGTCCACGTCCCGCTCAACGTTCCCGACTCTATGAAAGAAGACATGCAAGACTCCAGAGCGCAGTCCTCGCATGAACCAGAAGTGACTCCAGTGTCACAAGCCTCCACAGAGAGCTCGTGGACAGCCTCCACGATAGAAGCAACGCAAGACTCCAATGTGCGGTCCTTGCAGGAACAAGACCATGAGGGTCTAGCAACCTCTCCTGACCAACCAGCGGCAGACGATGCAAGTCTGCCATGCTCACGTGAACAGCAAGAAGGCTATAACAGCCTACCATGCTCCACTACACAGCAGCATGACCATGACGGTCTCTCATGCTACAATGAAGGGCACAGCGCTGAAGACTGTTCAAGCCCAACTGAAGACAAGCCAAAGGAATCGCCTCTTCCAAGCCCGAAGAAAAAAGGTTTATGCGCTGACCTTCAGGATCATTATAGCCAAACAGAGATTAATAATGCTGCACGGCCACAGAAGGATGCTGAGGATTTGCTAAAGAAATTAATTAAATGTTTAACTTGCAAGGAGCAGACTGAGAATTGCCAGTGTTTTAGTACGGATCGAAAAAATGGACAAGACATTGATCCTCAGGTAATGGAAATAACACAACCTGAATCATATCTACAGCAGGGACAAATATCTCCCTTCAACACAACGCCGCAAAGTCCCAACTTCGGAGACCAGCAGTTAGTCAGTAATGACTCTTCAAACCTTGAGGGGAACATTAATTGCATTGAACCTATACACACTCCACTGATAAATGAGCAGAACATTGGAGCAAGAATCCTGAGGACACCGACATCGAGTAGCCAGATAACGAATTAAAAACCCGCAGCAGTTTCAAGTGAACCAAGTGTGCTTTCCACTAATGGTGAAGATGCAGATAAGGTCGACCCGATTATCCATTGTACCACACTAACCCCAGTGATTAAGCAGTTATGTATGGGGAGCATAATGTGGGCAATTGAGAACAGTAAAAGAGAGACTGTGACCATGCCAGTCCCAGCAAAATCAGACCCAGAGACCATGAAAGCATGTACATTAGACAAAGATACATATGAGGTACCTGAGAAGAAAAGTGAAACGGAATGTTCTTTGGAAAATAGTACAATGTCGATAGAAACATTGGATCCTATATTCGGGACCATACATATGGGAGAATTTGGGGGTAATAAACAAGGTTCTGCAATGTCTGGGGGAAGATTTAAAATTCCAAAGAAGAAAAGCCCAAATGAAGGACAACGGCAAGACAATGACAGTCCACCGACATGGTGTGCACCACCAGATGAAAACTCTGACAATTTACCCAACCCTAGTGAACAGCAAGCTGCTAATGAGGATCTATCCACGGGATGTGAGACGAGTGACGACAGCATCCCACTTCCCATGCAAAAGGTGCAAGGTGACAGACCTCGCCTAGTGCGTACCGAGGCACTCGACGATCACGGTGGGACCACTGACGACTGCGGTGGCGGCGCACCGCTTCCACCCTCGATGGCTCGAGCCTCTCCACTGGTTGGTGCATTCCTGCATGTTCTGACTCCAGAAGTGCAGCTTCAGGGAATCTCGGCTGCCTCCAGTGAACCTGCTGGGACTCCGGACGGGGAGCATCGACGGAAGGCAGACCGGACTCCAGATGGGGAGCAGCCAAGCGCCGACTCTGATTCGCGCACGCCAGACCTTGCTCCGGACGGGCGGTGTCGCGGCCTCGGTGATGGCACGCTCAGGGTGACGGCGGATGCCACGGCGACAGGGAATGGATCGCGTGGCAGTCCCACTGGGTTGGCAGTGGCGACCAGCACCGGCGGTCCAAGACGGACACACCAATTCGCGCCATCGCCAGACGTTGATGCGAGCAACAATTCTCTCTCCAAGGCGACATTTCTCTGCGGAGTCGCCCTTCCGGCACAGCAGGTGGCCGCAACCAGCATGCACGGTCTCGGCCAACTTCCACATCTGGCACAGTCATCGCCTTGCATATTAGTGATGGTGCTACTTCGATGGCAACGACCCATCGGCTACAAGATGCCGTCCACCACAAACATAAAAAGAAAAAAGACTCCACCTTGTTCCTGGCATGCAGGGCGGATGGATTGGTGCGTAGGCGCAATCAGCGAGCTTTGCGCCGCCTTCCACGCTCGCAACTGAACCGTACGCACACGCCGGATCCTCCACTGGTTCCCAAGGATGACTTCGTGGAGATGCCACGGATCATGCCCCTTCCATCGCCACCAGAACCAAACCACAGCCAAGGCAACACTAACAAAGATGTTGAATGTTATATTTGCACGAATGAAAAACCAAGCACTGCACGAAGTACAACAAATGGAAAAGTAGAGACTTCGGCAACAGCATCACCTCCAACAGTCCAAGGTGAACCAGTGTGACCCCAAATCTCCACAGCTGAACCGGCTTGAGGACCAGCCTATTCTTGAGGCGGTCACCCATTAGACTGGACTTATAACGCTGTTCATACGTTCAAAAAGTCAAACACTTCTGTATTATAACCTGTTGTTGTTTATTGTTCCAGATATCGTCTGACCGGACCACTGTTCAAGTTTTTTTTTCTCGCATTCATGTTTTGTTATGGTACAACCTTGTTAGTCTGACGCACCCGACATCGCCCCATGTAAATAGTTACGTCATATACACACGCACACACTCTTAGATGCACTCACGAAACGATTATATTTATAACCACGTAGGCACATATCTTTGTAAAAAGGGGGGATGTCATGATATTCAAACACACACATCATGATAGACACACCAACAGACAAATCAGACCACAACCAATCACAGAAAGATATAAAAGCACAAACACGACACCCGGTGGTCAGTATTAGCTGGAGGAGGAGGACCAGGACAGACCTGCTACACGACACACTCAGGGAGACAGCACGTGCAGAGTATCCAGAACGAACTGTATTCTAAGAGTTAAAATAAAATAGAGTTGTACCACATACAACTGTGTTGGCTCATCTGTGCACCAGAGCACCCAACACCACACATCAGATGGGTCATTTTTTGTGCAATGTGTGCAGGAGGGTTTCCTGACACAATATGTTGACAGGCCAACAAGAGGAGAGGCCACATTGGATTTGGTTTTGGGTAATGAACCAGGCCAGGTGTTAGATTTGGAGGTAGGTGAGCACTTTGGGGACAGTGACCACAATTCGGTGACGTTTACGTTAATGATGGAAAGGGATAAGTATACACCGCAGGGCAAGAGTTATAGCTGGGGAAAGGGCAATTATGATGCCATTAGACTCATGACTTGGGGGGGATAAGGTGGAGAAGTAGGCTGCAAGTGTTGGGCACACTGGATATGTGGAGCTGGTTTAAGGAACAGCTACTGCGTGTTCTTGATAAATACGTACCGGTCAGGCAGGGAGGAAGGCGTCGAGCGAGGGAACCGTGGTTTACCAAAGAAGTGGAATCTCTTGTTAAGAGGAAGAAGGAGGCCTATGTGAAGATGAGGTGTGAAGTTTCAGTTGGGGCGATGGATAGTTACAAGGTAGCGAGGAAGGATCTAAAGAGAGAGCTAAGACGAGCAAGGAGGGGACATGAGAAGTATTTGGCAGGTAGGATCAAGGAAAACCCAAAAGCTTTCTATAGGTATGTCAGGAATAAAAGAATGACTAGGGTAAGAGTAGGGCCAGTCAAGGACAGGGATGGGAAGTTGTGTGTGGAGTCTGAAGAGATAGGAGAGATACTAAATGAATATTTTTCGTCAGTATTCACTCAGGAAAAAGATAATGTTGTGGAGGAGAATGCGGAGACCCAGGCTATTAGAATAGATGGCATTGAGGTACGTAGGGAAAAAGTGTTGGCAATTCTGGACAGGCTGAAAATAGATAAGTCCCCGGGGCCTGATGGGATTTATCCTAGGATTCTCTGGGAAGCCAGGGAAGAGATTGCTGGGCCTTTGGCTTTGATTTTTATGTCATCATTGGCTACAGGAAGAGTGCCAGAGGACTGGAGGATAGCAAATGTGGTCCCTTTGTTCAAAAAGGGGAGCAGAGACAACCCCGGCAACTATAGACCGGTGAGCCTCACGTCTGTTGTGGGTAATGTCTTGGAGGGGATTATAAGAGACAAGATTAATAATCATCTAGATAGGAATAATATGATTAGGGATAGTCAGCATGGCTTTGTGAAGGGTAGGTCAACAACAAACAACAAAGAACAAAGAAATGTACAGCACAGGAACAGGCCCTTCGGCCCTCCAAGCCCGTGCCGACCATACTGCCCGACTAAACTACAATCTTCTACCCTTCCTGGGTCTGTATCCTTCTATTCCCATCCTATTCATATATTTGTCAAGATGCCCCTTAAATGTCCCTATCGTCCCTGCTTCCACTACCTCCTCCGGTAGCGAGTTCCAGGCACCCACTACCCTCTGCGTAAAAAACTTGCCCCTCTCACCTTAAACCTATGCCCCCTAGTAATTGACCCCTCTACCCTGGGGAAAAGCCTCTGACTATGTCTATGCCCCTCATAATTTTGTAGACCTCTATCAGGTCTCCCCTCAACCTCCTTCGTTCCAGTGAGAACAAACCGAGTTTATTCAACCGCTCCTCATAGCTTATGCTCTCCATACCAGGCAACATTCTGGTAAATCTCTTCTGCTCCCTCTCTAAAGCCTCCACATACTTCTGGTAGTGTGGCGACCAGAATTGAACACTATACTCCAAGTGTGGCCTAACTAAGGTTCTATACAGCTGCAACATGACTTGCCAATTCTTATACTCAATGCCCCGGCCAATGAAGGCCAGCATGCCGTATGCCTTCTTGACTACCTTCTCCACCTGTGTTGCCCCTTTCAATGACCTGTGGACCTGTACTCCTAGATCTCTTTGACTTTCAATACTCTTGAGGGTTCTACCATTCACTGTATATTCCCTACCTGCATTAGACCTTCCAAAATGCATTACCTCACATTTGTCCGGATTAAACCCCATCTGCCATCTCTCCGCCCAAGTCTCCAGACAATCTAAATCCTGCTGTATCCTCAGACAGTCCTCATCGCTATTCGCAATTCCACCAACCTTTGTGTCGTCTGCAAACTTACTAATCAGACCAGTTACATTTTCCTCCAAATCATTTATATATACTACAAAGAGCAAAGGTCCCAGCACTGATCCCTGTGGAACACCACTGGTCACAGCCCTCCAATTAGAAAAGCATCCCTCCATTGCTACCCTCTGCCTTCTATGGCCTAGCCAGTTCTGTATCCACCTTGCCAGTTCACCCCTGATCCCGTGTGACTTCACCTTTTGTACTAGTCTACCATGAGGGACCTTGTCAAAGGCCTTACTGAAGTCCATATAGACAACATCTACTGCCCTACCTGCATCAATCATCTTAGTGACCTCCTCGAAAAACTCTATCAAGTTAGTGAGACACGACCTCCCCTTCACAAAACCGTGCTGCCTCTCACTAATACGTCCATTTGCTTCCAAATGGGAGTAGATCCTGTCTCTAAGAATTCTCTCCAGTAATTTCCCTACCACTGACGTAAGGCTCACCGGCCTGTAGTTCCCGGGATTATCCTTGCTACCCTTCTTAAACAGAGGAACAACATTGGCTATTCTCCAGTCCTCCGGGACATCCCCTGAAGACAGCGAGGATCCAAAGATTTCTGTCAAGGCTTCAGCAATTTCCTCTCCAGCCTCCTTCAGTATTCTGGGGTAGATCCCATCAGGCCCTGGGGACTTATCTACCTTAATATTTTTTAAGACACCCAACACCTCGTCTTTTTGGATCACAATGTGACCCAGGCTATCTACACCCCCTTCTCCAGACTCAACATCTACCAATTCCTTCTCTTTGGTGAATACTGATGCAAAGTATTCATTTAGTACCTCGCCCATTTCCTCTGGCTCCACACATAGATTCCCTTGCCTATCCTTCAGTGGGCCAACCCTTTCCCTGGCTACCCTCTTGCTTTTTATGTACGTGCAAAAAGCCTTGGGATTTTCCTTAACCCTATTTGCTAATGACTTTTCGTGACCCCTTCTAGCCCTCCTGACTCCTTGCTTAAGTTCCTTCCTACTTTCCTTATATGCCACACAGGCTTCGTCTGTTCCCAGCCTTTTAGCCCTGACAAATGCCTCCTTTTTCTTTTTGACGAGGCCTACAATATCACTCGTCATCCAAGGTTCCCGAAAATTGCCGTATTTATCTTTCTTCCTCACAGGAACATGCCGGTCCTGTATTCCTTTCAACTGACACTTGAAAGCCTCCCACATGTCAGATGTTGATTTGCCCTCAAACATCCGCCCCCAATCTATGTTCTTCAGTTCCCGCCTAATATTGTTATAATTAGCCTTCCCCCAAGTTAGCACATTCATCCTCGGACCACTCTTATCCTTGTCCACCAGTACTTTAAAACTTACTGAATTGTGGTCACTGTTACCGAAATGCTCCCCTACTGAAACATCTACCACCTGGCCGGGCTCATTCCCCAATACCAGGTCCAGTACCGCCCCTTCCCTAGTTGGACTGTTTACATATTGTTTTAAGAAGCCCTCCTGGATGCTCCTTACAAACCCCGCCCCGTCTAAGCCCCTGGCGCTAAGTGAGTCCCAGTCAATATTGGGAAAGTTGAAGTCTCCCATCACCACAACCCTGTTGTTTTTACTCTTTTCCAAAATCTGTCTACCTATCTGCTCCTCTATCTCCCGCTGGCTGTTGGGAGGCCTGTAGTATACCCCCAACATTGTGACTGCACCCTTCTTATTCCTGATCTCTACCCATACAGCCTCACTGCCCTCTGAGGTGTCCTCTCGCAGTATAGCTGTGATATTCTCCCGAACAAGTAGCGCAACTCCACCTCCCCTTTTACATCCCCCTCTATCCCGCCTGAAACATCTAAATCCTGGAACGTTTAGCTGCCAATCCTGCCCTTCCCTCAACCAGGTCTCTGTAATGGCAACAACATCATAGTTCCAAGTAGTAATCCAAGCTCTAAGTTCATCTGCCTTACCCGTAATGCTCCTTGCATTAAAACATATGCACTTCAGGCCACCAGACCCGCTGTGTTCAGCAACTTCTCCCCGTCTGCTCTGCCTCAGAGCCACACTGTCCCTATTCCCTAGTTCTCCCTCAATGCTCTCACCTTCTGACCTATTGCTCCCGTGCCCACCCCCCTGCCATACTAGTTTAAACCCTCCTGTGTGCCAAATGTGAGGTCATGCCTCACAAACCTTATAGAGTTGTTTGAGAAGGTGACTGAACAGGTAGACGAGGGTAGAGCAGTTGATGTGGTGTATATGGATTTCAGTAAAGCGTTTGATAAGGTTCCCCACGGTAGGCTATTGCAGAAAATACGGAGGCTGGGGATTGAGGGTGATTTAGAGATGTGGATCAGAAATTGGCTAGCTGAAAGAAGACAGGTGGTTGATGGGAAATGTTCAGAATGGAGTTCAGTTACAAGTGGCATACCACAAGGATCTGTTCTGGGGTAGTTGCTGTTTGTTATTTTTATCAATGACCTAGAGGAGGACGCAGAAGGGTGGGTGAGTAAATTTGCAGACGAGACTAAAGTCGGTGGTGTTGTCGACAGTGCGGAAGGATGTTGCAGGTTACAGAGGGACATAGATAAGCTGCAGAGCTGGGCTGAGAGGTGGCAAATGGAGTTTAATGGAGAGAAGTGTGAGGTGATTCACTTTGGAAGGAATAACAGGAATGCGGAATATTTGGCTAATGGTAAAGTTCTTGGAAGTGTGGATGAGCAGAGGGATCTAGGTGTCCATGTACATAGATTCCGGAAAGTTGCCACCCAGGTTGATAGGGTTGTGAAGAAGGCCTATGGAGTGTTGGCCTTTATTGGTAGAGGGATTGAGTTCCGGAGTCATGAGGTCATGTTGCAGCTGTACAAAACTCTGGTACGGCCGCATTTGGAGTATTGCGTACAGTTCTGGTCACCGCATTATAGGAAGGACGTGGAAGCTTTGGAGCGGGTGCAGAGGAGTTTTACCAGGATGTTGCCTGGTATGGAGGGAAGATCTTATGAGGAAAGGCTGATGGACTTGAGGTTGTTTTCGTTGGAGAGAAGAAGGTTAAGAGGAGACTTAATAGAGGCATACAAAATGATCAGGGGGTTGGATAGGGTGGACAGTGAGAGCCTTCTCCCGCGGATGGAAATGGCTGGCACGAGGGGACGTAGCTTTAAACTGAGGGGTAATAGATATAGGACAGAGGTCAGAGGTAGGTTCTTTACGCAAAGAGTAGTGAGGCCATGGAATGCCCTACCTGCTACAGTAGTGAACTCGCCAACATTGAGGGCATTTAAAAGTTTATTGGATAAACATATGGATGATAAGGACATAGTGTAGGTTAGATGGCTTTTGTTTTTTGACTTCCCATGTCGGTGCAACATTGTGGGCCGAAGGGTCTGTACTGCGCTGTATCGTTCTATGTTCTATGTTCTAAAGCTCACCACAGCCCCGGTTCTCACGTTCTTCGACCCAACCAAGGAAACCAAGATATCAACCAATGCAAGCCAGGACGGCATTGGGGCGGTGCTCCTTCAGCGAGATGACTCCTCGTCCCGGGCTCCAGTGGCGTCTGCCTCCAGGGCCATAACGCCCACTGAGCAACGGTACGCTCAGGTTGAGAAGGAGTGTCTGGGTCTCCTGACAGGGATAGTCCAGTTTCACAACTACGTTTATGGCCTGCCAAAATTCACAGTGGAAACGCACCACAGGCCTCTAGTCCATATAATCCAGAAGGATTTAAATGACATGACACCTCGGTTACAGCGAATTCTTCTTAAGCTACGTCGCTACGACTTCGAACTTGTCTATACGCCAGGCAAAGAGCTGATCGTTGCAGATGCCCTATCCAGGTCCATCACCACATAGAAGCCCAAGTGCAGTTGTGTGCCACCCACCTTCCGGCCTCTGACGAACGGGTGGTCCAAATTCGTGAGGAGACGGCCAAGGATCCTCTGCTGCAGTGTGTGATGCAGCACCTCAGCAATGGCTGGTAGAAGGGACAATGTCCCCAGTTCTATAATGTAAAAGACGACCTGACGGTGGTGGGGGGAATCCTTCTGAAACTCGACAGGATCGTAATTGCTCAGAGCATGCGGGCTATAGTGCTGGGCCAACTCCATGAGGGTCACCTTGGGGTCGAAAAATGCCGACGCAGAGCTCGGGAGGCGGTCTATTGGCCGGGCATCAGCCAGGACTTTGCTGACGGTCCTCAACTGCCCTACCTGTCGGAAGTTTCAGAAGGATTCCCTCCACCACCGTCAGGTCCTCTTTTCCAGCTCAACCAAAAGAAACATTGCAGCAGCACAAGATCGTGATCTCACCGTGGTCCAAAGTAGGTGTAGACCTTTTCCACGCCAAGGGACGCGAGTACGTACACTTGTTCGACTACTTCTCCAGTTACCCAGAGGTGGTGAAACTGTCCGACCTCACATCAAAGGCAGTAATCAAAGCCAGGCATGGGATTCCGCTCACGGTAATGAGCGACAGCGGTCCTTGCTTTTACAGCCAGGAATGGTCTGATTTTGCACAACTTCCGTCACATAACCTCCAGTCCCCACTACCCGCAGTCAAACGTGAAGGCCTAGAAAGGGGTCCATATTGTAAAGCGGTTGCTGTGCAAAGCTGCAGATTCAGGCTCTGACTTCAACCTGGCGATGCTGGCGTACAGGGCAACCCCACTGTCCACTGGGTTGTCTCCAGTGCAGATGCTCATGAATCGCACTCTGAGGACCACAGTTCCAGCCATCCATGTTCCCGACCTTGACCACCTCACGGTCTTACAGAAAATGCAGCAGTCACGGGCCCAACAGTAGGCCACGTACGATGCTCATGCCGCGGATCTACCCGAGCTGGCCCCCAATGATCATGTTCGTGTCCAGTTGCCTGAGGGCGGCTGGTCAGCCACAGCTGTTGTGATCAAACAAGTGGCCCCAAGATCGTTCCTTGTCCGCATGGCTGATGGCTCCCTGCTACGGCGCAACAGACGGGCACTGCGAAGAGTTCCACGCCCGCTACCTGACCGAAGTGCCCCGCCGCCTCCGATGCTTCCTCCGGACGTACCCTACCACGAGGCCACCGATCTACCAGCAATCCTGCCGGCCCACTCGACCACCGCGATGGCAGCGATCCCACCTATCCACGTGCAGGCGGCTCCTGACCCACCTCTGCGGCGATCGACAAGAATTTGTCGCCCACCATAAAGACTGAATCTGTAGACTGAACTCTTGTACATTTTGTGACTTCATCGCTTTAACCTCGGTAAATATTGTTTCGTTTGCCATGTAACTGCACTATCGACACCTTCCTATGTAGATACGTTCATCTAGACACCTTTTGTATATACGCTCACACACCCTAGTATTTATTAATCTTAAAAAAAAAAGGGGGGGAGATGTCATAATATCCACTCATGTATATACTGAAGCACAGACAGGCAGTGATCGACATACAGACCGACCAATAAGCACACAACACAGTGCAGCCAATCACCAGACAGGACACTACCACTATAAAGCCTGTGTACAGTTCTGGTCGCCTCATTTTAGGAAGGATGTGGAAGCTTTGGTAAAGGTGCAAAGGAGATTTACCAGGATGTTACCTGGAATGGAGAGTAGGTCTTACGAGGAAAGGTTGAGGGTGCTAGGCCTTTTCTCATTAGAACGGAGAAGGATGAGGGGCGACTTGATAGAGGTTTATAAGATGATCAGGGGAATAGATACAGTAGACAGTCAGAGACTTTTTCCCCGGGTGGAACAAACCATTACAAGGGGACATAAATTTAAGGTGAAAGGTGGGAGATATAGGAGGGATATCAGAGGTAGGTTCTTTACCCAGAGAGTAGTGGGGGCATGGAATGCACTGCCTGTGGAAGCAGTTGAGTCAGAAACATTAGGGACCTTCAAGCAGCTATTGGATAGGTACATGGATTACGGTTAAATTATATAGTGTAGATTTATTTGTTCTTAAGGGCAGCACGGTAGCATTGTGGATAGCACAATTGCTTCACAGCTCCAGGGTCCCAGGTTCGATTGCGGCTTGGGTCACTGTCTGTGCGGAGTCTGCACGTCCTCCCCGTGTCTGCGTGGGTTTCCTCCGGGTGCTCCGGTTTCCTCCCACAGTCCAAAGATGTGCAGGGTAGGTGGATTGGCCATGATAAATTGCCCTTAGTGTCCAAAATTGCCCTTGGTGTTGGTTGGAGGTGTTGAGTTTGGGTGGGGTGCTCTTTCCAAGAGCCGGTGCAGACTCAGGGGGCCGAATGGCCTCCTTCTGCACTGTAAATTCAATGATAATCTATGATTAATCAAGGACAAAGGTTCGGCACCACATCGTGGGCCGAAGGGCCTGTTCTGTGCTGTATTTTCTATGTTCTATGTAAAGCCAGAGGGCACTAGGTTTCCCGCTTTCTCGGGACCCAGCCACTGAGACAGTCAGAGTCCTCGAGCTAGCCAGTGCAAACACCATGCGGTAGCTAGTAAGTCTGGTCAGGCTACGACAAGGTCTCCAGTCAGTTCAGTATCGTGTCGGCGCACAGCTGAACATGTATATCAGTTCTATCATTGAATAAAACAGTGTTGGATTTTCTCCAGTGTTAGACGTCTGCTTCTAGCTTCCCTGCATCAAGTACAGTCCACATCGAACCAGTCAACCTAACACATCACCTGCTTCCACCACCTCCTCCGGTCGCGAGTTCCAGACACCCACTAACCTCCGTGTAAAAAAAAATTGCCTCGTACATCTACTCTACACCTTGCCCCCCTCACCTTAAATCTATGCCCCCTAGTAATTGACTCCTCTGCCCTGGGGAAAAGCCTCTGACTATCCACTCTGTCTATGCCCCTCATAATTTTGTAGACCTCTATCAGGTCGCCCCTCAACCTCCGTCGTTCCAGTGAGAACAAACCGAGTTTATTCAACCGCTCCTCACAGCTAATGCCCTCCATACCAGGCAACATCCTGGTAAATCTCTTCTGCACCCTCTCTAAAACCTCCACATCCTTCTGGTAGTGTCGCTATCTGCAACTCCACCAATGTTAGTATCATCTGCAAACTTGCTAATCAAACTACCTATACCTTCACCAGATCATTTATGTACATCACAAACAACAGTGGTCCGAGCACGAATCCCTGTGGAGCACCACTAGTCACCTTTCTCCATTTTGAGACACTCCCTTCCACCACTACTCTCTGTCTCCTGTTGCCCAGCCAGTTCTTTATCCATCCAACTAGTACAACCTGAACCCCATACAACTTCACTTTTTCCATCAACCTGCCATGGGAAACTTTATCAAATGCCTTACTGAAGTCCATGTATATGACATCGACAGCCCTTCCCTCATCAATTAACTTTGTCACTTCCTCAAAGAATTCTATTAGGTTTGTAGACATGACCTTCCCTGCACAAAACCATGCTGCCTATCACTGATAAGTCTATTTTCTTCCAAATGTGAATAGATCCTATCCCTCAGTATCTTCTCCAACAGTTTGCCTACCACTGACCTCAAGCTCATTATAGGGTCTCACTATAATTCCCTTGATTATCCCTGCTACCCTTCTTAAACAAAGGGACAACATTAGCAATTCTCCAGTCCTCTGGGACCTCACCCGTGCTCAAGGATGCTGCAAAGATATCTGTTGAGGCCCCAGCTATTTCGTCCCTCGCTTCCCTCAGTAACCAGGGATAGATTCCATCCGGACCATGCTTGCCTTCATTGGCCGGGGCATTGAGTATAAGAATTGGCAAGTCATGTTGCAGCTGTATAGAACCTTAGTTAGGCCACACTTGGAGTATAGTGTTCAATTCTGATCGCCACACTACCAGAAGGATGTGGAGGCTTTAGAGAGGGTGCAGAAGAGACTTACCAGGATGTTGCCTGGTATGGAGGGTATTAGCTATGAGGAGCGGTTGAATAAACTCGGTTTGTTCTCACTGGCACGACGGAGGTTGAGGGGAGACCTGATAGAGGTCTACAAAATTATGAGGAGCATAGACAGAGTGGATAGTCAGAGGCTTTTCCCCAGGGTAGAGGGGTCAATTACTAGGGGGCATAGGTTTAAGGTGCGAGGGGCAAGGTTTAGAGTTGATGTACGAGGCAAGTTTTTTTACACAGAGGGTAGTGGGTGTCTGGAACTCGCTGTCGGAGGAGGTGGTGGAAGCAGGGACGGTAGTGACATTTAAGGGGCATCTTGACAAATACATGAATAGGATGGGAATAGAGGGATACGGACGCAGGAAGTGTAGAAGATTGTAGTTTAGTCGGGCAGCATGGTCGGCACGGGCTTGGAGGGCCGAAGGGCCTGTTCCTGTGCTGTACTTTTCTTTGTTCTTTGTCTTTGTTCTATATACTACAAACATCAAAGTCACGGCACTGATCCCTGCGGAACACCACTAGTCACAGCCCTCCAATCAGAAAAGCACCCTTCCATTGCTACTCTCTGCCTTCTATGGCCTAGCCAGTTCTGTATCCACCTTGCCAGCTCACCCCTGATCCCGTGTGACTTCACCTTTTGTACTAGTCTACCATGAGGGGCCTTGTCAAAGGCCTTACTGAAGTCCATATAGACAACATCCACTGCCCTACCTGCATCAATCATCTTAGTGACCACCTTGAAAAACTCTATCAAGTTAGTGAGACACGACCTCCCCTTCACAAAACCGTGCTGCCTCTCACTAATACGTCCATTTGCTTCCAAATGGGAGTAGATCTTGTCTCGAAGAAGTTTCTCCAGTAATTTCCATACCACTTGACTGTAGTTCCCGGGATTATCCTTGCTACCCTTCTTAAACAGAGGAACAACATTGGCTATTCTCCAGTCCTCCGGGACATCACCTGAAGACAGTGAGGATCCAAAGATTTCTGTCAAGGCCTCAGCAATCTCCTCTCCAGCCTCCTTCAGTATTCTGGGGTAGATCCCACCAGCCCCTGGGGACCTATGCACTTCAATATTTTTCAAGACGCCCAATACCTCGGCTTTTTGGATCTCAATGTGACCCAGGCTATCTACACACCCTTCTCCAGACTCAACATCTACCAATTTCTTCTCTTTGGTGAATATTAATGCAAAGTATTCATTTTGTACCTCGCCAATTTCCTCTGGCTCCACACAGATTCCATAAGACCATAAAACATAGGAGCGGAAGTAAGGCCATTCGGCCCATCGAGTCCACTCCACCATTCAATCATGGCGGATTTCAACTCCATTTACCTGCTCTCTCTCCATAGCCCTTAATTCCTCGAGAAATCAAGAATTTATCAACTTCTGTCTTAAAGACACTCAACGTCCCGGCCTCCACCGCCCTCTGTGGCAATGAATTCCACAGACCCACCACTCTCTGGCTGAAGAAATTTCTCCTCATCTCTGTTCTAAAGTGACTCCCTTTTATTCTAAGGCTGCGCCCCCGGGTCCTCGTCTCCCCTGCTAATGGAAACAACTTCCCTACATCCACCCTATCTAAGCCATTCATTATCTTGTAAGTTTCTATTAGATCTCCCCTCAACCTCCTAAACTCCAATGAATATAATCCCAGGATCCTCAGACGTTCATCGTATGTTAGGCCTACCATTCCTGGGATCATCCGTGTGAATCTCCGCTGGACCCGCTCCAGTGCCAGTATGTCCTTCCTGAGGTGTGGGGCCCAAAATTGCTCACAGTATTCCAAATGGGGCCTAACTAATGCTTTATAAAGCTTCAGAAGTACATCCCTGCTTTTATATTCCAAGCCTCTTGAGATGAATGACAACATTGCATTTGCTTTGTTAATTACGGACTCAACCTGCAAGTTTACCTTTAGAGAATCCTGGACTAGGACTCCCAAGTCCCTTTGCACTTCAGCATTATGAATTTTGTCACCGTTTAGAAAATAGTCCACGCCTCTATTCTTTTGTCCAAAGTGCAAGACCTTGCACTTGCCCACGTTGAATTTCGTCAGCCATTTCTTGGACCACTCTCCTAAACTGTCTAAATCTTTCTGCAGCCTCCCCACCTCCTCCATACTACCTGCCCCACCACCTATCTTTGTATCATCGGCAAACTTAGCCAGAATGCCCTCAGTCCCGTCATCTAGATTGTTAATATATAAAGAGAACAGCTGTGGCCCCAACACTGAACCCTGCGGGACACCACTCGTCACCGGTTGCCATTCCGAAAAAGAACCTTTTAACCCAACTCTCTGCCTTCTGCCTGACAGCCAATCGTCAATCCATGTTAGTACCTTGCCTCGAATACCATGGGCCCTTATTTTACTCAGCAGTCTCCCGTGAGGCACATTATCAAAGGCCTTTTGGTAGTCAAGATAGATAACATCCATTGGCTCTCCTTGGTCTAACCTATTTGTTATCTCTTCAAAGAACTCGAACAGGTTTGTGAGGCACGACCTCCCCTTACTAAATCCATGCTGACTTGTCCTAATCCGACCCTGCACTTCCACGAATTTAGAAATCTCATCCTTAACAATGGATTCTAGAATCTTGCCAACAACCCAGGTTATGCTAATTGGCCTATAATTTTCCATCTTTTTCCTTGTTCCCTTCTTGAACAGGGGGGTTACAACAGCGATTTTCTAATCCTCTGGGGCTTTCCCTGACTCCAGTGACTTTTGAAAGATCATAACTAACGCCTCCACTATTTCTTCAGCTATCTCCTTTAGAACTCTAGGATGTAGCCCATCTGGGCCCGGAGATTTATCAATTTTTAGACCTCTTAGTTTCTCTAGCACTTTCTCCTTTGTGATGGCTACCATATTCAACTCTGCCCCCTGACTCTCCGGAATTGTTGGGATATTACTCATGTCTTCTACTGTGAAGACTGACGCAAAGTACTTATTTAGTTCCTCAGCTATTTCCTTGTCTCCCATCACTAGATTACCAGCGTCATTTTGGAGCGGCCCAAGTCTACTTTTGCCTCCCGTTTGTTTTTAATGTATTTACAGAAACTTTTACTATCATTCCTAATGTTACTGGCTAGCCTACCTTCAAATTTGATCCTCTCTTTCCTTATCTCTCTCTTTGTTATCCTCCGTTTGTTTTTGTAGCCTTCCCAATCTTCTGACTTCCCACTACTCTTTGCCACATTATAGGCTTTCTCTTTTGCTTTGATGCATTCCCTAATTTCCTTTGTCAGCCATGGCTGCCTAATCCCCCCTCTGATAACCTCTCTTTTCTTTGGGCTGAACCTCTGTACTGTGTCCTCAATTGCTCCCAGAAACTCCTGCCATTGCTGTTCTACTGTCTTTCCCACTAGGCTCTGCTCCCAGTCGATTTTCGTCAGTTCCTCCCTCGTGCCCCTGTAGTTACCTTTATTTAACTGTAACACCTTTACATCTGATTCTACCTTCTTTCAAATTGGAGATTGAATTTGACCATATTAGAGTCGAGAGGGTGGACAGTGAGAGCCTTCTCCCGCGGATGGAAATGGCTGGCACGAGGGGACATAGCTTTAAACTGAGGGGTAATAGATATAGGAGGGGTAATAGATATAGGACAGAGGTCAGAGGTAGGTTCTTTACGCAAAGAGTGGGGAGGCCGTGGAATGCCCTACCTGCAACAGTAGTGAACTCGCCAACATTGAGGGCATTTAAAAGTTTATTGGATAAGCATATGGATGATAATGGTATGGTGTAGGTTAGATGGCTTTTGTTTCGGTGCAACATCGTGGGCCGAAGGGCCTGTACTGCGCTGTATCGTTCTATATTCTGATCACTGCCTCCTAAGTGCTCCCTTACTTTAAGATCTTTAATCAAGTCTGGCTCATTACATAACACTAAGTCCAGAATGGCCTGTTCCCTCGTGGGCTCCATCACAAGCTGTTCCAAAAAGCCCTCCTGTAAACATTCAATGAATTCCCTTTCCTTGGGTCCACTGGCAGCATTATTTACCCAGTCCACCTGCATATTGAAGTCCCCCATGATCACTGTGACCTTGCCTTTCTGACATGCACTTTCTATTTCGTGGTGCATTTTGTGCCCCCGGTCCTGACCACTGTTAGGAGGCCTGTACATAACTCCCATTATGGTTTTTTTTGCCTTTGTGGTTTCTCAATTCTACCCACACAGACTCCACATCATCTGACCCTATGTCGTTTAGTGCTATTGATTTAATTTCATTCCTAATTAACAAGGCAACCCCGCCCCCTCTGCCCACCTCCCTGTCTTTTCGATAGGTTGTGAATCCCTGGATGTTTAAATGCCAGTCCTGAACCCCCTGCAACCATGTCTCTGTGATGCCTACCACATCATACCTGCCAGTCACAATCTGGGCCACAAGCTCATCTACCTTGTTCCGTACACTGCGCGCATTTAAATATAGCACCTTTAATTCTCTATTGACCGTCCCTTTTTGTTTTCTTAGTGTGGTGGACCTTGGTTTACTGAGCCTTTCCATACACTGTCATATTTTGTGGGATGGGGACAATCGTAACCTCTCCTGAGTTTTGGCTTTTCGTGTTTTTTTGTATTCCTAAGCAGCTACGCTTCCCACTGATTACTTCACCTCTTGGTTCCCTGACTTTCCCTTCCCCCCCAGTCTTTAGTTTAAAGTCCTATTGACCACCCTATTTACTCTTTTCGCCAGAACACTGGTCCCAGCTCGGTTCAGGTGGAGACCATCCCAACGGTATAGATCCCCCCTGTCCCAAAACTGATGCCAGTGTCCCATGAAAAGGAACCCCTCTTTCCCACACCACTCTTTCAGCCCACGTGTTAACTTCCCTTATTCTTGCCTCTCTATGCCAATTTGCACGTGGCTCGGGCAGTAATCCGGAGATTATGACCCTTGAGGACCTGGTTTTTTAAATTTGAATCCTCGCTCTTTATAATCTCTAAACAGGTCCTCTTTCCTAGACTTGCCTATGTTGTTGGTACCGACATGGACCACAACAACTGGATCCTCCCCCTCCCTCTCCAGTATCCTTTCAAGCCGGTCAGAGATGTCCCGCACCCTAGCACCAGGTAGGCAACATACCATGCGGGACTCTTTATCCTGCTCACAAAGGATACTATCTATCCCCCTGATAATAGAATTCCCTACAACTACAACTTGCCTATTTACTCCCTTGCCTTGAATGGCCTGCTGAACCATGGTGCCTTGGTCAGCTGACTCATCCTTCCTACAACCTTGTTCGCCATCCACACAGGGAGCAAGTGCCTCATACCTGTTGGACAGAGACGAGGGCTGAGGCTCCTGAGTTCCTGACTGCTGGTTCCCTTTACCTGCCTGACTTGCAGTCACACCCTGCTGTCCCTGGCCACTGGCAGGATTTAAACAACTTACTCTGACAGGTGTGACTTGTGGTAGTATGCATTAGGGGTCATGTGGGACTGTGAAGCCGTGATGTCATTGGCTGACAGATCCCGGGTCCTGGTTGGCTGTTGACCTCTAGCTCCGCCCTGAAGGCGGAGTATAAGAACCTGGAGTTCTCCCCCGCAGGCCAGTCAGCTACTGAACTGTGGGGAACAAGTCACGCTTAATAAAGCCTCATCGACTTCATCTCTATTCGTCTCTCGTGAGTCTTTGTGCGCTACATGACTGCCTCCTGAAACAGTGTCCAGGTAAATCTCCCCCTCCCGGATGTGCCTGAGTGTTTGAAGCTCAGACTCCAGCTCATCAACTCTGAGCCGGAGCTCTTCGAGCAGCCAACACTTACTGCAGATGTGGTCGCTGCAGCTCCCAATGGGATCTGCCAGCTCCCACATCAAGCAGCTCAAGCACATCACCTGACCAGCCATCACTAATTAATTAATTAGTTTAATTTAAGTTTATGGTGGGGGAAGCTTCAGCCAATCAGACACTAATCTACACTGCACTTTTAACTGAAAAACAGCACAATTAGATTAACCACTTACCTTTCCTGGTTACCTCACTGCACCAAACTACCGGCTGTGTCTCCTTGACCTGTGCAATGCTAATAATATAATATAATAATGCTAATAATAATATAATATGGCACTTACCTCACACCAATGGGTCTTATTATTAGGTTAGAGGAGGAGGGCGGGTGGGAGACACTACACGTGTAGTGTCTCGGGTTTCTCTCCACCAGAATTTATTGGTTGGGGGGGGAGGGGGGGAGGGGGGGAGGGTGGCGGGGGGGGGGGGGAAGAGGGTGGCGGGGGGGGGGGGGTGGCGGGGGGGGGGGGGGGGTGGCGGGGGGGGGGGGGTGGCGGGGGGGGGTGGCGGGGGGGGGGGGTGGCGGGGGGGGGGGGGTGTGGCGGGGGGGGTGTGGCGGGGGGGTGGCGGCGGGGGGGGGGGGGTGGCGGGGGGGGGGGGGACTTCCCAGAAGTCCGCTGGTCGAAAAAAATAAAACAGAAAAGAAGTTTATTTTGGTAAGGCCACATTTGGAGTACTGTGTACAGTTCTGGTGACCTCATTTTAGGAAGGATGTGGAAGCTTTGGAAAAGGTGCAAAGAAGATTTACCAGGATGTTGCCTGGAATGGAGAGTAGGTCTTACGAGGAAAGGTTGAGGCTGCTAGGCCTTTTCTCATTAGAACGGAGAAGGATGAGGGGCGACTTGATAGAGGTTTATAAGATGATCAGGGGAATCAATAGAGTAGACAGTCAGAGACTTTTTCCCCGGGTGGAACAAACCATTACAAGGGGACATAAATTTAAGGTGAAAGGTGGAAGATATAGGAGGGATGTCAGAGGTAGGTTCTTTACCCAGAGAGTAGTGGGGGCATGGAATGCACTGCCTGTGGAAGTAGTTGAGTCGGAAACATTAGGGACCTTCAAGCAGCTATTGGATAGGTACATGGATTACAGTAAAATGATATAGTGTAGATTTATTTGTTCTTAAGGGCAGCACGGTAGCATTGTGGATAGCACAATTGCTTCACAGCTCCAGGGTCCCAGGTTCGATTCCGGCTTGGGTCACTGTCTGTGCGGAGTCTGCACGTCCTCCCCGTGTCTGTGTGGGTTTCCTCCGGGTGCTCCGGTTTCCTCCCACAGTCCAAAGATGTGCAGGTTAGGTGAATTGGCCAATGATAAATTGCCCTTAATGTCCAAAATTGCCCTTGGTGTTGGGTGGAGGTGTTGAGTTTGGGTAGGGTGCTCTTTCCAAGAGCCGGTGCAGACTCAGGGGGCCGAATGGCCTCCTTCTGCACTGTAAATTCAATGATAATCTATGATTAATCTAGGACAAAGGTTCGGCACAACATCTGTGCTGTATTTTCTATGTTCTATGTTTTTTTAAAGGAAAAACTTACCTCCCAGAAATGCCTTGCGCACCGCTCCCTCCTGTCCTTCAGTTGTCCAACCCTTTCCCTGGCTATCCTCTTGCTTTTTATGTATGTGTAAAAAGCCTTGGGATTTTCCTTAACCCTATTTGCCAATGACTTTTCGTGACCCCTTTTAGCCCTCCTGACTCCATTGCTTGTGTTTCAGCTGGTTCATAGGGCAGCTACATTCTGTAAGGTAAGGTATGGGCAGCACGGTAGCATAGTGGTTAGCACAATTGCTTCACAGCTCCAGAGTCCCAGGTTCGATTCCCGCTGGGTCACTGTCTGTGTGGAGTCTGCACATCCTCCCCGTGTCTGCGTGGGTTTCCACCGGGTGCTCCGGTTTCCTCCCACAGTCCAAAGACGTGCAGGTTAGGTGGATTGGCCATGATAAATTGCCCCTTCGTGTTGGGTGGGCTACTGGGTTACAGGGATAGGGTGGAGGTGTGTGCTTGGGTAGGGTGCTCTTTCCAAGAGCCGAGGCAGACTCGATGGGCCGAATGGCCTCCTTCTGCACTGTAAATTCTATGATAATTCTCTGGTTGTTTGTTTTTAGGTTTTTTTTTAATTTAAAATTTTTTAAAATGTTATTTTTTGTGTTTTTGTTTTGGGGGGCAGTAAGCTATCATTCTATCATTTCACAGAATCACCAATCCAATCACTAGTAAGAGCACACGCACTATAAAAGGGGGAACACGAAAGTTCCCGCTCATTCTGGTAGGAGACAGCTTGGGACAGAGCTTGCACCGTGACACTCAGACATAGTATGGTCTGTGTGTGAAGAAGCCATCCGGCGAGCTCCGGATCTGCATTGACCCGGAAGACTTGAATTCCAACATCATGAGGGAGCGCTACCCTATACCTAAGTGGGAAGAGATCACGAGTGAAATGGCCGGGCAAAAATATTTACCAAGCTTGATGCCTCAAAGGGCTTTTGGCAGATTCAACTGGATCTGTCCAGCCGGAAGCTCTGCACTTCCAACACTCCATTTGGCAGGTTGTGCTATAACAGAATGCCATTCGGCATCATTTCTGCTTCCGAAGTGTTCCATCGCATCATGGAACAGATGATGGAGGGCATCGAAGGGGTACGCGTCTACGTAGACGATATCATCATCTGGTCAACAACACCACAGGAGCACATCAGTCATCTCCAGCGTGTCTTTGCACGTATCCGAGATTAGGGCCTGCGCCTTAACAGAGCTAAATGCCTTCACATCGGTGAATCTGCCGGCCACTGATGCACGTCTGGCCCACATTCGACGTGAGACTGCGGCTGACCCCCTGCTACAACGTGTGATGCGCCACATGACAGAAAGGTGGCTAAAGGGGCAGTGCCCACAATTTTACAATGTCCGGGACGACCTGGCCGTCGTTGATGGCATCCTCTTAAAGTTGGATCGGATTGTGATCCCACACAGTATGCACCAGCTTGTCCTCGAGCAACTGCACGAAGGCCATCTCTGAGTCGAGAAGTGCAGACGGAGGGCCCGAGAGGCTGTGTACTGGCTGGGTATCAGCGACGACATCGCCAACATGGTGCGTTGAGCCTGCCAGAGGTTTCAGCCGGCGCAACCCTGCGAGACCCTTCAGCCCCACGAGTTGGTCACTTCCCCCTGGTCAAAGGTCGGTGTCGACCTCTTTCACGCGCTCGGCAGGGACTACGTTATTCTCATTGACTATTTCTCGAGTTACCCGGAGGTCGTACGCCTGCACAACACGTCATCATCTGCTGTCATCCGGGCATGCAAGGAGACCTTCGCTCGCTATGGCATTCCGCTCACCGTCATGTCTGACAACGGACCTTGCTTTGCAAGTCAGGAATGGCCTTCCTTTGCCACTGCCTACAACTTCACGCATGTGGCGTCCAGTCCGTTGTATCCTCAATCGAATGGCAAGGCGGAGAAGGGCGTCCATATTGTTAAAAAGCTTCTCTGCAAGGCTGCTGATGCCGGGTCTGACTTCTGTTTAGCTTTGCTGGCTTATCGCTCGGCCCCACTGTCCACGGGCCTGTCGCCGGCTCAGCTGTTGATGGGTCGCACCATCAGGACAACTGTTCCGTCCATTCATGTTCCTGACCTCGATCATGCCCTGGTCTTGCGGAAGATGCAGCAACAGCGCGATCAGCAGAAGGTGGCACATGATGCTCGGGCGACTGATCTTCCTGCCCTGGAGCCTGGCGACAATGTCCGCTTACACCTGCCGGACGGTGGCTGGTTGGCAACGGCTGAGGTTCTCCACCAGGTAACTCCCCGATCATTCGTTGTTCGCATGCCTGATGGCTGTTCGCCGCCGCAATCGGCGGGCCCTTCGTTTGACTCTGCGCTCGCTACGGTGCCATGCCCTCTTGTTGCCCCGGATGTCGACTTTGTTGAGCTTCCTGCCACGATGCATTTTCCTCTCTCGCCCGTCGATAGGCCCATTCCTCAGTCGGTGGCTCCTGTCCCACCCTTGAGGCGGTCAACCCGAATTCGTCGCCCACCTGAGAGACTGAACTTGTGAGCCTGTTTTGGTTTCTTTTGTTCCATTGGACTTACTGAACTGGTTTACAGTACTGTTGACATGTTTCTATTGTCGTTCTGTGTTCGAGAGTTTGCATTTGTTCCGTTCTTGGTACACTTTTGTTCTTATGTTGCACCTGACATCTTCCTCTGTCTATAGTTAGCCTCCTGTACATTTTGTAGTTAATCTCACACACACATTTAGTTGCACCCAGTACACAATCTTATTTATTATCATGTAAGCACATATTTCTCGTGAAAAAGGGGGATGTCATGATATCCAGATCAGCATATCATGGTGCAATCACACACACACTGATGGACAGGCATTTGGACCAACCAACACACACACAACATCGCAGCCAATCACTAGTAAGAGCACACGCACTATAAAAGGGGGAACACGAGAGTTCCCGCTCATTCTGGTAGGAGACAGCTCGGGACAGAGCTTGCACCGTGACACTCAGACATAGACCATGTGCTGAGTGCCTCACCAACATTAGTGGTATGGCTAGGTCCATAGGTCAGCTGGTGTAGTGAATGTCCCCAAGTCTATAGTTAGTTGCATCTGGTAGTTAACATAATAAAATCAAGTTTTACCATCTACAGCCGTGTTGGCTCATTTGTGTATCAGGACACCCAACACGACACAGCTATTTCTGAAAGGTAAAAGGATCATTGATTTAGCCATTTTGTTTTAAATACAGCCCAGTTTAGAAACCATTTTAAAATGGTTTCTGTCCTAAACCACAGAGTTGAATCAATTCCATTACAATTTCAAAAAACATAGCTTACAGAGAAATCTGCAAGGCATGGATTTGAAACATTTGCTAACTAGAAGCAAATGAAACAATTTATTGAAGGACAAAATGTGCACCATAGTTAACATGAATCTACCTTTGTTCAAAATGTGAATAGTATAGCAGTCAGCAAAAACCAGATCTGATAAAAAGTGTAAGTTACATTCCAACACACAGAAAACACCCAAAGATGCAACATATTCATATCGATGTTGCACATTGATGACTGACAACTAACCATCCAACCAAATGCATTTGAGATCATCCAAGCCAATCAGCACATTGCAAGGGGAGGACAGATGGAGTCAGACCGATAACGTTTTCCTGAAAGATAGAGGTCTGGGCAGCCATTTTCATTCCAGGATCACTATCATTTATCCAACTAATCTCTATCCTTATTTTATATTTTCACATTTCTATTCTAACTCTTAAGTCCGCGCAAGCTGTTTTCTTTGAGCAAGAAACCATTACTGTATTTTGAAAGTTCAATTTGTTTGTAAACCACTGAGTTTAATTATATCTCTTAAAGTCTTCTGCATGCAGGGGCTTTACTGAGAACATTTGATTTGTAACCACAAGATTTCAAACTCTAAATTATAATCAATAGACACAAAGATTTCATTTCGCACCCAAGACGTGTAGTTTAAATATCTACTTTGTTGAGTGTATACGAGACTAACCTTAACCACGGGTAGATTTCAACACCCTTTAACTCTCTTTGTGAATTCAGATCAGAGGAAATGGAGCATAGGGCAGTTGCATGCTCCTCCTGTAGGATGTGGGTGGTGAGGGATACCACCGGTGTCCCCACTGACTATACCTGTGGGAAGTGAACCCAACTCCAGCTGCTCAGAGACGGCGTTAGGGAACTGGAGCTGGATGAACTTCGGATCTTCCAGGAGGCAGAGGGGGTGATAGGGAGGAGTTACAGGGAGGTAGCCACACCCAAGGTACAGGACAAGAGTAGCTGGGTTACAGTAAGGGTAAGGAAAACGAATGGGCAGACAGTGCAGGGATCCCTCGTGGCTGTTCCCCTTCAAAACAAGTTTACCATTTTGGATGCTGTAGGGGGAGATGACCTACCAGGGGAAGGCCCTAGCGGCCAGGTCTCTGGCACTGAGTCTGGCTCTGTGGCTCAGAAGGGAAGGGGGGACAATAGAAAAGCAATAATGATAGGAGACTCTATGGTTAGGGGAATGGATATGAGATTCTGTGGTCGCGAACGAGACTCCCAGAAGGTATTTTGCCTCCCAGGTTTTATGGCCAGGGATGCCTCGGATCGAGTCTACAGGATTCCTAAGGGGGAGGGGGAGCAACCAGAAGTGGTGGTGCACATAGGCACCAACAACGTAGCTAAGAAAAGGGATGAGGAACTAAAGCGTGATTTTAGGGAGTTAGGTTAGAAGCTAAAGAGCAGGACAAGCAGAGTAGTGATCTCAGGATTGCTGCCGGTGCCACGTGCAAGTGAGGCAAGGAACAGAGAGCGAGTGCAGCTGAACACATGGCTACAGGACTGGTGCAGGAGGGACGGCTTCCAATATGTGGATCATTGGGATATCTTCTGGGGAAGGTGGGACCTGTACATGAAGGACGGATTGTACCTAAACTAGAGGGACACCAATATCCTGGGTGGAAGGTTTGCTAGAGCTCTTCGGGAGGGTTTAAACTAGTTTGGCAGGGGGATGGGAACCAGAGCTATGGATCAGAGGATAGGGTAGCTGTTGAACAGGCAGAAATAGGATGCAGCAAGTCTGTGAGGAAGATAGACTGTTTAACAAATTCCTTACCTTGCAGGTCAGCTGTTAGTTCGGGAGAGAGAGAGAGAGAGCCGGGACTTTGGAAACAGCGCGGGAGTTTGAAAAAGCGCGGGAGCTGCGAGGCAGAGGGGACAGTTTAAAAGGTCGCTGCCTGGGCGAGGCAAGTACTGCTTAACAACTTCCTTACCTTGCAGGCCCAGTCGATTTCAGCGGGAGCGGAGCAGGCTAGTCCATTTCAGCGGGGACAGTGCAGAAGTGATTTCTGGGAGGCAAGTCTCTCCTTTAAAAACACTTACCTGGTCCCGTTTTCGGTCCCTCATTGCTGTTTTTTTTAAATGTTAGTATTTAAGGCGGGAACAGGAAGTCGACCCACAGACTTCTGGGAAGACCCTCACCAATAAATTCTGGTGGAGAGGAAACCCGAGACACTACACGTGTAGTGTCTCCCACCCACCCTCCTCCTCTAACCTAATAATAAAACCCATTGGTGTGAGGTAAGTACCATATTTTATTATTATTATTATTTTTTAATAAAAAAATTTAATTTGGTTGTTAGCCAGATCTTGGTAGAAAGTTAGAGGAATGGCAGGGAAGGGAGTGCAATGTTCCTCCTGCAGGATGTTTGAGGTGAGGGATGCCGTTAGTGTCCCTGCTGATTTTACCTGCAGGAAGTGCTGCCATCTCCAGCTCCTCCAAGACCGAGTTAGGGAACTGGAGCTGGAAGAACTTCGGATCATTCGGGAGGCAGAGGGGGTCATAGATAGCAGCTTCAGGGAATTAGTTACACCAAAGATTGGAGATAGATGGGTAACTGTAAGAGGGACTGGGAAGAAGCAGTCAGTGCAGGGATCCCCTGCGGTCGTTCCCCTGAGAAACAAGTATACCGCTTTGGATACTTGTTGGGGGGGGGGGGGGGGACGACTTACCAGGGGTAAGCCATGGGGTACGGGCCTCTGGCACAGAGTCTGTCCCTGTTGCTCAGAAGGGAAGGGGAGAGAGGAGCAGAGCATTAGTAATTGGGGACTCGATAGTCAGGGGCACAGATGGGAGATTTTGTGGGAGCGTGAGAGACTCACGTTTGGTATGTTGCCTCCCAGGTGCAAGGGTACGTGATGTCTCGGATCGTGTTTTCCGGGTCCTTAAGGGGAGGGGGAGCAGCCCCAAGTCGTGGTCCACATTGGCACTAACGATATAGGTAGGGAAGGGGATAAGGATGTCAGGCAGGCTTTCAGGGAGCTAGGATGGAAGCTCAGAACTAGAACAAACAGAGTTGTTATCTCTGGGTTGTTGCCCGTGCCACGTGATAGTGAGATGAGGAATAGGGAGAGAGAGCAATTAAACACGTGGCTACAGGGATGGTGCAGGTGGGAGGGATTCAGATTTCTGGATAACTGGGGCTCTTTCTGGGGAAGGTGGGACCTCTACAGACAGGATGGTCTACATCTGAACCTGAGGGGCACAAATATCCTGGGGGGGGGGGAAAGATTTGTTAGTGCTCTTTGGGGGGGGGGGGTTTAAACTAATGCAGCAGGGGCATGGGAACCTGGATTGTAGTTTTAGGGTAAGGGAGAATGAGAGTAGAGAGGTCAGGAGCACAGATTTGACGTCGCAGGAGGGGGCCAGTGTTCAGGTAGGTGGTTTGAAGTGTCTACTTCAATGCCAGGAGTATACGAAATAAGGTAGGGGAACTGGCAGCATGGGTTGGTACCTGGGACTTCGATGTTGTGGCCATTTCGGAGACATGGATAGAGCAGGGACAGGAATGGATGTTGCAGGTTCCGGGGTTTAGGTGTTTTAGTAATCTCAGAGAAGGAGGCAAAAGAGGGGGAGGTGTGGCGTTGCTAGTCAAGAGCAGTATTACGGTGGCGGAGAGGATGCTAGATGGGGACTCAATCTTCCGAGGTAGTATGGGCTGAGGTTAGAAACATGAAAGGAGAGGTCACACTGTTGGGAGTCTTCTATAGGCCTCCAAATAGTTCTAGGGATGTAGAGGAAAGGATGGCGAGGATGATCCTGGAGAAGAGCGAAAGTAACAGGGTAGTTATTATGGGAGACTTTAACTTTCCAAATATTGACTGGAAAAGATATAGTTCGAGTACATTAGATGGGTCGTTTTTTGTACAGTGTGTGCAGGAGGGTTTCCTGACACTATGTTGACAGGCCAACAAGAGGCGAGGCCACGTTGGATTTGGTTTTGGGTAATGAACCAGGCCTGGTGTTGGGTTTGGAGGTAGGAGAGCACTTTGGGGACAGTGACCACAATTCGGTGACGTTTACGTTAATGATGGAAAGGGATAAGTATACACCGCAGGGCAAGAGTTATAGCTGGGGGAAGGGCAATTATGATGCCATTAGACGTGACTTGGGGGGGATAAGGTGGAGAAGTAGGCTGCAAGTGTTGGGCACACTGGATAAGTGGAGCTTGTTCAAGGATCAGCTACTGCGTGTTCTTGATAAGTATGTACCGGTCAGGCAGGGAGGAAGGTGTTGAGCGAGGGATCCGTGGTTTACCAAAGAAGTGGAATCTCTTGTTAAGAGGAAGGAGGCCTATGTGAAGATGAGGTGTGAAGTTTCAGTTGGGGCGATGGATAGTTACAAGGTAGCGAGGAAGGATCTAAAGAGAGCTAAGACGAGCAAGGAGGGGACATGAGAAGTATTTGGCAGGAAGGATCAAGGAAAACCCAAAAGCTTTCTATAGGTATGTCAGGAATAAGCGAATGACTGGGGAAGGAGTAGGACCAGTCAAGGACAGGGATGGGAAGTTGTGTGTGGAGTCTGAAGGGATACTAAATGAATATTTTTCGTCAGTATTCACTCAGGAAAAAGATAATGTTGTGGAGGAGAATGCTGAGCCCCAGGCTAATAGATTAGATGGCATTGAGGTACGTAGGGAAGAGGTGTTTGCAATTCTGGACATGCTGAAAATAGATAAGTCCCCGGGGCCTGGTGGGATTTATCCTAGGATTCTCTGGGAAGCCAGGGAAGAGATTGCTGGGCCTTTGGCTTTGATTTTTATGGCATCATTGGCTACAGGAATAGTGCCAGAGGACTGGAGGATAGCAAATGTGGTCCCTTTGTTCAAGAAGGGGAGCAGAGACAACCCCAGCAACTATAGACCGGTGAGCCTCACGTCTGTTGTGGGTAAAGTCTTGAAGGGGATTATAAGAGACAAGATTTATAATCATCTAGATAGGAATAATATGATCAGGGATAGTCAGCATGGCTTTGTGAAGGGTAGGTCATGCCTCAACAACCTTATCGAGTTCTTTGAGAAGGTGACTCAACAGGTAGACTAGGGTAGAGCAGTTGATGTGGTGTATATGGATTTCAGCAAAGCGTTTGATAAGGTTCCCCACGGTAGGCTATTGCAGAAAATACGGAGGCTGGGGATTGAGGGTGATTTAGAGATGTGGATCAGAAATTGGCTAGCTGAAAGAAGACAGAGGGTGGTGGTTGATGGGAAATGTTCAGAATGGAGTTCAGTCACAAGTGGAGTACCACAAGGATCTGTTCTGGGGCCGTTGCGGTTTGTCATTTTTATCAATGACCTAGAGGAAGGCGCAGAAGGGTGGGTGAGTAAATTTGCAGACTATACTAAAGTCGGTGGTGTTGTCGATAATGTGGAAGGATGTAGCAGGTTACAGAGGGATATAGATAAGCTGCAGAGCTGGGCTGAGAGGTGGCAAATGGAGTTTAATGTAGAGAAGTGTGAGGTGATTGACTTTGGAAGGAATAACAGGAATGCGGAATATTTGGCTAATGGTAAAGTTCTTGAAAGTGTGGATGAGCAGAGGGATCTCGGTGTCCATGTACATAGATCCCTGAAAGTTGCCACCCAGGTTGATAGGGTTGTGAAGAAGGCCGATGGAGTGTTGGCCTTTATTGGTAGAGGGATTGAGTTCCGGAGTCAGGAGGTCATGTTGCAGCTGTACAGAACTCTGGTACGGCCGCATTTGGAGTATTGCGTACAGTTCTGGTCACCGCATTATAGGAAGGACGTGGAGGCTTTGGAGTGGGTGCAGAGATTTAATGGAAATGGCTGGCACGAGGGGTCATAGCTTTAAACTGAAGGGTAATAGATATAGGACAGAGGTCAGAGGTAGGTTCTTTACGCAAAGAGTAGTGAGGCCGTGGAATGCCCTACCTGCTACAGTAGTGAGGGCATTTAAAAGTTTATTGGATAAACATATGGATGATAATGGCATAGTGTAGGTTAGATGGCTTTTGTTTCGGTGCAACATCGTGGGCCGAAGGGCCTGTACTGCGCTGTATCGTTCTATGTTCTATATACTCATGCACTAAATACTACAGACTAAACTATCACTACTGCTAAAGCCTATAGTTTCGGGCGCCCACTCAGTCAGAGGAACAATGGCCGTTGTTCGGTTCTGAGGCTGCTGGGGTCAAGTGGTAGAGGGGAACAGCTAAGGTTGTCTGTCTGGTAGCGAGCGTTGACCTTGAACTTACTTGTTTCTCCGATTCCAAGAGAGCGATTCTCTCTTGGGGCCTTCTTCTTATACCTGAAGGGGCTTCGCGCGCTTTTGGGCGGGCCTTGAACTTGGCCCCAATCAATTGGGCCATTTCTTGATCATCCGCATTGATCCTGACTAATAAAGGGGTGGGTGCCTTGATGGCTGGGCATGTTCTAGGTGGCCGTTGGCCTGCGTTGTTTTCTTTCGGTTTGGGCTCTTTTCAAGGGCCGGTGCAGACTCGATGGGCTGAGCAGCACTGTATTCTATGATAAACACTGCAATGAAGTTACTGTGAAAATCCGAGTCACCACCCTGTTCGGGTGCAGAGGGAAAATTCAGAATGTCCAATTCACCAAGCAAACATGTCGTTCGAGGGAGGAAATTGGCACACTGGAGGAAACCCACGCAGACACAGGGAGAAAGTGCAAACTCCACAGTCACCTGAGAATGGAATCAAACCCAGATCCCGAGGACTGAGGCAGCAGTGTTGGGCCACTGTGCCACACCTACACACGATTGTTTAAGACACATGTTGATGGAATTGCAAATCACCACTCTTAGCTGCCCATCGAAGGCAAAATGAGGAAAAATGCGAATGACAGCTCCTTGGGATACTGTGGGTGGGATTGAAGATGCATTGACATTAGAGAATGGAATAATGCAGCTAGCTGTCTCACTCAAGTTATAAAGACAAGATGTCAAGTCAAGGACCAGAGGGCAAAGAGACAGGTCACTTTCAGGCACCCAAAATGCTAATTAGCTCATCTCAACTGGAACAGATCAATTATATCACACCATCACAGGAGAACAAAGAGAGACAACACGACAATTTTTCTTGAAATTGTCTTGTGGTACACCAGATGAACAGTGAATCAGGATGTTATCCAGTTTGGTATCCTACCACATTCATTAAGGTTCCCAGTCGCAAAATTACAAGATGTGAAAAGAAATCCAAAGAGAAAAGTCACTTCAAAACACACCAGGAAGCAGAACGTCACTTGCAAACTCTTTATTCAACACTTGAATGCAAAGACTGGGAAACCAAACTGTTTAGTTGAACATAAAAATAAAAAAACTATTCAGCATAAATAACCACGAAACATGAAAGCTTACAACGTTATATGTTACGACTAATGGCTAGGTGAAAATGCACATTCTTGTAGCCAGAGACGGAAAGCCTCAACCTTAGATCACTGAAGCAATTTTAGTCAGTGGCCACGTTATAGCAATATGCGAATTGAAGGAAGAAGATTTGTTCAACTATAAAAAGGAATTCCATTTTTATTCAACCTTTCAGAGAAGACATTCCAGCTCGCATAATTTCATCAACAAGGAGAATATTGCTGGCAATGACAGTACTGAAAAAACAAAAAGACATTGTCAGCAGTTCAGTTTAATTTCACAAGAAACAGTGCAAAATTTCCAATCTCAAATGAAATTATATTGCTAAAAAGAGGGGCACGTTGCCAGGGTTTTTTCCTCTTGCGTTCATTAGCACAGGTCGGGCAGGTGAGGGCCTGACCTGGGAACTTCCAAACAGGATTCCCCCGCACATCTTTGTAGTGCCCCACCAACACGGACACTGCACTGTGTTCCCGTACCAGCCTCCTCGAACAGGTGCCGGAATGTGGAGACTAGGGGCTTTTCACTAACTTCATTTGAAGCCTACTTGTGACAATAAGCAATTTTCATTTTCATTCACTGGGGAGCTCAGAATTTAGAACAAAGAAAAGTACAGCACAGGAACAGGCCCTTCGGCCCTCCAAGCCCGTGCCGACCATGTTGCCCGTCTCAACTAAAATCTTCTACACTTCCAGGGTCCTTACACCTCTATTCCCATCCTATTCGTGTATTTGTCAAGATGCCCCTTAAATGTCACTATCATCCCTGCTTCCACCACCTCCTCCGCTAGCGAGTTCCAGGCACCCACTAAGTAAAAAACTTGCCTCGTACATCTCCTCTACACCTCGTCATGAGACTGTCACTTTAAGAAATGTTTGGCTGCTCATATTACTGGTGATGTCAGAGTGGGTGGAGCTGGGCTGTCAGTCAGCTTTTTACTTTCGTTTTAGGCTGTTTGCTACAGGGTGTTTTAGTTTTGTTTTCAGTGTTGGAGCTGAAGCCAGACAGAGCAGGTGTACTGTTGATCTCTCTGCCATGAAAAGACTATCTCTTGATCATTTGGTGAATTCAGAATTATAAATGTTCTCAGGAGTGAATGTAAACCTCATGTGCTTCTGTTGAAAGATGTCTCTTTTGTCTTCTAGGTGTTGTTTGGGAAGTTAAAGATTACTTAGTGTTGTATTCTTTGGTGGTTGTATTTGATTAATGGTTGCTAAGATGTGAACTGCAGGTTGAAAAAAGGTTAACTTGAGTTCGTAGAATAAACATTGTTTTAATTTAAAAGTACTGTAAAGCTCTGTTTGCACCACACCTGTCGGGTGGGCAGTGTGCTCCCCATACCATAACCTATTAAAAGTTGTGGGTCAGGTGAACTCCATGATATACTTTGGGGTTCTCCAAACCCTGGCCCATAACACTTGCCCCTCGCATCTTAAACCTATGCCCCCTCGTAATTGACCCCTCAACCCTGGGAAAAAGTCTCAGACTATCCACTCTGTCTATAATTTTGTAAACTACAGTTTACAGCCCAATATGAATTTTCAAAGTACTGACAGCCACTTTGATTTGATGCACGGTACATATTCTTGAATGTAAATCACCTGAGTTCATGCGGATGGCAGCTACGCATGTCCCCAGTTGCACATCACCCCCTGTAAAGATGGCGGCTGTGATACAACTGCACAATGTCAGCAGCAAACACAGCTGTAAGTTTAAAATGGCAGCCACTTTGAGAAGCCAAGATGATAAGTTTGTACAGTTAGCGAGTAGGGTGGTGAGCTCAGTCAGTTGCTCAGTGGGGGAGGGGAAAGTGTGACAGTTGGGTAGTCAAGAGACGGGGTGGGGGTTAGCTGTGCTAGTTCAGGAGGGCTAGTACTCCAGTTAACCGGGAGTTACAATTAACAAGCGAGGAAGTTGGAACCATCTGATGTTTGCCATTTATATCCTACTTTTGGACTATTTGGATTGCAGGGCGATTGATGTTTGAACTTCCTGGGCAATTGTCACGCAGTCCTCACCTGGGCCTTCCAGGGCAGGGCAAACAAAGAATACAGCACAGGAACAGGTCCTTACAGCACAGAAGACAGCACAGGAACAGGCCCTTCGGGCCACCCAGTGTCTGCGTGGGTTTCCTCCGGGTGCTCCGGTTTCGCCCCACAGTCCAAAGACGTGCAGGTTAGGTGGATTGGCCATTATTGACCAAAAAAGTTAGGAGGGTTTATTGGGTTACAGGGATAGGGTGGAAGTGAGGGTTTAAATGGGTCGGTGCAGACTCGATGGGCCGAATGGCCTCCTTCTGCACTTTATGTTCTATGTTCACTCTCCTGAAGTGGTCCAATCCTTTCCCTGGCATCCCTCTTGCTTTTTACATACGAATAAAAAGCTTTGGGTTTTACCTTAAACCGACTTGCCAAAGACAGATGACACCATCAAATTTCCTGCCGATGGACCTTCTTACTTTATTCATACTCCCAAGGGTTTTGACTGTCCCCACCCATCAAGACGAACAAAAGTCTCCTTTTTCTTCTTCACCAGGATCACAATATCCCCCGTTATCCAAGGCACCCTAAACTCCCATACTTATCCTTCGTTCTCTCAGGAATATGACTTTCCTGAATCCTAATCAGATGTTGCTTGAAAGATTCCCAAATGTCCGATATTGATTTACGATCCACCAGCCGCACCCAATCCAAATTCTTCAATTATAGAATACATTACAGCGCAGTACAGGCCCTTCTGCCCTCGATGTTGCGCCGACCTGTGAAACCACTCTAAAGCCCATCTACACTATTCCCTTATCGTCCATATGTCTATCCAATGACCATCTGAATGTCCTTAGTGTTGGCGAGTCTACTACTGTTGCAGGCAGGGCATTCCACACCCTTACTACTCTCTGAGTAAAGAACCTACCTCTGACATCTGTCTTATATCTATCTCCCCTCAATTTAAAGCTACGTCCCCTCGCGCTAGCCATCACCATCCGAGGATAAAGGCTTTCACTATCCACCTTATCTAATCCTCTGATCATAGAACAATTCAGCACAGAAGAGGCCCTTCGGCCCTCGATGTTGTGCCGAGCATTGTCCGAAATCAAGATCAAGCTATCCCACTCACTGTCATTCTAGTGGACTCCATGTGCCTATCCAATAACCGCTTGAAAGTTCCTAAAGTGTCCGACTCCACTATCACAGCAGGCAGTCCATTCCACACCCTAACCACTGAGTAAAGAACCTACCTCGGACATCCCTCCTATATCTCCCATCCTGAACCTTATAGTTATGCCCCCTTGTAACAGCTACATCCACCTGAAGAAATAGTCTCTGAACGTCCACTCTTATCTATCCCCCCTCATCATCTTATAAATCTCTATTAAGTCACCTCTCATCCTCCTCCGCTCCAATGAGAAAAGCCCCAACACCCTCAACCTTTCCTCATAAGACCTATCTTCCAAACCAGGCAGCATAGTGGTAAATCTCCTTTGCACCTTTTCCAATGCTTCCACATCCTTCCTATAGTGAGGTGACCACAACTGCACACAATACTCCAAATGTGGTCTCACCAGGGTCATGTACAGTTGCAGCATAACCCCGCAGCTCTTAAACTCTAGCCCCCTGTTAATAAATGCTAACACACTATAAGCCTTCTTCACGGCTCTATCCACTTGAGTGGCAACAGTCAGAGATCTGTGGACATGAACCCCAAGATCTCTGTTCCTCCACATTCCTCAGAACCCTGCCGTTGACCCTGTAATCCGCATGCAAATTTGTCTGACCAAAATGAATAACCTCGCACTTATCAGGGTTAAACTCCATCTGCCATTTACTGGCCCAGATCTGCATCCTATCAATGTCTCTTTGCAGCTCTCCACCTCATCCACTACTTGACCAATCTTGGTGTCATCAGCAAATTTACTGACCCACCCTTCAGCCCCCTCCTCCAAGTCATTGATAAAAATCACAAATAGCAGAGGACCCAGCACTGATCCCCGTGGTACACCGCTGGTAACTGGTCTCCAGTCTGAAAATGTTCCATCTTCCACCACCCACCACCATAATAGGGTGACCAGAACTGCACACAGTATTCCAAGTGTGGCCGTACCAATGTCTTGTCCAACTTCAACAAGACGTCCCAACCACCACCAGTTACTTATCCATTTGGCCAAATTTCCCTCTATCCCACACCTCCTTACTTCCTTCATGAGCCGAATATGGGGAACCTTATCAAACTCCATACTAAAATCCATGTATACGACTTTAACTGCTCTACCTTCATCTACACACTTAGTTACGTCTTCAAAGAATTCAATCAAATTTGTGAGACAAGACTTACCCTTCACGAATCCATGCTGACTATCCCGGATTAAGCTGCATCTTGCCAAATGGTCATAAATCCTATCCTTCAGGACCTTTTTCCATTATCTTCCTGACCACCAAAGTAATACTAACCGGCCGATAATTACCAGGTTCATTCTTGAACAGAAGAACAACATTCGCCACTCTCCAGTCCTCTGGCACTATCCCCATGGATAGCGAGGACCCAAAGATCAAAGCCAAAGGCTCTGCAATCTCATCCCTTGACTCCCAAAGAATCCTAGAATATATCCCATCTGGCCCAGGGGACTTGTCGACCCTCAGGTTTTTCCAAATTGCTAATACATCCTTCCTCAGAACATCTATCTCATCCAGCCTACCCGCCTGTATCATACCCTCATCCTCAAAAACATGGCCCCTCTCCTTGGTGAACACTGAAGAAAAGTATTCATTCAACGCCTCTCCTATCTATTCTGACTACATGCACAAGTTCCCACTACTGTCCTTGACCGGCCCTAACCTCACCCTGGTCATTCTTTTATTTCTCACATAAGAGAAAAAGCTTTGGGGTTTTCCTTGATCCGACCCGCTATGGACTTCTCATGCCCTGGAAACATACATAGAAAATAAAGCAGGAGGCGGCCAGTCAGCCCTTCGAGCATGCTCCGCCATTCATCATGATCATAGCCCATCAAGTTCAATACCCTGATCCTGCCTTCCCCTTAACCCTTGATCCCTTTAGCCCCAAGAACTATGTCTAATTCCTTCTTGAAATTACATAACATCCATGGTGGAACTTTTATCAGGACAAGTGCAACTTGCACGTGCCATCGTTATGATAACAATCATCTTGTATGCCTCTATTAAGTCACCTCTTAACCTTCTTCTCTCTAACGAAAACAGCCGTAAGTCCCTCAGCCTTTCCGCACAAGATCTTCCCTCCATACCAGGCAACATTCTAGTACATCTCCTCTGCACCCTTTCCAATGCTTCCACATCCTTCCTATAATGCGGCGACCAGAATTGCACGCAATACTCCAAATGCGGCCGCACCAGAGTTTTGTATAGCTGCAACATGACCTCATGGCTCCGAAACTCAATCCCTCTACCAATAAAAGCTAACACAGCGTACGCCTTCTTAACAACCCTATCAACCTGGGTGGCAACTTTGAGGGATCTATGTACATGGACACCGAGATCACTACCATTAGCCCAGTGTCCTGTATTCCTGTTATTCCTTCCAAAATGAATCACCTCACGCTTTTCTGCATTAAACTCCATTTGCCACTTCTCAGCCCAGCTCTGCAGCTTATCTATGTCCCTCTGGAACCTGCAACATCCTTCCGCACTGACCACAACTCCACCGACTTTAGTGTCATCCGCAAATTTACTCACCCATCCAAATAACAAACCGCAGTGGCCCCAAAACAGATCCTTGTGGTACTCCACTAGTAACTGAACTCCAGGCTGAACATTTCCCATCAACCACCACTCTCGGTCTTCTTACAGCTACCCAATTTCTGATCCAAACCGCTAAATCACCCTCAATCCCATGCCTCGGTATTTTCTGCAATAGCCTACCGTGGGGAACCGGATCAAACGCTTTACTGAAATCCATATACACCACATGAATTACTTTCCCCATATCCACCTGTCACCTTCTCAAGGACTCAATAAGGTTTGTGAGGCACGACCTACCCTTCACAAAACCGCGTTGACTATCCCTAATCAAATTATTCCTTTCTACAGGATTATAAATCCCATTTCTTAGAATCCTTTCCAAGACTTTGCCCACAACAGAAGTAAGGCTCACTGGTCTATAGTTACCAGGGTTGTCTCTACTCCCCTTCTTGAACAAGGGCACAACATTTGCTATCCTCCAGTCTTCTGGCACTATTCCTGAGACAATGACGACATGAAGATCAAAGGCTCTGCAATCTCCTCCCCAGTTTCCCCAGAGAATCCTAGAATAAATCCCATCTGGCCCAGGGGACTTATCTATTTTCACACTTTCCAGAATTGCTAACACCTCCTCCTTATGAACTTCAATCCAGTCTAGTCGCCTGTATCGCAGTATTCTCCTCGACAGCATTGTCTTTTTCCTGTGTGAATACTGACGAAAAATATTCATTTAGCACCTTTCCTATCTCCTCGGACTCCAAGCACAACTTCCCACTACCGTCCTTGACTGGCCCTACTCTTACCCTAGTCATTCTTTTATTCCTGACATACCTATAGAAAGCTTTAATTGCCTTGATCCTACCTGCCAAGGTCTTCTCATGTCCCCTCCCATCCCATCTTATCTCTCTCTTTAGGTCCTTCCTGGCTAATTTGTAACTCTCAAGCGCCCTAACTGAACCTTCACGTCTCATCTTTACATAAGCCTCCTTCCTCCTCTTGACAAGCTATTAACTACTTTAGTAAACCACGGTTCCCTCACTCGACCACTTACTCACTGCCTGCCAGGTACATACTTATCAAGGACACGCAGTAGCTGTTCCTTGATCAAGCTCCACATTTCAATTGTGCCCATCCCCTGCTGACTCCTTCCCCATCCTATGCATCCTAAGTCTTGCCTAATTGCATCATAATTGCCTTTCCCCAACTATAACTCTTGCCCTGCGGTATATACCTAACTCTTTCCGTTGCTAAGGTAAACGTAACTGAATTGTGGTCACTATCACCAAAGTGCTCACCTATCGCCAAATCGAACACCTGGCCTGTTTCATGAACCAGTACCAAATCCAATATGGCCTCACCTCTCGTTGGCCTATCTACATACTGTGTCAGGAAACCCTCCTGCACACATTGGACAAAAACGGACCCATCTCAAGTACTCGAACTATAGCTTTTCCAGTCAATATTTGGAAAGTTAAAGTCCCCCATAACAACTACCTTGTTACTTTCGCTCCTATCCAGAATCACCTTTGCAATCCTTTCCTCTACATCTCTGGAACTTTTCGGAGGCCTATAGAAAACTCCCAACAGGGTGACCTCTCCTTTCCTGTTTCTAACCTCAGCCCATGCTACCTCAGTGGACGAGTCCTCATCAAACTGCCACCAATTTTCTGAGGAAGAATGTATTAGCAATTTTGAAAAACCTTAAGGTCGGTAAGTCTCCGGGGCCAGATGGGATATATCCAACGATTCTTTGCAGAGCCTTTGGCTTTGATCTTCGGGTCCTCACTGTCCACGGGGATAGTGCAAAAGGACTGGAGAGTGGCGAATATTGTTCCTCTGTTCGAGGAAGGGAATAGGAAGGACCCTGGTAATTATAGGCCGATTAATCTTACTTCAGTGGTCGGGAAGATAATGGAAAAGGTCCTGAAGGATAGGGTTTATGACCATTTGGAAAGATGCAGCTTAATCTGGGATAGTCAACACGGATTCGTGAAGGGTAAGTCTTGCCTCACAAATTTGATTGAATTCTTTGAGGAGGTAACTAAGTGTGTAGATGAAGGCAGAGCAGTTGATGTCGTATACATGGATTTTAGTAAGGCGTTTGATAAGGTCCCCCATGGTCGGCTTGTGAAGAAAGTAAGGAGGTGTGGGATGGAGGGAAATTTGGCCAATTGGATAAGTAACTGGCTATCACATAGGAGACAGAGGGTGGTGGTGGATGGAAATTTTTCAGACTGGAGACCAGTTACCAGCGGTGAACCACAGGGATCAGTGCTGAGTCCTCTGCTATTTGTGATTTTTATCAATGACTTGGAGGAGGGGGCTGAAGGGTGGGTCAGTAAATTTGCTGATGACACCAAGGTTGGTGGAGTTGTGGATGAGGTGGAGGGCTGTTGTCGGCTGCAAAGAGACAGTGATAGGATGCAGAGCTGGGCCGAAAAATGGCAGATGGAGTTTAACTCTGATAAGCGCGAGGTGAATCATTTTGGTAGAAAACATTTGAATGCGGATTACAGGGTCAACGGCAGGGTTCTGAGGAATGTGGAGGAACAGAGAGATCTTGGGGTTCATGTCCACAGATCTCTGAAGGTTGCCACTCAAGTGGATAGAGCTGTGAAGAAGGCCTATAGTGTGTTAGCGTTTATTAACAGGGGGGCTTGAGTTTAAGAGCTGTGGGGTTATGCTGCAACTATACAGGACCCTGGTGAGACCACATTTGGAGTAGTGTGTGCAGTTGTGGTCACCTCACGATAGGAAGGATGTGGAAGCATTGGAAAGGGTGCAAAGGAGATTTGCCAGGATGCTGCCTGGATTGGAGGGCAGGTCTTATGCGGAAAGGTAGAGGGAGCGAGGGCTTTTCTCATTGGAGCGAAGGAGGATAAGAGGTGACTTAACAGAGGTTTATAAGATGATGAGGGGGATAGATAGAGTGGACATTCAGTGACTTTTTCCTCGGGTGGATGTAGCTGTTACAAGGGGGCATAACTATAAGATTCAGGGTGGGAGATATAGGAGGCATGTCCGAGGTAGGTTCTTTACTCAGAGTGGTTAGGGTGTGGAATGGACTGCCTGCTGTGATAGTGGAGTCGGACACTTTAGGAACTTTCAAGCGGTTATCGGATAGGCACATGGAGCACACCAGAATGACAGGGAGTGGGATAGCTTGATCTTGGTTTCGGACAAAGCTCAGCACAACATTGAGGGCCAAAGGGCCTGTTCTGTGCTGTACTGTTCTATGTTGAGCCAAAATGTCAGGAATTTCAGAGTAGGGCTCAATACACTCCAACCCATAGGTATGGACCTGTACATTTCAAAAGCACACGTGGCAAAGTTTTACATCCTATGCTTCCCACCCTGCATTACCGAAGCCTTGTAAGATCAGGACGACATACAATCACGGACATGATGGAATTCCTTCCACTTACCATGAATGGAGCAGCTGCTTCTTGACATTATAATTGTCCCAAACCCCAGTTTCTCCTGCTAGCATTGGTTCACCTGTGAAAGATAAAACATTGAGCCAGAGATAGACACCAATACATCTATCAATAAAGATATCCAGTTCTTTCTTTTTTTTTAAAAAAAACAATCAAAATAGGATGCAAGGTCACAGCTAATTTCAAGAAAGAGGTTTTGATGCTGTGATAAAATCAAACAATTCGCTTTACACACGTATAATCACTTCATTAAACTATTACTTAATGTAATAACTAACCAGTGTTCAAATTTACACCAAGGAGTTGACCCGATGCAGAATATTCGGTCTGAATCTTTACAAGAGTCTCTTGAGGATCATATCCAGAGTTTTGTGCAAGTACCTGAAACAAATGGTTAATAATTACTTGCTCTGAAAATACTGTGACCCAAGCAGCACTGGAATGACATAAATGGAGTTTAGCAAAAGGAACAAAAGCTAGACCCAAGTGTGAAACACGGCAAAAAGCATAATTAATTTACAAATGTAAGATTACACTCACATAACTGGTTGGCAGTTAAGTGTCAGTCAATTAAATCTACCTTGATCTAAAAGCAGATGGGGGAGGGGAGTCAATTCAGGACAATTTAAAAAGAGCAACTTGTAAACTCACTCCAGTGAGCCAGAGTGAGACAGAACCAAGAGAGAGTTTGGGAATTTGAATCTAGGTGGGAATTGGAAGCTGGGTGGGGAGGAAGTGCTTTATCCCTGGTAAGTGACTGGTAAGTAGTGTTTGTTTTCTTTTCATTGGTATATTAATTTTTTTCTTCGTTGTTCATTTATTTATTTATTATTTGGAAATTGTAATTGTTGAAGTTAACCCAAGGTTTAAGACATGGCAGGAGATCTCAGACGCATGTCATGCTCTTCGTGTGCGATGTGGGAGCTCAGGGACACATCCACTGTCCCTGGCTCCTTCACGTGCAAGAAGAAGTGTGTCCAGTTGCAGCTCCTGTTAGACCGCTTGACGGCTCTGGAGCTGCGGATGGACTCACTTTGGAGCATCCGCGATGCTCAGGACGTCGTGGATAGCACGTTTAGCGAGTTGGTCACACCGCAGGTGAAAGGTACTGAGGAAGATAGAAAACGGGTGACCAAAAGACAGAGCAAGAGGAGGAAGGCAGTGCAGGTGTCCTCTGCGGTCATCTCCCTGCAAAACAGATATACCGCTTTGGATACTGTTGAGGGAGATGGCTCACCAGGGGAAGGCAGCAGCAGCCAGGTTCATGGCACCGGGGCTGGCTCTGCTGCGCAGCTGGGCAGGAAGAAGAATGGCAGGGCTATAGTGATAGGGGACTCAATTGTAAGGGGAATAGACAGGCGGTTCTGCAGACGCAATCGAGACTCCAGGATGGCAATAAACAAAGAAATAACTGATGCGTGTAGAAGTGGTACTGCAGTTATCATGGGGATTTTAATCTACACGTCGCTTGGTTTAACCAGGTCGGTCAAGGCAGCCTTGAGGAGGAGTTTATAGAATGTATCCGCGATAGTTTCCTAGAACAGTATGTAATGGAACCTACGAGGGAACAAGCGGTCCTAGATCTGGTCCTGTGCAATGAGACAGGATTGATTCAGGATCTCATAGTTAGGGATCCTCTCGGAAGGAGCGATCACAATATGGTGGAATTTAAAATACAGATGGAGGGTGAGAAGGTAAAATCAAACACGAGTGTTTTGTGCTTAAACAAACGAGATTACAATGGGATGAGAGAAGAACTAGCAACGGTAGACTGAGAGCAAAGACTTTGTGGTGAAACAGTTGAGGAACAGCGGAGAACCTTCCAAGCGATTTTTCACAGTGCTCAGCAAAGGTTTATACCAACAAAAAGGAAGGAAGGTAGAAAGAGGGAAAATCGACCGTGGATATCTAAGGAAATAAGGGAGAGCATCAAATTGAAGGAAAAAGCATACAAAGTAGCAAAGATTAGTGGGAGACTAGAGGACTGTGAAATCTTTAGGGGGCAACAGAAAGTTACTAAAAAAGCTATTAAGAGTAAGATAGATTGAGAGTAAACTTGCTCCAAATATAAAAACAGATAGTAAAAGTTTCTACAAACATATAAAACAAAAGAGTGGCTACGGTAAATATTGGTCCTTTAAAGGATGAGAAACGAGATTTAATAATGGGAGATGAGGAAATGGCTGAGGAACTGAACAGGTTTTTGGGGTCGGTCTTCACAGTGGAAGACACAAATAACATGCCAGTGACTGATGGAAATGAGGCTATGACAGGTGAGGACCTTGAGAGGATTGTTATCACCAAGGAGGTAGTGATGGGCAAGCTAATGGGGCTAAAGGTAGACAAGTCTCCTGGACCTGATGGAATGCATCCCAGAGTGCTAAAAGAGATGGCTAGGGAAATTGCCAATGCACTAGTGATAATTTACCAAAATTCACTAGACTCTGGAATCAGTGGATTCTGTGGTCGTGAGCGAGACTCCCGGAAGGTATGTTGCCTCCCGGGTGCCAGGGATGTCTCGGATCGTGTCTTCAGGATCCTTAAGGGGGAGGGGGGAGCAGCCAGAAGTCGTGGTGCACGTTGGTACCAACGACATAGGTAGGAAAAGGGGTGTGGAGGTAATAAACAAGTTTAGGGAGTTAGGCTGGAAGTTGAAAGCCAGGACAGACAGAGTTGTCATCTCTGGTTTGTTGCCGGTGCCACGTGATAGCGAGGCTAGGAATAGGGAGAGAGTGCAGTTGAACATGTGGCTGCAGGAATAGTGTAGGAGGGAGGGCTTCAGGTATTTGGATAATTGGAGCGCATTCTGGGGAAGGTGGGACCTGTACAAGCAGGACAGGTTGCATCTGAACCAGAGGGGCACCAATATCCTGGGAGGGAGGTTTTCTAGTACTCTTCGGGAGGGTTTAAACTAATTTGGCAGGGGAATGGGAACCGAATTTGTAGTCCAGCAACTAAGGTAGCCGATATTCAGGACGCCAAAGCGTGTAATGAGGCAGTGGGGAAGGGAACACTGACAAAGGAGAGTACTTGCAGGCACGGAGATGGGTTGAAGTGTGTATACTTCAACGCAAGAAGCATCAGGAATAAGGTGGGTGCACTTAAGGCATGGATCGGTACTTGGGACTACGATGTGGTGGCCATCACGGAAACTTGGATAGAAGAGGGGCAGAAATGGTTGTTGGAGGTCCCTGGTTATAGATGTTTCAATAAGATTAGGGAGGGTGGTAAAAGAGGTGGGGGGGTGGCATTATTAATTAGAGGTAGTATAACAGCTGCAGAAAGGCAGTTCGAGGAGTATCACCCTATTGAGGTAGTATGGGTTGAAGTCAGAAATAGGAAAGGAGCAGTCACCTTGTTAGGAGTTTTCTATAGGCCCCCCAATGGTAACAGAGATGTGGAGGAACAGATTGGGAAACAGATTTTGGAAAGGTGCAGAAGTCACAGGGTAGTAGTCATGGGCGACTTTAACTTCCCAAATATTGAGTGGAAACTCTTTAGATCAAATAGTTTGGATGGGGTGGAGTTTGTGCAGTGTCCAGGAAGCCTTTCTAACACAGTATGTAGATTGTCCGACCAGAGGAGGGGCAATATTGGATTTAGTACTGGGTAATGAACCAGGGCAAGTGATAGATGTGTTAGTGGGGGAACATTTTGGAGATAGTGACCTCAGAGGTAGGTTCTTTACCCAGAGAGTAGTGGGGGCATGGAATGCACTGCCTGTGGAAGTAGTTGAGTCGGAAACATTAGGGACCTTCAAGCAGCTATTGGATAGGTACATGGATTACGGTAAAATGATAGTGTAGATTTATTTGTTCTTAAGGGCAGCACGGTAGCATTGTGGATAGCACAATTGCTTCACAGCTCCATGGTCCCAGGTTCGATTCCGGCTTGGGTCACTGTCTGTGCGGAGTCTGCACGTCCTCCCCATGTCTGCGTGGGTTTCCTCCGGGTGCTCCGGTTTCCTCCCACAATCCAAAGATGTGCGGGTTAGGTGAATTGGCCAATGATAAATTGCCCTTAATGTCCAAATTGCCTTTGGTGTTGGGTGGAGGTGTTGAGTTTGGGTAGGGTGCTCTTTCCAAGAGCCAGTGCAGACTCAAAGGGCCGAATGGCCTCCTTCTGCACTGTAAATTCAATGATAATCTATGATTAATCTAGGACAAAGGTTCGGCACAACATCGTGGGCCGAAGGGCCTGTTCTGTGCTGTATTTTCTATGTTCTATGTTCTGGGGTGGTCCCGGCGGATTGGAAATTAGCAAACGTGACACCATTGTTTAAAAAAGGAGGTAGGCAGAAAGCGGGTAATTATAGGCCAGTGAGCTTAACTTCGGCAGTAGGGAAGATGCTGGAATCTATCAAGGAAGAAATAGCGAGGCATCTGGATAGAAATTGTCCCATTGGGCAGACGCAGCATGGGTTCGTAAAGGACAGGCCGTGCCTAACTAATTTAGTGGAATTTTTTTTGAGGAGATTAACAGTGCGGTAGATAACAGGGACCCAATGGATGTGGTATATCTGGATTTACAGAAAGCCTTTGACAAGGTGCCACACAAAAGGTTGCTGCATAAGATAAAGATGCATGGCATTAAGGGGAAAGTAGTAGTATGGATAGAGTATTGGTTAATTAATAGAAAGCAAAGAGTGGGGATTAATGGGTGTTTCTCTGGTTGGCAATCAGTAGCTAGTGGTGTCCCTCAGGGATCAGTGTTGGGCACACAATTGTTCACAATTTAAATAGATGATTTGGAGTTGGGGACCAAGGGCAATGTGTCCATGTTTGCAGACGACACTAATAAGTGGTAAAGCAAAAAGTGCAGAGGATACTGGAAGTCTGCAGAGGGATTTAGATAGGCTAAGTGAATGGGCTAGGGTCTGGCAGATGGAATACAATGTTGACAAATGTGAGGTTATCCATTTTGGTAGGAATAACAGCAAAAGGGATTATCTAAATGATAAAATATTAAAAGATGCTGCTGTGCAGAGAGACCTGGGTGTGCTAGTGCATGAGTCGCAAAAAGTTGGTTTACAGGTGATTAAGAAGGCAAATGGAATTTTGTCCTGCATTGCTAGAGGGATGGAGTTTAAGACTCGGGAGGTTATGCTGCAATTGTATAAGGTGTTTGTGAGGCCACACCTGGAGTATTGTGTTCAGCTTTGGTCTCCTTACTTGAGAAAGGACGTGCTGGCACTGGAGGGTGTGCAGAGGAGATTCACTAGGTTAATCCCAGAGCTGAAGGGGTTGGTTACGAGGAGAGGTTGAGTAGACTGGGACTGTACTCGTTGGAATTTAGAAGGATGAGGATCGTATAGAAACATATAAAATTATGAAGGGAATAGATAGGATAGATGCGGGCAGGTTGTTTCCACTGGCGGGTGAAAGCAGAACTCGGGGGCATAGCCTCAAAATAAGGGGAAGTAGATTTAGGACTGAGTTTAGGAGGAACTTCTTCACCCAAAGGTTGTGAATCTATGGAATTCCTTGCCCAGTGAAGCAGTAGAGGCTCCTTCATTAAATGTTTTTACGATAAAGATAGATAGTTTTTTGAAGAATAAAGGGATTAAGGGTTATGGTGTTCAGGCCGGAAAGTGGAGCTGAGTCCACAAAAGATCAGCCATGATCTCATTGAATGGCGGAGCAGGCTCGAGGGGCCAGATGGCCGACTCCTGCTCCTAGTTCTTATGACCAAATGATCCATTTAAGGGCCATTAACGTTTGTTGTAAAGTAGACAAAGTTTGAAATCTCAGTTACTAAGCAAATAAAGCCACAAGATTCCACGGCTTTAAACAAATAAAATAAATTTCATGATACAAACGAAGGAAAGCAAACAGTCAACACCATTGTATACTCTAACAACTTGAATAAGCACAAGGAGACATGGATTTACATGCAAACTATACATTAGATGACCAATGCTACCAAGACATCTCATGAATTTCTCAGCAGGGCAGCACGGTGGCACAGTGGGTAGCACTGCTGCCTCACAGCACTGAGGTCCAGGCTCTGGCTCACTGTCCGTGTGAAGTTTGCATATCCTCCCCATGTCTGCGTCGGTTCCGCCCCCACAGCCCAAAGATGTGCAGGGTAGGTGGATTGGCCGCGCTAAATTGCCCCTTAATTGGAGAAAATGAATTGGGTACTATAAATTTATTTTTTTACAAATGAATTTCTCAGCTACCCTGCCAGACGTTGGTCACCACTGAGAAAAGAAAAATTCCCTGAGTGAGTTGTTCTTGCACTGAGACTCCCAGCATGCCGGGAGTTGTAGTCCCCTGCCTCCGGCTGGAAAATCCACAAACCCAACCATGTCGATGTCCTCAAACAACCATCAACACTTGTTCTACCAGCACAGCTCAGCCCTTGGTACTCTTGGACAGGAATACAAACGTATTCATTGTGGTGCAGAGGAAAACAGTGGCCGAGAACTACAATCCAATTTATAACAGAAAGCCCTGTCTTAGCATCTTTTCTTTCAAACACAAAAGCTCTCATCATCACTGGTTGCATTCTTTGCCTCAAATCCAAACAATGACATACAATCTGTACGAAAACACAAGCATAGAGAAAGGAGCCACTTACCTTGGGAATAATCAACAGAGCATCTGCGAATGCTTGCACTCCCAACTGTGCTCTGCCCTTTACACTGGCCTTGTGTTTGATCAATCCATCTGCCACTGCAACTTCAAATGCACCTGCACCTGCCACGACACAACCTAGAAACAGGCAACAAATACCAATTTTACTCCCATTTCTGCACTGCTGCATGAGAATTGACTCCCGAAATGGATGGCTCTCAGTGCCCTGACACCATATCTCAACACCAAATCGCAACCTCCAGAAAGAGAGAAATATATCTGTATATGTCATTGTCACAAAATACATTTTTAGAACATGCAATGGGGCTGAAACCTGCACTGCCAACAATTAAACAAGGGCATTTAAGTGTGGGACAAGTATAAGGATTTGATTTGTCACGTGTACCGAGATACAGTAAAAAGTAATGTTCTGCGTACATCCAGACATATCATTCAGGACATGAAAAACAGGACATACGATAGATACACAATGTAAATACATTGACGCCGGGGGAAGCATATGGAGTGCAGCACTACTCAGTAGAGAATATGCGTGGAGAGATCAGTTCAGTCCTAAGAGGGTCATTCAGGGGTCTGGTAATGGCGGGAAGAAGCTGTTTTTGAATGTGTTAGTGCGTGTTCTCAGACTTTTGTATCTCCTGCCCGATGGAAGAGGTTGGAAGAGAGACTAACCCGGCTGGAAGGAGTTTTTGATTATGCTGCCCGCTTTCCCAAGGCAGCGGGCGGTGTACAGTCAATGGATGGGAGGCGGGTTCACATGATGGACTGGGCGGTGTTCACGACACATGAACACATTCCATACACAATTCATTACATCAGGCGACTTTGTAATTTCGACAGAACACCGTGTGGGCAGCACAAATGGATAGCACTGAAGCTTCACAGCGCCAGGGTCCCAGGTTCGATTCCCCACTGGGTCACTGTCTGTGCGGAGTCTGCACATCCTCCCAGTGTGTGCGTGGGTTTCCTCCGGGTGCTCCGGTTTCCTCCCACAGTCCAAAGATGTGCAGGTTAGGTGGATTGGCCATGATAAATTGCCCTTAGTGTTGGGTGGGGTTACTGGGTTATGGGGATAGGGTGGAGGTGTTGACCTTGGATAGGGTGCTCTTTCCAAGAGCTGGTGCAGGCTCGATGGGCCGAATGGCCTCCTTCTGCACTGTAAATTCTATGATGATAATCTAGGTTAGGTGGGTTGGCCATGCTAAATTGCCCTTCGTGTCCAAAAAGGTTAGGAGGGGTTATTGGGTTACGGGGATAGGGTGGGGGTGAAGGCTGAAGTGGGCCGGTGCAGACTTGATGGGCCGAATGGCCTCCTTCAGCACTATGTTCTTTGTCCTATGTCCAATACAAGTGTTTATTCAGTTTCTCGGGGTCATGTTCTTACAGAAGCACGCATTTAAAAAAATATATATAAATCTTGGTCACATTTCAGGTTTATCCACCACATGAAAAAAACGTGGGTGGTAAAAATGCAGCGAGAACTGGACCACATCCAGGCCTAGGCTCAGTACCAAGTAGCATCGCACCACCAAGTGACCACCCCAAACAAGATTACCATCACTGAATCCCCACTATCAACATGCTGCAGGATTACAATAAACCAGGACCTGGGACCTTGTGGGAGGAGAGGGAGGAAATTGCAGGTCCCCTAGCTGAGATAATTGAACCGCCGACAGCCATAGGTGAGGTGCCTGAAGATTGGAGTGTTACAAATGTTGTGCCTTTGTTTAAGTACGGCCGCAGGGAAAAGCCTGGGAACTAAAGACCGGCGAGTCTAACGCAAGTTGTGAGAAGGTATTCCGAGAAAGATCTACAGGCATTTAGAGAAGCAAGGACTGATTAGGGACAGTCAGCATGGCTTTGAGTGGAAAATGTCTCACAAATTTGATCGAGTTTGTCTACATGAACTTTAGCAAGGCACCTCATGGTAGGCAGAAGGTGAAATCTCATGGGATCCAGGGTGAGGTAGCCAACTGGATACAAAATTGGCTGGACGACAGAAGACAGAGGGTGGTTGTAGAGGGTTGATTTTCAAACTGGAGGCCCGCGACCAGTGGTGTGCCTCAGGGATCAGTGCTGGATCCACTGTTAGTTATATTAATGATTTGAGTGAGAATTTAGGAGGCATGATTAGTAAGTTTGCAGATGACACCAAGATTGGCGGCGTAGTGAATAGTGAAGAACGTTATTTAGAATGGCAACGGGGCCGATGAATGGCAGATGGGAGTTTAATTTAAATAAATGTGAGGTGATGCATTTTGGTAGATCGAATCGGGGCAGGACTTACTCAGTTAATGGTATGGCGTTGGGGAGAGTTATAGAACAAAGAGATCTAGGAGTACAGGTTCATAGCTCCTTGAAGGTGGAGTCGCAGGTGGACAGGGTGGTGAAGGCAGCATTCAGCATGCTTGGTTTCATTGGTCAGAACATTGAATACAGGAGTTGGGACGTCTTGTTGAAGTTGTACAAGACATTGGTACGGCCACACTTGGAATACTGTGTGCAGTTCTGGTCACCCTATTATAGAAAGGATATTATTAAACTAGAAAGAGTGCAGAAAAGATTTACTAGGATGTTACCGGGACTTGATGGCTTGAGTTATAAGGAGAAGCTGGATAGACTGGGACCTTTATTCCCCTGGGGCGTAGAAGACTTCAGGGTGATCTCAGAGGTCTATAAAATAATGAGGGACATAGATAAGGTAGATAGTCAACATCTTTTCCCAAAGATAGAGTTGTCCAGAACTAGAGAGCATAGGTTTAAGTTGAGAGGGGGCAGATACAAATGGGTCCAGAGTGGCAATCTTTTCACAGAGGGTGGTGGGTGTTTGGAATGAACTGCCAGAGGCAGTAGTAGAGTCGGGTATAATTTTGTCTTTTAAAAAGCATTTAAACAGTTATATGGGTAAGATGGGTACAGAGGGATTAGAACATAGAACATTACAGCGCAGTACAGGCCCTTCGGCCCTCTATGTTGCGCCGACCTGTGAAACCACTAAAGCCCATCTACACTATTCCCTTATCGTCCATATGTCTATCCAATGACCATTTGAATGTCCTTAGTGTTGGCGAGTCCACTACTGTAGCAGGCAGGGCATTCCATGCCCGTACTAATCGGAGTAAAGAACCTACCTCTGACATCTGTCTTATACCTATCTGCCCTCAATTTAAATATGTCTCCTCATGCTAGACATCACCATCCAAGATAAAGGGCTCTCACTGTCCACCCTATCCAATCCTCTGATCATCTTGTATGCCTCAATTAAGTCACCTCTTCACCTTCTTCTAACGAAAACAGCCTCAAGTCCCTCAGCCTTTCCTCATAAGGTCTTCCCTCCATACCAGGCAACATTCTGGTAAATCTCCTCTGCACCCTTTCCAATGCTTCCACATCCTTCCTATAATGAGGTGACCAGAATTGCACGCAATACTCCAAATGCGGCCGCACCAGAGTTTTGTACAGCTGCAACATGACCTCATGGCTCCGAAACTCAATCCCTCTACCAATAAATGCTAAGTACGAAGTCTTACAACACCAGGTTAAAGTCCAACAGGTTTGTTTCAATGTCACTAGCTTTCGGAGCGCTGCTCCTTCCTCAGGTGAATGAAGAGGTCTGTTCCAGAAACACATATATAGACAAATTCAAAGATGCCAAACAATGCTAGGAATGCGAGCATTCGCAGGTGATTAAATCTTTACAGATCCAGAGATGGGGTAACCCCAGGTTAAAGAGGTGTGAATTGTCTCAAGCCAGTCCTCCCTTCCAGTCGGGGAACACTTCAGCAGTCAAGGGCATTCAGCCTCTGATCTCCGGGTAAGCGTTCTCCAAGGCGGCCTTCAGGACCCGCGACAACGCAGAATCACCGAGCAGAAACTTATAGCCAAGTTCCGCACACATGAGTGCGGCCTCAACCAGGACCTGGGATTCATGTCGCATTACATTCATCCCCCACCATCTGGCCTGCGAAATCCTACCAACTGTCCTGGCTTGATACAATTCACACCTCTTTAACCTGGGGTTACCCCATCTCGGGATCTGTAAAGATTTAATCACCTGCTAATGCTCGCATTCCTAGCATTGTTTGGCATCTTTGAATTTGTCTGTGTGTTTCTGGAACATACCTCTTCATTCACCTGAGGAAGGAGCAGCGCTCCGAAAGCTAGTGACATCGAAACAAACCTGTTGGACTTTAACCTGGTGTTGTAAGACTTCGTACTGTGCTCACCCCAGTCCAACGCCAGCATCTCCACATCAATAAAAGCTAACACACCGTACGCCTTCTTAACAACCCTCTCAACCTGGGTGGCAATTTTCAGGGATCTATGTACATGGACACCGAGATCTCTCTGCTCATCCACACTACCAAGAATCTTACCATTAGCCCAGTACTGTCTTCCTGTTATTCCTTCCAAAATGAATCACCCTCACTTTTCTGCATTAAACTCCATTTGCCACCTCTCAGCCCAGCGCTGCAGCTTATCTATGTCCCTCTGTAACTTGTAACATCCTTCCACACTGTCCACAACTCCACTGACTTGTGTCATCTGCAAATTTACTCACCCACCCTTCTACGCCCTCCTCCAGGATATTTACAAAAATGACAAACAGCAGTAGCCCTAAACAGATCCTTGTGGTGCACCACTAGTAACTGGACTCCAGTCTGAACATTTCCCATCAACCACCACCCTTTGTCTTCTTCCAGCTAGCCAATTTCTGGTCCAAACTGCTGAATCACCCTGATTCCCATGCCTCCGTATTTTCTGCAGTAGCCTACCGTGGAGAACCTGATCAAACGCTTTACCGAAATCCATATACACCACATCAACTGCTTTACCCTCATCCACCTGTTTGGTCACCTTCTCAAAGAACTCAATAAGGTTTGTGAGGCACGACCTACCCTTCACAAAACCGTGTTGACTATCTCTAATCAAATTATTCCTTTCCAGATGATTTTACATCCTATCTCTCATAAACCTTTCCAAGACTTTGCCCACAACAGAAGTAAGGCTCACTGGCTATAGTCAAGGCAGCAGGTTACATGGCAGGTTATTATGTAGAGATATGGGTTCAAAGACAAGGAAAATTAGGAGAAAGGGTAAGAGGAAAAATAATTTGCGTAAAGTTACTGATCAATGTGTTAGGATTCATAACAAAGACATAAAAAACAGCACAAGTGTACTTTACCTAAATGCTCGTAGTATACAAAATAAGGTAAATGAGTGGATGGCGCAAATCATCGTGAATGACTATGATTTAGTGGCCATTACTGAAACATGGTTAAAAGATGGTCACGACAGAGTTCAATATCCAAGGGTATCAGACTATACGAAAGGATAGAATGGACGGTAAGGGCGGTGGTGTAGCTTTGTTGTTTAAGGATGGCATCTGGGCAATAGTAAGGGATGATATTGGTGCTATGGAGGACAAGGTTGAATCAATTTGGGTGGAAATCAGGAATAGTAAGGCGAAAAGGTCACTGATAGGAGTAGTCTATAGGCCACCAAATAGTAACAGGATGGTAGGGCAGGCAATAAGCAAAGAAATAACGGATGCATGTAGAAATGGTACAGCGGTTATCATGGGAGATTTTAATCTGCATATCGATTGGTTTAACCAGGTTGGTAAAGGCAGCCTTGAGGAGGAGTTTATAGAATGTGCCCGGGATAATTTCTTGGAACAATATGTAATGGAACCTACAAGGGAACAAGCGGTCCTAGATCTGGTCCTGTGTAATGAGGCAGGATTGATTAATGATCTCATAATTCAGGATCCTCTTGGAAGGAGCGACCACAATATGATGGAATTTAAAATACAGTTGGAAGATGACAAGGTAAAATCAAACACGTGTTTTGTGCTTAAACAAAGGCGATTACAATGGGATGAGAGAAGAACTAGCTACGGTCGACTGGGAGCAAAGACTTCATGGTGAAGCAGTTGAGGAACAGTGGAGAACCTTCCGAGCGATCTTTCACCGTGTTCAGAAAAGGTTCATACCGACAAAAAAGAAAGACGGTAGAAAGGGGATAAATCGACCGTGGATATCTAAGGAGGTGAGGGAGAGTATCAAATTGAAGGAAAAAACATACAAAGTGGCAAAAATTAATGGGAGACTAGAGGACTGGGAAGTCTTTAGGGGACAACAGAAAGCTACTAAAAAAGCTATAAAGAGTAAGGTAGACTATGAAAGTAAACTGGCTCAGAACATAAAAGCAGATAGTAAAAGCTTCTACAAATATATAAGACAAAAAAGAGTGGCTAAGGTAAATATTGGTCCTTCGGAAGATGAGAAGGGAGATTTAATAATAGGAGACGGGGAAATGGCTGAGGAGCTGAACAGGTTTTTTTGGGTCAGTCTTCACAGTGGAGGACACAAATAACATGCCAGTGACTGATGGAAATAAAGATATGATAGGTGAGGACCTTGCGATGATTGTAATCACTAAGGAGGCAGTATTGGGCAAGCTAATGGGGCTAAAGGTAGACAAGTCTCCTGGCCCTGATGGGATGCATCCCAGAGTGTTAAAAGAGATGGCTAGGGAAATTGTAAACGCACTCGTGATAATTTATCAAAATTCATTAGACTCTGGGGTGGTCCCAGAGGATTGGAAAGTAGCAAACATGACACCACTGTTTAAAAAAGGAGGTCGGCAGAAAGCGGGTAATTATAAGCCGGTAAGCTTAACTTCGGTTGTAGGGAAAATGCTGGAATCTATCATTAAGGAGGAAATAGCGGGGCACCAGGAGGGAAATTGTCCCATTGGGCAGGCGCAGAATGGGTTCACAAAGGGTGGGTCGTGTCTGACTAATTTGGTAGAATTTTTTCAGGACGTTACCAGTGCAGTAGATAACAGGGAGCCAATGGATGTGGTATATCTGGATTTCCAGAAAGCTTTTGACAAGGTGCCACACAAAAGGTTGCTGCATAAACTAAAGATGCATGGCATTGAGGGTAAAGTGGTAGCATGGGTAGAAGATTGGTTAACAAACAGAAAGCAGAGTGGGGATAAATGGGTGTTTCTCTGGTTGGCAACCTGGAACTAGTGGGGTCCCTCCAGGATCAGTATTGGGCCCGCAGTTGTTCACAATTTACATAGACGATTTGGAGTTGGGGACCAAGTGCAATGTGGCAAAATTTACAGGCGACACTAAGATGAGTGGTAAAACAAAAAGTGCAGAGGATACCGGAGGTCTGCAGAAGGATTTGGATAGGCTAAGTGAATGGGCTAGGGTCTGGCAGATGGAATTCAATGTTGCCAAGTGTGAGGCTATCCATTTTGGGAGGAATAACAGCAGAATGGATTATTATTTAAACGGTAAGATGTTAAAACATGCTGCTGTGCAGAGGGACCTGGGTGTGCTGGTGCCTGAGTTGCAAAAAGCTGGTGTGCAGGTGCAACAGGTGATTAAGAAGGCTAATCGAGTTTTGTCTTTCATTGTTAGAGGGATGGAGTTCAAGACTAGGGAGGTTATGCTGCAATTGTATAAGGTGTTGGTGAGGCCACACCTGGAGTAGTGTGTTCAGTTTTGGTCTCCTTACCTGAGAAAGGACATATTGGCACTGGAGGGAGTGCAGAGGAGATTCACTAGGTTGATCCCAGAGTTGAGGGGATTAGATTATGACGAGAGGTTGAGTAGACTGGGACTGTACTCATTGGAGTTTAGAAGGATGCGGGGGGGGGATCTTATTGAAACATATAAAATTATGAAGGGAATAGATAGGATAGATGCGGGCAGGTTGTTTCCACTTGTCAGAGAAAGCAGAACTAGGGGGCATAGCCTCAAAATAAGGGGAAGTAGATTTAGGACGGAGTGTAGGAGGAACTTCTTCACCCAAAGGGTAGTGAATCTCTGGAATTCCTTGCCCAGTAAAGCAGTTGAGGCTCCTTCTTTAAACGTTTTTAAGAAAAAGATAGATATCTTTCTGACGAATAAAGGGATTCGGGGATATGGTGTACGAGCCGGAGAGTGGAGCGGAGTCCACAAAGATCAGCCATGATCTCATTAAATGGCGCAGCAGGCTCGAGGGGCCAGATGGCCTACTCCTGTTCCTAGTTCTTACCTGGGTTGTCTCTACTTCCCTTCTTGAACACGGGGACAACATTTGCTATCATCCAGTCTTCTGTCACTATTCCTTTGGACAAAGATGACTTAAAGATCAAAGCCAAAGGCTCAGCAATCTCCTCCCTAGCTTCCCAGAGAATCCTAGGATAAATCCCATCCAGCCCAGGGGACTGATCTATTATCACACTTTCCAGAATTGCTAACACCAGAATGGCGAACACAGAATTTACCACCCTCTGCGAGAAGTAGTTCCTCCTCACCTCCTTATGAACCTCAAGCCCTTCTAGTCTAGTAGCCTGAATCTCAGTATTCTCCTCGACAACATTGTCTTTTTCCTGTGTGAATACGGACGAAAAATATTCATTTAGCACCTCTCCTATCTCCTCGGGCTCCAAGCACAACTTCCCACTACTGTCCTTGACTGGCCCTACTCTTACCCTAGTCATTCGTTTATTCCCAACATTTCTATGAAAAGCTTTAGGGTTATCCTTGATCCTACCTGCCAAAGACTTCTCATGTCCCCTCCTGGTTCTTCTTAGCTCTCTCTTTAGGTCCTCCCTAGCTAAGTCGGAACTCTTGAGCGCCAAATGCAGGCAATTGGGACTAACTTAGAGGTAAAAACTGGGCGACATGGACAAGTTGGGCCGAAAAGCCTGTTTCCATGCTGTAAACACCTGTGATGCAATTGGTTAGTGAGGGAGGGGTCTTTTCCATCCCTCTCGAGTTGGAGCGTGCCCATCAATTGCGGAGACAGAAGCCCAGATTTGGGGAACCACCATGATTGATTGTCCGGCTCCACAGATAGCTGGATATGAAGCGGGCCCCGAGATGTGCGAAGGACACTCTAGTGCAGATGGGAGGGCAACCCCATCAGAATATATCAGGATGTTGGGGCAGAGTTGGCAAGGTGTTGCATGGCATTCAATAAGGCCTAGGTGACCCTCGACAAGCACAACATGCGTTTTGGGATGGAGTGCCCGCTTGTCTTAGTGCTACTTTCAGAGACAGAGATTAGTATTTCGACCCGTCAGAAGAAGCAAATGACATTGTTAATAAACACGGATTGGGGGTGGGGGGGGGGGGGGGGACTGAAGGCTTTGAGGACCATGATCCTTTTTGATTGGTCACTCTGGAGTAGTATTTTTTGAGTGGGTGAGAAGCTGTTGTTATGGGGTTTGCTGCTGGGAGTTATTTCCGGGTGAATTTGAGGTTCACTGTATGGTTGGAACTTGGGAGATGTGGATCTGGGTGAGGTTTTGTTTTCTTCCCATAATGTTTGGTATTAAAGTTAGGTATGGGTTGGGGAGCTGTTCATGGATTCAGTGTGAAAGATTGTATTTTTTTTACCCTAGGTGGGGGTCACCCCAATAGGTTTGCTGGTTAACAGGAGCCGAGGGGGAGAGGAACTTGGAATTCGGAGTAGGCAATTCAGCCCAATGAGCCTGCATTCAATTAAATAGTGACTGGTCTGGTCCTGGTCTCAAATCCACCATTCCACCTGTTGCCCTTATCCCTTTACCTTGTTTTTTAAAAAAGCAAAAATTTATCAATCTCTTTCTTGAAACCATGAAACTCCGATTCCACCGCACTATGGGGTTGTGCCATGTGAGAGTACCTTTAAGAAATGGATGTTTAAGCAATGTACCTTTAAGGAATGGAGCTGATCATATTACTGTGATGTCAGAAGTTGGGGGGGAGCTGAGCTTTTGGTTTCAGTTTTGGGAGAGAGCAGCAAAAAAGTGCCTGGCTGGTTTTGCTGTGAGATGCTTGAAAGGAGAAAGCCAGTTTGAGGAGAAAGCTGGGGGGGTGTGTGTGTGTTTTGAAAAGAGCTGCAGGAAGAAAAACACAGAGCTGGTCTGTGGATGTCTGCAAATCCAAAGACTATAAATATATTGAATGTAACCTCGTGTCTGTTGTTACAGGTGAAGTCTTTTGGATGTTTGAAGGAACATTTTGAGGGATTATTTAGTGCTGTATTATTTTCGGGGTTATCTTTGAAGTAATGAACGGCTTGGGATCTTTGTTCTTTGTAAGGGGTGTTAAGTGATCCAATGTTTATTTAAAAGGTTAAGTTGAGTTAAAAACCACGTGTCCATAATTGCAATACCACACCTGGGGAACAAGCCGTGTGCTTCAAAAGCAACAACCCATTAAAGGGGGAGGTTGGTTGAATTCCATGATACATTTTGGGGTTCTGAAAACACCTCTCCCACAGTAGCGAGTTCCACAAATTTACCACCCTCTGCGAGAAGTAGTTCCTCCTCATCTCAGTTTTAAATCTACCATCTCTCAACATTATCAGTGACCTCTCATTCCAGATTTCCCCACAAGTAAGAACATTTGGTCTATGTTTACTTTATCAATCCCATTTAACACTTTATACACCTCGATCAGATCCCCTCTCATCCTTCTAAACTCCAGCGAGTATCAGCCCAAACTGTTTAATCTCTCCTCGTACGTCAACCCTTTCATCCCCGGAATCAATCTGGTGACCCTCCTCTGACCTGCCTCCAATGTCCCCACATCCTTCCTCAAATAAGGAGACCAAAACTGGACACAATACTCCAGATGCGGTCTCACCAACACCCTATACAATTGCAACAACCCTTCTCTACTTTACACTCCAGTCCTTTTGCAATAAACGCTAACATTCTATTTGCCTTTTCAATTACATGCGGATGGCTCCAGCTGGTTATCTATTTGTGGGGGGGGGGGGGGTCTTTTGATTCTTACGGTAACAAGCTTAATAAAGACTAATACAGATTAGTATCAGTGTTCGGTCGTGGTGTTGATGGTGCAGGTTCCTTCATATTTGAAGTGGTTTGATCAAGGTGATGGTGGCCATCTTGGGTGAGCCTGGAGCCAGCGCAAGTTGGGGCCCTTTCAGATTGCCTCACTGGGAAGGTGGGGGGGGGGCTGGAGATATGGCTGAACCTGGGATCTTTCCCCATGGTCATCGGGTTTACTCGCATATTTGTTTTTTTGTGTTGGGCAGGTCTTTTCTTCCTGGGGTCAGGGGTGTGGGTCAGTGATCATAATATTGGATCATGCCTCACATTATGTGGATGGAGTTGTGTTGGAGTGGGGCTGCTCTCAGTGAACCCCCTGGAGGTTGCTTGCGCAGAAGGGTTTTTGCGAGTGGATAGCCTCGGCCATTGGGGAGTATGGAGTTCAACAAGAATGAGGCAACCTCACCCTCTATGCTCTGGAAAGTTATTTTGTGTGTGGGGTGGGGTGAAGAGAGGTAATTTCTCGCAACTAATATAGGGGTTATATCTGGAAAGGCGGAGACTGGTGGATTCTGTCCTCGAGGTGGATCGACAACACGACTGTCCCAATCCCGCAGCGTTTGGCAGAGAGAGAAATTACAGATGGATTTCGAGTTGTTGTCAACTGGAAAGGCGGTGAGCCAACTTGGTCACCGGTGGGGAAGTTTGATGAGTATGGGGAGAAGGTCAGCCGCTTGTTAGCTCACTAGCTGAAAGGGCAGGCTGCCTCCCAGGAGATAGTAGATCAGAGAATCGGGTGGTGGGTTGGTTTCTGCCCCAGAGAAGATCAAAGAGGTACGTGAGACCTTTTACCATGGGCTGTACAAGTCCCAATCTCCGGAATCGTCTTCAAAATTGTTCTAATTTTTAGATGGGTTGTCCATTGGGTGGAGCGGGATAGGAGGCGCTGACTGGACCGGAGATTATGAACTGTATTCATCTAATGCACATGGATAAAGCACCAGGTCCAGATGGTTCACTGCTGAGTGAAGGGGGAATGAGCAGGGAGGGAGGGAGCACAGTGTCCTTGTATGTGGACGATTTGTTGTAGTACATTACAGATCATGTCTCCAACGTGGGGGAGATAATGGAGATGTTAAGGAAGTTTGGTTCCTTTTCGGAGTACAAGTTACCCGTGGCAAGTGCGAGGCTACCGTTTCCGTCCTGCCAGGACCAGTTTCCAGTATCTGAGAATTCGGGTGGCTCATGATTTGGCCTTGCTCTATAAGCTTGCCCAGTCTGGTTGATGGGTTGAAGGCCAATTTGAAGAGTCCAGACAGTAAAGATGAATATTCTCTCAAGAATTTCATTTTAATGTCTCCCAGTCTTTCTCTCAAAGGCATTTTTGGTACGATCAATAAGTTAACATCTACTTTTGTTTGGGCAGGCAAGACCCCTCTAGTTCGTTAGGATTTTTTAAGCAAAGGGATAGACGGGATTGGGGGGGGGGGGGGGGGGCCGCGTTATTACTGGGGACTGTTTAGCTCAGTTCGTTGGATAGCTGGTTTGTGATGCAGAGCGAGACTAACAGCGTGGTTTCATAGAATTTACAGTGCAGGAGACAATTCAGCCCATCGAGTCTGCAACAACCCTTTTTTTGGGGGGGGGGGGGGGGGGAAGAGCACCCTACCTAAGCCCATACTCCCAACATATCCCCACTTATTGTCACAAGTAGGCTTCAATATGTTACCGTGAAAAGCCCTTGTCGCCACATTCCGGTGCATGTTTGGGTAGGCCGGGACGGGAATTGAACCCGCGCTGCTGGCATTGTTCTGCACTACAAGCCAGCTGTTTAGCCCACTGTGCTAAACAAGCCCCTGTGTTACGTAAGGGACGGTGGATGGGTCTGACTCAAGATGGCAGCCGTTCATTACCTTTTTTTAAAATAAAAGGAGCTGCTTACCGTCAGCTGCTTGCGTCGGGCTAGTTTTGGTAGAGAGCTGGGTGAGGATGGATGGGGTTGTGTCGGGGATTTTTTGTAATAATGTAATATTTGTTTAAATGGTTTGAATATGTTGTAATAAATGAAATATTTGGAATAAAAAAGTGCGATGGAATACTCCCCAACAACATTAATGAAGCTCGACACAATCCAAGACAAAGTAGCCCCGCTTGATTGCTCCTCATTCCATAAACAACCCCACCACCTGGAGGTTCCCCTCCAAGTCCCTCACCACCCTGATTTGGAAATATAATCATTGTTCCTTCACGGACACTGGGTCAAAATCTTGACCCCTCCCCAAAAGCACGTGTGGGTGTACCTACAGCACACCACATGGACTGCAGATGTTCAAGAAGGAAGCTCACCACCATCACCATCTCAAGGACAATTAGGGATGGATAATAAATGCTGGCCTAGCCAGCGAAGACCACATCACGACAGGATCTCAACTCAGCACGAGAAATTGTGCCTAATTAAATATTTATAATTTAAATTTACTTGCCATCCTCAAGTGCATTCTTCACAGCACGCAGACCATCACGCACCGCATCTTTGATTTGTGTTAAAGTGTGCTTGTTTGGTCCCTTGAGAAGCAGAGTCACTGACCGAGGATTATCACATTGCTCAACAAAGGTGAACTTCTCTTCCCCCTGGATTTAAATGAAAATTCTTTAGTCCATTCTTTGTGATCAACAGATCCGATTCATAATGCCAGATAATGGGACATAAAACAGAAAATGCTGAAGTACTCAGTCAGTCTGGCAGCATCTTTCGAGAGAGAAACAAATTTAACAGGGTTCAAAATCTGCAGTATCGTCTTACTGTTTTAGTCACCACAAATATGGTTTCAAACAGGTTTTTCCTGAAGAGAATCACAACAGAACTCACGTCACAGTGTCCCATTTCTGAATAATTAGTTTACATCTACTTAAGACCACAAACAGACCTTTGTTTCACTTACAGGGACAGGAGTAGGTCATCAGCCTATCGAGTTTGCTCCACCATTCAATATTATGGCTATCCCCATAACCCTTTATATTGTCAATCAGAAATCGCTACCATAAACATACTCTATGATGAAGCTTCCACAAACTCTGGAGCAGAGAATTTCAAAGATTCACAACCCTGTGTGTAAAGAAACTCCTCTTCATCTCGGTCTTAAGTGGCTTCCCCCTTATTTTGAAATTGTGTCTCCTGGACCTAGACTGCTCAACCAAAGGAAAGATCTTATCTGCATCTACCCAGTCTATTCCTTTGAGCATTTTGTGGTGTTTCAATTGAATTTGTGCCTCATTCTTTGAAACACCAGAGAACACAGGCCCAGTTTGCCCAATCTCTCTTCATAATACAGTCCCACCACACCCAGAACAAGTCTGGTGAACTTTTGTTGCACTCCCTCTCTGGCACTAATATCCTTTCTGGAGGTACCAGGACCAAAACTGTACAGAGTACTCCAGGTGCCATCGAACCAAGCTTCTGTACAATTGAAGCAAGACTCAAATCATCTTGCGATAAAGGTAAACATTCCATCAGCCTTCTGAACCACTTGCGTACCTGCATGTTAGCCACAGGTCCTGGTGTACATCCACACTTTCCAATTTCTTACTAATTAAGTCCTGCCACCAAAGTGGACGACCTCACATTTTTCCACATTATATCCCATTTGCCATGCTCTAGGCCACTCCTTAAATCTGTCCAAATCCTTCTGCTTTACATCTTCCTCACACACACATCCCCGCCTAGCTTTGCATCACCCACCAATTTGGAAATATTACATTTGGTAGATGAATATGTTCTCAAGACGTGGAGCAGGTTGCAACAATAACCTGACAGGGTGCACAGACTGAACCAAAGCTGACACCTGATGCCAAAGGCTTGCTTGCAATTGCCTTCAACTTTCTTAAGGCAAGTACACAACTTTCAATGGCAACATTTATTTCACACTGAATACAATTGACAGCCAAATATTAATTTGCTGTTTTAATCTTAAAGGCAAAGTATACAGGGACGTTAAAGTGTGTACTGCATCACAGTATAAGCCAAGAATGAATTCTATTACAGTGGACAGAAAAGGCAAATATCACCACCTACCAGTGTGTGTTCATACACAAGTCCAGCGTGTCCCAAGCAGTCTGGAGTGAGATCCTCCACAGAATTCATGGCAATACCCCCACAAGCAAGTGTCAGTCTGAAATATTTAAGGAGGACATTAGTTCAATGTGCTATCAGATTTAGGTACATGCTGTAAAACAAATCACAAGGGGCGGCACGGAAGCACAGTGATTAGTACAATCGCTTCACAGCTCCAGGATCCCGGCTTGGGTCACTGTGTGCTGAGTCTGCACTTTCTCCCCGTGTCGGTGTGCTCTTCCTCCGGGTGCTCCAGTTTCCTCCCATAGTCCAAAGATGTGCAGGTTCGGTGGATTGGCCAGGGTAAAATTGCCCTTTCATGTCCAAAAAGGTTAGGTGGGGTTACTGGGTTATGGGGATAGGGTGGATGTGTGGGCTTAAGTGGGGTGCTCTTTCCAAGGGCTGGTGCAGACTCGATGGGCCAAATGGCCTCCTTCTGCACTGTAAATTCTATGATTCACTGCCCTAAAAGGATTAAACCCCTAAATTAAAATAATCACTTGTGTATAAACCCTTGACAAATGGTCCAAGGCACTTTGTAAATCAATGGGTCGACAGGAAATATTACGAGGGACCAAATGCTGGGTCATGGGTGGGTTCTAAATGGATGGTCAAAAAAGAATAGATAGGGAGGTGGTGGAGATCAGTTTAAGGAGGAAATTCAAGCGTGCAGCAACTAAAAATCACAAGATACAGTCATACATGCACAAGTTCAGAAAAGCCTGCTTCAAAAAAACATCAAACTATTTGATATGGGAGAAAAGCTCAAGGCAGAAATTTGCAGTGATCAGAACTTTTGCTGCCAACTTAATGATTTTCGCCATTTTCGTAATCATTTTCATAAAAATCCAATGGTCAAACATGTAAATGAAGGAGGATCCAGGGTAAGGCTCCCAAATTGCTGGATACAAAATCAGATTGACACACTTGGTCATTCCAGCCTCCCCGTGACTATTTTGTCAGCTCTGCTGGATGTTTGACATTTACAGGAATCCCTTATTTATTCCAGAACTAATGGGTCAAAGCGTGAGCAGATACCAAAAGAGAAAATGCTCGAAAAGCGTCTGTAGATGGATGTTATTCCCAAAGCATCCGACTCCAGATTATTATCTGAGCCATGTGGCGGTGGAGGTGGCGAGATGGCCACGGACAGGATTTGGACCATGTAAAAGTCGACTGAATCCTGCCCATGGTTCCGTGAGTGGTGTGGACCATTCGTCAGTGCACTGCACTAGCACCAGTGCTTGTTGGGATGAGCTTCGCATAAACAGGCTGAGATCAGTGATCTGGCTAATCATATCACCATAGAACGATACAGCGCAGTACAGGACCTTCAGCCCACCATGTTGCACCGACATGGGAAGTCAAAAAACAAAGCCATCTAACCTACACAATGCCATTATCATCCATATGTTTATCCAATAAACTTTTAAATGTCCTCAATGTTGGCGAGTTCACTACTGTAGCAGGTAGGGCATTCCACGGCCTCACTACTCTTTGCGTAAAGAACCTACCTCTGTTTGTCATTTTTATCAATGACCTAGAGGAAGGCGCAGAAGGGTGGGTGAGTAAATTTGCAGACGATACTAAAGTCGGTGGTGTTGTCGACAGTGTGGAAGGATGTAGCAGGTTACAGAGGGATATAGATAAGCTGCAGAGCTGGGCTGAGAGGTGGCAAATGGAATTTAATGTAGAGAAGTGTGAGGTGATTCACTTTGGAAGGAATAACAGGAATGCGGAATATTTGGCTAATGGTAAAGTTCTTGAAAGTGTGGATGAGCAGAGGGATCTAGGTGTCCATGTACATAGATCCCTGAAAGTTGCCACCCAGGTTGATAGGGTTGTGACGAAGGCCTATGGAGTGTTGGCCTTTATTGGTAGAGGGATTGAGTTCCGGAGTCGGGAGGTCATGTTGCAGCTGTACAGAACTCTGGTACGGCCGCGTTTGGAGTATTGCGTACAGTTCTGGTCACCGCATTATAGGAAGGACGTGGAGGCTTTGGAGTGGGTGCAGAGGAGATTTACCAGGATGTTGCCTGGTATTGAGGGAAAATCTTATGAGGAAAGGCTGATGGACTTGAGGTTGTTTTCGTTGGGGAGAAGAAGGTTAAGAGGAGACTTAATAGAGGCATACAAAATGATCAGGGGGTTGGATAGGGTGGACAGTGAGAGCCTTCTCCCGCGGATGGATATGGCTGGCACGAGGGGACATAACTTTAAACTGAGGGGTAATAGATATAGGACAGAGGTCAGAGGTAGGTTCTTTACGCAAAGAGTAGTGAGGCAGTGGAATGCCCTACCTGCTACAGTAGTGAACTCGCCAACATTGAGGGCATTTAAAAGTTTATTGGATAAACATATGGATGATAATGGCATAGTGTAGGTTAGATGGCTTTTGTTTCGGTGCAACATCGTGGGCTGAAGGGCCTGTACTGCGCTGTATCGTTCTATGCTCTATAGAGTACCTTTGGATATTCAGTTCCTAGCCTGGGTCACCCTGCAGCCAAGCCTCTGTAATTGCAATCGTATTGGGCTTAATATCAATTTGCAGTCTTAGTTAATCGACCTCATTGATAATGCTCCGTGCATTCGAATAGTGCCTTTAGACTTGTCGGTTTAACATTTTTACACGTAGTACTATGCCTAATGTTGCTTGCCCTTATTTTCTCGGCTTCCCATTTTTCCTTTCTAGCTTTGTTTTTTGTAACTCCTCGCTCAGGTTCCCATTCCATTGTCACTCTCGTTCAAACCCACAGCAGCACTCTTAAATCCCCCCCCTCTATTCTCCTATTCCCACTCTCGCTGGCTCGTGCACTGGGAGTAATGCTGAAACTGTATTGGGGTTTCAGGACCTCATCCCCCTTCTTAGCTACGCTGTTGGTACCGATGTGGGCCACAACCTCTGGTGAATCAGACTCTCCCTTCAGAATATCCTGCAGCTGCTCAGTAACATCCTTAACCCTTGCGCCAGGGGGGGGCAACATGTGAGACGCGATGTTAACATGGTTTTACGAAAGGAAATTGTATTTGACAAATCTTTTATTTTGAGGATGTGACTCGTAGGGTTGATAAATGGGAGGGTTTCAAAATTCATCTCCTTGTGTTCACTGTGGAACCTGGAAACGAATAAAAATGGTTGATTCACGATATAATGGAGTGGGACTCCTCTCCTGGAGCACTTTGGTTCAGGTACCATGAAGACCTGTTAGGAACCATAGAGATACTCAGCAGCTGGTGCTCTGACAAACAAGCTCTCAATGGCAGAACAAGAGGAAGATGCACCATCTGGAATATCTCAATGGCTGTTCACCGGCGATCGATGAGTGCAGCAGAATCAAACCTCCAAATCTCTCAGTTTCCTGATCATTGAATCAAGGTTTTGTTATGTCAAGACAAGTGTGCAATGGTTTCTTCACAGATCTTTCTTTCTGCGCACATCTCCTTTGGCAACTGGAGCACGGTTGTGTCGAGAAGCTTCAAATTATGATCCGACACGAAGACAACAGTTTCAAGATGCTCATATAGGACTCTTGACGAGGCAGGGTGTCTTTCAGCAGCTGTAACTGAAATGGAGCAGCCTTCTTTGCGATCCGCTCTTATTGGGGGCTAGAAAAGATGTCCTAAATATAATCTGCCTAACTTCTCCCAATTGGGCAGCCATGTCCAGAGGATTAATCTTCTGCAGCAGAAGCGCACAAAAGACACAAGTAGTAAAGCTTTGGGACCTGGAACATCAGGATTTTCAAGAGTGAATGCCCAGAGCGGCGTACGTACTGGACCTGTGGGAAAGTGGAGCTGAGTCCACAAAAGGTCAGCCATGATCTCATGGAATGATGGAGCAGGTTTGAAGGGCCAGATGGCCTACTCCTGCTCCTAGTTATTTTGTTGCCCAAAGTCTCCAGCGATATGGCATCAATGATCAACACTCTAGAGTGAGACCTGGTGAACTGGAGAGGGGCAGCTCCAGGAACTCAGATGAAGCTGCACTTTCTTCTGGAAAGGGAAATCAGATGAGCGATGAAGAGTTCAGGGAGTTGGATTTGCCCCCAAGAATGAGGTTATGGGGACTTCCAGTGGGGCAATACGAAGTAGCGGGCGCATCTCGGGTGGTTCCCGCATAGGCTCCAGCACTTTGGGTTTTTCTGCATGTTCTGAGAGAAATTTCCACGATTGGACACGACAGCCCAGCCCAGCAAACAGCTGGGAATCAGGCGATGCCGAAATTAACATCAAAGGCAGAGGGGTGAAGTTGCAAGCGTCAAGCCCAAGTAAGGACTCATTAAAGATGGCAGGAGAAGCGGCCATGCCCATCACCCGTGACATGACGGTGGTGTGGTAGCAGAGAACAAAGAACATTACAACGCATTACAGGCCCTTCAGCCCTCGATGTTGCGCCGACCTGTGAAACCACTCGAAAGCCCATCTACACTATTCCGTTATCGTCCATATGTCTATCCAATGACCATTTGAATGTTGACGAGTCCACTACTGTTACAGGCAGGGCATTCACACCCTTACTACTCTCGGAGTAAAGAACCTACCTCTGACATCTGTCCTACGGAAAAAGGCTCTCACTGTCCACCCTATCCTATCCTCTGATCACCTTGTATGCCTCAATTAAGTCACCTCATAGAACATATAGAACATAGAACGATACAGCGCAGTACAGGCCCTTCGGCCCACGATGTTGCACCGAAACAAAAGCCATCTAACCTACACTATGCCATTATCATCCATATGTTTATCCAATAAACTTTTAAATGCCCTCAATGTTGGTGAGTTCACTACTGTAGCAGGTAGGGCATTCCACGGCCTCACTACTCTTTGCGTAAAGAACCTACCTCTGACCTCTGTCCTATATCTATTACCCCTCAGTTTAAAGTTATGTCCCCTCGTGCCAGCCATATCCATCCGCGGGAGAAGGCTCTCACTGTCCACCCTATCCAACCCCCTGATCATTTTGTATGCCTCTATTAAGTCTCCTCTTAACCTTCTTCTCCCCAACGAAAACAACCTCAAGTCCATCAGCCTTTCCTCATAAGATTTTCCCTCAATACCAGGCAACATCCTGGTAAATCTCCTCTGCACCCACTCCAAAGCCTCCACGTCCTTCCTATAATGCGGTGACCAGAACTGTACGCAATACTCCAAACGCAGCCGTACCAGAGTTCTGTACAGCTGCAACATGACCTCCCGACTCCGGAACTCAATCCCTCTACCAATAAAGGCCAACACTCCATAGGCCTTCGTCACAACCCTATCAACCTGGGTGGCAACTTTCAGGGATCTATGTACATGGACACCTAGATCCCTCTGCTCATCCACACTTTCAAGAACTTTACCATTAGCCAAATATTCCGCATTCCTGTTATTCCTTCCAAAGTGAATCACCTCACACTTCTCTACATTAAACTCCATTTGCCACCTCTCAGCCCAGCGCTGCAGCTTATCTATATCCCTCTGTAACCTGCTACATCCTTCCACACTATCGACAACACCACCGACTTTAGTATCGTCTGCAAATTTACTCACCCACCCTTCTGCGCCTTCCTCTAGGTCATTGATAAAAATGACAAACAGCAACGGCCCCAGAACAGATCCTTGTGGTACTCCACTTGTGACTGTACTTCATTCTGAACATTTCCCATCAACCACCACCCTCTGTCTTCTTTCAGCTAGCCAATTTCTGATCCACATCTCTAAATCACCCTCAATCCCCAGCCTCCGTATTTTTTGCAATAGCCTACCGCGGGGAACCTTATCAAACGCTTTGCTGAAATCCATATACACCACATCAACCGCTCTACCCTCGTCTACCTGTTCAGTCACCTTCTCAAAGAACTCGATAAGGTTTGTGAGGCATGACCTACCCTTCACAAAGCCATGCTGACTATCCCTGATCATATTATTCCTATCTAGATGATTATAAATCTTGTCTCTTATAATCCCCTCCAAGACTTTACCCACTACAGACGTGAGGCTCACCGGTCTATAGTTGCCGGGGTTGTCTCTGCTCCCCTTCTTGAACAAGGGTACAACATTTGCTATCTTCCAGTCTTCTGGCACTATTCCTGTAGACAATGACATAAAAATCAAAGCCAAAGGCTCAGCAATCTCCTCCCTAGCTTCCCAGAGAATCCTAGGATAAATCCCATCCAGCCCAGGGGACTTATCTATTTTCACACTTTCCAGAATTGCTAACACTTCCTCCTTATGAACCTCAAGCCCTTCTAGTCACGTAGCCTATATCTCAGTATTCTCCTCGACAATATAGTCTTTTTCCTGTGTGAATACTTACAAAAAATATTCATTTAGCACCTCTCCTATATCCTCGAACTCCACGCACAACTTCCCACTATTGTCCTTGACTGGCCCTATTCTTACCCTAGTCATTCTTTTATTCCCGACATATCTATAGAAAGCTTGAGGGTTATCCTTGATCCTACCTGCCAAAGACTTCTCATGTCCCCTCCTGGCTATTCTTAGCTCTCTCTTTTGGTCCTTCCTAGCTAACTTGTAACTCTCGAGCGTCCTAACTGAACCTTCACGTCTCATCTTTACATCAGCCTCCTTCTTCCTCTTGACAAGTGTTTCAACTGCTTTAATAAACCACGGTTCCCTTGCTCGATCACTTCCTCCCTGCCTGACAGGTACATACTTATCAAGGACACGCAGTAGTTGTTCCTTGAACAAGCTCCACATTTCCATTGTGCCCACCCCCTGCAGTTTTCCTCTCCATCCAATGCATCCCAAGTCTTGCCTCATCGCATCATAATTGCCTTTCCCCCAGATATAACTCTTGCCCTGCGGTATATACCTATCCCTTTCCATCACTAAAGTAAACATAATCAAATTGTGGTCACTATCACCAAAGTGCTCACCTACCTCCAAATCTAACACCTGTCCTGGTTCATCACCCAGTACCAAACCCAATATGGCCTCGCCTCTCATTGGCCTATCTACATACTGTGTCAGGAAACCCTCCTGCACACATTGGGCAAAAATGGACCCATCTATAGTGCTCGAACTATAGCGTTTCCAGTCAATATTTGGAAAGTTAAAGTCCCCCATAACAAGTACCCTGTTACTTTCGCTCCTATCCAGAATCATCTTTGCAATCCTTTCCTCTACATCTCCGGGACTTTTCGGAGGCCTAGGGTGACCTCATCTTTCCTGTTTCTAACCTCAGCCCATACTACCTCAGCAGACGAGTCCTCATCAAACGTCCTTTCTGCCACCGTAATACTGTCCTTGACTAACAATGCCACCCCTCCCCCTCTTTTACCACCTTCCCTGAGCTTACTGAAATATCTAAACCCCAGCACCTGCAACAACCATTCCTGTCCCTGCTCTATCCATGTCTCCGAAATGGCCACAACATCGAAGTCCCAGGTACCAACCTATGCTGCACGTTCACCCACCTTAAACCACCTTCCTGCCTGCACACTCCTGCAACTTTGAAACCTTACTCATGACCTCACTACTCTCAACCTCCTGTATACTGGAGCTACAATTCAGGTTCCCAATCCCCTGAACTAGTTTAAACCCACCCGAAAAGCATTAGCAAATTTCCCCCACAGGTATTGGTACCCCTCTGGTCAAGGTGTAGACCATCCCGTTTGTAGAGGTCCCACCTACCCCAGAATGAGCCCCAATTATCCAGGAATCTGAAACCCTCCCTCCTGCACCATCCCTGTAGCCACGTGTTCTCTCCCTATTCCTTGTCTCGCTATCACGTGGCACGGGTAACAACCCAGAGATAATAACTCTGTTTGTCCTAGATCTAAGTTTCCCCCCTAGCTCCCTGACTTACATCCCAATCCCTTTTCCTACCTATTGTCGTTGGTACCTATGTGGACCATGACTTGGGGCTGCTCTCCCTCCCCCTTAAGGATCCCTAATACACGATCCGAGACATCGCGGACCCTGGCACCTGGGAGGCAACACACCAGTCTCTCTCATTCCCACAGAATCTCCCATCTATCCCCCTAACTATGGCGTCTCCAATGACTAATGCTCTACTCCTCTCCCCCCTTCCCTTCTGAACAACTGGGACAGCCTCTGTGCCAGAGACCTGTATCCCATGGGTAGCAAGAGAATTTTGAAAGTTTATTGGGAGAGCTGGATGAAAGCTTCCAGAAACATTGCCAGAAATTGAAGGCTTCATCTAAAACTACAGTGGAGGAAGCTTTGGGTCTAGTCACGGAGCAACTGAACAAGACGACTAAGGCGGTAGGCGGAGAAAATAAAAGGGGTGGAGGAGGCCTCATCTCAACAAGAGAAACTTGTGCCTTTGGAGGCTGAAATCGAGATCAGGAATAAGGGTCTCAAGGCGAAACCGGACATTATGGAAAATAGATCGAGATGCATGAATTTGAGGCTGGTGGGTCTAACTGACGGAGTTGAGGGATCAAGGTCGACCGAATACTTTGCTGTGAAGTCCTCCCAGTTCATAAGCGAATTGGCGTTTGCTGCGCCAGAACATACATGGCCTTGAGGCAGAAACCACAACCGAATTAGCCACCTCCAGCAGTGATCATTTGAGTTCATAGTTTCTAGAGAAAGAAGCGGGTTGTGGAATAGCCCAAGGAAGCCCGAAACATCAACTGGGACCATAACATGATTTACCAGGACATCGGCACAGAACTAGTGAAGCGATGTGCCGCCATCAAAAGAGCGAAGACGATCATGTTCAATTCATAGAATTTACAGTGCAGGAGGCCATTCGGCCCATCGAGTCTGCACCGGCTGTTGGAAAGAGCACCCTACCAAAGGTCCACACCTCCACCCTATCCCCATAACCCAGTAACCCCACCCAACACAAAGTGCAATTTTGGACACTATGGGCAATTTTTTCGCATGGCCAATCCACCTAACCACATCTTTGGACTGTGGGAGGAAACCGGAGCATCCAGAGGAAACCCACACACACGGGGAGAATGTGCAGACTCCGCACAGACAGTGACCCAAGCTGGAATCGAACCTGGGACCCTGGAGCTGCGAAGCAATTGTGTAATCCACAATGCTACCGTGCTGCCCACGTGGTGAAAGTGGCCAGATCACTGAAAGTGGCAACGCAGGTGGACAAGGTAGTCAAGAGGCATACCACATGCTGGCCTTCATCGGTCGGTGCATTAATATAAAAATTGGCAAGTCATGCTGCCGCTGTACAGAACCTTGGTTCAGTCACATTTGAAATACTGCCTACAATTCTATTCACCACATTACCACATTTGGAGGGTACAGAAGAGGTTTACCAGGATGTTGCCTGGTCTGGAGGGTATTAGCTATGAGCAGAGGTTGGATAAACTAGGATAGTTTCCACTGGAACGACAGAGGTCGAGGGGTGACCTGATAGAGGTTTACAAAATTGAATGGCATGGACAGAGTGGATAGTCAGGCGCTTTTCACCCCAGAGTGGAAAAGTCAATCACACAGCAACATATGCTTAAGGTGAGAGGGGGAAAGTTTAGGGATGTGCGAGGCAAATGCTTTTCACAAAGATGGTTTGTGCCTGGCACACGCTGCCAGTGGAAGTGGTAGAAGCAGATACAATAGCAACGTTTAAGAGGCATCTTGGCGAAGGCTTGGAGGAATGAAGGGCCTGTTCACATGCTGTAGCGTTCTTTGTCGAAAGGAACGACGAAACAGGAAGGGGTGATGGGCTTCACGCTGAAACTTTGCGTATGGAAGGTAGGAACCAACATTCCAGCCCCATGCCCATCTTGCAGATTTAGAATGAAGAGGAAGTCCCAAAATGATCTCAAGGATGCCATGATTGTGGCAATCATAAAGAAAAGGGACAAATCCAACTGTGAAAATTAGAGGATTTTCCATGCTTTCCACTGGAGGAAAGATTATTGCAAGCACTGATCCAAAGTATTAAACTTGCTGAAGAGCTATTCCCCAAATCTCAATGTGGGTTTAGGCCATCAATGAAGTACGACCAACATTATGTTTACAGTTCACGAACTACAAGGCAAATGTCACAAAAGACACCAACTTCGTTATATAATGCCTTTGACTTGAAAAAGGACTTGGGCCTGGTAAATTGAGACACTCTGGAAGATCCTGAAGTATGGATGGCCTCCAAAATTAATTACCACCTTTCACTTGCTTCATGACAATACATCAGCAGTGATAAAAATCCACCGGATGTAAGAAAGTTGATGTACGAGATGGGTGAGTATATGTGCATGTCGTGGTGAGAGCGAGCAAGTGAGAACGGAGATTGGGCGTAAAGCAGACTCATCTCCACACACTCACTCAATGTCTTGCACTCACCCCAAACACTCAACGTCTCATACTACCCTCCAGACACATCTTGCTGAGCAGGAGGCGAACTCCCAGGGCCAAACGCGACCCCAAGAGAAATAAAACTGGGACCACCCGAGGACTGGGCAGCCCTCAGTTCTGAGCATCCAACAGCCCAAACCCCCCCCCAGCTCCAGGAAGGCAACAGCACCCCCTGATAGACACAAGCAGTTTCTTTTGCTCCACGGAGCGACGATGAAGTTGGCAGCTCACCTCAGGATCAAATGTGACACCAAGGTTACAAAAAGTCTGGCTTAATCTCAGATTGTTGCTGGAGAGGTAGATTCACTAGTCAGGGAGTAGGTAGATTTCTGTTCATCAAGTACTGGATGTTTGATAAACAGGCTACTAATTTCACAACAGTAAAGGTGTCAAGAGGTGACGAAAAGCAGAATTGGGAGTTATCCGTGCGTGTGAAAATTAACATCTGTGCCTTAAGACTAGATGGGCCGAATGGCCTCCTTCTGCACTGTGGGGATTCTTTGTATTTTATTCCATCGTCACCAAGGACCAGCATTTGGATGAGAATGAGGAGTGAAGCGGAAAAAATACTTAGGGGACAACACAGGCAACCGTGTGAGAGCAGGAAAAGAAACCACTGGAAGGAAGTCTCTGGCGAGGATTCAAAAACAAGAATGGAATCATGTTAAGCACTTTGGAATGTCTTGAATGGTGATGTATAAAGACAAGACTTTCTTTACCCAACGTCTCTCTCCTATTTTAAGATGCTCTATAAAACATAGTCTCTGACCCATCTTTTGGTTATCCGTCTTGAATACCTCCAGTGCCTTTATGTCAACATTTTTACTGACCACTGGTTAAGTGCCGAGGCATTTTGCTGCATTGTGACACAATACACATTTCTGCACTCACTGGGGTTCAGAACAATCTCAATGAGACAGATCGGATTCTCAAGGAGTTTGACTGGGGAGATGCTGACAGGTCGTTTCCACTTGTAGAAGAGTCTGGGACCAGAGAGCATAAATCTCAGACTAGAGGTCATCCAATTGAGACAGGAGGGGCAGTTTCTTCTCTGAGGGTCGTGAATCTGTGGAATTCTTAATCCAAGAGGGTGTAGAAATTGGGCCGTTTAGTATCTTCAAGGCTGAGTAAGGGAATCAAGGGTTATGAGGATAAGGCGGGTAAGTGAAGTTGAGGATTATCACAACAGAACAGACATGATCTCATTGAACGGCGGAGCAGAGTCCATCGACTCTGCTGGCCGACATTTGCCCCTACATCTATCGTCTACATGTTTTTGCAATATTTTCCACATCTCAGTCAATAGCACTTGGGTATATTCTGGGAAGGCGAAGTATTTAGAGGTTGGATCAGAGATCAAAGAGACAAATTTGTAAATTTTGTTCAAGAAACAATACTGGATATTTCCAGGAAAGCTATAAAGGAGAGAATGATCTCGATTTAATCTTCTGCATTAAATCATGCTCGCCACCATTGATCAATTCCCACCACCTCACCAACTACAACCACCCAACTCTTTAGAGCACTGGACCATAACGTTAGAGCCAATGGAAATAATTTCAGCCCATGTGACTTCCACTACTGCAGTTTCCAACAGTGTTCAAGAGTGTAGTGTTATTGAAGTAGGAACAATGAAATACTTAATGATCCAGTATAACTGGGTGATCAAGGGTGATTGAGGGTAGCACGGTAGCATAGTGGGTAGCACAAATGCTTCACAGCTCCAGGGTCCCAGGTTCGATTCCCGGCTTGGGTCACGTTCTGTGCGGAGTCTGCACGTTCTCCCCGTGTGCGCGCGCGAGTTTCCTCCGGGTGCTCCGGTTTCCTCCCACAGTCCAAAGATGTGCAGGTTAGGTGGATTGGCCATGCTAAATTGCCCTTAGGTTAGGTGGGGTTACTGGGTTATGAGGATAGGGTGGAGGTAGGCGCTTGGGTAGGGTGCTCTTTCCAAGAGCCGGTGCAGACTCGATGGGCCGAATGGCCTCCTTGTGCACTGTAAATTCTATGATTTCAATGACACAGAGTACTGCGGACTTATTTGGCTCTTTATTTTGGGTCTACTAGACGGCTGAATTTGTTCCAAACTGGATTGCTAAAAGGTACCCTACTTCCTTGCTGCCACAGGAGGGAAGCCACTAGTTTTGCAGAGCATTCCATGTATTTAACCAACCTCTCCATATTTCTCCGCTTTGCTCTTCTCAGCGCCACAATGTCTTCTTTTGCAAATGCATCCAATGATAATGGGTCAACACCCTGCCAAAATAAAAAATTAATGTTAAATTTAACGATTAGGAAAATCCAGTTACAAGCACAAAAAATATGTAGGATGAACAGGCTGGAGGGAATTGGAATTATAAACTGTTGGGAATAGAAATATTCAAATAGAGACAACAGCTGAATTAAAACAAATGCCTTGTTACATTCAACTGGAAGCAGGAAGACTGACAGCAAAACAGAAATACAATTCCCTCGTCTGAAAACCAAGTTTGGAGAAAAGAATGGGTGAAATCTCTTTTGAAATTTGGTTATAACTATGTTTAAAGACAAGTTATTGGGAAATAGCAGCCAAGGCAGAGGTTGAGGAAGTCCAATTGGTTCCAAGCAGTGGTGCGGGATTTAAAAAATCTTTATTATTGTCACAAATAGGCTTACATTAACACCGCAATGAAGTTACTGTGAAAAGCCCCTAGTTGCCACATTCAGGCGCCTGTTCGGGTACACAGAGGGAGAATTCAGAATGTCCAAATCACCCAACAAGCACATCTTTGGGACTAGTGGGAGGAAACTGGAGCACCCGGAGGAATCCCAGTCAGACATGGAGAACGCGCAGACTCTGCACAGACAGTGACCCAAGTCAGGAATCGAACCCCAAGGTATTCGACAATCACTATCTAGTGATCCCTGCTAAAATGTGTTTCTGTCAGCTGAAGTCAAGTTAAACAGTTTGGTGATCCTCTCATTCATGGCTACTTGGACAAGGTGATGAGAAAATGATGACTAGGGCTGACAGCAAGTCAACACTTTGTGGGCAGCACAGTAGCATTGTGGATAGCACAATTGCTTCACAGCTCCAGGGTCCCAGGTTCGATTCCGGCTTGGGTCACTGTCTGTGTGGAGTCTGCACATCCTCCCCATGTGTGCGTGGGTTTCCTCCCACAGTCCAAAGATGTGCAGGTTAGGTGGATTGGCCATGATAAATTGCCCTTAGTGTTGGGTGGGGTTACTGGAGGTGTTGACCTTGGGTCGGGTGATCTTTCCAAGAGCTGGTGCAGACTCGATGGGCCGAATGGCCTCCTTCTGCACTGTAAATTCTATGATAAATCTTCTATGATGAACACCTTTATGAGAGCAATGGGGCGGGGCAGGGCAGGGGGGGAAGAGAGTAAAAGGATGCCGGCAAAACATTCACCTTTTGGTTAATAACTACAAAGCCTTTATTAGATTCACCACAAACTTTTCTCTTCAGTGCGATAATTTTGTTAACTCGGTCTTCAATGAACTTCCTCTCAGCTTGTACAAACTTCTCCCTTTCATCAGCACTCTTATAGAAGAATCCTGAGTTTACTTCTCTGGAGACAAACAAAAAGGTCTTGTTACTGCCGAATATTTACAGGCAAGATACCAACAGTGTTAAAGCTGTACCAAGTCTTATTCAAGCCAGTAAAATGGGTGGATAGCCAGAAATATTCGGCATAGCATCAGGTTTTAATTTACCAATCAAAATCAGGTATTATTTTGAACATCGTTAAAGAGAATTATAGGAAGTGACACAGCGGAATTCTCTGTCGGTGGGACCTGCCGGCAGCGCAGCCACGTGTCTCCCAAAGGAAAACCCCATTGGCCAGCTGCGGGAATGGAGAATGCCGTCCACAATCTCTGCAGATTTTAAAAGTTTTGCCCCAATTTCCACCTCTAACATCACTCGATTTTGTCCACCTCAGCTCATCCTTTGCTGAAAATAAGAGGTATTTTTGTAGCAGGAGCAGATGTGCAAAATATTTTTTTAAATGGTAAGAAATTAGAAAGTGTAGATGTACTCAGGGACCTGGGTGTCCTTGTCCATAAGCCACTGATGGCTTTTCTAAGTGCAGCAACTGATCGAATGTTAGCCTTTATCGCAAGAGGATTGAGTACAGGAGTCTTGCTTCAATTTAATAGGAGCTTGGTTTGGCTTCATCTGGAGTACTGTGCACAGTTTTGGCCCCAATACTTCAGAAAGGATATTATTGCCTTGGAGGGAGTACAACAAAGGTTCACCAGACTTGGCGGGACTGTCTTATGATTAGAGATTGGGGCACACTGGGTCTGTATTCTCTAGAGTTCTGAAGAATAAGAGGTGATCTCATTGAACCGTACAAAATACTTAAGAGGACTAGACAAGGTAAAATGTTTCTCTTGGTTGGGAAATCTAGAACCGGGGGGGGCACAATTTCAAAAATGAGGCGGTTGTCACTTAGAACTGAGATGAGAAATGTCTTTAAACATAGGTTTGTGAATCTTTGGAATTGATAAGATTTCGGATTAACAACAACGAATGGGGATTGTGGGTGTAAAGGGCATTGAAGTGTTTGATCAGGCGTGATCGTTTGAAACGGCGCAGTGGACACGATGGGCTGAATGGTCTCCTAATGAATACTTCGTCCATGCCTTTGTTACCTCTAGACTTGACTATTCCAACTGGTCTCCCACCTTCCAGCTTACCAAAACTTTAAATCGTCCCAAACTCTTCTCCTTGCATCTTAACTCGCAGCATGTCCCAATCACCTATCATCCCCAAGCTCGTTGATTCACATAGCGCCATTAAAGTCTTGATTTTAAATTTCTCATCCTTGTTTTTAAATAATTCCATGGTCGCACCATTTCTTTAATCTCCTCCACCCCACAACCTTTCAGGGTATCTGAGCTCATCTAAATTTGGCATCTTGAGAGCCCCTGATTTTACTGGCCACTGGTGGCTGTGCTCAGTTACCTGGGCCCTAATCCCAGGTATACCGCCCCGAAACCGCTTCATCTTTCTTCTCACCTTTAGTACATTTATTAAAACCAATCTCTGCGACCAAGCTTATGGTCATCGGATCCAATCTCTTATGCAGGTTGGTGTCATATTTTGTTTTATAATGCTCTTATCGAGCGCTCTAGGATGTTAAATCATATTAATACAAGCTGTAATCAGTATAGATTAAGGGAGCTTTACTCTATATCAGACTAGGCTACAAACAAAGTGCTGGAAAAAGGGATTAGAATAGATCGGCGTTTGATAGCCAGCACAGACATGGGCCGAAGAGCCTTTTCTGTGCTGTAAAAACTCTATGACTGTAAAATAAATGGTATAATTTTCAAGGGAGGACAGGAACAGATAGAACTTGCATACAACGTTTCAATGACACAGAAACAAAGCAAATGGGCCATTTAAGCCCTTCGTGCCTGATCTGCCATTCATTATGATCACGGATGATTATCCAACTCCACAGCCTTATCCCGCCTTCCCCCCCCAGATCCTTTGATCCCCTCCCCAAGAGCTATATCTTACTGCTTCTTGAAAAAATACAATGTTTTGGTGTCAACTACTCTGAGGTAACAAATGCCACAGGCTCACCACTCTGGGTGAAGACATTTCTCCTCATCTCTGTCCGAAATGGTGTATCCCATGTCCTCAGACAGGACACCCTGGTTCTGGACACACCCACCATTGGGAATATTCTTCCTGTATCTACCCTGTCTCGTCCTGTTAGAATTCGATATGTTTCTGTGCGACCACCCCTCATTCTCCGTAACTCCAGCAAATACAATCCTGATCGACTCAGTCTCTCCTTGTACGTCAGTCCTGCCATCCCTGGAATCAGTCTGTAAATCTTCTCAGCACTCCCTCTAGAGAAAGAACATCCTTCCTCAGATAAGGAGACCAAAACTGTGCACAATATTCCAGGTGTGGTCTCACCAAGGCCCTGTATAATTGCAGCAAGACATCCCTGCTCCTGTACTCGAATCCTACTCAAATACCATTTGCCTTCTTTACCATCTGCTGTGCCTGAATGCTCAACTTCAGTGACTGGTGTACGAGCACACCCAGTTCTCGTTGCACATTCCCCTCTCAATGTATGGCTATTCAGATAATCGGCCTTTGTGTTCCTGTTACCAGTCTAGATAACTCACATTCATCCAAATTATACCTGCCATTCATTTTCCCACACACTCAACTTATCCAAATCACACTGAAGGATCTCTGCACTCCCCTCAGTTCACCCCCCACCAAGCTTTATGTCAACTGCACATTTGGAGATATTACCTTTCGTTCCCTCATAGAACTCCTACAGTGCAGAAGGCCATTTGGTCCATCGAGTCTGCGCAAACTGAAAGAGCACCCTACTTATGCCCACTCCCCTGCCCTAACCTGCACCTTTGGACGCGAAGGGGCAATTTAGCATGGCCAATCCACCGAACCTACACATCGTTAAGACTGTGGGAGGAAACCGGAACACCTGGAGGAAGTGCAAACTCCACACCAGTCACCCAAGGCTGGAATCGATCCTGGGTCCCTGGTGCTATGAGGAAGCAGTGCTAACCATCTACCATCCTAAATCATTTATATTGGGAATAGCTGGGGTACCAGCACCAATCCCACTATTCACCGACTAGTTTGGAAAAAGCCTGCAGTTTGGAAAAAGACTCTATTAATCCTACTCGTTTGCTGCCTGCCAACCAATTTTCTATCCATTTCAATACACTACCCCTAAACCGATGTGCTTTAATCTTGTACGCTGAAAGCCTTCTGAAAGTCCGAATAAACCACACCCACTGGCTCCCTTTCGTCAACTATCCTTGAAGAATTCCAGTAATTTGTCAAGCAGGATTTCCCCTTCATAAATCTGTGCTGACTGTCTGATCCTGCCACTGTTTTCTAAATGCTCTATGAAATCTTTATTAATGGATTCAAGAATTTCCCCCACTACCAATGTTAGGCTTACTCGTCTATAAATCCCTCTTTTCTTTCTACCTCCCTTTTGAAATTACATTAACTACCCTTCAATCTGTAGGAACTGTTCCAGGGTTGATAGAATCTTGAAGATTGCCACCAAAGCATCCACTATTTCTCAGGCTACTTTCTCAAGTACCCTGGGATGTAGGTTATCAGGCCCTGGGGATTTATTGGCCTTCAATCCCATCAATTTCCCCAACACCATTTATCTACTGATATTGATCACCTTCAGTTTCTCCCTGCGTTCCGCAATATTTCTGCGATCGTATTTGCATCCTCATTTGTGAAGATAGAACCAAAGATTGTATTTAGTTGCTCAGCCATTTCTTTCGTCACCGTTATAAATTCCCCTGTTTCTGACTGTAAGGGACCTACAACTATCTTCACCAATCCTCTTCTCTTTAAGCACCTACAGAAACTTTGAGTCAGTTTCTACGTTCCCTGCAAGCTGCAGCATCTGGGATGGCCACTTCCAGAATACAAAATGGACGCTCACAAATAATGTAGGGAAATGTGGACAATACTAGACAACAGGCACAGTGCCAGAATGTATATTTGGGAAGCAGTTACCAGACAGAATCGAAACTCTGGGTGGATTAGCATATTGATGGCCCACCTCCGAGGAACAAAGGTAGTTACAGACATCCCGGCGCCAGAAAGACACAAACAAAGCAAGGCCAACGGCCACCTAAGAAACACCCGGCCATCAGGGCACCCACCCCTTTTATTGGTTAAGATCGATAACAATGATCGAGACGCTGCCCAATTAATTGGGACCAAGTTTAAGGCCTGCCTAAAAGCGCGCAAAGCCCCTCCAAGTATAAGAAGGAACCCCCACAAGAGATTTGCTCTCTTGGATTTGGCTCTCAGGTGGAGAGACCCATCCACCAACATCACCAGAAGCAAGTAAGCACCAGAAGTAAACGCTCGCTACTAGACGGACAAACTTAGCTGTTCTCCTGTCTCTCTTCAAACTCAACAGCCTCAGATCGATACCTGCGACTATTAGCAGCACATCAACACAGACATCTGCAGTTTAATCGGCTATCCTCGGGAACAATTGCAACATATTAGCAATTGAATGCCGGGCCAGACCTGTCGGCGCCTGCAGTGGCCGAAACAAGGACAGGTGAACGACCACCCCCCGATCGAGGAATCGCCCCGTTATTGGATATATCGAACCCAGTGATTGGGAACAAGTCCAATCACTTGGGACTCGGGGTCAAGGGCCGCCCCGAGAGGCGGGAAGCCCCTGAGCCCTATAAATTGAGGGGCCAAGTTCAGATCTCTCGCTCTCTCCCTTCTTCTCCTGCTCTCAACCTTCGCAAGAACATCAACCAGAAACTAAGTTTGACTCCAGCGATTGCTACCCGATAAGAGACTCCTAGCCATCGACCCGTATCAGCCTTTTGAATCCCGCAGGCCAGATCCAATTCGATAAACCATTCGTTTCCAAGACCTGGTGGGCCATCCCCAAAAGTTAAGTATTGGCCAGTAGTGGTAGGTAGTGAGAAAGAAAGTAGAATTATTGTGTAAGTATTTATTGCTGTACATAATAAATGACCGTTGATTTCAATCTTACTAAGCGGTGTGCTGACTTATTAATCATAACTCGAGCTTGAACCACGTGGCGGTATCAGAAAGATACCTGGCGACTCGTGAGCAAAGGTGACATAATCAGAGGTAATAAAACTAAGGCTAATAAGAGCAACAACACCCAAAGTTAAGTATAGGCGTTAGCGTTAGTTTAGTTTGTAGTACTGTTGTGCATGAGTAGATCTTACTGTGTGTGTGTGTGTAAATAAATAGTATTGACTTTGAACTAACTAACTGGTGTATTGGCTCTCTAACTGGTGTATTCGGGTTGAACCTTGTGGCGGAAGAGAGAAACCTGCCGACTCTGAAAGTAGAAACATAATTAGGATTAAGAAAGGCGACCATATTGACCGCCATATTAATAACCAGATAAACAGAGCAACAAAGCTTACTCTCTTACACTATTTTCCCCTTATTAAATCAATCCCTCGGTCCTCCTTTGTTGAATTCTAAACTGCTCCCAATCCTCATGTCTGTTGTTTCCTTGGCCAATCTGTAGCCTTGGATCTAATACTGTCTCTAATTTCCCTTGTAAGCCATGGTTTGCCACCTTTCCAGTTTTACTTTTTTGCCAGACAGAATAAATAACTGTTGCAGATCCCCGTGCGCTCCTCGAATGTTTGCCATTGCCTATCCACCGTCATCCCTTTAAGTAACTTTTCTCCATCCATCATAGAGTCAGAGATGTTTACAGCATGGAAACAGGCCCTTCGGCCCAGCTTGTCCACGTCTCCCAGTTTCTATCACTAAGTTAGTCCAACTTACCTGCATTTGGCCCATATCCCTCTCTACCCACTCTTCCCATGTAACTGTCTTAACTGCTTTTCAAAAGACAAAATTGTACCCACCTCTACCACTGCCTCTGGCAGCCCATTCTAGATATTCACCACCCTGTGTGAAGAAATTTCCCCTCTGGTCATTTGTCTCTCTCCCCTCTCACCTTAAACCTATGCCCTCTAGTTCTAGAGTCCTCTACTTTTGGGAAAAGGATGTCGACTATCTACCATATCTACACACCTCATTATTTTATAGGCCCTAAGGTCACCGCCAAGCCTCTATGCTCCAGGGAGCCAACTCGGGCCTCAGATCACCGGAGTTTAAGATTCTGCTCAAAATCAACTATGTCACTCTCCAACTTGATGAAAAGTTCCATCATATTATTATGGTCGTTTATCCCAACTAGATTGCCAATGATTCCTTTCCCATCACACAGTACCCAGTCTGCAATGGCCTGCTCTCCAGTTGGTTCCACACATATTGGTCCAGAAAACCATCCAGTGCATACCCCAGGAAATCCTCCTCTACAGTATTGTTACCAATTTGATTTCATAGAATCAAAGAAGGCCTATAGTGCAGGAGGGCATTCAACCCATTGAGTCTGCACCAACCCCTCGAATGAGCACTCCACCCATGTCCACTCTGTCCTACCCCCAGAACCTAACCTGCACATATCTGGATACTAAGGCTCTAATTTCCTGTTTAATGCCATTCCCAACATCACCATTAGTTTGGGGGTCTATATGCAACCACACTAATGATTTTGTATCTCCGTTCTACCCAAACAGATTCCACATTGTCGGAATTACTATCCTTCCTCAATATTACATTAATTTCCTCTTTAACCAACAATGCAACTCTCCACCACTTTTACCTTTTTGTCTGCCCTTCCTGAAAAGCCCAGTATGTTCAACTCCCACCCCTGGTCACCCTGCAGACATGTCTCCGTAATCCTGACTATATCGTATCCGATTACATCTATGTGTGCGATTAATTCATCCGCTTTATTGCAAATGCTCCACTCGCTGAGACATCGTCTCTTTAACATTACTTGTCCCATTCCCCCTATTTTTCACTGTCACCCTGTTTGAATCTGGCCCTTGGGTTTCTCTACCCATCACTTTTCTCATTTCCTTTCTGCCCACCCCCCCCGATTTCCCCTTATGACTCTTTGTATAGGTTTCCACCCCCTGCTATTTTAATGTAAACGCACCCCAGCCACTCTAGCATATACTCTCCCTAGGACATCAGTCCCAGCCCTGCCCAGGTACAACCTGTCCAGTTTATATAGGCCCCACCTCCCCCAGAGCCGGTCTCAATGCTACAGAAATCTGAAACCCTCCCCCTCACACTATCTCTTCAGCACATGGCACCGGCAGTAATCCTGAGATCAGTACCTTGATGGTCCAACTTATCAAATTTCTTCCTAACTCCCTATATTCTGCTTTAAGGACCTCTCACCTATGTCTTTTGTACCAACGTCTACCACGACTACTGGCTGTTCACCCTCCACCTCCAGGATGTCCAGTAATTGCTCGGAGGCATCATAGATATTATAGAATTTACAGTGCAGGCCATTCGGCCCATCTGGTCTGCACCGGCCCTTGGAAAGAGCACCACACCCAAGCCCACACCTCCACCCTATCCCCACCTAACCTTTTTGGACCTCAAGGGCAATTTAGCATGATCAATGTACCTGACCTGCACATCTTTGGACTGTGGGAGGAAACCGGAGCACCCGGAGGAAACCCACACAGGCACGGGGAGAAAAAGTGTAGTGACCCAAGCCGGGAATCAAACCTGGGACCCTGGAGCTGTGAAGCAACAGAGCTAACCACTGTGCCGCCCTTGACCCTAGCACCAGGGAGGCAACAGGTCATCTTGGAGTGTCTTTTGCGGCCACAGAAACATCTATCTATTCCATTCACAATCGAATCCCCTTTAACTATTGCATTCCCACATTTTTTACTCCTACCCTCTGCAGCAGAACCAACCGTGATGCAACGTGTTTGGTTGTTGCTGCTTTTCCTGGAGAGGTAATTCCCCTCAACAGCGGTATATCTGTTTTGCAGGGATATGGCCACAGGAGATTCCTGCAATGCCTACCTAGCCCTTTTGCTCTGCCTGATGGCCATCCATTCCCTTCTTGCCTTTGGAGTCTGAGCTCTATATATCGTTTTCCATGATACTCCCTGCCTCACAAATGCGCCAGTGTCCCTGGCTGCTGTAGCCACTTAAAATGGCTAACTCACGATTCAAAATGGCGAACGGCAAAGGCTGATGGGAAAGTCAGCCAACAAGACTAAAACGAGCAGCTGCAGGTTGGCAGTGTATTTACCTCTGAAAAGGCCAGACAAGATCGATACCAGCAACCATCAGCATAACAAAACACCAGCCATCTGCATACTAATGAGCAATCCCCGGGAACAATAAGCAACATTTAGACACACAAAGCAAAACCAAAAGCAAAAACACGCCAGCAGGAGCCAACACAAAGGAGGTGAACGAGCACCTCAAGACCGCCCATCGATCAGGGAACCGCTCCAGCATTGGAGAAAATCGAGCCAAGCGATTGGGACAAAGTCCAATCACTTGGGGCCAGGTACAGGGTCTGCCCCGAAAGGTGAGAAGCCCCTGGGAACTATAAGAATTGAGCCCCAAGATCAAATCGCTCTCTTCTCCACCGCTTCTCCAGCTCTTCACTCTTCAGCAGCTGATCGAAACTGTAAGTCTTACTTCAACGCTCGCTACGAGATAGGCACTTCTAGCTATCAATCTGTACCAACTTCGAATCCCGCAGGCTCAGAACCCGAACGAAAGGCCATTTGTTTCCCTGACCTGGTGGGCCAGTTCCAAGTTAAGTATAGGCCTGTTCGTTGTAGAAGTAGCTTAAACGTAGAATTTGTACACGAGGAGTGATTACTGTGTATAATAAATGTGCTTTGATTTAAATCTTACTAATCGGTGTATTGGATTATTGATCATTACTCGGACTTGAACCACGTGGCGGTATCATAAAGATACCTGGCGACTCAAGAGCAAAGGTAACAAAACAGAGCAATTGAACGAAGGAGAAAATTAGCAACACTGCAACTCCAGCTCCGAAACCTGGACTTCCAAGAGCAGCAGCTGGAGACGCTTCCTGCACATATGTTGGGCCCGGGCACTGGAAATGTTCCCTGCTACCCACATGGGAGCACAAGGAGCAAACCAAGGCTTGGAGCTCTCACGCCATGACTTAACCTTTGGAAGATGCTGGATATCAGATTATATCCAATTCTCCAGGGCCCCTCTTTCCTGGACCTCGTTACCTTGTAACCCTGAGATTATAAACCACAAAAAGACCTTTCAAACTACATGGGATGAAAGTAATAAATACTTACCCGACTTTACCCACTACTTACCAATCAGCTCTATCCCTTGGAGCCTCTACTGCTGCAGCAGGGCACAACCACTCTCTGAAGATTGAAGTTAGAAAGCAAAGAGAAAAAGCTACATCTCTTACCACTCTGCACAGAATTCCCACTGTCCCAAATTCCCGATACCCACACTCACTCTGGCTGGTCTCACTCCAGATGTGGTTTTTCCCACTGCTCATGGGCAAAGCTCACAGAGTGCACTTCCAAGCCCCTTCCTTAAACAGAGCTAAGGTGAGCTGAGATGACTCATATCAGTGCAAAAGTAATTATTACAAGAGATTTAATCTCCTTGAATTTAAATTGTGTTCTCAACAGAGATATCTGTAAAAAAAAAAAAGTCTTTCCTCTGCCTTCAAATTCAGCTTAAAAAGTGAGGTGAGACTAGTAATCCTGAGGCCCCGGGTAACATTCTGCAAATCAGGGTTCAAATCCCAACACAGCAGATGAAATTTGGAATTAAAAGTCTTGTGATGACCATGAAATCATTGTAGACTGTCGTTAAAAACCCATCTGGTTCACTCATGTCCTTTAGGGAAGGAAGTCTGGCCTACACACGACTCCAGGCCCACAGTCCTCTGAAATGCTCTCGCAAGCCACGCAGTTGTATAAAATTGCAGCAAGCCTACAGAAAGGAATAAAACTGGACAGAAAACTTGGCAGCGGCCGAGGTACTGGAAATGACAACAGCATTCCCAGCCCTGTTGACCTTGCAAAGTCCTCTTTACTAACATAGAACATTACAGCGCAGTTCAGGCCCTTCGGCCCACGATGTTGCACCGAAACAAAAGCCATCTAACCTACACTATGCCCTTATCATCCATATGTTTATCCAATAAACTTTTAAATGCCCTCAATGTTGGCGAGTTCACTACTGTTGCAGGTAGGGCATTCCACGGCCTCACTACTCTTTGCGTAAAGAACCTACCTCTGACCTCTGTCCTATATCTATTACCCCTCAGTTTAAAGCTACGTCCCCTCGTGCCAGCCATTTCCATCCGCGGGAGAAGGCTCTCACTGTCCACCCTATCCAACCCCCTGATCATTTTGTATGCCTCTATTAAGTCTCCTCTTAACCTTCTTCTCTCCAACGAAAACAACCTCAAGTCCATCAGCCTTTCCTCATACGATTTTCCCTCCATACCAGGCAACATCCTGGTAAATCTCCTCTGCACCCGCTCCAAAGCCTCCACGTCCTTCCTATAATGCGGTGACCAGAACTGTACGCAATACTCCAAATGCGGCCGTACCAGAGTTCTGTACAGCTGCAACATGACCTCCTGACTCCGGAAATCAATCCCTCTACCAATAAAGGCCAGCACTCCATATGCCTTCTTCACAACCCTATCAACCTGGGTGGCAACTTTCAGGGATCTATGTACATGGACACCGAGATCCCTCTGTTCATCCACACTTCCAAGAATTTTACCATTAGCCAAATATTCCGCATTCCTGTTATTCCTTCCAAAGTGAATCACCTCACTTCTCTACATTAAACTCCATTTGCCACCTCTCAGCCCAGCTCTGCAGCTTATCTATATCCCTGTAACCTGCTACATCCTTCCACACTGTCGACAACACCACCGCCTTCCTCTAGGTCATTGATAAAAATGACAAACTGCAACGGCCCCAGAACAGATCCTTGTGGTACGCCACTTGTAACTGAACTCCATTCTGAACATTTCCCATCAACCACCACCCTCTGTCTTCTTTCAGCTAGCCAATTTCTGATCCATATCTCTAAATCACCCTCAATCCCCAGCCTCCGTATTTTCTGCAATAGCCTACCGTGGGGAACCTTATCAAACGCTTTACTGAAATCCATATACACCACATCATCAACTGCTCTACCCTCGTCTACCTGTTCAGTCACCTTCTCAAATAACTCGATAAGGTTTGTGAGGCATGACCTACCCTTCACAAAGCCATGCTGACTATCCCTGATCATATTATTCCTATCTAGATGATTATAAATCTTGTCTCTTATAATCCCCTCCAAGACTTTACCCACTACAGACGTGAGGCTCACCGGTCTATAGTTGCCGGGGTTGTCTCTGCTCCCCTTTTTGAACAAAGGGACCACATTTGCTGTCCTCCAGTCCTCTGGCACTATTCCTGTAGCCAATGATGACATAAAAATCAAAGCCAAAGGTCCAGCAATCTCTTCCCTGGCCTCCCAGAGAATCCTAGGATAAATCCCATCAGGTCCCGGGGACTTATCTATTTTCAGCCTGTCCAGAATTGCCAACACCTCTTCCCTACGTACCTCAATGCCATCTATTCTATTAGCCTGGGGCTCAGCATTCTCCTCCACAACATTCTCTTTTTCCTGAGTGAATACTGACGAAAAATATTCATTTAGTATCTCGCCTATCTCTTCTGGGGCGTTGTGCCAAAATAGGAGGGGCTGCCTTGCAGACTAGTCAAGCAACAGCTTGATATAGTTATGTTGACAAAATCATACCGTACAAAGTCCCTGACATTGCTATCACCATCCCGGACTCACCAGCAGGACAGACCCAGCAGAGTGGCGGCACAGTGGTACATAGTCGGGAGGGTGTTGTCCTTCGAGTCCTCAACATAGACTCGGGACTCCACAAAGTCTCATGGCTTCAGGTCAAACATTGGCAAGGAAACCACCTACTGATTACCACATCGTGCCCCCACACTCCCTTCACCACCCCCATGGGTGACTGAATGATGGGGCCCAGCCAGAGACACTCCCTTGAACTGCACTTACGTCTTTTCATACTCCAGAGAAACATTGCATGTAAGAATGTAAGCATCTTCTACTCTTTTCTTCATATCTGGATGACGAGCACCATGATCCAACACCAATCCTTTCACCAGGCTACAAAATTCAAAAAGAAATAACCATGAAAGGAAAACTTTTGGCAATACATTAATAAATGGTGCCTGTTCATTTTAATTTAGTTCAGTGCCGATAGCACTTTTGAACCTGCAGCCTTCTGACACACACACAAGGACGGAAATCACTCATAGGGCGCCCAGCGGTGTAAAATGCTCCCAACTCTCGCTCGGTCAAACCTTTTATTTGAAATATGCTTTTAATGGTTTTGCATTAATTTGTACAACATTGCTGTAAGAAATAAAAATAAAAATACAATAAACGGTCCAAAGAAAAACACAGAATAAAACAGGGAACCAAAGTGTTCCGGTCAAGAAACATATACAAATGTACAGTCTGCTGGTCTTCGCCCCGCCCTTGGCTATCCCAACCGCACGGTTTCATTATTTACATGTGCCCCATGGTATTAGAACGCTCATGGTGCTTGTTCAGGGTCCCCCTGGTGCGTCCTCTTGCTGTTGCCGCCCCTCCTGGGATCTCTTCGATGTCCTTTTGCCCTGCTTCCCGTGCTCTGGTTTCCCCCCTCATCGCCTTTGTCCTCCTTCCCCCTGTAGAAGCCAGGTATTTCTAATACAACTAATATAGGTAAAAGATAGCTGTTTTAAGCGTAAATATTAAGCCCCAGTTTTAAATGAAGGATTGAAGAGACACATTCTACAAATTCATTTTACATAGTTTTAAAGTAACACCGAAGTCTGATAAAACAGACAGTTTAAATACATTTTTCAAGTCAGTGTCCAAGGATAGAGAAGACCCATAACAACAACATTGCCTGAAGGCTCCATTGTTATAATAGCCTGGACCACATTACATAACTTAAGGCTGAAACATTTTAGATTATTGCTGTAGTTTTAAAAGATCGAATCAAATATATATTTGATTCCAACTTTCTCAAAACATAACAATTTCATAGAAACAGCATAATTCACTTTGGTAAATTGAAAGACTTTGATTTACATTTTGCAAGTCATTTGCAATAGCCAAGCCAGCATATTTTGGCTTTGATAAAGCACCATATTGCATTCTTTAACATACACATGTATGTAGATACGCAACAATTAGAAGTAATGTCACATATTGAAGTGTGTTTGAGTCTAACCCAAACCAATTAGGATTATATTGGGCCATGATGTGGAGATGCCGGCGTTGGACTGGGGTGAGCACAGTACGAAGTCTTACAACACCAGGTTAAAGTCCAACAGGTTTGTTTCGATGTCACTAGCTTTCGGAGCGCTGCTCCTTCCTCAGGTGAATGAAGAGGTATGTTCCAGAAACACATATATAGACAAATTCAAAGATACCAAACAATGCTTGGAATGCGCGCATTAGCAGGTGATTAAATCTTTACAGATCCAGAGATGGGGTAACCCCAGGTTAAAGAGGTGTGAATTGTATCAAGCCAGGACAGTTGGTAGGATTTCGCAGGCCAGATGGTGGGGGATGAATGTAATGCGACATGAATCCCAGGTCCCGGTTGAGGCCGCACTCGTGTGTGGAACTTGGCTATAAGTTTCTGCTCGGCGATTCTGCGTTGTCGCGTGTCCTGAAGACCGCCTTGGAGAACGCTTACCCGGAGATCAGAGGCTGAATGCCCTAGACTGCTGAAGTGTTCCCCGACTGGAAGGGAACATTCCTGCCTGGTGATTGTTGCGCAATGTCCGTTCATTCGTTGTCGCAGCGTCTGCATGGTCTCGCCAATGTACCACGCTTCGGGACATCCTTTCCTGCAGCGTATGAGGTAGACAATGTTGGCCGAGTCGCACGAGTATGTACCGCGTACCTGGTGGGTGGTGTTCTCACGTGTAACAGTGGTATCCATGTCGGTGATCTGGCACGTCTTGCAGAGATTGCCATGGCAGGGTTGTGTAGTGTCATGGTCGCTGTTCTGAAGACTGGGTAGTTTGCTGCAAACAATGGTTCGTTTGAGGTTGCGCGGTTGTTTGAAGGCAAGTAGTGGGGGTGTGGGGATGACCTTGGCAAGATGTTCATCGTCATCAATGACGTGTTGAAGGCTGTGAAGAAGATGACGCAGTTTCTCCGCTCCAGGGAAGTACTGGACGACGAAGGGTATTCTGTCGGTTGTGTCCCATGTTTGTTTTCTGAGGAGGTCGGTGCGGTTTTTCGCTGTGGCGCGTTGGAACTGTCGATCCATGAGTCGAGTGCCATATCCCGTTCGTACGAGGGCATCTTTCAACATCTGTAGATGTCTGTTACGCTCCTCCTCGTCTGAGCAGATCCTGTGTATACGGAGCGCTTGTCCATAGGGGATGGCTTCTTTAATGTGTTTAGGGTGGAAGCTGGAGAAGTGGAGCATCGTGAGGTTATCCGTGGGTTTGCGGTAAAGCGAAGTGCTGAGGTGACCGTCCTTGATGGAGACGAGTGTGTCCAAGAATGCAACTGATTTTGGAGAGTAGTCCATGGTGAGTCTGATGGTTGGATGGAACCTATTAATGTCACCGTGTAGTCGTTTCAGTGATTCTTCGCCGTGGGTCCAAATAAAAAAATGTCATCGATGTATCTGGTGTATAACGTCGGTTGAAGGTCCTGTGCGGTGAGTAGGTCCTGTTCAAACTTGTGCATGAAGATGTTGGCGTATTGGGGTGCGAATTTGGTCCCCATGGCTGTTCCGTGCGTCTGGATGAAGAACTTGTTGTCGAAGGTGAAGACGTTGTGATCCAGAATGAAGCGGGTGAGTTGCAGAATTGCGTCTGGAGATTGGCAGTTGTCGGTGTTGAGTACTGAGGCTGTTGCAGCAATGCCGTCGTCATGGGGGATGCTGGTGTAGAGTGCCGAGACGTCCATTGTGACGAGGAATGTTCCTGGTTCAACTGGTCCATGGGTGCTGAGTTTCTGTAGGAAGTCCGTCGTGTCGCGACAGAAGCTTATATTGGGGTGTGATTAGATGACTTAAGGCAGATATGAAAGGGTATAACTGAAGAAGTTTCGACCTGCCATTTTTGAGTTTTGTTTTAGTTTGGAGTTTAGTTGTAGATTAGTTTTTTTAGGTAGATTGGTAGGGTAGGTTTTTGTGGGTAGTTGTTAGTTTTTGTTTTGTTGGTTTTAAGCTGAAGATTAGCTCTCTCTCCCTCTTTTTCATATTTCATTTTCAGACTTTGACTTTTCAAAGTTATTGTTGAGCTGTTTGCCTAAGCAAGAAGATAATGTCTGTGGTTCTTTTGAAAGCTTAGTTTGTCTACGAATTGCCTTTTAAATGACTATCAAATTGTAATCAATAGAAGACAAATAAAACAATTCATATTGGCACCCGAGAAGTTTGAATTTAAATTTCTACTGAGTTCCAGTAATCGCAAAGTGCTGCTGGTAACCGAATGGTAGAAATCTTTCAACCCCCCCCCCCCCCCACCTCAACCTCCTCCCACCTCCCCCTTCTCCTCTGTCTGATTCAGTCCCCCTCCTCACTTATTGGTTACTGGTCACAAGCATGTAGGTAAATGACTTGCATGTGTTGCGGACGGCCTCTTCCCATCCTCTGATGGTGAATGTAATTTCTTTCCAATTTGAGGAATTCTACCAGTCTGTGACTTGGGGTGGTGCTGATCTCCAGCCGAGCACAAATCTCCAGCAGGCGATCAGGGAGGCAAAGGTTCGGGTGTATGCTGCTATCCCAGAAGAGTTCTGGCTGTTGCGGTACCCTGAAGTCTCCCATACTGGTTATGGTTCCACCCCCAATCCCACAACCTTCGACATTGCCTCGAAAAGGAGGTCCAGCATGCAACAAATCTGGGGCAGGGCCAGATGGTTGGCCAGCCATAATGGCACCATTCACATTTGTCTTCCGACTCTGGGAAGAACCTGCTGATGCACATTCTGATCAAGCGTTCCTTGTGCACAACCTGTAGCTGCATTAAGCTCAGCCCTGTGCACGAGGACGTGAAGTTCACCTAATGCAGCGCTTCGATACAGAGTCCTTCTCCTATCTCCATGCCAGCTCCTCCTTCCACGTTTCCTCATCTCGTCCAGCAGTACCCTTACCTCTTCTAGGGAAGATGTATAAGCAATTTTGAAAAACCTGAGGGTCGACAAGTCCCGTGGGCCAGATGGGATATATCCTAGGATTCTTTGAGAGGCAAGGGATGAGATTGCAGAGCCTTTGGCTTTGATCTTTCGGTCCTCACTGTCCACGGGGATAGTGCCAGAGGACTGAAGAGTGGCAAATGTTGTTCCTCTGTTCAAGAAAGGGAATAGGAATGACCTGGTAATTATAGACCGGTTAGTCTTACTTCAGTGGTCGGTAAGTTAATGGAGAGGGTCCTGAGGGATAGGATTAATGACCATTTGGAAAGATTCACCTTAATCCGGGATAGTCAACAAGGATTCGTGAAGGGTAAGTCTTGCCTCACAAGTTTGATTGAATTCTTTGAGGAGGTAACCAAGTGTGTAGATGAAGGTAGAGCAGTTGATGTCGTATACATGGATTTCAGTAAAGCATTTGATAAGGTTCCGCACGGTCGGCTCATGAAGAAAGTAAGGTGGTGTGGGATAAGGGAAATTTGGCCAATTGGATAAGTAACTGGCTATCACATAGAAGACAGAGGGTGGTGGTGGATGGAAAATTTCCAGACTGGAGACCAGTTACCAGCGGTGTACCACAGGGATCAGTGCTGGGCCCTCTGTTATTTGTGATTTTTATCAATGACTTGGAGGAGGGGGCTGAAGGGTGGGTCAGTAGATTTGCTGATGACACCAAGATTGGTGGAGTAGTGGATGAGGTGGAGGGCTGCAAAGAGACATTGATAGGATGCAGATCTGGGCCAGTAAATGGCAGATGGAGTTTAACCCTGATAAGTGCGAGGTTATTCATTTTGGTCGGACAAATTTGAATGTGGATTACAGGGTCAACGGCAGGGTTCTGAGGAATGTGGAGGAACAGAGAGATCTTGGGGTTCATGTCCACAGATCTCTGAAGGTTGCCACTCAAGTGGATAGAGCTGTGAAGAAGGCCTAGTGTGTTATCATTTATTATTAGGAGGCTTGGGTTTAAGAGCCGTGGGGTTATGCTGCAACTAAAGTGTCCGACTCCACTATCATAGCAGGCAGTCCATTCCACACCCTAACCACTCTCAGAGTAAAGAACCTACCTCGGACATGCCTCCTATACAGGACCCTGGTGAGACCACATTTGGAGTAGTGTGTGCAGTTGTGGTCACCTCACTATAGGAAGGATGTGGAAGCATTGGAAAGGGTGCAAAGGAGATTTACCAGGATGCTGCCTGGTTTGCAGGATAGGTCTTATGACGAAAGGTTGAGGGAGCTAGGGCTTTTCCCTTTGGAGCAGAGGAGGATGAGAGGCGACTTAGAGGTTTATAAGATGATGAGGGGTTTAGATAGAGTGAACGTTCAGAGACTATTTCCTCCGGTGGATGTAGCTGTTACAAGGGGGCATAACTATAAGATTCAGGGTGGGAGATATAGGAGGCATGTCCGAGGTAGGTTCTTTACTCAGTGGTTAGGGTGTGGAATGGACTGCCTGCTGTGATAGTGGAGTCGGACACTTTAGGAACTTTCAAGCGGTTATTGGATAGGCACATGGAGTCCACTAGAATGACAGTGAGTGGGATAGCTTGATCTTGATTTCGGACAATGCTCGGCACAACATAGAGGGCCGAAGGGCCTGTTCTGTGCTGTACGGTTCTACGTTCTAGCAGTCGCCCGTGTCGACGCAGCTACCATCTCAGTCTATCCAGGAGGGAGTGTCCTGGTAGCTGGGGCAGGCAACGTTGCGGTCTGCTTGAGGAGGAAGCTCCTTAGTTGCATGTATTGCAACTCGTTCCTTTTGTTCGTCAGTCCCCCAGGGTCACTATCATATATAGTTCCCCTACCATCAGTCTTTTAAAGTCTCCCTGACTTTATAAGTGGCGACCAATATCTCAGTGAATTTATGGTTTCATAGAATTTACAGTGCAGGAGGCCATTCTTGCGGATGGGGCCATGGTGCACATTGCTGCTTGTTGCAGTGTCGTCTGAATTTGTTTCACGCTAGAGTGTGGCTACCACACTGGACCTGGAGTACTTAATGGTGTGATGGTAATGCAGTCATGGCCAGTGCCCGGAAGAATGTCTCCGTGCAGGAGCTCTCCTCCATTTTTATTCAATTCGTTCCTGGTTCCTTGACCCATCCCCGTACTCTCCCTGCGGTGTCTGTCCAGTGACAGAGTTGGAAAATCGGCCCATGGATCACATGCCATTCTCATTGACAGGACTGTGTGCTCCTTGCCCCATTCAAAATTTGATCCTGGGCTCTGTCTACATCTGGGGGCTTGGGAAGCTTTCTCCCCCGACAAACATCCCCAGCATCAGCTCCACGATCCTGAGATTCTGGCATCAGGATCAATTTCCCTGGTCCTCCATCTCTTGAGTGCTCCATGGGCCGCCACCAACATTGCGACTTGTTTCGAGCGAGGCGATTCGGTCACTCTGGTCAGTAGCTGCTCTCTCCAATTCCAACACCGTTGCCTCCTGAATCTCCAACCGCTACTCCATCTTCTGCAGCGATCTTTGAAGGGGCCAAAGCGATTACATGGGCTGCCTTCATGGTCTCCATGAGGTCCTCCGTAATGGAGTTTGAGGTGCTCCTTGTGCTAAGAGCTCCAACCACTGCCCCGTCAGTGTGTATTGACGATCTTTCCGGTCCGCCATGTCCTGCTTCGCGCCTCATGGCCCCCATCTACGTTTTTCTCAGCCGACTCTTTCCGCTCTCGATGTCCTTTCTGCTTCATAGAACATAGTACGATACAGCACAGTACAGGCCCTTTGGCCCACGATGTTGCACCGACATGGGAAGTCAAAAAACAAAAGCCATCTAACCTACATTATGCCATTATCATCCATATGCTTATCCAATAAACTTTTAAATGCCCTCAATGTTGGCGAGTTCACTACTGTTGCAAGTAGGGCATTCCACGGCCTCACCACTCTTTGCATAAAGAACCTACCTCTGACCTCTGTCCTATATCTATTACCCCTCAGTTTAAGGCTATGTCCCCTCGTGCTAGCCATTTCCATCCGCGGGAGAAGGCTCTCACTGTCCACCCTATCTAACCCCCTGATCATTTTGTATGCAGGGTCACGAATAATGCTTTAAACTGACCATAAGGGGTTGGAGTTCAGGTGAACGAAAACAACCTCAAGTCCATCAGCCTTTCCTCAGAAGATCTTCCTTCCATACCAGGCAACATCCTGGTAAATCTCCTCTGCACCCATTCCAAAGCTTCCACGTCCTTCCTATAATGAGGTGACCAGAACTGTACGCAATACTCCAAATGCGGCCGTACCAGAGTTTTGCACAGCTGCAACATGACCTCATGACTCCAGAACTCAATCCCTCTACCAATCAAGGCCAACACACCATAGGCCTTCTTCACAACCCTATCAACCGGGGTGGCAACTTTCAGGGATCTATGTACATGGACACAGAGATCCCTCTGCTCATCCACACTTCCAAGAACTTTACCATTAGCCAAATATTCCGCATTCCTGTTATTCCTTCCAAAATGAATCACCTCACACTTTTCTGCATTAAACTCCATTTGCCACTTCCCAGCCCAGCTCTGCAGCTTGTAACCTCTGTAACCTGCAACATCCTTCTGCACTGTCGACAACACAATCGACTTTAGTGTCGTCTGCAAATTTACTCACCCACCCTGCCGCCTACCTCTAGGTAGTTTATAAAAATGACAAACATTAACGGCCCCAGAACAGACCCTTGTGGTACGCCACTTGTAACTGAACTCCATTCTGAACATTTCCCATCAACCACCACCCTCGGTCTTCTTTCAGCTAGCCAATTTCTGATCCACCTCTCTAAATCACCCTCAATCCCCAGCCTCCGTATTTTCTGCAATAGCCGACCGTGGGGAACCTCATCAAACGCTTTACTGAACTCCACATACACCACATCAACTGCTCTACCCTCGTCTACCTGTTCAGTCACCTTCTCAAATAACTCGATAAGGTTTGTGAGGCATGACCTACCCTTCACAAAGCAATGCTGACTATCCCTGATCATATTATTCCTATCTAGATGATTATAAATCTGGTCTCTTATAATCCCCTCCAAGACTTTACCCACAACAGACGTGAGGCTCACCGGTCAGTCGTTGCCGGGGTTGTCTCTACTCCCCTTCTTGAACAAAGGGACCACATTTGCTATCCTCCAGTCCTCTGGCACTCTTCCTGTAGCCAATGATGACATAAAAATCAAAGCCAAAGGCTCAGCAATCTCTTCCCTGGCTTCCCAGAGAATCCTAGGATAAATCCCATCAGGACCCGGGGACTTATCTATTTTCAGCCTGTCCAGAATTGCCAACACCTCTTCCCTACGTACCTCAATGCCATCTATTCTAATAGCCTGGGTCTCAGCATTCTCCTCCACAACATTCTCTTTTTCCTGAGTGAATACGGACGAAAAATATTCATTTAGTATCTCACCTATCTCTTCAGACTCCACACACAACTTCCCATCCCTGTCCTTGACTGGCTCTACTCTGACCCTAGTCATTCTTTTATTCCTGACATACCTATAGAAAGCTTTTGGGTTTTCCTTGATCCTACCTGCCAAATACTTCTCATGTCCCCTCCTTGCTCGTCTTAGCTCTCTCTTTAGATCCTTCCTCGCTACCTTGTAACTATCAAGCGCCCCAACCGAAACTTCACACTTCATCTTCACATAGGCCTCCTTCTTCCTCTTAGCAAGAGATTCCACTTCTTTGGTAAACCACGGTTCCCTCGCTCTACGCCTTCCTCCCTGCCTGACCGGTACGTACTTATCAAGAACACGCAGTAGCTGTTCCTTGAACAAGCTCCACATATCCAGTGTGCCCAACACTTGCAGCCTACTTCTCCAACCTACCCCTCCCAAGTCATGTCTAATGGCATCATAATTGCCCTTCCCCCAGCTATAATTCTTGCCCTGCGGGGTATACTTATCCCTTTCCATCACTAACGTAAACGTCACCGAATTGTGGTCACTGTCCCCAAAGTGCTCACCTACCTCCAAATCCAACACCTGGCCTGGTTCATTAGCCAAAACCAAATCCAATGTGGCCTCGCCTCTTGTTGGCCTGTCAACATAGTGTATCAGGAAACCCTCCTGCACACACTGTACAAAAATCGACCCATCTCATGTACTCGAACTATACCTTTTCCAGTCAATATTTGGAAAGTTAAAGTCTCCCATAATAACTAGCCTGTTACTTTCGCTCTTATCCAGAATCATCTTCGCCATCCTTTCCTCTACATCCCGAGAACTATTTGGAGGCCTATAGAAAACTCCCAACAGGGTGACCTCTCCTTTCCTGTTTCTAACCTCAGCCCATACTACCTCGGAAGATGAGTCCCCATCTAGCATCCTCTCCGCCACCGTAATACTGTTCTTGACTAGCAGCGCCACACCTCCCCCTCTTTTGCCTCCTTCTCGGAGCTTACTAAAACACCTAAACCCCGGAGCCTGCAACAACCATTCCTGTCCCTGCTCTATCCATGTCTCCGAAATGGCCACAACATCGAAGTCCCAGGTACCAACCCATGCTGCCAGTTCCCCTACCTTGTTTCGTATACTCCTGGCATTGAAGTAGACACACTTCAAACCACCTACCTGAACACTGGCCCCCTCCTGCGAAGTCAAATCTGTGCTCCTGACCTCTGTACTCTCAATCTCCCGTACCCTAAAACTACAATCCAGGTTCCAACTAATGGCTGCATTAGTTTAAACCCTTCTTGGTGGATTTGAGGGCATTTTCTCAGGTGGTTGTTTGTGCTAGATGAGGGTAGGGATGTGGGTTTGTGTTGATTTTTAGGTTTTATGGGCCGAAGTTAACTTTCTAGAGAGCCACATTTTGTGCAATTGTTCAGCACATCGCCACCGGAGGTCGTCCGGTCCAATGCATTAAAATCGTGACTTAATTAACAGAATCAAACACTAATTTACAACCTCTTAAACATAGTTTGAGCTGCCCAGTCAAACAGATGAGCAAAGTAGAACATCAATACGCATGTATGAATGTGCTGCCGTGATCATAGAATTTACAATGCAGGAGGCCACTCGGCCCTTGGATAGAGCACCCTAAGCCCACACCCAACCCTTTTGGACACTGAGGGGCAATTTATCATGGCCAATCCACGTAACCCGCACGTCTTTGGACTGTGGGAGGAAACCGGAGCACCCAGAGGAAACCCACGCAGACATAGGGAGAATGTGCAGACTCCGCACAGACAGTCACCCAAGGCCGGGAATTGAACCTGGGACCCTGGAGCTGTGAAGCAAAAGTGCTAACCACTGTGCTACCGCGCCATGATGTCGTAAAAGCAAAAGATGTGGAGATGCTGGCGTTGGACTGGGGTGAGCACAGTACGAAGTCTTACAACACCAGGTTAAAGTCCAACAGGTTTGTTTCAATGTCACTAGCTTTCGGAGCACTGCTCCTTCCTCAGGTGAATGAAGAGGTATGTTCCAGAAACACATATATAGACAAATTCAAAGATACCAAACAATGCTTGGAATGCGAGCATTAGCAGGTGATTAAATCTTTACAGATCCAGAGATGGGGTAACCCCAGGTTAAAGAGGTGTGAATTGTATCAAGCCAGGACAGTTGGTAGGATTTCGCAGGCCAGATGGTGGGGGATGAATGTAATGCGACATGAAGGTAGAGGTAGTAGTAGAAGCGGGTACAATTGTGTCTTTCAAAAAGCATTTAGATGGTTACATGGGTAAGATGGGTATAGAGGGTTATGGGCCAAGTGCGGGCAACTGGGACTAGCTTAATGGTAAAAAACTGGGCGGCATGGACTGGTTGGGCCGAAGGGCCTGTTTCCATGCTGTAAACTTCTATGATTCTATGAATCCCAGGTCCCGGTTGAGGCCGCACTCGTGTGCGGAACTTGGCTATAAGCTTCTGCTCGGCGATTCTGCGTTGTCGCGCGTCCTGAGGGCCGCCTTGGAGAACGCTTACCCGGACGAATGAACGGACATCGCACAACAATCACCAGGCAGGAATGTTCCCTTCCAGTCGGGGAACACTTCAGCAGTCAAGGGCATTCAGCCTCTGATCTCCGGGTAAGCGTTCTCCAAGGCGGTCTTCAGGACACGCGACAACGCAGAATCGCCGAGCAGAAACTTATAGCCAAGTTCCACACACGAGTGCGGCCTCAACCGGGACCTGGGATTCATGTCGCATTACATTCATCCCCCACCATCTGGCCTGCGAAATCCTACCAACTGTCCTGGCTTGATACAATTCACACCTCTTTAACCTGGGGTTACCCCATCTCTGGATCTGTAAAGATTTAATCACCTGCTAATGCTCGCATTCCAAGCATTGTTTGGTATCTTTGAATTTGTCTATATATGTGTTTCTGGAACATACCTCTTCTTTCACCTGAGGAAGGAGCAGCGCTCCGAAAGCTAGTGACATCGAAACAAACCTGTTGGGCTTTAACCTGGTGTTGTAAGACTTCGTACTGTAAAAGCAAAAAGGAGTGTTGATTTATAAACTTTGCTAATGCCATTAATCACAACTCAAACGGCGTAAAGTGGAAGACTGCCTGTATGGCCAAATGTTTATTTGAAAGACAAGATTATGAAGGGGTTTGGCCGGGTAGGTGAGAGAATGTTTCCTCTGATGGTGGAAATTCCCAACGGCGAGACACAGCTAAGGGGTCTCCCATTTAAGACAGTGATAAGCAGGAATTCCTTCTCTCAGAGGGTCATTAAGTCTTTTGACTTCTGTTCCCAGAGAGCAGTGGAATATATTCAAGGCTGAGTTTGGTCAGCTGATCAGGTGTTTTTCACACATTGGCGCAGACATGATGGGCTGAAGGACCTCTTCCGCAGTTATTATTCTGTGATTCGGAGTTAGACAGACTTTTGAGCGACAAGGGAGTCGACGGTTATTGGCAGGTGGGAAGCAGCGCAAAAGCGGAATCGAGGCCATAAGCAGATCCACCATAGGTTCAGTTGCAGTGTAGGTCACCTTCACCACCCAGCACCTCAGCAAGGCTGGAGGATTTCATGGAGTTTCTGTACCTTGAAAAAGTTAAATACACGTTGAGAGGTTCGATTGAGAGCTTTTACATAAGATTTATCATGTATTTCAAAGAACTGGTCACTGTCAAAAGCTTTGGGGGGGGGGGGGGGGGGGGGGGGGTTGGGGGGGGGTTTGTTTGCGTTGTACTTAATTGTGAAAAAATGTGCAGTAAAAATATTTGACAAAAAAACGATTTGATCCACCATGATCCAAGAGTTGAGGGGTTGGATTACGAGGAGAGGTTGAGTAGACTGGGACTGTACTCGTTGGAATTTAGAAGGATGAGGGGGGGATCTTATAGAAACACATAAGATTATGAAGGGAATAGATAGGATAGATGCGGGCAGGTTGTTTCCACTGGCGGGTGAAAGCAGAACTAGGGGGCATAGCCTCAAAATAAGGGGAAGTAGATTTAGGACTGAGTTTAGGAGGAACTTCTTCACCCAAAGGGTTGTGAATCTATAGAATTCCTTGCCCAGTGAAGCAGTAGAGGCTCCTTCATTAAATGTTTTTAAGATAAAGATAGATAGTTTTTTTGAAGAATAAAGGGATTAAGGGTTATGGTGTTCGGGCAGGAAAGTGGAGCTGAGTCCACAAAAGATCAGCCATGATCTCATTGAATGTCGGAAAATGGCTCGAAGGGTCAGATGGCCTACGCCCGCTCCTATTCTTATGTTTTTATGATCTTATTAAAGAGGAATAAGCACATGGGGCCAAATGTTCTGCTTATTGACTGCACAGTATCCTTATTTTTCAGCAACATATGCAAAATGGGCCTCTTCTGTGCTTATCATTCTGCGGTTGAATAAACTCTGTTTGTTCTCACTGGAACGAAGGAGGTTGAGGGGAGACCTGATAGAGGTCTACAAAATTATGAGGGGCATAGACAGAGTGGATAGTCAGAGGCTCTTCCCCAGGGTAGAGGGGTCAATTACTAGGGGGCATAGGTTTAAGGTGAGGGGCAAGGTTTAGAGTAGATGTACGAGGCAAGTATTTTACGCAGAGGGTAGTGGGTGCCTGGAACTCGCTACCGGAGGAGGTGGTGGAAGCAGGGACGGTAGTGACATTTAAGGGGCATCTTGACAAATACATGAATAGGATGGGAATAGAGGGATACGGACCCAGGAAGTGTAGAAGATTGTAGTTTAGTCGGGCAGCATGGTCGGCACGGGCTTGAAGGGCCTGTTCCTGTGCTGTACATTTCTTTGTTCTTTGTTAACTGTGAAAAATCGGAAGCTATCTTTCAATAATGGGGCCAATAAAAAGAAACAATCCAACCTGCGGGACTTCGAAGCGATGCTGCTGTTTACAAAACTTAAAATTCACTCCAACATGCCCACTAGCAGAAGAGCACCAGGAAAGCATTTACTCCAAAATGACCAGCGAGAAACAAACCTATTCCATGTTCACTACTTGCAACTAAACTTTGCTGTTTAAATTTGCTGCGAATTTGAGGAAGTTGATCATCCAAGCTGGGCGGCATGTGGCACAGTGGTTAGCACTGGGACTACAGCGCTGAGAAGCCGGGTTCGAATCCCGGCTCTGGGTCACTGTGGAGTTTGCACATTCTCCCCATGTCTGCGTGGGTTTCACCCCCACAACCCAAAGATGTGCAGGTTAGGTGGATTGGCCGCGCTAAATTGCCCTTTAATTGGGTAAAGAAAGAAATAATTGGGTACTCAAATTATTATTATTATTTTTTTTTTTTTAAAGTTTATCGTCCCAAGTATTGCAAGTGTGTCCCTAACCATCGACTGGTGGGTTACGATAAACCATTCTACCACTCCTAGAGTTCCATTAGTTGGTGCTTACTTTGTGTCACTCTCGGTTTTGTGCTTCATCTCCATAATCTCAACCATGAAGAGATCAATGGGTTCATTTGGATTCTTCACTGCCAGCACAGCATCGACTACAGCCTACAAACAATCAAACATTGTATAGTTAGATGCTTATTTCTCATGACAAGTTACGTTGTTCCACTCACCACAATACTTTCCAGCAGAAAACCTTTAAATAAAATGATAGAAACAGTTCCAGCTTTTTAAATAGAATTATAGCGTCCACACAGTGCAGGAGGCCATTTGGCCATTGAGTCTTCACCGACCCTCAGGAAGAGCACCCGACCTAGGACCACACCCCACCCTCCCCATCGAACCCTTTGGACACTAAGGGGTAATTTAACATGGCCAATCCACCTAACCTGCACATCTTTAGACTGTGGGAGACACAGGGAGAAAGTACAAACTCGACCGATTGTAGTCCAGGAGACAGCGTTGCTGGAGTTCACAAAGTTGAGGGTAGTGCAATACTGAGGAAGGTACCAAGGTCACAAGAGTGGACCTGCAGGCATGAAGGTGGTTTGAAGTGTGTCTACTTCAATGCGAGGAGCATCAGGAATAAGATTGGTGAGCTTGAAGCATGGATTGGTACCTGGGACTACGATGCTGTGGCCAGAACAGGGACAGGAATGATTGTTGGAGGTTCCGGGGTTTAGATGTTTCAGTAAAATTAGGGAACGTGGTAAAAGAGGTGGCGGAGTAGCATTGTTGATCAAGGATAGTATAATGGCTGCAGAAAGGCAGTTTGTGGAGGATCTGTCTACCGAGGTAGTGGGCTGAAGTTAGAAATAGGAAAGGAGTGGTCACTTTGTTACTGTTTGGGGGCCTATAGAAAACTCCGAACAGAGATGTGGAGGAAAAGATTGTTATGCAGATTTTGCACAGTTGGCATGAGTGACTTTAACTTGGCAAATATTGATTGGAACCACTACAAGTCGAATAGTTTGGATGGGGCTGCTTTTATCCAGTGTGCGCAGGAGAGTTTTCTCACACAATATATGTGGACAGACCGACAAGAGGCGGGGCCCCATTGGATTTGGTACTGGGTAATGAATCGGGCCAAGTGTTAGATTTGGTTGTGGAAGAGCACTTTGGAGATAGTGACCACAATTCGGTGACTTTCACTATAGCAATGGCGAGGGATAGGAACAGACGGCAGGGCAAGGTTTATAACTAGGGGAAGGGTAATTACGATGCGATTAGGCAAGAATTGGGGAGCATAAGAAAGGGCTTAGGAGAGGGCATGAGAAGTCCTTGGCAGGTAGGATAAAGGAAAACCCCATAGCATTTTACACTTGAGGAATAAAAGAATGACGAAGATGAAGTTAAGGCCGGTCAAGGACAGTAGTGGGAACATGTGCATGGAGTCTGAAGATATAGGATAATGAAGATAAATGAACACTTTTCTTCAGTGTTCACAAAGGAGAGGGGCCATGTTGTTGTGGAGGATAGTGCAATACAGGCTGGTAGGCTGGAGTAGGTAGATATTCGGTAGTAAGATGTGTTCGAAATTTTGAGAAGCCAGAGGATAGATTAGTCATCTGGGCCTGATGGGATATATCCTAGGATTCTTTGGGGGGCGAGGGATGAGATTGCAGAGCCTTTGGCTTTGATCTTTATGTCCTCACTGTCGACAGAAATAGTGCCAGAAGACTGGAGAGAGGCGAATGTTGTCCCCTTGTTCAAGAAAGGGAATAGGTATAACCCTGGGGATTATAGGCCGATTAGTCTCACTTCGGTCATCAGTAAATTATTCCAAAGGGTCCTGAGGGATAGGATTTAGGATCATTTGCAAAGATACAGCTTAATCCAGGATAGTCAGCAAGGATTTGAGGGGTAAGTCTTGCATCAAGTTTGATTGTATTCTTTGAGGAGGTAACTAAGTACATAGATGAAGGTAGAGCAGTTGATGTCGTATACATGGATTTTAGTAAGGCGTTTGTTAAGGTGCCCCATGATCGGCTCATGCAGAAAGTAAGGAGGCATGGCATAGAGGGAAATTTGGCCGATTGGATCAGTAACTGGCTATCACACAGAAGACAGAGGGTGGTGGTAGATGGTAAATTTTCATCCTGGAGCCCAGTCACCAGCGGTGTACCACAGGGATCAGTGCTGGGTCCTCTGCTATTCGTGATTTTTATCAATGACTTGGATGATGGAGTTGAAGGTTGGGTTTGTAAATTTGCTGATGACACCAAGATTAAAGAGTGCAGAAAAGATTTACTAGGATGTTGCCAGGACTTGATGGTTTGAGTTAAAAGGAGAGGCTGGATAGACTGGGACTTTTTTCCCTGGAGCGTAGGAGGCTTAGGGGTGATCTTATAGAGGTCTATAAAATAATGAGGGGCATAGATAAGGTAGATAGTCAACATCTTTTCCCAAAGGTAGGGGAGTCTAAAACTAGAGGGCATAGGTTTAAGATGAGAGGGGAGAGATTCAGAAGGGCCCAGAGGGGCAATTTCTTCACTCAGAGGGTAGTGAGTGTCTGGAATGGGCTGCCAGAGGTAGTAGTAGAGGCGGGTACAATTGTGTCTTTTAAAAAGCATTTAGATAGTTACATGGGTAAGATGGGTATAGAGGGTTATGGGCCAAGTGCGGACAACTGGGACTAGCTTAATGGTAAAAACTGGGCGGCATGGACTGGTTGGGCCGAAGGGCCTGTTTCCATGCTGTAAACTTCTATGATTCTAAGATTGGTGAAGTAGTGGATAATGTGGAGGGCTGTTGTAGGCTGCAAAGAGACATTGATAGGATGCAGAGCTGGGCTAAAAAGTGGCAGACCCTGATAAGTGCGAGGTGATTCATTTTGGTAGGACAAATTTGAATGCAGATTACATGTTTAACGGCAGGGCTCTGAAGAATGTGGAGGAGCAGAGAGATCTCGGAGTTCATGTCCCTAGATCTCTGAAAGTTGCCACCCAAGTGGATAGAGCTGTGAAGAAAGCCTATAGTGTGTGTTAGCATTTATTAACAGGGGGATTGAGTTTAAGAGCCGTGAGGTTATGCTACAACTGTACAAGATCTTGGTTAGACCACATTTGGAGTAGTGTGCGCAGTTCTGGTCACCTCATTATAGGAAGGATGTGGAAGCATTGGAAAGGGTGCAAAGGAGATTTACCAGGATGCTGCCTGGAGTGGTGGGTAGGTCTTATGAGGAAAGGCTGAGGGAGCTAGGGCTTTCTCTTTGGAGCGGAGGAGGATGAGAGGTGACTTTATAGAGGTTTATAAGATGATGAGGGGGATAGATAGAGTGGACGTTCAGAGACTATTTCCTCGGGTGGATGTAGCTGTTACAAGGGGGCGTAACTATAAGGTTCGGGGTGGAAGATATAGGAGGGATGTCAGAGGTAGGTTCTTTACTCATGAGTGGTTGGGGCGTGGAACGCACTCCCAGCTATGGTTGTGGAGACGGACACTTGCAAGCAGTTATTGGATAGGAGTACACAAGAATGATTGGGAGTAAATTGATTTGATCTTAGTTTCAGACTAGTTTGGCACAACATCGTGGGCCAAAGGGCCTGTACTGTGCTGTACAGTTCTATGTCCGACATAGACGGTTATCAGAGGCCAGAATTGAACCCCGGTACCTGGCGTATGTCACATTTTAATATAAATCCAGAATAATTCCAAGATCCATATTCATTACAGAAGCATGTTGAAGATGTCACGTTGTTCTTTCCTCCAGCGTTTCTGTGCAAGCTCCAAGAGGGATATAATTAATCTCATGGAGTCATAGATGTTTCCAGCTTGGAAACAGGCCCTTCCGCCCAACCCGTCCACGCCGCCCAGTTTTTAACCACTGAGCTAGTCCCAATTGCCCGTAATTGGCCCACACCCCTGCTTTTCCATATTACTGTCTAAATGCTTTTTCAAAGGCAAAATTGTACCCATCTCCACTACTGCCTCTGGCAGCTCGTTCCAGACACTCACCAACCTGTCTGAAAGAATTGCCCCTCTGGACCCTTTTGTATCTCTTCCCTCTCACCTTAAACCAATGTCCTCTAGTTCTAGACCCCTCTACCTCTGGGGAAAGATGTTGACTATCTACTTCATCTATGCCCATCATTATTTTATAGACCTCTATAAGATCACCCCTAAGTCAGTTGTCACATGAGGGTGCACACTGCAATTTGTAATGCCCATATGTATAAAAACTTGTATTCACTTTTTGAATGTTGCTGTGACAGGACAGAGCACCAATTTCATCAAGTGAAGATATTCTAGCATGATGTCTGGCTGCCTTAGCTACAGAAGAGCCAATGCAGAATTCAGTCATGCACAGCTAACACTTGCTGACTTGCCAATATGCACCTAGGAAAGGAAAGATATGAAGGACATGGCTTTAAAATGGCAATAGCAACCTCCTAGAGTAAGATATGCAATAAGAGATGCAGCACTAAAAACCAAGAGGAACAAATTTCAAATGCGTAAATACCTCTGTTAAGACATCTGCCAATTCTCTGTGCACCTTTGTGCGCAATGATGTCCTCGCAACATTCAGAAGAGTCTCTCTGTCCATCTCTTTGGTTATTTTCACCTGCTCCAAAATCTCAAGGGCTTTTTCTTTAGCTGCTTCAAACCCTTCAGTCACAATCCTGGGATGCAAACCCTGAAGAGAAAAAGCACATCACACCTACAAATTAAATACACAGAATATTTTGCTGAGCAAATGACATCCTGGTGCAATTCGAAAACTCTTGATCCTTGAGGAATAGTCCCTCCCTCCCTATCTCAAGCCTCTTGTAACTTAAAGAGTTCATTTAGCACAGGGCTAAATCGCTGGCTTTAAAAGCAGACCCAGACAGGTCAGCAGCACGGTTCAATTCCCGTACCAGCCTCCACGAACAGGCGCCGGAATGTGGAGACTAGGGGCTTTTCACAGTAACTTCATTTGAAGCCAACTTGTGACAATAAGCGATTTATTTCATTCTGAAACTAAGGTCTGAAATCTGAACGAAGGACACACTAGGTATGATGTGCAAGTCATCGATGATGGATTTGGGAAAATACAGTAAAGAAATGGTAGGCAGGCAAAGGCTGCTATTTAAAGTAGCACTACCTGGCTTCCAACAAATACACCTCATAAACCCAACAGGAAAGGTGAATTAACCGGGGTTAACAAATGAAGTTAAAGATTGCATCAGTTTGAGGCAGCACGGTGGTGCAATGGTTAGCACTGCTGCCTCATGGCGCAGTGGACCTGGGTTCATCTGGCCCTGGGTCATTGTCCGTGTGGAGTTTGCACATTCTCCGTGTCTGCGTGAGTTTCTCCCCCACAACCCAAAAAGATGTGCATATGTTGTGCTAAATTGCCCCTTACTCGGAAAAAAAAGAATTGCAGTGGTTGAGAAGGATCCAGAAAAATGTGGTAATCCCAAGGAAATGGGACCAATTTTGAATCCAACAAAAGAGGACCAAGGAACTGATAAAGAAAAAAAGGATTTTAATGCAAACTAATCAGAAACATAAAGCTTCTTTCGGTAGAAAAAGAAAGATGAGCAAGGACAAAAAGTGGGCCTATTACAGGCAGGAGACAGAAGAATTTATAATGCAGAGCAGGGATACTCAGAATAAACTAAACAATTGTTTTGTGCTGGCCTTCACTGAGGAAGATAAGGAAAAGCTCCCAGAAATAACAGAGGAACTTGTGAAAATGAGGAATTGAAATGAATTAATAAAGAGATTGTACACAAAACATTAATTGCATTGAAAGTTCATAAATTGCCTGGACCGAAGATGTGCAGGGTAGGTGGATTGGCCACGCTAAATTGCCCCTTAATTGGACAAAAGTAAATTCCCTGGGCCTGAAGAACGATGTTGAAGGAGTGTAGAAGCCAGGTATCTCTAATAAACTAATATACGTAAAAGATAGCTGTTTAAGTATAAACATTAAGCACCACTTTTAAATTAAGGATTCATGAGACATTCTGCAAATTCATTACAGTTTTAAACTGCAATCTTTCACTTATTCATTATTTGACATTATATTTGTAATCAGTTAAGGTAAAGTGTAAAAATGGCAGGAGATCCCAGACCATGTTATGCTCCTCGTGCTCAATGTGAGAGTTCAGGGGCATAAGAACACAAGAACTAGGAGCAGGAGTCGGCCATCTGGCCCCTCGAGCCTGCTCCGCCATTCAATGAGATCATGGCTGAGCTTTTGTGGACTCAGCTCCACTTTCCTGTCCGAGCACCATAACCCGTAATCCCTTTATTCTTCAAAAAACTATCTTTATCTTAAAAACATTTAATGAAGGAGCCTCTACTTCTTCACTGGGCAAGGAATTACGTAGATTCACAACCCTTTGGGTGAAGAAGTTCCTCCTAAACTCAGTCGTAAATCTACTTCCCCTTATTTTGAGGCTATGCCCCCTAGTTCTGCTTTCACCCGCCAGTGGAAACAACCTGCCCGCAACTATCCTATCTATTCCCTTCATAATTTTATATGTTTCTATAAGATCCCCCGTCATCCTTCTAAATTCCAACGAGTACAGTCCCAGTCTACTCAACCTCTCCTCGTAATCCAACCCCTTCAGCTCTGGGATTAACCCAGTGAATCTCCTCTGCACACCCTCCAGTGCCAGTACGTCCTTTCTCAAGTAAGGAGACCAAAACTGAACACAATACTCCAGGTGTGGCCTCACAAACACCTTATACAATTGCAGCATAACCTCCCTAGTCTTAAACTTTCATCCCTCTAGCAATGAAGGACAACATTCCATTCGTCTTCTTAATCACCTGTTGCACCTGTAAACCAACTTTTTGCGACTCGTGCACTAGCACACCCAGGTCTCTCTGCACAGCAGCATGTTTTTTTCAAAAAAATATATTTTATTGAAATTTTTTTCTAAACAACATTTTTCCCTCTTACAAAACAAACGGAACGATAACAAAACAGAAATCTTTAACAATACACAAGTAACAAAACCCCGTTATCTATTGACCTATACTAAACTAAACCCCCCCCCCTTCCCCCTGGGTTGCTGCTGCTGGTCATCTGTCTTCCCTCGAACGTTCCCTTAGGTAGTCGAGAAATGGCTGCCACCGCCTGGTGAACCCTTGAGCCGATCCTCAGGGCAAACTTTATCTGCTCCAGTTTAATAAACCTCGCCATATCGTTTACCCAGGCCTCCAGTCCGGGGGGTTTTGCCTCTTTCCACGTAAGTAGGATCCTGCGCCGGGATCACGAAGGCTTTTTTTAAAAGGATTGAAAAGAGCATCATGGGTTTTGTGTGGGCCAGGAAGACCGAGAGTGAGGAAGGGATTCTTACAGCGTAGCAGGGATAGGGGGGGCTGGCACTACCGAGCCTAAGTGAGTATTATTGGGCCGCTAATATTTCAATGGTGAGTAAGTGGATGGGAGAGGAGGAGGGAGCGGCGTGGAAGAGATTAGAGAGGGCGTCCTGTAGGGGGACTAGTCTACAGGCTATGGTGACAGCCCCATTGCCGTTCTCACCGAGGAACTACACCACAAGCCCGGTGGTGGTGGCTACACTGAAGATTTGGGGACAGTGGAGACGGCATAGGGGAAAGACTGGAGCCTTGGGGGGGTCCCCGATAAGAAACAACCATAGGTTTGTCCCGGGGGGAATGGATGGGGGATATGGAATGTGGCAAAGAGCAGGAATAACACAACTGAAAGATCTGTTTGTGGATGGGAAGTTCGCGAGTCTGGGAGCGCTGACCGAGAAATATGGGTTGCCCCAAGGGAATGCATTCAGGTATATGCAACTGAGGGCTTTTGCGAGGCAACAGGTGAGGGAATTCCCGCAGCTCCCGACACAAGAGGTGCAGGACAGAGTGATCTCAAAGACATGGGTGGGGGATGGTAAGGTGTCAGATATATATAGGGAAATGAGGGACGAAGGGGAGACTATGGTAGATGAACTAAAAGGGAAATGGGAAGAAGAGCTGGGGGAGGAGATCGAGGAGGGGCTGTGGGCAGATGCCCTAAGCAGGGTAAACTCGTCGTCCTCGTGTGCCAGGCTAAGCCTGATTCAGTTTAAGGTATTACACAGGGCACATATGACTGGAGCACGGCTCTGCAAATTTTTTGGGGTGGAGGATAGGTGTGCGAGGTGCTCGAGAAGCCCAGCGAATCATACCCATATGTTTTGGTCATGCCCGGCACTACAGGGGTTTTGGATGGGGGTGACAAAAGTGCTTTCAAAAGTAGTGGGGGTCCGGGTCGAACCAAGCTGGGGGTTGGCTATATTTGGGGTTGCACAAGAGCCGGGAGTGCAGGAGGCGAGAGAGGCCAATGTTTTGGCCTTTGCGTCCCTAGTAGCCCGGCGCAGGATATTGCTAATGTGGAAAGAAGTCAAGCCCCCAGGGGTGGAGACCTGGATAAATGACATGGCAGGGTTTATAAAGCTAGAGCGGATTAAGTTCATTCTAAGGAGTTCGGCTCAAGGGTTCACCAGGCGGTGGCAACCGTTCGTCGAATACCTCGCAGAAAGATAAGATGGAATGGAAAAAAGGCAGCAGCAGCAGCCTAGGATCCAGGGGGGGGGGGGGGGGGGGAGAGAGAGGAACCAGAAGGACTCTCAGGGTTGTTAATATATACTGTATACTATGTATAGGTCGTTGCTACAGATAATTATATATTGGACTGTTAAATTATATTTTTGGAGAGTGTGACTTGTGATAAGGCAGTTGCCAATTAGGGTTAGTTTTCATTTTTGTTATTTATTATTTATTCATTTTCTGTTTATAAAATAGGTCATTGTTATTTGTGTTTTTATAATATTGTGTAAAGGATGCACAATGTACTGTGTTGGTTGACCAAAAATTTTCAATAAAATATTTTATTAAAAAAAAGTGAGAGCTGTTTGTGGTGCATCCGGGGGAGCAGAGCAGGGGAATAGATGACTTACCACTGAGGAAGGTGAGAAGAGATTTCCGGTACTTAGGGATTCAGATAACCAGGAGTGGGAACCTTACACCGGCTTAATCTAACAAGATTGGTGGAACAGATGGAGGAGGATTTTAAGAGATGGGACATGGTGCCCCTGTCACTGGTGGGTAGGGTGCAGGCGGTTAAAATGGTGGTCCTCCCGAGATTCCTCTTTGTGTTTCAGTGCCTTCCGATGATGGTCACGAAGGCTTTTTTCAAGAGAACTGAGAAAAGTGTCATGAGTTTTGTGTGGGCCGGGAAGACCCCGAGAGGAGGGGGTTCTTGCAGCGTAGCAGGGATAGGGGGGCTGGCACTACCGAACCTAAGTGAATACTACTGGGCCGCCAATATCTCAATGGTGTGTAAGTGGATGGGAGAAGGGGAGGGAGCAGCGTGGAAGAGATTGGAGATGGCGTCCTGCAAGGGAACCAGCCTACAAGCAATGGTGACGGCGCTGTTGCCGTTCTCACCGAAGAAATATACCACAAGTCCAGTGGTGGTGGCAACACTAAAAATTTGGGGGCAGTGGAGACGACATAGGGGGAAGGACGGGAGCCTCGGTGCAGTCCCCGATAAGAAATAACCATAGGTTTGTCCAGGGGAGAATGGATGGGGGATTTGGAGCATGGCAAAGAGCTGGGGTTGTGCAACTGAGAGATCTGTTCGTAGACGGACGTTTGCGAGTCTGGGAGCGCTGACGGAAAAATATGGGTTGCCCCAAGGGAATGCATTTCGGTACATGCAACTGAGGGCTTTTGCGAGGCAACAGGTGAGGGAATTCCCGCAGCTCCCGAGGTTCAGGATAGAGTGATCTCAGGGACATGGGTGGGGGTTGGTAGGGTGTCGGATATATACAGGGAAATGAGGGACGAGGGGGAGATCATGGTGGATGAGCTGAAGGGGAAATGGGAAGAAGAGCTGGGGGAAGAGATTGAGGAGGGGCTGTGGGCTGATGCCCTACGTAGGGTAAACTCGTCGTCCTCGTGCGCCAGGCTAAGCCTGATACAATTCAAGGTTTTACACAGGGCGCATATGACCGGAGCACGGCTCAGTAAATTTTTCGGGGTAGAGGATAGGTGTGGGAGATGCTCGAGAAGCCCAGCAAACCACACCCACATGTTTTGGTCATGTCCGGCACTACAGGGGTTCTGGGTGGGGGTGGCAAAGGTGCTTTCGAAGGTGGTGGGGGTCCAGGTCGAGCCAAGCTGGGGGTTGCAGAAGAGCCGGGAGTGCAGGAGGCGAAAGAGGCTGATGTCCCTAGTAGCCCGGCGAAGGATATTGCTTATGTGGAAGGAAGCCAAACCCCCGGGCGTGGAGACCTGGATAAATGACATGGCAGGGTTTATAAAGCTAGAACGGATAAAGTTCGCACTAAGGGGTTCGGCTCAAGGGTTCACCAGGCGGTGGCAACCGTTCATTGACTACCTCGCAGAACAATAAAGGAAATGGGAAGGTAACAGCAGCAACCCAAGGGGCTGATTTAGATAAGATCTAAGAGTACAGGTCCACAGATCACTGAAAGGGGCAACATAGGTGGAGAAGGTAGTCAAGAAGGCATACGGCATGCTTGCCTTCATTGGCCGGGGCATTGAGTATAAGAATTGGCAAGTCATGTTGCAGCTGTATAGAACCTTAGTTAGGCCACACTTGGAGTATAGTGTTCAATTCTGGTCGCCACACTACCAGAAGGATGTGGAGGCTTTAGAGAGGATGCAGAAGAGATTTACCAGAATGTTGCCTGGTATGGAGGGCATTAGCTATGAGGAGCAATTGAATAAACTTGGTTTGTTCTCACTGGAACGAAGGAGGTTGAGGGGTGACCTGATAGAGGTATACAAAATTATGAGGGGCATAGACAGAGTGGATAGTCAGAGGCTTTTCCCCAGGGTAGAGGGGTCAATTACTAGGGGGCATAGGTTTAAGGTGAGAGGGGCAAGGTTTAGAGTAGATGTACGAGGCAAGGTTTTTTTTTTAAACAGAGGGTAGCGGGTGCCTGGAACTCGCTTCCGGAGGAGGTGGTGGAAGCAGGGACGAGTGACATTTAAGGGGCATCTTGACAAATACATGAATAGGATGGGAATAGAGGGAATTGGACCCAGGAAGTGTAGAAGATTGTAGTTTAGTCGGGCAGCATGGTCGGCACGGGCTTGGAGGGCCGAAGGGCCTGTTTCTGTGCTGTACATTTTTGTTCTTCGTTCTGCAGCCCGCCTGCTTCCTCAATATTACTTGCCCCTCTACAGATCTTTGTATCCTCTGCAAACTGCCTTCAGTTCCTTCCTCCAGATCATTAATGTATATTGTGAGAAGTTGTGGTCCCAGCACCGGCCCCTGAGGCACACCACTAGTCACCGGCTGCCATCTTGAAAAATACCCCTTTATCCCTCCCCTCTGCCTTCTGCCAGTCAACCAATCCTCTATCCATGCCAGGATCTTACCCTTAACACCATGGACTCGTAACTTCTTTAACAGTCTCCAATGCAACACCTTGTCGAAAGCCTTCTGGAAATCTAAATAAACCACATCCACTGGTTCTCCTTTGTCTAACTTCCTTGTTACTTCCTCAAAGAATTCAACAGATTTGTCAGACATGACCTCCCCTGAACGAAGCCGTGCTGACTCAGTCCTATTTTACCATGCACTTCCAAGTGTTTCGCAATCTCATCTTTAATAACAGACTCTAAAATCTTACCAATGACCGAAGTAAGGCTAACCAGCCGATAATTTCCCATCTTCTGCCCTCCCTCCCTTCTTAAACAGTGGTGTTACATTAGCCACATTCCAGTCCTCTGGGACCCTCCCTGCCTCCAGTGATTCCTGAAAGATGCCTCCACAATCTCCTCAGCTGTCTCTTTTAGAACCCTGGGGTGTAGTGCATCCGGTCCAGGTTATTTATCCACTTTCAGTTTCCCCAGTACTTCTCCTTAGTAATGGTCACTGCACTCACCTCTGTCCCCTGGTTCTCTTGGTGCTCTGGCATCCCACTGGTGTCTTCCACCGTGAAGACTGATGCAAAGTAACTATTCAGTTCGTCTGCCATTTCTTTGTTTCCTATCATTACTTCTCCAGCCACATTTTCCAGTGGTCCAATGTCTATTTTTATATATTGAAAAAAACTCTTCCTATCTTCCTTTATATTACTAGCTAGCTTGCACTCATACTTAATCTTCTCTCCCCCCCTCCCCACTGATTGCTTTTTTAGTCGCCCTCTGCTTGCTTTTAAAGGCTTCCCACTAATTCTCGACACTTTGTATGCTTTTTCTTGAGCTTCAATGCTGTCCTTGGATGCCTTGGCTTCCCCTTAGCATGTGTCCTCCTCCTTGGGATGAATTTCTGTTGTGCTTCCCGAATAACGCCCAAAAACTCCTGCCATTGTTGTTCCACTGTCTTCCCTGCTAGGCTCCTTTTCCAATCAACTCTGGCCAGCTCCTCCCTCATGTCTTTGTAGTTGTCCTTATTTAATTGTAATACTGATTCCAGCTTCTCCCTCTGCAGGGTAAATTCCATCATATTGTTGTCACTGCTCCCTAAGGGTTCCTTCACCTTAAGTTCCCTAATCAAGTCTGCCTCATTGCACATCACCAAATCCAGAATTGCCTGTTCCCCAGTAGGCTCTGTCACAAGCTGCTCCAAAAAACCATCTCTTCGACATTCCACAAATTCCTTTTCTTGGGATCCACGACCAACAGGTTTCCTAGTCCACCTGCATATTGAAGTGCCCCATGATTATTGTAATATTGCCTTTTTTACAGCCTTTTCTATCTCCTGATTGGTTTTCTGCCCCACCTCCTGACTACTGCTAGGAGGCCCGTACTTAACTCCCATCAGGGTCTTTTTACCTTTGCGATTCATCAACTCTACCCACAGAGATTCTATGCCTTCTGATCCAAAATCGCTCCTGGCTATCAATTTAACTTCATTCCTTACTAAAAATGCAACCCTGACCCCTTTGCCCATCTGCCTGCCCTTTTGATAGGACACATCCTTGGATTTAGATCCCAGCCCTGGCCCCCTTGCAGCCCACATCGTACCGGCCAATATCAATGTGCGCAACAAGCTAATTTACCTTGCTCCGTGTACTGCGCTTGTTTAGGTACAACACCCTCAATCCTGCATTAACCACCTCTCTTTTCACAGTTGTCACCTATTTTGCTCTGCCCGAGGGTGATGTTGTTCTTTAATTTTGGTTCTCTATTTCCCCTTCAGTTATTACACCTTCCAAGCTCACATTCTGGCTCTCACCCCCCCCCCCCCCCCGCCAAACTAGTTTAAATCCTCCCGAGTGACTCTAGCAAACCTCCCAATCAGGATATCTGTGCCCCTCCAGTTTAGTCAACCCGTCCTCCTTGTACAGGTCCCACCTGCCCCAGAAGAGATCCCAATGGTCCATAAATCTGAAACCCTCCTTCCTACACCACCAGTTTAGCCACGTATTCAGCTGTAGTATCCTCCTACTTCTAGCCTCACTGGCACGTGGCACAGGGAATAATCTTGAGATTACAACCATAGAGGTCCTGCTTTTTCGCTTACTGCCTAACTCCCTGAACTCCTTCTGCAGGACCTCATCACTCTTCCTGCCTATGTCGTCAGTGCCTATATAGGTACTATATATGTACTACGACCTCTGGTTGTTCACCCTCCCTCTTCAGGATGGCTTGTGTTCGTTCAGAGACATCCTGGACCCTGGCACCAGGGAGTCAACATACCATCCTGGAGTTTCTTTCACGTCCACAGAAGCACCTATCTATGCCCCTCACTATAGAGTCCCCTATAACTATCGCTCTCCTGCACTTTGCCCTGCCCTGCTGAGCAACAGAGCCAGTTGCAGTGTCACTGTTCTGGTTACTGTTGTTTTCCCCTGGTAGGCTATCCCCCTCAACAGTATCCAAAACAAGGGGACAGCCACAGAGGATTCCTGCCCCGACTGACTGTCCTTTATAACGGCCACCCATCTGTCTGCCTGCACCATGGGTGTGACCACGTCTCTTGAACTCCTATCTATGATGCTTTCCACCACCTGCATGCTTCCAAGTGCATCCAACTGCTGCTCCAACCGAACCTGGTCTGTGAGGAGTTGCCATTGGTTACACTTGCAGCAGATGTAGACGACCGGAACGCTGGAAGCGTCAGAGATAGAACATAGAATCTGCCACTTCTCACAGTTGGAGCACTAAGGTGGATGATCAATCATGAATGGCCTCCTTCTGCACTGTAAATTCAATGATAATCTATGATTAATCTAGGACAAAGGTTCGGCACAACATCGTGGGCCGAAGGGACTGTTCTGTGCTGTATTTTTCTATGTTCTATGATCTAATGCATGGTAGCAGTGGGTAGCACTGTTGCTTCTGAGCTCCAGGGTCCCAAGTTCGATTCCCTGCTGGGTCACTGTCTGTGCGGAGTCTACACATTCTCACCGTGTCTGTGTGGGTTTCCTCCGGGTGCTCTGGTTTCTTCCCACAGTCCAAAGACGTGCAGGTTAGGTGGATTGGCCATGCTGAATTGCCCTTAGTGTCCAAAAAGGATAGGAGGGGTTATTGGGTTACAGGTCAAGGTGGAAGTCAGGGCTTAATGTGGGTCGGTGCAGACTCAATGGGCTGAATGCCTCCTTCTGCACTGTATGTTCTATGTTAAATCTATTAAGAAATAGCCCCCCACCCCACCCTGCCTAAAGAAATTAACTGTGATGCCACTTCCTCTAAGACTTCAACTTAAATGTACTTTCGCAACATATAAAAGCCAGAAATTGGAACCAACACATACTTATGCTGCCAGATCTACAAGGATGTATTGAGAAGGATATTTTGTGACCACACCATTTGATAAAAGGCAATATGAATATTTACTATTACACCTGAGACAAGGAAATATTAAAACATCCTTCAAAATATTTGATATGAATATAAGGATTGCACGGAAACTGCCCTAGACGTACAAACATCTAATGTGCAATCACCCAAAAAGGGGATTTAAATCACAAACCTCAGATGGTGCCGACTGTGCTACATCAATAACCTTCCCCAACAACCTCCCTTCCTGGACCTCTTCCCCATGGCTAATCCGACCCACACATCTTCTCTACTTACCTTCTCTCAGGCTTGAACATTTAAACTTACCTGGTTTACAGTCGCAAGTATAGTAAAACAAAAAGGGACCGTGGCTGAATAACCTTCGAATGAGCTGCCCTCAGTCCGGAGTCAGACAAAGCAGGATCGCTTGAAGTTGAAGTCACTACGAGCAAAGTGGCAAACCGATTGCCACGTCACTGTCATGGTCCTTTACTCCGTACCAATTATGAATGGGGGCCTGCAGTCATTGGTGAACATCCCTCTTCATGACAATTTACCACGAGGACGTTAATCAAACAAATGCGCTAAACTGCCTGCATTACTCCACCCTGCTGAGAATCAGTGACAAAACCAGAACCAAATGTATTTGTTACCTCCGAAATGTAGAGATCAGCTTGTTTCAGCAGCTCGCCAATAATCAGCACGTTGGAAGTGGTGCCGTCACCAGTCATGTCATCCTGAGCAGTAGCCACTTTAGCGATTAGAGAGGCTGTTGGGTGCTGGATTTGCTGCAATGGAATCATTGGTAGCTTCAAAAACATTGCACATTCTACAGACATGCGTGGATTATTTATTACTGATTCCATAAAACAGATGAAGCTATTTCCCATTAGGTTCAGAAAGATGTCATCCAGCCCGGTTGCCATCCAAATAGATCATGTACAAACCGTATCTTAACTCCCATCAACCGACTTTGGCTCCACATCTATTAATAACCTTACCCAAAATCTATCAATCCCAGTTTTTTTAAATCTGATCCTCCAGACTCAGATGGTGTTCCAGCTTCCCACTGAGCTTTGACAACGTACCCAAATTGCTGAGCGTTAATTTTAAGACTATGCCCCAACTATTTTGGACTGTAAAGTTATTTTTCCTATCTACTCCCAAGAAATACTTGATAATCAGATCTCCTACAAATGTAGAATAAGAAATGACAATGCAAATGTTTCCGTTCTTTTGTCCAGTTGAAGTAATCCTTGAATGTACTTGAATAATACAGCTCCCCAGTCATTCTGGACGTGGTGCAGAATGTATTGTTGTGAAGAACCAGGCCACTATTGCCGGGTCTCTCATCCCTAACCTTGCAACAATACCCAAGATGCAATGCCAACTGAATGAACTGAGCATCGATGAACCACATTTTATTGCTCAGAAAAAGAGGGGGGGAAACGAAGAGCGACAAGTTTTCATTTCATTGAGTTGCAATACATCAATCACAAAACCAGCATACTCAACCTGCTTTACTAATTTTTCAATAATTCTACTTTTATTAATTAAACTTGCAAGACAGATTTAATTCTACAACAATTTCTATTTGTTTGGCACCTTTAGTGTAATGAAATGTCTCGAGACACTTCACGGAGCATTACAAAATACAGCGTGGCCAGCAAGGGGATATCAGTTACTCAAAAAGGTAGATTTGAAGAAAAGTGAGGTAGTGCGCTTTAGGGAGGGAATTCCAGAGCTTGGCGTTTAGATAACTGGTCACCAATACTGGAGTAAATCTGACTGGGAAAGCAGAATAGACCAGCATTCGAGGCGTTCAGGGAACCTGGGAGTGTTGTGGGACTGGGGATTACCAGGATAGGGAGGAATGAGACCCTGGGAGAACTTGAAAATTATAACATGAATTATAAAATCAAGACGTTGCCTGACCAGGAGCCAATGAAGATCAGCGAGCACAGGGGCAAAAGGTGAATGGGACTTACTGCGAGAAAGGATGAAAAATGTGAGATAATTCACAAAAGAGCAATGCGACAAGAGGAAAAACCTTTTCCGCACAGTATGCGGTTCGCTTTGTAGCCCGTTATGTTGAGGCCTTGCCACAACCAAATAGAATCTGTAACGCGAGTCTGTGACTCTAGCTTGGTCTGATATTCTCTTGGCATCCTGGATGGCTTTGCGGAGGTCGTACCTGGACTTCTTGCATAGGTCAGAGTCCAAAACATGAACGTCTCAGATCTGTCCTTCAGTAGGGAATCAATCTCCCAATGAATCCGGTCGGAGTGAGGAGAGTGACTGCTGGGTAAGGAGTAAAGATGTAAATTGTTTGCACAGACCCCCAACAGCTGATTGCTGTTCTCGTGTGGGGCGCATTGGTTGCTGGTTAAGTGCTTTATTTTTACCTGTATTGAAGTTGGGCAGTTTCTAAACCCTAGACACTACGCTTGTCGAGTTCTCCCACTCTTCCACCTCCTTTAACATAAAGGGTAGAGTGAATAACAGGCAAGCTCTTTCATTCTTTTTTATCTAGAGGGGATGGCAGGGAAGGCAGTGCAATGTTCCTCCTGCAGAATGTTTGAGGGGAGGGACGCCGTCAGTGTCCCTGCTGATTTCACCTGTGGGAAGTGCACCCATCTCCAGCTCCTCAGCATTAGGGAACTGGAGCTGGATGAACTTCGGGGGGCAGAGGTGGTCATAGATAGTAGCTTCAGGGATGTAGTTACTCCGAAGAATCAAGATAGATGGGTGACGGTGAGAGGGGCTGGGAGGAAGCAGTCAGTGCAGGGATCCTCTGTGGTCGTTCCCCTTAGTAACAAGTATCCCGCTTTGGATACTGTTGAGGGGGACGACCGACCAGGGGTAAGCCACGATGAACGGATCTCCAGCACTGAGTCCGTCCCTGTGGCTCAGAAGGGAAGGAGGGAGAGCAGGAGAGCAATGGTTATTGGGGACTCAATAGTTAGAGGGACAGATAGACAGTTCTGTGGTAACGAAAGAGACTCACGGATGGTATGTTGCCTCCCGGGTGCCAGGGTCCGTGACGTCTCGGACCGTGTTTTCAGAATCCTTAAAGGGTAGGTGGAGCAGTCACAAGTTATGGTACACATCGGTACCAACGACATAGGCAAGAGAAAGGACGGGGATTTAAAACAGGAATTTAGGCAGCGAGGGTGGAAGCTGAGAGCCAGGACAAACCATGTTGTCATCTCTGGTTTGTTGCCGGTGCCACGTGCTAGTGAGGTGAGGAACAGGGAGAGAGTGTAGATTAACACGTGGCTGCAGGGATGGTGCAGGAGGGAGGGTTTCAGGTACGTGGATAATTGGAGCACATTCTGGGGAAGGTGGGACCTGTACCGACAGGATGGTTTGCACCTGAACCAGAGGGGCACCAATATCCTGGGAGGAAAATTTGCTACGGCTCTTCGGGGGGGTTTAAACTAATTTGTCAGGGGGCTGGGAAAACGAGCTGTCGTCCAGAAGCCAGTGTCGAGAGTAGTGAAGGACTGAGGAGGGTATTAAGGTCGCAGGAGTGTACCGGCAGACAGAAAGGTGGGTTGAAGTGTGTCTACTTCAATGCAAGGAGCATCCGGAATAAGGTAGGTGAACTTGGAGCGTGAATTGGTACTTGGGACCACAATGTTGTGGCCATTACGGAGACATGGTTAGAAAAGGGACAGGAATGGTTGTTGGAAGTTCCGGGATATAGATGTTTCAGTATGAGTAGGGAAGGTGGTAAAAGAGGTGGAGGAGTAGCATTGTTAATCAAGGATAGTTTAACGGCTGCAGAAAGGCAGTTTGACCTGAGGTAATATGGGCCAAGTTAGAAATAGGAAAGGAGCGGACACATTGTTAGGAGTTTTCTATAGGCCCCCAAATAGTAAGAGATGTGGAGGAAGAAATTGCAAAACAGATAATTGATAGGTGTGGAGGTCTCAGGGTAGTTGTCATGGGCGACTTTAACTTTCCAAATATTGATTGGAACCTCTATAGGTCGAACAGTTCGGATGGGGCAGTTTTTGTAATATGTGCAGGAGGGTTTCCTGACACAATATATGGATAGGCCGACATTGGATTTGGTACTGGGTAATGAACTGGGCCAAGTGTTAAGACTTGTTTGTGGGAGAGCACTTTGGAGATAGTGACCACAATTCAGTGTCTTTCACTATTGCAATGGAGAGGGATAGGGCCATACGGCAGGGCAAGATGTATAATTGGGGGAGGGGTAATTATGATGCGATTAGGCGGGCTAAATCGCTGGCTTTGAAAGCAGACCAAGACAGGTCAGCAGCATGGTTCAATTCCCGTAACAGCCTCCCCTAACAGGCGCTGAAATGTGGCGACTAGGGGCTTTTCACAGTAACTTCATTGAAGCCTACTTGTGACAATAAGCGATTTTCATTTCATTAGGGAGCATAAGATGGGAACAGAAACTGTCAGGGAAAGGCACAAATGAAAAGTTGAGCTTGTTCAAGGAACAAATACTGCGTGTCCTTGATAGGCATGTTCCTGTCAGCAAGGAAGGGAGGAAATAGCCGTGTGAGGGAACCATGGTTCACAAAAGAGGTTGAATGTCTTGTCAAGAGGAAAAAGAAAGAGTATGTAAGGATGAGAAAACAACGTTCAGTCGGGTCATTAAAGGCTACAAGGTAGCAAGGAATGAGCTGAAAAAAAGGCTTAGGAGAGCTAGGAGAGGGCATGAGAAGTCCTTGGCGGGTCAGATCATGGAAAACCCCAAGGCCTTTTAGTCATGTGAGAAATAAAAGAATGACCAGGGTAAGGGTAGGGCCGGTCAAGGACAGTAGAGGGAACTTGTGCATGGAGTCAGAAGAAATAGGAGGAGTTGAATGAATACTTTTCTTCAGTGTTCACAAATGAGGGGGGCCATATTTTTGAGGATGTGAGAGAGATTCAGGCGGGTAGGCTGAAGGAAGTAGATGTTGAGGAAGGATGTATTAGCAATTTTGAAAAACATTCGGGCTGACACGGCCCCTGGGCAAGATGGGATATACCCAAGGATTCTTTGGGAGGCAAGGGATGAGATTGCAGAGCCTTTGACTTCGATCTTTCGGTCCTCGCTGTCCACGGGGCTAGTGCCAGAGGACTGGAGAGTGGTGAATGTTGCTCCTCTGTTCAAGAAAGGGAATAGGAATGACCCTGGTAATTATAGGCCAGTTAGTCTTACTTCAGTGGTCGGGAAGATAATGGAAAAGGTCCTGAAGGATAGGATTTATGACCATTTGGAAAGATGCAGCTTAATCCGGGATAGTCAACATGGATTCGTGATGGGTAGGTCTTGCCTCACAAAGGAGGTAACGAAGTGTGTAGATGAAGGTAGAGCAGTTGATGTTGTATACATGGATTTTAGTAAGGCGTTTGATAAGGTTCCCCATGGTCGGCTCATGAAGTAAGGAGGTGTGGGATAGAGGGAAATTTGGCCAATTGGATAAGTAACTGGAGGTGTGGGACAGAGGGAAATTTGGCCAATTGGATAAGTAACTGGCTAGCACATAGAAGACAGGGTCAACGGCAGGGTTCTGAGGAATGTGGAGGGACAGAGAGATCTTGGGGTTCATGTCCAGATCTCTGAAGGTTGCCACTCAAGTGGACAGAGGTGTGAAGAAGGCTTATAGCATGTTAGCGTTTATTAACAGGGGGCTTGAGTTTAAGAGCAGTGGGTAATGCTGCAACTATTCTTGACCCTGGAGTATTGTGTGCAGTTCTGGTCACCTCATTATAGGAAGGACGTGGAAGCATTGGAAAGGGTGCAAAGGAGATTTACCAAGATGCTGCCCGGTTTGCAGGATAGGTCTTATGAGGAAAGGTTGAGGGAGATTTAAAAAGCGCAGGAGCTGCAAGTCAGAGTGGAGATTTTAAAAGATCGCGGCCGAGTTTCGGGAGCCGTTCGGAGAAGGAGGAGGAGTCTCTGTCAGGGAAAGAACCTGAGAACATCTAAGACACTCAGAAGGTAAGTAAGTGATTTTTACTCATTTTTACTTTTATACCTTTTTCAAATTGTCTGTGTCGGGGGGAAACTGAAGTGACATCACAGAAAAGCTGTGACCTGAGTGGCTGGTTGGGAATCTACACTAAATTAAAAAAATTAAGCATTGGTAACTAATTAAACATAATTACTTAATTATAATTTAGAGGGGTATCTAAGCCAGAGATCGGAGAGTACTATATTTAGCTTTCGCATTTATATTAGAAATCTAGTGCTAGGAAACAGATAGTTAACAGTAACTTTTTTTTTTAAAAAACTTTTAATATATAAATTTTTTTTAAAAAACTTTTAATTAATTGACGCAATGTCAGTTAGAGGGGTGCAGTGCTCTGACTGTGAGATGTGGCAGGTCCCGGAGGCTTCCAGCATCCCGGGTGGCTTCATCTGCAGAAAGTGCACCCAACTGGAGCTCCTCACAAACCGCATGGTTTGGTTGGAGCAGCAATTGGATGCACTTAGGAGCATGCAGGTGGCGGAAAGCGTCATAGATCGCAGTTATATAAAGGTGGTCACACCCAAGGTGCAGGCAGAGAAATGGGTGACCACCAGAAAGGGCAGGCAGTCAGTGCAGAAATCCCGTAGTTGTCCCCCTCTCGAACAGGTATACCCCTTTGGATACTGTCTGGGGGGATAGCCTATCAGGGGAAAACAGCAGCAGCCAGAGCAGTGGCACCACGGCTGGCTCTGATGTTCAGGAGGAAGGGTCAAAGCGCAGAAGAACTATAGTAATAGGGGACTCTATAGTCAGGGGCACAGATAGGCGCTTCTGTAGACGTGAAAGAGACTCCAGGATGGTATGTTGCCTCCCTGGTGCCAGGGTCCAGGATGTCTCCGAACGGGTAGAGGGCATCCTGAAGGGGGAGGGCAAACAGGCAGAGGTCGTTGTACATATTGGTACTAACGACATAGGCAGGGTGGGGCATGAAGTCCTGCAGCAGGAGTTCAGGGAGCTAGGCAGAAAGTTAAAAGACAGGACCCCTAGGGTTGTAATCTCGGGATTACTCCCTGTGCCACGTGCCAGTGAGGCTAGAAATAGGAAGATAGAGCAGCTAAACACGTGGCTAAACAGCTGGTGTAGGAGGAAGGGTTTCCGTTATCTGGACCACTGGGAGCTCTTCCGGGGCAGGTGTGACCTATATAAGGACGGGTTGCATCTAAACTGGAGGGGCATAAATATCCTGGACGCGAGGTTTGCTAGTGTCATACGGGAGGGTTTAAACATGTATGGCAGGGGGGTGGGCACGGGAGCAATAGGTCAGAAGGTGAGAGCATTGAGGGAGAACTAGGGAATAGGGACAGTGGGGCTCTGAGGCAGAGCAGACAGGGAGAAGTTGCTCAACACAGCGGGTCTGGTGGCCTGAAGTGCACATGTTTTAATGCAAGAAGTATTACGGGTAAGGCAGATGAACTTAGAGCTTGGATTAGTACTTGGAACTATGATGATGTTGCCATTACAGAGACCTGGTTGAGGGAAGGGCAGGATTGGCAGCTAAACGTTCCAGGATTTAGATGTTTCAGGCGGGATAGAGGGGGATGTAAAAGGGGTGGCGGAGTTGCGCTACTGGTTAGGGAGGATATCACAGCTGTACTACGGGAGGACACCTCAGAGGGCAGTGAGGCTATATGGGTAGAGATCAGGAATAAGAAGGGTGCAGTCACAATGTTGGGGGTTTACTACAGGCCTCCCAACAGCCAGCAGGAGATAGAGGAGCAGATAGGTAGACAGATTTTGGAAAAGAGTAAAAACAACTGGGTTGTGGTGATGGGAGACTTCAACTTCCCCAATATTGACTGGGACTCACTTTGTGCCAGGGGCTTAGACGGGGCAGAGTTTGTAAGGAGCATCCAGGAGGGCTTCTTAAAACAATATGTGGACAGTCCAACTAGGGAAGGGGCAGTACTGGACCTGGTATTGGGGAATGAGCCCGGCCAGGTGGTAGATGTTTCAGTAGGGGAGCGTTTCGGGAACAGTGACCACAGTTCAGTAAGTTTTAAAGTGCTGGTGGACAAGGATAAGAGTGGTCCTAGGATGAATGTGCTAAATTGGGGGACGGCTAATTATAACAATATTAGGCGGGAACTGAAGAACATAGATTGGGGGCGGATGTTTGAGGGCAAATCAACATCTGACATGTGGGAGGCTTTCAAGTGTCAGTTGAAAGGAATTCAGGACCGGCATGTTCCCGTGAGGAAGGAGGATAAATCTGGCAATTTTCGGGAACCTTGGACAACGAGAGATATTGTAGGCCTCATCAAAAAGAAAAAGGAGGCATTTGTCAGGACTAAAAGTCTGGGAACAGACAAAGCCTGTGTGGAATATAAGGAAAGTAGGAAGGAGTCTGGAGGGCTAGAAGGGGTCACGAAAAGTCATTGGCAAATAGGGTTAAGGAAAATCCCAAGGCTTTTTACACGTACATAAAAAGCAAGAGGGTAGCCAGGGAAAGGGTTGGCCCACTGAAGGATAGGCAAGGGAATCTATGTGTGGAGCCAGAGGAAATGGGCGAGGTACTAAAATGAATACTTTGCATCAGTATTCACCAAAGAGAAGAAATTGGTAGATGTTGAGTCTGGAGAAGGGTGTGTAGATAGCCTGGGTCACATTGAGATCCAAAAAGACAAGGTGTTGGGTGTCTTAAAAAATATTAAGGTAGATAAGTCCCCAGGGCCTGATGGGATCTACCCCAGAATACTGAAGGAGGCTGGAGAGGAAATTGCTGAGGCCTTGACAGAAATCTTTGGATCCTCACTGTCTTCAGGTGATGTCCCGGAGGACTGGAGAATAGCCAATGTTGTTCCCCTGTTGTGAAGGGTAGCAAGGATAATCCTGGGAACTAAAGGCCGGTGAGCCTTACTTCAGTGGTAGGGAAATTACTGGAGAGTATTCTTCGAGACAGGATCTACTCCCATTTGGAAGCAAATGGACGTATTAGTGAGGCAGCATGGTTTTGTGAAGGGGAGGTCGTGTCTCACTAACTTGATAGAGTTTTTCAAGGTGGTCACTAAGATGATTGATGCAGGTAGGGCAGTGGATGTTGTCTGTATGGACTTCAGTAAGGCCTCTGACAAGGTCCCTCATGGTAGACTAGTACAAAAGGTGAAGTCACACGGGATCAGGGGTGAGCTGGCAAGGTGGATACAGAACTGGCTAGGTCATAGAAGGCAGAGAGTAGCAATGGAAGGATGCTTTTCTAATTGGAGGGCTGTGACCTGTGGTGTTCCACAGGGATCAGTGCTGGGACCTTTGCTGTTTGTCGTATATATCAATGATTGAGGAAAATGTAACTGGTTTGATTAGTAAGTGGAATTGCGGATAGCGATGAGGACTGTCAGAGGATACAGCAGGATTTAGATTGTTTGGAGACTTGGGCAGAGAGATGGCAGATGGAGTTTAATCCGGACAAATGTGAGGTAATACATTTTGGAAGGTCTAATGCAGGTAGGGAATATACAGTGAATGGTAGAACCCTCAAGAGTATTGAAAGTCAGAGAGATCTAGGAGTACAGGTCACTGAAAGGGACCTGTTAGAGGCCTACAAAATTATGAGGGGCATAGACAGAGTGGATAGTCAGAGGCTTTTCCCCGGGTAGAGGGGTCAATTACTAGGGGGCATAGGTTTAAGGTGAGGGGGGCAAGGTTTAGAGTAGATGTACGAGGCAAGTTTTTTTACGCAGAGGGTAGTGGGTGCCTGGAACTCGCTACCGGAGGAGGTGGTGGAAGCAGGGACGATAGGGACATTTAAGGGGCATCTTGACAAATACATGAATAGGATGGGAATAGAGGGATACGGACCCAGGAAGTGTAGAAGATTGTAGTTTAGTCGGGCAGCATGGTCGGCACGGGCTTGGAGGGCCAAAGGGCCTGTTCCTGTGCTGTACATTTCTTTGTTCTTTGTGCCAGGGCTTTTCTCTTTGGAGCGGAGGGGGATGAGAGGGGGGGATAGTTAGAGTGGACGCTCAGAGACTATTTCCTCGGGTGGATGTAGCTGTAATAAGGGGGCATAACTATAAGGTTCAGGGTGGGAGATATAGGAGGGATGTCCGAGGTAGGTTCTTTACTCAGAGTGGTTAGGGTGTGGAATGGACTGCCTGCTGTGATAGTGGAGTCGGACACTTTAGGAACTTTCAAGCGGTTATTGGATAGGCACATGGAGCACACCAGAATGACAGGGAGTGGGATAGCTTGATCTTGGTTTCGGACAATGCTCGGCACAACATCGAGGGCCGAAGGACCTGTCATGTGCTGTACTGTTCCATGTTCTATGTATGCCATGGTTTCCATTTGGGGATGTACGTACTGCTTTCTTTGGCACGCAGTCCACAGATTTGCTTAAGTCTGTGACGGTGGTGACATACTCATTTGGTTGGTTGTTGGATCAGTCCAGTCTCCAAGCAGTCACCTAGGAGCTCTGCACAACCTTCTTAGCTGTATTCTACTGCTTCAGTCAAATGTTACAACTAGGACTGGAAAGAGACCAGCTGAATCTCAAAGTCAGTTGCTATGGAAAGGGTGTATTTGATCAGTAGAGAACAGGGTTTGGAGCAAGAACAGAAAACAATGGCTTTCCTTCCCAATATTGGAGGAATATTTGAGGACTGATAATTTACCAACAATGTGTGATGAAAGAAAACACGATGACAGAAACATTTACAGTAATGGTAGAGTTTGAATCGCAAGGGAAGAGATTAGAGAGAATGATGGTGAGAAATACTTGCTCTGCCATGTGAATGCCCGAAACTTGTTTAAATTAAGTGAAAAGTCTGAACCAGACAATGTTCAAATGTAAATAATGCCTTGCATACATGACATACAACATCTAAGTATTATGTGATTTCTCAACTGGGCAGTCATTTCTGACATCCTTCTGAGGTTTCGCTTTTCCAACACGTTGGCGAACAAAGAATCGCTCTGTACCAGGGTCTCCAGAGACAATTTTGTATAATAGGTTCAGAAAACTTTCAAAACATCCAACTCAATTTACTTCCAACAATGCACAGCTGCAGTTCTCCAAATCTGAATGTGTGAACGGATATTCACTTACCATTTCATGCAGCAAAACATTACCATCTTTGGTAAGCTTGATGTCTCCAGCACCAGAAACAAGCCTGAGGAAATAAAGTGGAGCAAATGAACTGGAGCTCAGACAGCCTGTGTTGCTGCACCCCCCCAACCCCCTCTCTTCCCAACCCCACCCCCTCTCTCCCCCCCCCAACCCCACTCGCCCCCCCAACCCCTCTCTCTCCTCTTCCCCCCCCCAACCCCACCCTCTCTCCCCCCCCAACCCCACCCTCTCTCTCCCCCCCCAACCCCACCCGCTCTCTCCCCCCCCCAACCCCCTCTCTCTCCCCCCCCAACCCCACCCCCTATCTCTCCCCCAACCCCTCTCTCTCCCCCCCCAACCCCACCCGCTCTCTCCCCCCCCCCAACCCCACCCCCTCTCTCTCGGCCCCCACCCCCTCTCTCTCCCCCCCCAACCCCACCCCCTCTCTCTCCCCCCCCCAACCCCCTCTCTCTCCCCCCCCCAACCCCCTCTCTCTCCCCCCCCCAACCCCCTCTCTCTCCCCCCCCAACCCCCTCTCTCTCCCCCCCCCCAACCCCCTCTCTCTCCCCCCCCCCAACCCCCTCTCTCTCCCCCCCCCCAACCCCCTCTCTCTCTCCCCCCCCCCAACCCCCTCTCTCTCTCCCCCCCCCCCAACCCCCTCTCTCTCTTCCCCCCCCAACCCCCTCTCTCTCCCCCCCCCCAACCCCCTCTCTCTCCCCCCCCCAACCCCCTCTCTCCCCCCCCCCCAACCCCCTCTCTCTCTCCCCCCCCAACCCCCTCTCTCTCTCCTCCCCCCCCAACCCCCTCTCTCTCCCCCCCAACCCCCTCTCTCTCCTCCCCCCCCTCTCTCTCCCCCCCCCCCTCTCTCTCCCCCCCCCCCCCCCCTCTCTCTCCCCCCCCCCCCAACCCCCTCTCTCTCTCCCCCCCCCAACCCCCTCTCTCTCTCCCCCCCCAACCCCCTCTCTCTCTCCTCCCCCCCCAACCCCCTCTCTCTCCCCCCCAACCCCCTCTCTCTCCTCCCCCCCCTCTCTCTCCCCCCCCCCCTCTCTCTCCCCCCCCCCAACCCCCCCTCTCTCCCCCCCCCCCCCAACCCCCCCTCTCTCCCCCCCCAACCCCACCTGTCTCTCCCCCCCCCAACCCCACCTGTCTCTCCCCCCCCCAACCCCACCTGTCTCTCCCCCCCCCAACCCCACCTGTCTCTCCCCCCCCCAACCCCACCTGTCTCTCCCCCCCCCCCCCAACCCCACCCCTCTCAACCCCACCCCTCTCTCTCCCACCCCCTCTCTCTCCCCCCCCCAACCCCCTCTCTCCCCCACCCGGGCCGCGTGCTCTCTGCCGGCTCCGCTCACTAGGCCGCAGCCTCACATTTTCATGGTTCCTTTGGGCCCCAGGTTGGTTCTCAGGACGTCCTGCAGCCCCCGGGCGGCGCTGATGTTGACGGCGAGCGCGGCCTGGGCCCGGGCCACCTCCGCTTTGGGGTTGAGAGCTTTGATGGCGGACATCCTCGCGGCTCAACTGGCAGCGCGCGGGGAGCAGAGTGAGTGCGCAGGCGCGCGTCCCGGGGCCACATTGGCTGGAGGAGGCCCCGCGCCGGCTCCCCATTGGCTCCACCCGGCCGTGCCCCACCCCGGCCCCCCATTTGCCGGCTGCGGCCCGCTGTCCGCCGCGCCGCCCGCTGATTGGCCGATTTGCATGTCAATCACCGCCACGCCGCCCGGCCCCGGGTTGGCTGAGAGGCGGCTTCCTGCAGCCGGGATGGAGAAAGTTCTGGAAGCTGTGGGCGGGGCCGGGGCGAGTCTGTGGGCGGGGCCGGGCCGAGTCTGTGGGCGGGGCCGGGCCGAGTCTGTGGGCGGGGCCGGGGCGAGTCTGTGGGCGGGGCCGGGCCGAGTCTGTGGGCGGGGCCGGGCCGAGTCTGTGGGCGGGGCCGGGGCGAGTCTGTGGGCGGGGCCGGGGCGGGGCCGGGGCGGGGCCTGGTTTGCAGCCGGTGATGATCTTCACAGATTCAGGCGCTCTGGAGTTTCAGTGCGGAGGCCCCTTCATGTCGCATAAGCTGCTTCCTTGGTGTCTGCTCCGACAAAGCAAGTTTCAGACTTGGAGACAGGTTTAACACATTATTGACCAGTTAACAATTCTCCGACTTGAGTTTGACTCTCCTGCTAATCTTGCCGTCTAACTCAGTCTAACTAACCAGTCTGCTCTAAGCCACGTGGTGGGTGTGATGCTCTGATCTGCCCCTGTCCTTCTCTCGGAGTGTCGCCTGTGGAAAGAGAACGAGCCTGTCTGCCCTGTCCTTATATGTGGGTAGCCCCCTTGTGGCAGTGTCACCTCTGGGTGTCTTGACTGCCCATTGGTCCTGGCCTATTCTATGTGTTCATTAGCTGTATGTCTGCATGTCACACTGTCTCTGGTGTTCCCACTAGTGTTTACATAGTCTTGGTGTATTTGCATTAGCCCCTTGTGTAGTTACAGTGATGCATATCACCACATCCCCCCTTTTTTCGTGTTACATATTTTCTGTACAGTGTTAAAGAAAATTGAACAAAATAGGTAGATAAGTGATGACATGTACAAATCATGATGACAGTGATGATTATACAATACCAAATAATATGTATGAGTCCAAAGTTCATGAATTTATATGGTCGAGTGGCTTTCTTGTTTTGTTATTGAAGTGTCAACGTTGATGTTGTCATTCCCTGCCATCAGTGTCCCTGCGCTTAAGGAACCAAGAAGTCATCAGGTGGTGTTCAAATGGTCAAATCACTTCGTTGTCTGATTTGGACTCTTTTTTTAGATGCTTGTGGTAGCGATTCTTGATGTCATCTTCCTTGCCTGACCTGGATTGGTGTCTCTGTCTGCAGTAGTAATGTCGTATGTCAGCTGCCTTGAAAGCTGGTCTGCTTGTTGTCGTGTAGCAAACTTGAATGGGTGAGATTTGCTGTCATGCCATGGTATGGCTGTACTCTTGCCAGTGTTAGGAGCTGTGCCGTTACATTGTCCTGCATTGGCAGAGTTGTACCAGTCATTGTTCCAGTGTTGTCATTTTTGTCATGCTTGTTGTTGATCTTGGTACCTTTGGTACGCTTGTTGTTGTCTTTGTTGTTGTTTTCGTAGATTTGCTGTTGTGCTTGTTGCGGTCAATGATCACACCGAGTGGAGAATTCGAGTCCTTCACAAAGTTACTTGTGTCAGTGTCCTTTGTGGCATCTGCTGTTTCATTGAGCGTGCCGTCTCGGATTCCTCGGCGCTCCCCGTCTTGAGTCATGTCCGGTTCACTGGAATCATCTTTGGTTTGTCGATGCTCCCCGTCTGAAGCCCTTTCTGATTCACCTGAATCAGCTTTGGTTTCTTGACTCCCCGTCCGGAGTCATTTCAGGTTCACTTGAAGCATCTGAGGTGTCACTTGAATCATCTGAGGTGTCTTAATGCTCCCCGTCCGGAGTCAAAATGTTCAGGAATGCATTTTCTTGTGGAGAGGCTTGAGTGGATGAGGTTTGAATTGACGTGGTGTAACTGGAGTCACTAGTAACCTCACTTTGATCATCGAGTGCCTCTGTACATCCTAGCTGAGGTCTGTCAGTCTCGCCGAGATGTCGCACATCTTGTATGGGAATTGTGAAGCCTTTGTCACTTGTCGCACATACAGTGGGTAGACCTTCAGTGTCTTCTTGTCGGTTGGATGAGCTGGGTAGACTGTCAGGATCTTCTTCTGAGGGCTCAAATAATCTGGGTAGACTGTCATAGTCTTTTTGTTCACGTGAGCGTCGTCGACTGTCATAGTCGTCTTGCTGTGCACTTGAGCGTGGCAGACTTGCATCGTCTGCTACTGGTTGCTCAGATAAGGTTGCTAGGACTTCCGGGTGCGGCGATGACCAGCTGAGTCGCACGTTTCGGCAGCTCCCTGTGAAACGGACTTTTGGGCTCTTGATAGGAGCCCCAACGGCAATTTTGACGGCTAAAAACACTGTGCGGTAAACCAGAAGGGAATCCCCCCTGGATACGGATGGAAAAAGGAGGAGAGAGTGGCCGGATTGCAGTGGATCCTTTAGAACAGCGGCAAGGAAGGCAAGCAAAAACCAAGATGGCGTCGGAAGGTGGCAGTTTAACATGGGGCCCTGAACAACAAGAGTTCTTGAAATGCTGTGTGGAAGAGCTCAAAAAGGAAATGAAGAAAGAGCTGTTGGCCCCGATACTACAGGCGATCGAAGGGCTAAAGGAGGAACAAAAGACCCAGGAGCGGGAGCTTCGGGTCGTGAAGGCAAAGGCAGCCGAGAATGAGGACGATATACAGGGCCTGGTGGTGAAGACGGAGACGCAGGAGGCACATCAGAAACTATCTGTGGAAAGGTTGGAGGCACTGGAAAACAACGCAAGGAGGAACAACCTGAGGATTCTTGGTCTTCCTGAAGGTGTGGAGGGAGCGGACGTCGGGGCATATGTGAGCACGATGCTGCACTCGTTAATGGGAGCGGAGGCCCCGGCGGGTCCGTTGGAGGTGGAGGGAGCATACCGAGTGATGGCACGAGGACCGAGAGCAGGAGAAATTCCCAGAGCCATAGTGGTGAGATTCCTCCGTTTTAAGGATAGAGAAATGGTCCTTAGATGGGCGAAGAAAACTCAGAGCAGTAAATGGGAGAACGCGGTGATCTGCGTTTATCAAGACTGGAGTGCGGAGGTGGCGAGAAGGAGGGCGAGCTTTAATCGGGCCAAGGCGGTGCTTCATAAAAAGAAGATAAAATTTGGAATGCTGCAACCGGCAAGACTGTGGGTCACATATCGAGGGAGGCACCACTACTTTGAGACGGCGGATGAAGCGTGGACTTTTATTGTGGAAGAAAAACTGGAATGAGCGGGTTATTAAAAAGAACGTTCGAACAAAGTGGTGGGGCGAATGTGGGGGGCAAAGAGGGGTTTTATGTACTAATCCTGCAATGTGGTAACTTTTCTCTCTCCCACAGGTGGTGATGGGGGGAGGAGGGGAGGTGGAGGAGATGGGGCGTTGGCCATTGGGGGCGGGGCCAAGGGAGAAGCGCGGGCTTGGTTCCCGCGCTATGATAATCATGGCGGGAATAGAGAAGCAGGAAGGAGGGGGCGTCGCACGGTGCGAGCCGAGGTCACGGGGGGAAGCCGAGGTCAGCCAGAGTTTGCTGACTTCTGGGAGCAACATGGGGGGAGTAATTACGCTAGCGGGGGATCTAGCGGGGGGGGTGGGAGGGGGGAATTACTGGGTTGCTGCTGCTGGGGAGAGGGGGGAGCTGGTATGGGAGAGGATGGGCGGGGGGGGCACCGCCTGGGGGAGATACAGCTGCGTGGGAACCGGGTGAGGAGCTGGAAAAAGGTGATGGCTAATCGTAGGAAGCCCCCCAACTCGGCTGATCACGTGGAACATGAGAGGGCTGAACGGGCCGATAAAGAGGGCACGGGTACTCGCACACCTTAAGAAACTTAAGGCAGATGTGGTTATGTTACAGGAAACGCACCTGAAACTGATAGACCAGGTTAGGCTACGCAAATGATGGGTGGGGCAGGTGTTCCATTCGGGGCTAGATGCGAAAAACAGGGGGGTGGCTATATTAGTGGGGAAGCGGGTAATGTTCGAGGCAAAGACTATAGTGGCGGATAACGGGGGCAGATACGTGATGGTGAGTGGCAAACTACAGGGGGAGACGGTGGTTTTGGTAAACGTATATGCCCCGAACTGGGATGATGCCAATTTTATGAGGCGGATGCTAGGACGCATTCCGGACCTAGAGATGGGAAAGCTGATAATGGGGGGAGATTTTAATACGGTGTTGGAACCAGGGCTGGATAGGTCGAAGTCCAGGACTGGAAGGAGGCCGGCAGCAGCCAAGGTACTTAAAGATTTTATGGAGCAGATGGGAGGTGTAGACCCGTGGAGATTTAGCAGACCTAGGAGTAAGGAGTTCTCGTTTTTCTCCTATGTCCATAAAGTCTACTCGCGAATAGACTTTTTTGTGCTGGGTAGGGCATTGATCCCGAAGGTGAGGGGAACGGAGTATACGGCTATAGCCATTTCGGATCACGCTCCACACTGGGTGGACTTGGAGATAGGGGAGGAAACAGGAGGGCGCCCACCCTGGAGAATGGACATGGGACTAATGGCAGATGAGGGGGTGTGTCTAAGGGTGAGGGGGTGCATTGAAAAGTACTTGGAACTCAATGATAATGGGGAGGTCCAGGTGGGAGTGGTCTGGGAGGCGTTGAAGGCGGTGGTTAGAGGGGAGCTGATATCAATAAGGGCACATAAAGGGAAGCAGGAGAGTAAGGAACGGGAGCGGTTGCTGCAAGAACTTTTGAGGGTGGACAGACAATATGCGGAAGCACCGGAGGAGGGACTGTACAGGGAAAGGCAAAGGCTACATGTAGAATTTGACTTGCTGACTACAGGCACTGCAGAGGCACAATGGAGGAAGGCACAGGGTGTACAGTACGAATATGGGGAGAAGGCGAGCAGGTTGCTGGCACACCAATTGAGGAAAAGGGGAGCAGCGAGGGAAATAGGGGGAGTGAGGGATGAGGAAGGAGAGATGGAGCGTGGAGCGGAGAGAGTGAATGGAGTGTTCAAGACATTTTATAAAAAATTATATGAAGCTCAACCCCCGGATGGGAGGGAGAGAATGATGGGCTTCTTGGATCGGCTGGAATTTCCCAAGGTGGAAGAGCAGGAAAGGGTGGGACTGGGAGCACAGATCGAGGTAGAAGAAGTGGTGAAAGGAATTAGGAGCATGCAGGCGGGAAAGGCCCCGGGACCGGATGGATTCCCAGTCGAATTCTATAGAAAATATGTGGACTTGCTCGCCCCGGTACTGACGAGGACCTTTAATGAGGCAAAGGAAAGGGGACAACTGCCCCCGACTATGTCTGAAGCAACGATATCGTTTCTCTTAAAGAAGGAAAAGGACCCGCTACAATGCGGGTCCTATAGACCTATTTCCCTCCTAAATGTAGATGCCAAGGTCCTGGCCAAGGTAATGGCAATGAGAATAGAGGAATGTGTCCCGGGGGTGGTCCACGAGGACCAAACTGGGTTTGTGAAGGGGAGACAGCTGAACACGAATATACGGAGGTTGTTAGGGGTAATGATGATGGCCCCACCAGAGGGAGAAACGGAGATAGTAGTGGCGATGGATGCCGAGAAAGCATTTGATAGAGTGGAGTGGGATTATTTGTGGGAGGTGTTGAGGAGATTTGGTGGTTTTGGAGAGGGGTATGTTAGATGGGTGCAGCTGTTGTATAGGGCCCCAGTGGCGAGCGTGGTCACGAATGGACGGGGATCTGCATATTTTCGGCTCCATAGAGGGACAAGGCAGGGATGCCCTCTGTCCCCATTATTGTTTGCACTGGCGATTGAGCCCCTGGCGATAGCGTTGAGGGGTTCCAAGAAGTGGAGGGGAGTACTTAGGGGAGGAGAAGAGCACCGGGTATCTTTGTATGCGGACGATTTGCTACTATACGTGGCGGACCCGGTGGAGGGGATGCCAGAAATAATGCGGATACTTGGGGAGTTTGGGGATTTTTCAGGGTATAAATTGAACATGGGGAAAAGTGAGTTGTTTGTGGTGCATCCAGGGGAGCAGAGTAGAGAAATAGAGGACCTACCGTTGAGGAAGGTAACAAGGGACTTTCGTTACCTGGGGATCCAGATAGCTAAGAATTGGGGCACATTGCATAGGTTAAATTTAACGCGGTTGGTGGAACAGATGGAGGAGGATTTCAAGAGATGGGATATGGTATCCCTGTCAATGGCAGGGAGGGTGCAGGCGGTTAAGATGGTGGTCCTCCCGAGATTCCTCTTTGTGTTTCAGTGCCTCCCGGTGGTGAACACGAAGGCTTTTTTTAAAAGGATTGAAAAGAGCATCATGGGTATTGTGTGGGCCGGGAAGACCCCGAGAGTGAGAAAGGGGGGGATAGGGGGGGCTGGCACTACCGAGCCTAAGTGAGTATTATTGGGCCGCTAATATTTCAATGGTGAGTAAGTGGATGGGAGAGGAGGAGGGAGCGGCGTGGAAGAGATTAGAGAGGGCGTCCTGTAGGGGGACTAGCCTACAGGCTATGGTGACAGCCCCATTGCCGTTCTCACCGAGGAACTACACCACAAGCCCGGTGGTGGTGGCTACACTGAAGATTTGGGGACAGTGGAGACGGCATAGGGGAAAGACTGGAGCCTTGGGGGGGTCCCCGATAAGAAACAACCATAGGTTTGCCCCGGGGGGAATGGATGGGGGATATGGAATGTGGCAAAGAGCAGGAATAACGCAACTGAAAGATCTGTTTGTGGATGGGAAGTTCGCGAGTCTGGGAGCGCTGACCAAGAAATATGGGTTGCCCCAAGGGAATGCATTCAGGTATATGCAACTGAGGGCTTTTGCGAGGCAACAGGTGAGGGAATTCCCGCAGCTCCCGACACAAGAGGTGCAGGACAGAGTGATCTCAAAGACATGGGTGGGGGATGGTAAGGTGTCAGATATATATAGGGAAATGAGGGACGAAGGGGAGACTATGGTAGATGAACTAAAAGGGAAATGGGAAGAAGAGCTGGGGGAGGAGATCGAGGAGGGGCTGTGGGCAGATGCCCTAAGCAGGGTAAACTCGTCGTCCTCGTGTGCCAGGCTAAGCCTGATTCAGTTTAAGGTATTACACAGGGCACATATGACTGGAGCACGGCTCAGTAAATTTTTTGGGGTGGAGGATAGGTGTGCGAGGTGCTCGAGAAGCCCAGCGAATCATACCCATATGTTTTGGTCATGCCCGGCACTACAGAGGTTTTGGATGGGGGTGACAAAGGTGCTTTCAAAAGTAGTAGGAGTCCGGGTCGAACCAAGCTGGGGGTTGGCTATATTTGGGGTTGCACAAGAGCCGGGAGTGCAGGAGGCGAGAGAGGCCGATGTTTTGGCCTTTGCGTCCCTAGTAGCCCGGCGCAGGATATTGCTAATGTGGAAAGAAGCCAAGCCCCCGGGGGTGGAGACCTGGATAAATGACATGGCGGGGTTTATAAAGCTAGAGCGGATTAAGTTCGTCCTAAGGGGGTCGGCTCAAGGGTTCACCAGGCGGTGGCAACCGTTCGTCGAATACCTCGCAGAAAGATAGACGGAATGGGAAAAAGAAGGCAGCAGCAGCAGCCCAGGATCGGGGGGGGGGGGGGGGGGTGGGGGGTGGGGGGGGGGGGGGGGGGAGGAACCAGAAGGACTCTCAGGGTTGTTAATATATACTATATAGTATGTATAGGTCGTTGCTACAGATAATTATATATTGGACTGTTAAATTATATTTTTGGAGAGTGTTACTTGTGACAAGGCAGTTGCCAATTAGGGCTAGTTTTCATTTTTGTTATTTATTATTTATTCATTTTTTGTTTATAAAATAGGTCATTGTTATTTGTGTTGTTATAATATTGTGTAAAGGATGCACAATGTACTGTGTTGGTTGACCAAAAATTTTCAATAAAATATTTAATAAAAAAAAAGATAAGTTTGCTAGACCTTCATGGTCTTGTTCATGCACGGACTGCGCTCTGGAGTCTTGCGTTGCTTCCATCGTGGTGTCTGTCAACGAGCTCGCTGTGGAGGCTTGTCCCGCTCTCTCTGGAGTCTAGCATCATTCCCTGTGTGAAGTCATGCAGTGGTCTCACTGTGGAGTCGATCTGTGCGCTTTCAACGGAGTCGTGCAGTGGTATCGCTGTGGAGTCTTTCTGTGTTCTCTGTGTGGAGACGTGCAGTGGTCTTGCTTTCTGTGCGGAGTCGGGACTCTTTGTGGTGCGTGGGCCACTCTCTGTGTGGAGTTGGGGACTGGTCGTGGTGCGTGGATCACTGGTGTGGCGTCAGGCCGCTCTCTGTGGGCTTGTACCTCTCTCTGTCTCTTGGCGTCAGGCCGCTCTCTGTGGGCTTGTACCGCTCTCTGTCTCCTGGCGCCAGGCCACAGCAAAGTCCTGTACTCACGGGTCGGGATGTCATCTATGCTGGGCTGAGGATCCTCAAATCCGAAGAACTCATCCATGTCTGTGTCACATTCTTCACTGTACAACACATCTCGTTGCGGTTCGGATTTGGTACTGAGGTCGCCACGTCCAATAATGAAATCATTGTCTGAGTCTGTTGCTCTGTTTCTCTGGTTACAAATATGGCAGTCCTTAATCCTAATTATGTTTGCTTTAGAGTGGCCAGGTATCTCTCAATACCGCCACAAGGTTCAAACCCGAATACTGATCAAAGAGCCAATACACCAGTTAGTTATGTTATGGGCGAGGTGTTTTCAGAACCCCAAAATGTATCATGGAGTTCAACCAACCTCTCCCTTTAATGTATTTGTTGCTTTTCCGAGCACACGGCTTGTTCCCTAGGTGTGGGATTACAATTATGGACATGTGGGAATACTGATCAAAGAGCCAATACACCAGTTAGTTATGTTATGGGCGAGGTGTTTTCAGAACCCCAAAATGTATCATGGAGTTCAACCAACCTCTCCCTTTAATGTATTTGTTGCTTTTCCGAGCACACGGCTTGTTCCCTAGGTGTGGGATTACAATTATGGACATGTGGGTTTTTAAACACAAAACACTGTTTATTCCATGAACTCAACTTAACATCTTAAATAAACATTGGATCTCTGAACACCCCTTACTTCAAAGATAACTCAGAAAATATTGCAACAGTAAATAATTCCTCAAAATGTTCCTTCAAACTTCCAAGAGACTTAACACCTTTAAACAGAATCACATCAGGTTAAAGGCTTTACTATTATGAGTTTAAATCACCCAAATGATCCAGAGATAGTCTTTCATGGCAGAGATCCAGCTCACTGCAAACACAGACACTCCCCAAGCTCTTTTCAAACCTGCAAAACTAAACTGCAGCTCTCTGGAAACACACAGACACACACCAGCTCTTTTCAAAACTGAAACTAAAGACTGCCAAAATGGCTGATCTAAAGCCCAGCTCCACCCACTCTCTGACATCACTGTTTTCTTAAAGGTACATTGCTTAAATATCCTTGTCTTAAAGGTACTCTCACACGAGGGGACACAGCTTTAAATTGAGGGGAGATAGATATAAGACAGATGTCAGAGGTAGGTTCTTTACTCAGAGAGTAGTAAGGGCGTGGAATGCCCTGCCTGTAACAGTAGTGGACTCGCCAACACTAAGGGCATTCAAATGGTCATTGGATAGACATATGGACGATAAGGGAATAGTGTAGATGGGCTTTAGAGTGGTTTCACAGGTCGGCGCAACATCGAGGGCCGAAGGGCCTGTACTGTGCTGTAATGTTCTCTGTTCTGTGACAGTTCAAAGTGAATACTATTTATTTACACACATAGTAATAACTACTCTCGTGGGGGTTCCTTCTGATACCTGGAGGGGCTTCGCGCGCTTTTAGGCGGGCCTTAAACTTGGCCCCAATTAATTGGGCCGCTTCTCGATCACTGGTATTGATCTCTCTCCAATAAAGGGGTGGGTGCCCTGATGGCTGGGCGTGTCTTTGGTGGCCTTTGGCCTTGCTTTCTTTTTGCTTACGGTTGGGGAACTGGTGCCGGAATGTCTGAAACAGCATCGGTTGCTTGAGTGTCTTTCCTTTATTTCCGGAGATGGGCCATCGATATGTTAATTGACCTATAGTTTCAATTCCGTCTGGGAGCTGCCTCTCCAATATGCACACAGGCTCTGTGCCTGCTTGTTTTCCTAACCTTGTCCACAGTTCCCTACTTTAGTAAGGGCCACGATGAATCCAGCACGAGTTTTAAGGATACAAAGTTTTGTAAGGGCCCCGAAGAACCCAGCACGAGTTTAAGGATACAAAATAATAACGTTTATTTACTATAACAATATATACATAACAGTAGCAGTAACTTCCCTTGCTACCTTCTCCTTCCTCCTGGTTCCTGGACTGGCCAGCTTATTTATAGTAGGAGTTTCTCCGCCCCCCCTCAATGGGGAAGTTCATACTCCCATAGGATTGTGGGATAGTCATTAGTCCCCAGCCAATCATCAGTAGGCAGGTTATAACATCCCTCCCCCCCCAAAGTCCAAGGAATCCACCGTAGGCCCTGGCGAAGGAAGGCGTCGAACTCGTTTGGCCGCAGGCCGGACGCCATTTGCACGCGGCGCTGGATCAGGCGGCGTATAACGAGACGGAGACCGGCGCTTCCGTGATGAACGGCGCGGTTGTACATCCACGGCCTGTGGACCCGAGGATTCCCCCTCTGATTCATCCTGTGTCTCCATCTCGGAGTCAGAGTCTGCTGCCTCCGTCATGTCAGCGTCTCTATCCCCATTCGGTCCCGTAACGACCTGCGCAGGCTTCGAGTGAGGCACCAGTGGAAGATTTGGAGGACTACCTTCCCTTGTTTCTGGTCTTTGCCACTGTTGAACTGAGCTCCGGGGGCGGGGAATCTTTTGTGGGGATGATCTTCTGGACCGGACGTGGTCCACGTGTTTTCGCTGGAGACGACCCTGGGCTTGCACTTGGTACGATATAGGGCCCGTTTGGCGAAAGATTACACCAGGAACCCATTGAGCACCACCAGCAAAATTCCGCACGAATACTGGGTCACCGGGTGCAAACTGCCGAATCGGACGATGCCGAGACAATCCCGGTCCCTGCCGTTCTTGTGTGTGGCGTACTTTTGCGCCAATGTCCGGGAAGACCATACTAAGGCGGGTGCGAAGTCTCCAGCCCATTAGGAGTTCTGCGGGAGCTACCGCAGTCACTGTATGGGGGGTGGTCCTGTACGTAAACAAAAACCGAGCCAGTCTCGTGTCCATTGATCCGGAAGACTGCGTCTTTAGGCCTCTTTTGAATGTTTGCACTGCACGCTCTGCCAACCCATTTGAAGCCGGGTGGTAAGGGGCAGTGCGGATATGGCGGATGCCGTTCATCTTTGTAAACCTAGCAAACTCCTCACTCGTGAATGGAGTGCCATTATCCGTGACCAGCACCTCGGGGAGGCCATGCGTACTAAATGATAAACGCATTTTTTCAATTGTTGCGCCGGACGTTGTCCCCTGCACCTTATGCACCTCCAGCCATTTGGACTGGGCGTCAATTAGTAGAAGGAACATGGATCCCTGAAAAGGGCCTGTGAAATCTGCATGTAAGCGTGCCCAAGGCCGCCCTGGCCATTCCCAGTGATGTAGGGGCGCGGCCGGCGGAACCTTCTGATGCTCCTGGCAAATGGAGCAGTTTTGGGCCACCTTCTCAATGTCGGTGTCGAGGCCTGGCCACCAGACATAACTCGGGGCCAACATTTTCATCTTGGTCACGCCCGGATGCCCATTGTGCAAGTCTGATAATATCAGCTCCTGGCCTTTTTCCGGGACAATCACACGCGTCCCCCACAAGAGGATGCCTGCCGTCTTCCACGCTGAACTCTGACAGCTTGGAGGAAAATGCCCGCAACTCGCCTGGGAGCTGTCTATGCTGCCCACCATACAGGACTATGTGCCGAACCTTTGACAAGACTGGCTCCGTCTGGGTCCATTCACGGATCTGTGATGCCGTGACAGGCAAGGTGTCCATAAAATTTAGGGCTGCGACCACCTCACCGGTCGTGGGGGTCGACATGGGGCCGGTCGATAAAGGCAATCGGCTCAGTGCGTCGGCATTTGCTATCTGCGTACCTAGTTTGTGCTCCAGAGAATACTCATATGCAGCAAGCAACAAAGCCCAGCGCTGGATCCGTGCAGAAGCAATGGGCGGTATTGGCTTATCCTCTCTGAAGAGTCCCAGCAGGGGCTTATGATCAGTCACGATAGTGAAATGGCGGCCGTACACATACTGGTGGAAGCGTTTCACCGCGAAAACCACTGCCAGGCCCTCCTTCTTGATCTGCGCGTACTTTTTCTCCGCTGCAGTCAATGTGTGGGAGGCGAAAGCTATCGGTCGCTCGGCCCCGTTCTCCATCTTGTGGGACAGGACAGCCCCAATACCATACGGGGATGCATCACATGTGACGAGCAAAGGCTTTCCCGGATCATAGTGGGTTAGTAACCCAGACGACGGCAATTGTTGCTTTACCCGCCGGAAAGCGGTTTCTTGCGGCTGACCCCAAACCCAGGTGTGATTTTTCTTTAGCAGCAGGTGCAAGGGGGCCAGCGTAGTTGCCAGATTGGGGAGGAACTTCCCGTAATAGTTTACGAGACCGAGAAAAGAACGAAGATGCGGAGTGTCAGTCGGGGTGGGGGCATGTTGAATTGCACGCACCTTCTCTGCGACGGGGTGCAGACCCTCGCGGTCCACCCGATAACCTAGGTAGACTACTTCTTTTGCCTGAAATACGCACTTTGTGCGACGTAAACGGACTCCAGCCTCCGAAAGGCGTCTAAGGACAGCCTCCAGATTTTCCAAATGCTCTTGCTCCGACGTCCCTGTAATCAACACGTCATCTAGTAGACAGCCACACGTGGTAAACCTCTCAAAATGCCCTCCATAACACGTTGAAAAATTGCGCAGGCAGAGGATACTCCAAAGGGCAACCGTGTATATTCATACAGGCCCCGGTGTGTGTTAATTGTTACATATGGTCGGGAGGCAGGGTCCAGCTCCAACTGCAGGTAGGCGTGACTCATATCTAATTTTGTGAATGAGAGTCCGCCTGCAAGTTTCGCGTAGAGATCCTCTATGCGAGGCATTGGGTATCGGTCGAGTCGGGAAACTGTATTCACTGTAAGTTTATAGTCGCCACACAAGCGAACTGTGGCATCTGGCTTCATTACTGGTACAATTGGTGCTGCCCAGTCAGCAAAACGGACGGGCCTGATAATACCCAAACTCTCCAAACGAGTGAGCTCCCCTTCTACCTTCTCGAGCAAAGCGTAAGGCACTGGGCGCGCCCGGAAATAGCGCGGCGTGGCTCCTGGTTCAACTTGGATACGGGCTACGGCCCCTTTTATTTTCCCCAAACCAGGCTGGAATACCTCTGGGTATCGTCCTAGCACCTCAGTCAACCCTCCAGAAACTGTTTGGAGGATGTGCTGCCATTGCAACCGCAAATGGCGCAACCAGTCCCGACCCAACAGGCTGGGCCCATGGCCACGCACTACGATAAGTGGGAAACGCCCCTCCTGGCGTCCATAGACAACAGGGGTCATTGTAGTTCCTGCAATGTCCAGTGGTTCCCCCGTGTAGGTGACCAACCTGGCCTGTGAGTCAGTTATTGTAAGGGTCTGTATACCCTGCTTGATGCGGTCGAATGTCCTCTGGGCGATCACGGAGACCGCTGCGCCAGTATCCAACTCCATCTCCAGCGGGTGGCCATTGACCCGTACTGTCACCTTAATGGGGGCCACACGGGGAGCTGCCACACAATGCAGCTGCAGGCAGTCGTCCTCCGTCTCCACGTCCTCAGGAGTGGTCGCCGCAGGTTCATCCACATGGAAGGTACGGACTCTGGGCTGGTCCCAGTTACGGCCCCTGGGCTGGTCCTAGTTTCGGTCGGAACGACGGCGCCTCTGGCGTCCCCAGGACCGCCGTCCGCGACGGGGTCGGCGCCTACAAATCTGACACGGACATGGCTCCTCATCCATTGGCTCTGGAGAAGGCTCCCTTCGGGGAGGAATGTCCGATGGCCACTGGCGTCGGTCTGGTCGTTGCCTCGCCCAAGGTACCGCAGGAGTGCGGGGGGACGTTTTCGGACGGAAGGGGTTGCGCCCCAAGGCATGCACTTCCATTCCCTGTAGCTCCTGTACTCCTCGCTCTGCGCTCTCTCGGGACAAGACTATTTGTATTACCTGTTGAAAAGTCAATGTTGGCTCCGCTAACAACTTTCTCTGGGTGGCCGCATTGTTAATACCGCAAACCAAACGGTCGCGTAACATTTCTGACAAGGTCTCACCATAGTCACAGCACTCCGCAATCCTGCGTAGCCTGGATAGAAAATCGGCAAGGGATTCTCCTGGGGTCCTCTCAGCGGTATTAAACCGGTAACGCTGGACTATCGTGGACGGGGTTGGGTTAAAATGTTGCCCCACTATATTCACAAGTTCATCAAACGTTTTGGTGTCCGGCGCAGCTGGGTTCGTAAGGCTCCAAATCACCCCAAACGTATGCGGGCCGCAGGCGGTGAGCAATATGACCACCTGGCGCTCGTTTTCGGTGATATTGTTTGCCCGGAAATAGTAACGCATCCGTTGTGCGTACTGGTTCCAGCTTTCCAGCGCAGCATCAAAAACACCCAAACGTCCGTACAGAGGCATGGTATAATAGAAAACAACTTCCAACCTGTATCCAACAAAAATCCAGGGAGGTGGCTTCAGCAGTGTAGACAGCTATTCACTTTAACCTTCGTCGCCAGTTTTGTGAGGGCCACGAAGAATCCAGCACGAGTTTTAAGGATACAAAGTAATAATATTTATTCACTATAGCATATATACATAACAGTAGCAGTAACTTCCCTGGCTACATACTCCTTCCTGCTGGTTCCTGAACTGGCCAGCTTTATTTATACTGGGAGTTTACTAGTGGTTTCTCCGCCCCCCTCATTGGGGAAGCTCATACTCCCACAGGATTGTGGGATAGTCATTAGTCCCCAGCCAATGGTAAGTAGGCAGGTTATAACACCTACATTCTTTGCAAGCGTCCATTTTGTATTCTGGAAGTGGCCATCCCAGATGGCTACAAGTTGTAGTCTTCAAGGGCCATATCATCACTTTCTATGTCGGAGCTGTCATTGTGCTCGCTCTGTCCAAAGAAGAAATCAACATCTGAGTCGTAGTCTTCAAGGACCAAATCATTTCTTTGGGCGGTGGTAATTGCTTGTTGCAGGGTTCTGCGGAGGCGAACACAGCGGGTCAGGTCGCCTGAAGTGCATATGTTTTAATGCAAGAATTATTACGGGTAAGGCAGATGAACTTGGAGCTTGGATTAGTACTTGGAACTATGATGTTGTTGCCATTACAGAGACCTGGTTGAGGGAAGGGCAGGATTGGCAGCTAAACGTTCCAGGATTTAGATGTTTCAGGCGGGATAGAGGGGGATGTAAAAGGGGTGGCTGAGTTGCGCTACTGGTTAGGGAGGATATCACAGCTGTACTACGGGAGGACACCTCAGAGGGCAGTGAGGCTATATGGGTAGAGATCAGGAATAAGAAGGGTGCAGTCACAATGTTGGGGGTTTACTACAGGCCTCCCAACAGCCAGCGGGAGATAGAGGAGCAGATAGGTAGACAGATTTTGGAAAAGAGTAAAAACAACAGGGTTGTGGTGATGGGAGACTTCAACTTCCCCAATATTGACTGGGACTCACTTAGTGCCAGGGGCTTAGACGGGGCAGAGTTTGTAAGGAGCATCCAGGAGGGCTTCTTAAAACAATATGTAGACAGTCCAACTAGGGAAGGGGCGGTACTGGACCTGGTATTGGGGAATGAGCCCGGCCAGGTGGTAGAAGTTTCAGTAGGGGAGCATTTCGGGAACAGTGACTACAATTCAGTAAGTTTTAAAGTGCTGGTGGACAAGGATAAGAATGGTCCTAGGGTGAATGTGCTAAATTGGGAGAAGGCTAATTATAACAATATTAGGCGGGAACTGAAGAACATAGATTGGGGGCGGATGTTTGAGGGCAAATCAACATCTGACATGTGGGAGGTTTTCAAGTGTTAGTTGAAAGGAATTCAGGACCGGCATGTTCCTGTGAGGAAGAAGGATAAATACGGCAATTTTCGGGAACCTTGGATAACGAGAGATATTGTAGGCCTCGTCAAAAAGAAAAAGGAGGCATTTGTCAGGGCTAAAAGGCTGGGAACAGACGAAGCCTGTGTGGAATATAAGGAAAGTAGGAAGGAGTCTGGAGGGCTAGAAGGGGTCATGAAAAGTCATTGGCAAATAGGGTTAAGGAAAATCCCAAGGCTTTTTACACGTACATAAAAATCAAGAGGGTAGCCAGGGAAAGGGTTGGCCCACTGAAGGGAAGGGAATCTATGTGTGGAGCCAGAGGAAATGGGCGAGGTACTAAATGAATACTTTGCATCAGTATTCACCAAAGAGAAGGAATTGGTAGATGTTGAGTCTGGAGAAGGGTGTGTAGATAGCTTGGGTCACATTGAGATCCAAAAAGACGAGGTGTTGGGCGTCTTAAAAAATATTAAGGTAGATAAGTCCCCAGGGCCTGATGGGATCTACCCCAGAATACTGAAGTAGGCTGGAGAGGAAATTGCTGAGGCCTTGACAGAAATCTTTGGATCCTCACTGTCTTCAGGTGATGTCCCGGAGGACTGGAGAATAGCCAATGTTGTTCCCCTGTTGTGAAGGGTAGCAAGGATAATCCAGGGAACTAAAGGCCGGTGAGCCTTACTTCAGTGGTAGGGAAATTACTGGAGAGAATTCTTCGAGACAGGATCTACTCCCATTTGGAAGCAAATGGATGTATTAGTGAGAGGCAGCATGGTTTTGTGAAGGGGAGGTCGTGTCTCACAAACTTGAGAGAGTTTTTCGAGGAGGTCACAAACATGATTGATGCAGGTAGGGCAGTGGATGTTGTCTATATGGACTTCAGTAAGGCCTTTGACAAGGTCCCTCATGGTAGATTAGTACAAAAGGTGAAGTCACACGGGATCAGGGGTGAGCCGTCAAGGTGGATACAGAACTGGCTAGGTCATAGAAGGCAGAGAGTAGCAATGGAAGGATGCTTTTCTAATTGGAGGGCTGTGACCAGTGGTGTTCCACAGGGATCAGTGCTGGGACCTTTGCTGTTTGTAGTATATATAAATGATTTGGAGGAAAATGTAACTGGTCTGATTAGTAAGTTTGCAGACGACACAAAGGTTGGTGGAATTGCGGATAGCGATGAGACTGTCAGAGGATACAGCAGGATTTAGATTGTTTGGGGACTTGGGCGGAGAGATGGCAGATGGAGTTTAATCCGGACAAATGTGAGGTAATGCATTTTGGAAGGTCTAATGCAGGTAGGGAATATACAGTGAATGGTAGAACCCTCAAGGGTATTGAAAGTCAGAGAGATCATAGAATTTACAGTGCAGAAGGACGCCATTCGGCCCATCGAGTCTGCACCGGATCTTGGAAAGAGCACCCTACCCAAGGCCAACACCGCCACCCTATCCCCATAACCCAGTAACCCCAACCAACACTAAGGGAAATTTTGGACACTAAGGGCAATTTATCATGGCCAATCCACCTAACCTGCCCATCTTTGGACTGTGGGAGGAAACCGGAGCACCCGGAGGAAATCCACGCACACACGGGGAGGATGTGCAGACTCCACACAGACAGTGACCCAAGCTGGAATCGAACCTGGGACCCTGGAGCTGTGAAGCAATTGTGCTATCCACAAGGCTACCGTGCTGCCCCACGGTAGATCTAGGTGTACAGGTCCACAGGTCACTGAAAGGGCCAACACAGGTGGAGAAGGTAGTCAAGAAGGCATACGGCATGCTTGCCTTCATTGGCCGGGGCATTGAGTCATGTTGCAGCTGTATTGGGCCTTAGTTAGGCCACACTTGGAGTATAGTGTTCAATTCTGGTCACCACACTACCAGAAGGATGTGGAGGCTTTAGAGAGGGTGCAGAAGAGATTTACCAGAATGTTGCCTGGTATTGAGGGCATTAGCTATGAGGAGCGGTTGAATAAACTTGGTTTGTTCTCACTGGAACGACGGAGGTTGTGGAGCAACCTGATAGAGGTCTACAAAACTATGAGAGGCATAGACTGAGTGGATAGTCAGAGGCTGTTCCCCAGGGTAGAGTGGTCAATTACTCGGGGGCATATATTGCACGCACCTATCCCTCTCCATTAATAAAGTGAAATTCACAGAATTGTGATCACTATCTCCAAAATGCTCCCCCACTAACAAATCTATCACTTGCCCTGGTTCATTACCAAGTACCAAATCCAATATGGCCTCCCCTCTGGTCGGACAATCTACAGACTGTGTTAGAAAAGCTTCCTGGACACGCTGCACAAACACTACCCCATCCAAACTATTTGATCTAAAGAGTTTCCACTCAATGTTTGGGAAGTTGAAGTCACCCATGATTACTACCCTGTGACTTCTGCATCTTTCCAAAATCTGTTTCCCAATCTGTTCCTTCACATCTCTGCTACTATTGGGGGGCCTATAGAAAACTCCTAACAAGGTGACTGCTCCTTTCCTATTTCTGACTTCAACCCATACTACCTCATTAGAGTGATACTCCTCGAACTGCCTTTCTGCAGCTGTTATACTATCTTTAATTAACAATGCCACCCCCCATCTCTTTTACCACCCTCCCTAATCTTATTGAAACATCTATAACCAGGCACCTCAACAACTATTTCTGCCCCTCTTCTATCCAAGTTTCCGTGATGGCCACCACATTGTAGTCCCAAGTACCGATCGTGCCTTAAGTTCACCCACCTTATTTCTGATGCTTCTTGTGTTGAAGTATACACACTTCAACCCATCTCCGTGCCTGCAAGTACTCTCCTTTGTCAGTGTTCCCTTCTCCACTGCCTCACTACACGCTTTGGCGTCCTGAATATCGGCTACCTTAGTTGCTGGACTACAAATCCGTTTCCCATTCCCCTGCCAAATTAGTTTAAACCCTCCCGAAGAGTACTAGAAAACCTCCCTCCCAGGATATTGGTGCCCCTCTGGTTTAGATGCAACCCGTTCTGCTTGTACAGGTCCCACCTTCCCCAGAATGCGCTCCAATTATCCAAATAACTGAAGCCCTCCCTCTTACACCATTCCTGCAGCCACGTGTTCAACTGCACTCTCTCCCTATTCCTAAGCCTCACTATCACATGGCACAGGCAACAAGCCAGAGATAACAACTCTGTCTGTCCTGGCTTTTAACTTTCAGCCTAACTCCCTAAACTCGTTTATTACCTCCACACCCCTTTTCCTACCTACGTCGTTGGTACCAATGTGCACCATGAATTCTGGCTGCTCCCCCTCCCCCTTAAGGATCCTGAAGACACGATCCGAGACATCCCTGGCCCTGGCACCCGGGAGGCAACATACCTTCCGGGAGTCTCGCTCTCGACCACAGAATCTCCTATCTATTCCCCTGACCATTGAATCTTCTATTACTATTGCTTTTCTATTCTCCCCCCTTCCCTTCTGAGCCCCAGAGCCAGACTCAGTGCCAGAGACCTGGCCGCTAGGGCCTTCCCCCGGTAGGTCATCCCCCCCAACAGCATCCAAAACGGTATACTTGTTTTGAAGGGGAACGGCCACGAGGGATTCCTGCACTGTCTGCCTGTTTGTTTTCTTTCCCCTAACTGTAACCCAGCTATTCTTGTCCTGTACCTTGGGTGTGGTTACCTCCCTGTAACTCTTCTCTATAACCCCCTCTGCCTCCCGGATGATCCGAAGGTCATCCAGCTCCAGCTCCAGTTCCCTAACACGGTCTCTGAGCAGCTGGAGTTGTTTGCACTTCCCGCAGGTATAGTCAGCGGTGGCACCAGTGGTATTCCTCACCACCCACATCCTACAGGAGGAGCATGCAACTGGCCTAGCCTCCATCCCCTCTTACCTTACAGAATATAGCTGCCCTGTGGACCAACTGGACCCCCGCCCTCCGACTCTGTTCCCAGTCAGCTGCACTCTCTGTAAACTCCTGGCTCCCTTCTCGCTCTTTGCGGAAATGTAGGAAACAAAATGAAAGGAGCACCTTACTCCCTCCTCACCTAACTCCCTCAGTCACCAAACTCTCACTATAGCACTCAAATGCACCAAATGCAGCACTCCCTCAGTCACCAAACTCTCACTCTAGCACTCAAATGCACCAAATGCAGCACTCCCTCAGTCACCAAACTCTCACTTTAGCACTCAAATGCACCAAATTCAGCACTCAGTGCAAACAAAGTCTGCACTGTAGGTGGATCACTTTTATACTGTGAATCTAGCCTCTGAAAACTGGCCTAATCCAATTAACTAATTAACAAGCTCCAGCTGCAAGTACCTACAAGTAGAACCTTTGTTTAAAGCTGATTGAAAATTCACCTTCTTCTAAACCAAACAGCAACTTTTAAGTTAATTAACTGAATAAAAGAAAGACTAGACATTGGATAAAAATGAACCCTTATACTCCATCAGTCACCAAACTCTCACTATAGCACTCAAATGCACCAAATTCAGCACTCAGTGCAAACCTCAGTGTTCCTTCCTATAACTTCTGAATTCCTCATTGTCTCGGCTCCTTGACTTAAAGATAATCACTCATGGATCAAAGTGATAACATCAAGAAAAGGGCAATATGGGAATCCAACAGGACATGTTACTTGTACATGAAATGAAATGAAATGAAAATCGCTTATTGTCACAAGTAGGCTTCAAATGAAGTTACTGTGAAAAGCCCCTAGTCGCCACATTCCGGCGCCTGTTCGGGGAGGCTGGTACATGCAACAGAAACAGAAAATACTGAACAATCTCAGCTTATCTGACAGTATCTGTGGAGAGAGAAGGGAGCTAATGTTTCCAGTCTGGATGATCCTTTGTCAAAGGCCAACACAGCTTTGACGAATAGTCATCTAGATTCAAAACGTTAGCCCCCTTCTCTCTCCACAGATGCTGTCAGACCTGCTGAGATTATCCAGCAGTTTCTGTTTTGGTATCAGATTCCAGCATCTGCAGACATTTGCTTTTACCCTGACACATGCATATGTGCTCAAACCTATTCAGCAGAATTTCGGCACCCTCCCCCATTTGAAAAGCGAAGAACTCTTGTTTCCTGACCAATTGGGTGAGAGACCTGGCCGGTAGGGCCTTCCCCCGGTAGGTCATCCCCCCCCCAACAGCATCCAAAACGGTATACTTGTTTTGAAGGGGAACAGCCACGAGGGATCCCTGCACTGTCTGCAGAGGGAAGTAGAGAGGAGATGCTGATTGGCTGTTGTGGGGGAAATTTGCATACGTCCGTTGTGCTCACCCTAACTTGAAGGTGGTTTGTGGAGGAGCTGTTGTCAATTGACACTTAAACCCGAAACACTTCTTCAGTGTTTCCGTCCCTACCCCCTCCTCTAACCAAAATAAAACAAACACTGTAAAGATCAAGGGGAAGGCTCGAGGGCATAAGAACATAAGAACTAGGAGCAGGAGTAGGCCATCTGGCCCCTCGAGCCTGCTCCACCATTCAATGAGATCATGGCTGATCTTTTGTGGACTCAGCTCCACTTTCCGGCCCGAACACCATAACCCTTAATCCCTTTATTCTTCAAAAAACTATCTAACTTTATCTTAAAAACATTTAATGAAGGAGCCTCTACTGCTTCACTGGGCAAGTAATTCCATAGATTCACAACCCTTTGGGTGAAGAGGTTCCTCCTAAACTCAGTCCTAAATCTACTTCCCCTTATTTTGAGGCTATGCCCCCTAGTTCTGCTTTCACCCGCCAGTGGAAACAACCTGCCCGCATCTCTCCTATCTATTCCCTTCATAATCTTATATGTTTCTATAAGATCCCCCCTCATCCTTCTAAATTCCAACAAGTACAGTCCCAGTCTACTCAACCTCTCCTCGTAATCCAACCCCTTCAGGTCTGGGATTAACCTAGTGAATCTCCTCTGCACACCCTCCAGTGCCAGTACGTCCTTTCTCAAGTAAGGAGACCAAAACTGAACACAATACTCCAGGTGTGGCCTCACAAACACCTTATACAATTGCAGCATAACCTCCCTAGTCTTAAACTCCATCCCTCTAGCAATGAAGGACAAAATTCCATTTGCCTTCTTAATCACCTGTTGCACCTGTAAACCAACTTTTTGCGACTCATGCACTAGCACACCCAGGTCTCTCTGCACAGCAGCATGTTTTAATATTTTATCATTTAAATAATAATCCCTTTTGCTGTTATTCCTACCAAAATGGATAACCTCACATTTGTCAACATTGTATTCCATCTGCCAGACCCTAGCCCATTCACTTAGCCTATCCAAATCCCTCTGCAGACTTCCAGTTTCCTCTGCACGTTTTGCTTTACCACTTATTTTAGTGTCGTCTGCAAACTTGGCCACATTGCCCTTGGTCCCCAACTCCAAATCATCTATGTAAATTGTGAACAGTTGTGGGCCCAACACTGATCCCTGAGGGACACCACTAGCTACTGATTGCCAACCAGAGAACATAGAACATAGAACGATACAGCGCAGTACAGGCCCTTCGGCCCACGATGTTGCACCAAAACAAAAGCCATCTAACCTACACTATGCCATTATCATCCATATGCTTATCCAATAAACTTTTAAATGCCCTCAATGTTGGCGAGTTCACTACTGTTGCAGGTAGTGCAACAGTAGTTGCACGGATTTGTGAGGGGTAGGTCTTGCCTTACAAATCTTATTGAATTCTTTGAGGAGGTGACCAAGCATGTGGATGAAGGTAAAGCAGTGGATGTAGTGTACATGGATTTGATAAAGTTCCCCATGGTAGGCTTCTGCACAAAGTAAGGAGGCATGGGATAGTGGGAAATTTGGCCAGTTGGATAACGAACTGGCTAACCGATAGAAGTCAGAGAGTGGTGGTGGATGGCAAATATTCAGCCTGGATCCCAGTTACCAGTGGTGTACCGCAGGGATCAGTTCTGGGTCCTCTGCTGTTTGTGATTTTCATTAATGACTTGGATGAGGGAGTTGAAGGGTGGGTCAGTAAATTTGCAGATGATACGAAGATTGGTGGAGTTTTGGATAGTAAGGAGGGCTGTTGTCGGCTGCAAAGAGACATAGATAGGATGCAGAGCTGGGCTGAGAAGTGGCAGATGGAGTTTAACCCTGAAAAGTGTGAGGTTGTCCATTTTGGAAGGACAAATATGAATGCGGAATACAGGGTTAACGGTAGAGTTCTTGGCATTGTGGAGGAGCAGAGAGACCTTGGGGTCTATGTTCATACATCTTTGAAAGTTGCCACTCAAGTGGATAGAGCTGTGAAGAAGGCCTATGGTGTGCTCGCGTTCATTAACAGAGGGATTGAATTTAAGAGTCGTGAGGTGATGATGCAGCTGTACAAAACTTTGGTAAGGCCACATTTGGAGTACTGTGTACAGTTCTGGTCGCCTCATTTTAGGAAGGATGTGGAAGCTCTGGAAAAGGTGCAAAGAAGATTTACCAGGATGTTGCCTGGAATGGAGAGTAGGTCTTACGAGGAAAGGTTGAGGGTGCTAGGCCTTTTCTCATTAGAGCGGAGAAGGATGACGGGCGACTTGATAGAGGTTTATAAGATGATCAGGGGAATAGATAGAGTAGACAGTCAGAGACTTTTTCCCCAGGTGGAACACACCATTACAAGGGGACATAAATTTAAGGTGAAAGGTGGAAGATATAGGAGGGATATCAGAGGTAGGTTTTTTACCCAGAGAGTAGTGGGGGCATGGAATGCACTGCCTGTGGAAGTAGTTGAGTCGGAAACATTAGGGACCTTCAAGCAGCTGTTGGATAGGTACATGGATTACGGGAAAATGATATAGTGTAGATTTATTTGTTCTTAAGGGCAGCACGGTAGCATTGTGGATAGCACAATTGCTTCACAGATCCATGGTCCCAGGTTCGATTCCGGCTTGGGTCATTGTCTGTGCGGAGCACGTCCTCCCCGTGTCTGCGTGGGTTTCCTCCGGGTGCTCCGGTTTCCTCCCACAGTCCAAAGATGTGCGGGTTAGGTGAATTGGCTAATGATAAATTGCCCTTAATGTCCAAATTGCCCTTGGTGTTGGGTGGAGGTGTTGCATTTGGGTAGGGTGCTCTTTCCAAGAGCTGGTGCAGACTCAAAGGGCTGAATGGCCTCCTTTTGCACTGTAAATTCAATGATAATCTATGATTAATCTAGGACAAAGGTTCGGCACAACATCGTGGGCCGAAGGGCCTGTTCTGTACTGTATTTTCTATGTTCTATGTTCTATGTAGGGCATTCCTCGGCCTCACCACTCTTTGCGTAAAGAACCTACCTCTGACCTCTGTCCTATATCTATTACCCCTCAGTTTAAAGCTATGTCCCCTCGTGCCAGCCATTTCCATCTGCGGGAGAAGGCTCTCACTGTCCACCCTATCTAACCCCCTGATCATTTTGTATGCCTCTATTAAGTCTCCTCTTAACCTTCTTCTCTCCAACGAAAACAACCTCAAGTCCATCAGCCTTTCCTCATAAGATTTTCCCTCCATACCAGGCAACATCCTGGTAAATCTCCTCTGCACCCGCTCCAAAGCCTCCACGTCCTTCCTATAATGCGGTGACCAGAACTGTACGCAATACTCCAAATGTGGCCGTACCAGTGTTCTGTACAGCTGCAACATGACCTCCGGAACTCAATCCCTCTACCGATAAAGGCCAACACTCCATAGGCCTTCTTCACAACCCTATCAACCTGGGTGGCAACTTTCAGGGATCTATGTACATGGACACCTAGATCCCTCTGCTCATCCACACTTTCAAGAACTTTACCATTAGCCAAATATTCCGCATTCCTGTTATTCCTTCCAAAGTGAATCACCTCACACTTCTCTACATTAAACTCCATTTGCCACCTCTCAGCCCAGCTCTGCAGCTTATCTATATCCCTCTGTAACCTGCTACATCCTTCCACACTATCGACAACACCACCGACTTTAGTATCGTCTGCAAATTTACTCACCCACCCTTCTGCGTCTTCCTCTAGGTCATTGATAAAAATGACAAACAGCAACGGCCCCAGAACAGATCCTTGTGGTACTCCACTTGTGACTGTACTCCATTCTGAACATTTCCCATCAACCACCACCCTCTGTCTTCTTTTAGCTAGCCAATTTCTGATCCACATCTCAAAATCACCCTCAATCCCCAGCCTCCGTATTTTTTGCAATAGCCTACCGTGGGGAACCTTATCAAACGCTTTGCTGAAATCCATATACACCACATCAACTGCTCTACCCTCGTCTACCTGTTCAGTCACCTTCTCAAAGAACTCAATAAGGTTTGTGAGGCATGACCTACCCTTCACAAAGCCATGCTGATTATCCCTGATCATATTATTCCTATCTAGATGATTATAAATCTTGTCTCTTATAATCCCCTCCAAGACTTTACCCACTACAGACGTGAGGCTCACCGGTCTATAGTTGCCGGGGTTGTCTCTACTCCCCTTTTTGAACAAAGGGACCACATTTGCTGTCCTCCAGTCCTCTGGCACTATTCCTGTAGCCAATGATGACATAAAAATCAAAGCCAAAGGTCCAGCAATCTCTTCCCTGGCCTCCCAGAGAATCCTAGGATAAATCCCATCAGGTCCCGGGGACTTATCTATTTTCAACCTGTCCAGAATTGCCAACACCTCTTCCCTACGTACCTCAATGCCATCTATTCTATTAGCCTGGGGCTCAGCATTCTCCTCCACAACATTTGAGTTGGATACAACTGAGGCTTTATTGCTCTAAGATGTGTGGCCTCCCACAACAGCTGGCGAAATGGCTGCTGAATGGACGACACACATATTTATACTCCGCCTACTGGGCGGAGCCAGCAGGCAGGGACTAACAGCGAACCTGTAGTACAGGTCCTATCTTACATCACCTAACATAGGTGCAACAGTGGTTTACCACATTCAGCCCCTGTTAAAATTGAGTCCGGCGGGGGTGGTGTAGAACTATCTTCAGCAATGAATTTATATTTACAGTATTTGAGCAGAAATACATTTATTTTGAAGTCCGGCAGACCAGTTCGAGGTTTAACCGGTCCGGTGCCTTGATGTTCCGCCAGGAGCGCGTAGCGGTGGCGGCGATGTCGATGCTGGCCCGATGTTCGGTGACTCCGGGAGCGTGCCAAAATCCTCTTAATCCTTGGGCGTGGGCAGGGGAAGGACGGATGGTCCTGGTGGGGTTAATGGTGGGAGCGCCGGGGGAGGGGAGGGTGGCGCCGGGCCGGAGGGGTGTGTGGGTAACCTGCTGGTGCCAGGTCCCTGAGGGAGACAGTATCCTGGCGGCCGTCGGGGTACGCCACGTAGGCATACTGGGGGTTGGCATGGAGCAATTGCACCCTCTCCACCAACGGGTCCGCCTTGTGGAGTCGGACGTGCCTACGGAGCAGGACTGGTCCTGGAGCCACGAGCCAAGTCGGGAGCGACAACCCAGATGTGGACTTCCTGGGGAAGGCAAAAAGATGTTCATGGGGTGTTGGATTGGATTGGATTGGATTTGTTTATTGTCACGTGTACCGAGGTACAGTGAAAAGTATTTTTCTGCGAGCAGCTCAACAGATCATTAAGTACATGGGAAGAAAAGGAAATAAAAGAAAATACATAATAGGGCAACCCAACATATACAATGTAACTACATAAGCACTGACATCGGGTGAAGCGTACAGGGTGTAGTGTTAATGAGGTCAGTCCATAAGAGGGTGTGCACAGCAGTGACCGAATGGAGTGGAGTGCATCAGGGAGGACCTCCTGCCAGCGAGAGGTTGGGAGGTTCCTGGACCATAGGGCCGGTTGGACGGCCCTCCATACCGTCCCGTTCTCCCTCTCTACGTGCCCGTTTCCCTGGGGTTTATAGCTGGTCGTCCTGCTGGAGGCGATACCCCTGCTGAGCAGGAACTGACGCAGCTCATCCTCCATGAATGAGAATGCCCTGTCACTGTGGATGTAGGCGGGGAAACCGAACAGAGGAAGATAGTGTTTAGGGCTTTGATGACGGTGGCAGACATCATATCGGGGCATGGGATGGCGAAGGGGAATCTGGAGTACTCATCGACCACACTGAGAATATATGTGTTTCGGTCGGTGGAGGGGCCCTTTGAAATCCACGCTGAGGCGTTCAAAGGGGCGGGGGCCTTCACCAGGCGCACACGGTCCGGCCGGTAGAAGTGCGGCTTGCATTCCGCACAGACCTGGCAGTCCCTGGTGATTGTCCGTACTTCCTCGACAGAGTTGGGCAGATTGCGAGCCTTGACAAAATGGTACAACCGTGTGACTCCCGGGTGACAAAAGCTGTCGAGCAGGGCCCGGAGTCGGTCTACTTGTGCGCTGGCACATGTACCTCTGGATAGGACGTCTGGGGGCTCTTTGAGTTTGCCGGGGCGATATACAATCTTGTAATTATAGGCTCGATCCTCCACCTCAAGATTTTATGGTTTTTGATCTTGCCCCGCTGTGCGTTATTGAACATGAAGGCTACCTGGTCAGTGAGGAGGGTGAATTTCCTGCCGGCCAGGTAATGCCTCCAATGTCGCACAGCTTCCACGATAGCTTGGGCCTCTTTTTCGATGGCTGAGTGCCGAATTTCTGAGGCATGAAGTGTGCAGGAGAAGAATGCCACGAGCCTGCCTGATTTAGAGTGGCGGCTAGGGCGACGTCCGATGCGTCGCTCTCTACTTGAAAGGGCAGTGTCTCGTCTACTGCGTGCATCCCGGCCTTGGCGATATCGACTCTGATACGGGCGAAGGCCTGTTGTGCCTCGGCCGCCAGGGGAAAATGGGTGGACTGTATGGGTGGGCGGGCCTTGTCCGCATAGTTTGGGACCCACTGGGCATAGCATGAGTGTAGCGCACAAAGACTCCATGAGACAAATAGAGTGAAGTCGATGAGGCTTTATTAAGCGTGTCTGTTCCCCAGCAGCTCGATAGTAAACTGGCCTGCGGGGGAAGACTCCGGCTTCTTATACTCCGCCTTCAGGGCGGAGCTTGAGGTCAACGGCCAACCAGGACCCGGGATCTGTCAGCCAATGACATTAGGGCTTCCAGTCCCACATGACCCCCAATATGACTACCACATTCACCCCTTGTCAAAAATGAACCCGGCGGGGTGATGCTTCGTATGGTGGTAAGGGTTTACAGGGCTGGTCCTGGTAGGATAAAACATTCACATGGCAATACAGTACTGGACAATTTCGTCCTGTTGCAACTATTTACAGAGGGTATAGGAAAAAGAAAAGCAAAAAGTTCTTTGAACAGTCCATCTTTGTTTTACATCGACGCCACGAGTCGGTCGGGCGGTCTGGTCGTCCGTGTCGATCGCCTCGGCCCCGGCGGTGGTGGTGGTGCTTGTACCAGTGTTGTCGCCTCCAGGAGCCGTACGGTTTCAGCTGTCGGTGCAAAGGGGAGGGGGACTGATCCTCCTGGGAAGGGGGCGGTCGCGGGGTGCGGCGGTGGCAGGAAGGGGGGAGTTTGGGTTGATGGTGTCGGGGGTGTGTGCGTGTTGCCGGCGGGCGCCAGATCCCGCAGGGAGACCGTGTCCTGTCGGCTGTCGGGGTACTCCACGTAGGTGTACTGGGGGTTTGCGTGGAGGAGGTGAACCCTTTCGACCAACGGGTCCGTCTTATGTGCCCGCACATGCTTTCGGAGCAGGATGGGTCCTGGGGCCGCCAGCCAGGTCGGCAGCGACGTTCCAGAGGAGGACCTCCTAGGGAAGACAAGGAGACGCTCGTGAGGCGTTTGATTAGTGCTCGTACATAATAACGACCGGATGGAATGGAGAGCGTCCGGGAGGACCTCCTGCCACCGTGAAACTGGGAGATCCCTGGATCGTAGGGCCAGTAGGACGGCCTTCCAGACCGTGCCGTTCTCCCTTTCTACTTGCCCGTTCCCCCGGGGGTTGTAGCTGGTCGTCCTGCTTGAGGCTATACCCTTGCTGAGCAGGAACTGGCGCAGCTCGTCACTCATGAAAGAGGACCCCCTGTCGCTGTGGACGTATGCGGGGTAACCGAACAGTGTGAAGATGCTGTTCAGGGCTTTAATGACTGTGGCCGCGGTCATGTCAGAGCAGGGAATGGCAAAAGGGAAGCGGGAGTATTCGTCCTCTACATTAAGAAAATATGCGTTGCGGTCGGTGGAGGGGAGGGGCCCTTTGAAATCCAGACTGAGACGTTCAAAGGGGTGGGAAGCCTTATTCAGGTGCGCTCCATCTGGCCTGAAAAAATGCGGCTTGCATTCCGCGCAGATGTGGCAGTCCCTTGTGACTGTACGGACCTCCTCTAAAGAGTATGGGAGATTGCGGGACTTGATGAAGTGGTAAAACCGAGTGACCCCCGGGTGGCAGAGGTCCTCGTGGAGGGTTTGGAGGCGGTTAATTTGTGCGTTGGCACATGTGCCGCGGGATAGGGCATCGGACGGCTCGTTCAGCTTTCCGGGACGATACAAGATCTCGTAGTTGAAGGTGGAGAGCTCGATCCTCCACCTTAAGATCTTGTCATTTTTAATTTTGCCCCGCTGTGCATTATCGAACATGAAAGCTACCGACCGTTGGTCCGTGAGGAGAGTGAATCTCCTGCCGGCCAGGTAATGCCTCCAATGTCGCACCGCTCCCACTATGGCTTGGGCTTCCTTTTCCACTGAGGAGTGGCGGATTTCTGAGGCGTGGAGGGTTCGGGAGAAAAAGGCCACAGGTCTGCCCGCTTGGTTAAGGGTGGCCGCTAGAGCTACGTCGGAGGCGTCGCTCTCGACCTGGAAGGGGAGGGACTCGTCGATGGCGCGCATCGTGGCCTTTGCGATATCCGCTTTGATGCGGCTGAAGGCCTGGCAAGCCTCTGTCGACAGAGGGAAGGTCGTGGTCTGTATTAGGGGGCGGGCCTTGTCTGCGTACTGGGGTACCCACTGGGCGTAGTACGAAAAGAACCCCAAGCAGCGTTTCGGGGCTTTTGGGCAGTGCGGGAGGGGAAATTCCATGAGGGCGCGCATACGTTCGGGGTCGGGGCCTATTATCCCGTTGCGTACTATGTAGCCCAGAATGGCTAGCCGGTCGGTGCTGAAAACGCACTTGTCCTCGTTGTACGTGAGGTTCAAGGCTTTGGCGGTCTGGGGGAATTTTTGGAGGTTGGCGTCGTGGTCCTGCTGATCGTGGCCGCAGATGGTTACATTGTCGAGATACGGGAACGTGGCCCGCAACCCATGTTGATCAACCATTCGGTCCATCTCCCGTTGGAAGACCGAGACCCCGTTTGTGACGCCAAAAGGGACCCGTAGGAAATGGTATAATCGCCCGTCTGCCTCGAAGGCTGTGTACTTGCGGTCACTTGGGCGGATGGGGAGCTGATGGTAGGCGGACTTGAGGTCCACGGTGGAGAAGACTTTATATTGGGCAATCCGATTGACCATGTCGGATATGCGGGGGAGAGGGTACGCGTCTAGTTGTGTGTACCTGTTGATGGTCTGGCTATAGTCAATGACCATCCTTTGTTTCTCCCCTGTCTTCACTACTACCACCTGCGCTCTCCAGGGACTATTGCTGGCCTGGATTATGCCCTCCTTTAGTAGCCGCTGGACTTCGGACCGAATGAAGGTCCGGTCCTGGGCGCTGTACCGTCTGCTCCTAGTGGCGACGGGTTTGCAATCCGGGGTGAGGTTCGCAAACAAGGACGGGGGTTGCACTTTGAGGGTTGCGAGGCCGCAGATAGTGAGTGGGGGTATGGGGCCGCCGAATTTGAATGTAAGGCTCTGCAGATTACATTGGAAATCTAATCCCAGCAAGGTGGGGGCACAGAGTTGGGGGAGGACGTTAGGTTTGTAGTTTTTGAACTCCCTCCCCTGCACCGTAAGGGTAACTATGCAGAATCCCTGGATCTGTACGGAGTGGGATCCTGCAGCTAGGCAAATCTTTTGTGCGCTGGGATAGGTGGTCAAGGAACAGCGTCTTACCGTGTCGGGGTGTATAAAGCTTTCCGTGCTCCCGGAGTCGACTAGGCATGGCGTCTCGTGGCCGTCAATTAGGACCGTTGTCGTCGTCGTCTGGAGTGTCCGGGGCCGAGCCTGATCGAGCGTAATCGAAGCGAGCCGTGGTTGTAGTAGTGGAGTGGGGTCCGTTGTTGCCGTCCAAGATGGCGTCGGGAAGGACAAAATGGCCGCCCCCATACATCGCACGTGGCTGGGGGTTCTCAAGATGGCGGCGGGGGTGGACAAAATGGCCGCCCCCATGCGTCGTACAGGTCTGGGGCGGTCCAAGATGGCGGCGCCCCTCCTCCCCTCGTGGTGGTCGGGACCCAAAATGGCGGCGTCTGCGGATCGCACATGGTGTGCTGGGGGGGCTGGGAGCGCTATGACCGCGAGCTCTAGGACCGCGCGGAGCTCCCTCACCGCGAGCGCTAGGACCGCGAGCGCTAGGACCGCGAGCGCAGGGACCGCGCGGAGCTCCCTCACCGGGGACAGCGGTGGTCGGGGTCCAAGTAGGTGGCGCCGGCGGGTCAGGCGTGGGGCGCGGGACGGGCGTTAGGGTGGCGTTAGGGACGCGAAAAACTCCCTCCTCTCCGTGGAGAGTGTTGGCCGGGACCCAAAGCGGGTAGCGCCGGCGGCGGGTCATACATGGGCTGCGGGGAGGGGGGTTGGGGAGCGTAGGCGGCGTGCAGGGCTCCCAGTTCTCCCGGGACCGCGGTGGTCGGGACCCAGAGCGGCTGCGCCTGCGGGTCGTACATGGCGTGCTGGGGGGGTTGGGGCGCATAGACTGTTTGCAGGGCTCCCTGTGCTCCCGGGACGGCGGCGACCTCGCGGGACCGGCACACAACCGCATAATGGCCCTTTTTTCCGCAGCTTTTGCAGATGGCTGCGCGGGCCGGGCAGCGCTGTCGGGGGTGTTTCGCCTGGCCGCAGAAATAACAGCGGGCGCCCCCGGTGCGACTCGGCGCTTGGACTGCGCAAGCCTGTGGGGTGTCCGGGGGGGGGTAGCGGGTTTGCCGTGACGGGTACGTACGGGGCCCAATGGCCTGCCGCGCGGTCGGGGCCGTAGGCGCGGGTATTACGCGCGGCCACGTCTAGGGAGGCTGCTAGGGCCCGTGCCTCTGAGAGTCCTAGCGACTCTTTTTCTAGAAGTCTTTGGAGGATTTGGGAGGATTGCATACCTGCCACAAAAGCATCGCGCATTAACATGTCCGTGTGCTCGTTTGCATTCACCGACGGGCAGCTGCAGGCTCGTCCCAAAATCAGCAGCGCGGCGTAGAACTCGTCCATCGATTCTCCGGGAGCTTGCCGTCTCGTCGCGAGCTGGTAGCGAGCGTAGATTTGGTTAACTGGGCGAACGTAGAGACTTCTGAGTGCTGTGAACGCCGTCTGGAAATCGTCGGTGTCTTCAATGAGGGTGAAAATCTCCGTGCTCACCCTCGAGTGCAGGACCTGCAGTTTTTGTTCGTCTGAAACTCGGCCGGTGGTCGTCCTGATGTAGGCCTCGAAGTAAGTCTGCCAGTGTTTGAAGGCTGCTGCCGCGTTCACTGCGTGGGGGCTGATCCTCAGGCATTCTGGAATGATCCTGAGCTCCATAGTCCTTTTTAGGCACGCTTAATAAATTGTAGCGCACAAAGACTCCATGAGACGAATAGAGTGAAGTCGATGAGGCCTTATTAAGCGTGTCTGTTCCCCCGCAGCTCAATAGTAAACTGGCCTGCGGGGGAAGACTCCGGCTTCTTATACTCCGCCTTCAGGGCGGAGCTTGAGGTCAACGGCCAACCAGGACCCGGGATCTGTCAGCCAATGACATTAGGGCTTCCAGTCCCACATGACCCCCAATACATACTACCACAATGAGAAGAACCCCAGGCAGCGTTTGAGGGCCTTGGGGCAGTGGGGAAGGGGGAGCTCCATGAGGGGCGTATGCGGTCGGGATCGGGCCCCAGAACTCCGTTCTGGACTGATGCGCAATCAATTACTCTCGAGACAAGGTGAGTTATACCTAATAGGCTTTAATCTGCTTGAACTGTTCCCAGCAGCTTTGATACAGAAAGTGAAGGCTGCTGGGACGGCATTGGTTCTTATACTCCACCTCTCAGGTACCGCAATACCTGGTATTACCACATGGACCACATAGCCAAGTATGGCAAAGCGGGTCGTGCTAAACACGCACTTCCCGGACTTCCGGTTGCAGCGATACGGAGCACGATTCGGCAGCTCCCGCGATCACGGACTTTCGGGCTCTCTAGAAGAGCCCCAACGGGAATTTTTTGAAGATGTTCCGTGTGGGAAGGGGAGAGTGAGGTCCCCCTTCATGGTTTATGGACCGAACAAGAAGTGAAATGGCCAAAAAAGCGGCGCTGGAGCAATGGGAGAAGCGAGGGAAGAAAAAACAAGATGGCGGCGGCCGGAGATAAAGTGGAAGGTGGGCCGGAGCTGCAAGAGTTCATCAAGCGCTGTTTTGAGGAGCTGCGGAAAGAGATGCTGGCACCTATGCTGTCGGCGATTGAAGCACTAGGGATAACCCAGAAGGCCCACGAGGTAAAGATCCAGGAGGTGCAGAAAAAAGTCAGTGAGAACGAGGACGAGATCGTGGGCCTGGCGGTGAGAGTGGAGCAGAACGAGGCGCTGCACAAAAGGTGGGCGGGAAGATTCGAAGACCTGGAGAACAGGTCGAGGAGAAAGAATCTTCAGATCCCGGGTCTCCCTGAAGGAGTGGAGGGGGCCGATGCCAGGGCATACGCAAGCACGATGCTCGGGGCAATGATGGGCGCAGAGGCCCCTTCGAGGCCTTTGGAGCTGGATGGGGCGCACCGGGTGCTGGCGAGGAGGCCCAAGGCTAACGAGCCGCCAAGGGCGATTGTGGTGAGGTTTCACCGTTTCACGGACAGAGAGAGGGTCAAGAATGGGCCAAGAAAGAGCGGAGCAGCAGCTGGGAGAATGCGGAGATTCGAATATACCCGGACTGGAGCACGGAGGTTGCAAAGAGGAGAACGGGTTTCAACCGGGCCAAGGCGGTGTTGCACCGGAAAGGAGTGAGATTCGGAATGCTGCAGCCAGCGCGATTGTGGGTCACATACGAGGATCAACATCACTATTTTGAAACGCCTGAGGAGGCTTGGACCTTTATTCAAACTGAAAAGTTGGACTCAAACTGAGGGTCTGTGAGGGTGGGGGGGATGTTTGATGTTTGTTGTACATAGGGTGTTAATCACGCGCAGGAAATGTTCCACGGATTGGGGGGATGGATGGGGATGGGGAAAGGGACCGGGTGAGAAGACCGTACGAGACGGTGGGCGCTGGTGCTGGAGGGAGAGGAGGCTCGGGGAGGGGGGAAAGGAGACAAGGCCGCGACAGGAGCTCCGCCAGAGGGGGCAGGGCAGGCTTAGGAAAGCGCGGGCTTTTTCCCGCGCTAAGGAAGGACGGGGGGGGGGGGGGGGGGGGGGAATGGAGGAGCGCACACTGATTGGGAGATTCCCACATGGGGGGGGTCAATGGGACGGCGGGGAAAGCCGGGGTCAGCAGGAGTCAGCTGACTTACGGGAGTGCTATGGGGGGAGCAAAAGAGCTAGACACGGGTCTAGCGGGGGGGGGGGGGGGGGAATAGGGTTGCTGCTGCACTGGCCGAAGGGGAATGGGACACAGAAGAGGTGGTCGGGGCGGGGGTCTCCCGTCTGGGGGACTGGAGGGTGAGGGCGGTGCGGGCACGGGACTGGCCTAGAAAAGAAGATGGCTAGTCGGCAAGAATGGGGCGGCGGGGGGGGGGGGGGGGGGGGAGTGGGAGGCCCTCCGGCTTATAACGTGGAATGCGAGGGGCCTTAAAGGGACTGAAGGCAGACGTGGTCATGCTCCAGGAGACACATTTGAAGGTGGCGGATCAGGTCAGGTTAAGAAAGGGATGGGTAGGAACATAGAACATAGAACGATACAGCGCAGTACAGGCCCTTCAGCCCACGATGTTGCACCGACATGGGAAGTCAAAAAACAAAAGCCATCTAACCTACACTATGCCATTATCATCCAAATGTTTATCCAATAAACTTTTAAATGCCCTCAATGTTGGCGAGTTCATTATTATTGCAGGTAGGGCATTCCACGGCCTCACCACTCTTTGCGTAAAGAACCTACCTCTGACCTCTGTCCTATATCTATTACCCCTCAGTTTAAAGCTATGTCCCCTCGTGCTAGCCATTTCCATCCGAGGAAAAAGGCTCTCACTGTCCACCCTATCTAACCCCCTGATCATTTTGTATGCCTCTATTAAGTCTCCTCTTAACCTTCTTCTCTCTAACGAAAACAACCTCAAGTCCATCAGCCTTTCCTCATAAGATTTTCCCCCCATACCAGGCAACATCCTGGTGAATCTCCTCTGCACCCGCTCCAAAGCTTCCACGTCCTTCCTATAATGAGGTGACCAGAACTGCACGCAATACTCCAAATGCGGCCGTACCAGAGTTTTGTACAGCTGCAACATGACCTCCTGACTCCGGAACTCAATCCCTCTACCAATAAAGGCCAACACACCATAGGCCTTCTTCGCGACCCTATCACCTGGGTGGCAACTTTCAGGATCTATGTACATGGACACCGGGATCTCTCTGCTCATCCACACTTCCAAGAAATTTACCATTAGCCAAATATTCCGCATTCCTGTTATTCCTTCCAAAGTGAATCACCTCAACCTCTCTACATTGAACTCCATTTGCCACCTCTCAGCCCAGCTCTGCAGCTTATCTATATCCCTCTGTAACCTGCTACATCCTTCCACACTATCGACAACACCACCGACTTTAGTATCGTCTGCAAATTTACTCACCACCCTTCTGCGCCTTCCTCTAGGTCATTGATAAAAATGGCAAACAGCAACGGCCCCAGAACGCCACTTGTAACTGAACTCCATTCTGAACATTTCCCATCAACCACCACCCTCTGTCTTCTTTCAGCTAGCCAATTTCTGATCCACATCTCTAAATCACCCTCAATCCCCAGCCTCCGTATTTTATGCAATAGCCTACCATGGGGAACCTTATCAAACGCTTTACTGAAATATACACCACATCAACTGCTCTACCCTCGTCTACCTGTTCAGTCACCTTCTCAAAGAACTCGAAAAGGTTTGTGAGGCATGACCTACCCTTCACAAAGCCATGCTGACTATCCCTGATCATATTATTCCTATCTAGATGATTATAAATCTTGTCTCTTATAATCCCCTCCAAGACTTTACCCACAACAGACGTGAGGCTCACCGGTCTATAGTTGCCGGGGTTGTCTCTGCTCCCCTTTTTGAACAAAGGGACCACATTTGCTATCCTCCAGTCCTCTGGCACTATTCCTGCAGCCAATGATGACATAAAAATCAAAGCCAAAGGCTCAGCAATCTATTCCCTGGCCTCCCAGAGAATCCTAGGATAAATCCCATCAGGCCCCGGGACTTATCTATTTTCAGCCTGTCCAGAATTGCCAACACCTCTTCCCTACGTACCTCAATGCCATCTATTCTAATAGCCTGGGTCTCAGCATTCTCCGCCACAACATTATCTTTTTCCTGAGTGAATACTGATGAAAAATATTCATTTAGTATCTCGCCTATCTCTTCAGACTCCACACACAACTTTCCTTGACTGGCCCTACTCTTACCCTAGTCATTCTTTTATTCCTGACATACCTATAGAAAGCTTTTGGGTTTTCCTTGATCCTACCTGCCAAATACTTCTCATGTCCCCTCCTTGCTCGTCTTAGCTCTCTCTTTAGCTCCTTCCTCGCTACCTTGTAACTATAAAGTGCCCCAACTGAACTTCACACTTCATCTTCACATAGGCCTCCTTCTTCCTCTTAACAAGAGATTCCACTTCTTTGGTAAACCACGGTTCCCTCGCTCGATGCCTTCCTCCCTGCCTGACCGGTACGTACTTATCAAGAACACGCAGTAGCTGTTCCTTGAACAAGCTCCACATATCCAGTGTGCCCAACACTTGCAGCCTACTTCTCTAACCTACCCCTCCCAAGTCATGTCGAATGGCATCATAATTGCCCTTCCCCCAGCTATAACTCTTGCCCTGCGGGGTATACTTATCCCTTTCCATCACTAGCGTAAATGTCACCGAATTGTGGTCACTGTCCCCAAAGTGCTCTCCTACCTCCAAATCTAACACCTGGCCTGGTTCATTACCCAAAACCAAATCCAACGTGGCCTCGCCTCTTGTTGGCCTGTCAACATATTGTGCCAGGAAACCCTCCTGCACACACTGTACAAAAAACGACCCATCTATTGTACTCGAACTATATCTTTTCCAGTCAATATTTGGAAAGTTAAAGTCTCCCATAATAACTACCCTGTTACTTTCGCTCTTATCCAGAATCATCTTCGCCACCCTTTCCTCTACATCCCTAGAACTATTAGGAGGCCTATAGAAAACTCCCAACAGGGTGACCTCTCCTTTCATGCTTCTAACCTCAGCCCATACTACCTCGGAAGAAGAGTCCCCATCTAGCATCCTCTCCGCCACCGTAATACTGTTCTTGACTAGCAGCGCCACACCTCCCCCTCTTTTGCCTCCTTCTCTGAGCTTACTAAAACACCTAAACCCCGGAACCTGCAACATCCATTCCAGTCCCTGCTCTATCCATGTCTCCGAAATGGCCACAACATCGAAGTCCCAGGTACCAACCCATGCTGCCAGTTCTCCTATCTTATTTCGTATACTCCTGGTATTGAAGTAGACACACTTCAAACCACCTACCTGAACACTGGCCCCCTCCTGCGAAGTCAAATCTGTGCTCCTGACCTCTATACTCTCATTCTCCCGTACCCTAAAACTACAATCCAGGTTCCCATGCCCCTGCTGCATTAGTTTAAACCCCCCCAAAGAGCACTAACAAATCTCCCCCCCAGGATATTTGTGCCCCTCAGGTTCAGATGTAGACCATCCTGTCTGTAGAGGTCCCACCTTCGCCAGAAAGAGCCCCAGTTATCCAGAAATCTGAATCCCTCCCGCCTGCACCATCCCTGTAGCCACGTGTTTAATTGCTCTCTCTCCCTATTCCTCATCACACTATCACGTGGCACGGGCAACAACCCAGAGATAACAACTCTGTTTGTTCTAGTTCTGAGCTTCCATCCTAGCTCCCTGAAAGCCTGCCTGACATCCTTGTCCCTTAAAAGAACTATGGAGCTCAGGATCATCCCGGAATGCCTGAGGATCAGCCCCAACGCAGTGAACTCAGCAGCAGTTTTCAAACACTGGCAGACTTGTTTCGAGGCCTACCTCAGAACGGCCCCCGGCCGGGTCACAGAAGACCAGAAACTACAGGTCCTGCACTCGAGGGTAAGCCCGGAAATTTTCCCTCTCATAGAAGATGCAGAGGATTACCAGACGGCGTTCGCAGCACTAAAAAGCATCTATGTTCGCCCAGTGAACCAGATCTACGCACGCTACCAACTCGCAACGAGACGGCAAAGTCCCGGAGAATCGCTAGATGATTTCTACGCCGCGCTACTAATTTTGGGACGGGCCTGCAGCTGCCCGCCGGTAAACGCGATGGAATACACGGACATGTTGATGCGTGATGCTTTTGTGGCTGGTATGAACTCTTCCCAAATCCGCCAAAGACTTTTAGAAAAAGAGTCGCTTTTTGTTCTCTGTTTGTTCTCGTTCTGAGCTTCCATCCTAGCTCCCTGAAAGCCTGCCTGACATCCTTGTCCCCCTTCCTACCTATGTCGTTAGTGCCAATGTGGACCACGACTTGGGGCTGCTCCCCCTCCCCCTTAAGGACCCGGAAAACACGATCCGTGACATCCGAGGACAGGTGTTCCATTCGGGGCTGGATGCGAAGAACAGAGGGGTGGCAATATTAGTGGGGAAGCGGGTGTCGTTTGAGGCCAAGAATATCGTAGTGGACAATGGAGGTCGATACGTGATGGTGAGCGGTAAGTTACAGGGGACGTGGGTGGTGTTGGTAAACGTATACGCCCCGAACTGAGATGATGCCGGATTCATGAAGCGCATGTTGGGGCGCATTCGTAGGAAGCTTGATAATGGGTGGGGATTTCAATACGGTGTTGGACCCAGCACTGGATCGCTCCAGATCTAGGACCGGAAAGAGGCCGGCTGCAGCCAAGGTGCTTAGGGGGTTTATGGATCAGATGAGGGGAGTGGACCCATGGAGGTTTGCCAGGGAATTTTCTTTTTTCTCCCACGTGCAGAAAGCCTACTCCTGGATAGATTTTTTTGTTCTGGGCAGGATCCCGAAAGTGGAGGGAACGGAGTATTCGGCCATAGCCATTTCAGATCACGCCCCGCACTGGGTGGAACTGGAGTTGGGAGACGAGAGGGACGTTGTGGCAGTTGGATGTGGGACTGCTGGCGGACGAGGTGATGTGTGGGAGGGTGAGGGGGTGTATCGAAAGGTACTTGGAGGCCAACGACAACGGGGAGATGCGGGTGGGGGTGGTATGGGAGGCGCTGAAGGCGGTGATCAGGGGAGAGCTAATCTCCATCAGGGCTCATAGGGAGAAGATAGAGGGCATGGAAAGGGAGATTTTAAGAGTGGACAGGAGATACGCAGAGGCCCCTGAAGAGGGACTACTCAGGGAAAGGCGAAATCTCCAGACGGAGTTTGACCTGTTGACCACAGGGAAGGCAGAGAGAGGCACAGTGGAGGAAAGCGCAGGGGACGACATATGAGTATGGGGAGAGGGGGAGCGGGGAAGCGGGGGGGAGTGGGGGAGCGGGGAGCAGAGGAGCGGGGGAGTGGAGGAGCGGAGGAACAGGGGGAGCGGGGGGAGAAGAGCGGGGGGAGCGCGGGGGGCGGAGGAGCGGCGGGAGTGGAGGAGCAGAGGAGCGGGGGGAGCAGTGGGAGAAGAGGAGTGGGGGGAGCGCGGGGAGCGGCGGGAGTGGAAGAGCAGAGGAGCGGGGGGAGCAGAGGAGCGGGGGGCGGCGGGAGCGGAGGATCGGGGGGCGCAGGGGAGCGGGGGGAGCGAAGGAGCGGGGGGAGCAGAGGAGTGGGGGGAGTGGAGGAGCCGGGGGGCAGAGGAGCAGGGGAAGCGGGCGGAGCAGAGGAGCGGGGGGGGGAGCGGGAGAGCGGGGGGAGCGGAGGAGCGGGGGGAGCAGAGGAGTGGGGGGAGCGGGGGATCAGACGAGCGGAGGAGCAGTGGGAGTGGGGAGAGCGGAGGAGCAGGGAGAGGCGGGGGAGCGGGGGGAGCAGAGGAGAGGGGGGAGCGGTAGAGCGGCGGCAGCGGGGGGAGCGGGTAAGCGGGGGGAGCAGGTTGAGCAGAGGAGCAGGGGGAGCAGGGGCAGCAGAGGAGCGGGGGGAGCAGAGGAGCGGAGGAGCGGGGGGAGCGGGAGGAGCGTGGGGAACGGTGTGGGGGGAGCGGGGAGGAGCGGGGGGTGGGGGGGAGCAGGGAAGCGGGGGGAGCGCGGGAACGGGGGGAGCGCGGGAACAGAGGGAGCGGAGGAGCAGGGTGAGTGGGGAGAGCGGAGGAGCAGTGGGAGCGGGCAGCGGGGGGAGCAGAGGATCGGGGGGAGCGGAGGAGCGGGGGGAGCAGAGGAGCGGGGGGAGCGGAGGAGCGGCGTGAGCAGAGGATCGGGGGGAGCAGGAGAGCGGGGAGGAGCGGGGGGAGCAGACGAGCGGGGGGAGCAGAGGAGCGGGGGGAGCGGTGGAGCGGCGTGAGCAGAGGATCGGGGGGAGCAGAGGAGGGGGGGGAGCGGGGGAGCGGGTGGAGCGGGGGAAGCGGAGGAGCAGGGGGAGTGGGGAGAGCGGGGGGAGCAGAGGAGCGGGGGAGCGGGGGGAGTAGAGGAGCGGTAGAGCGGGGGGAGCAGAGGAGCGGGGGCAGCAGAGGAGCGGCGGGAGTGGAGGAGCGGGGGGAGCAGAGGAGCGGGGTGAGCAGAGGAGCCGGGAAGCGGGGGGAGCCGGGAAGCGGGGGAAGCAGAGGAGCGGGGGGAGCAGTGGAGCGTGGGGAGCGAGGGGACGTGGGAGCGGAGGAGCGGGCAGCGGGGGGAGCGGGGGAGCAGGGGGAGCAGAGGAGCGGGGGGAGTGGAGGAGCAGGAGGAGCGGGCAGCGGGGGGAACGGAGCAGCAGGGGGAGCAGAGGGAGTGGGGGGAGCATAGGAGCGGCGAGAGTGGAGGAGCAGAGGGAGTGGGGGGAGCAGAGGAGCGGGGGGAGTGGAGAGCGGTGGAGCGGGGGGAGCGGAGGAGCAGGGGAGCGGAGTAGCGGGAGAGCGGGGGAGCGGAGTAGCGGAGGAGCAGGGGGAGTGGAGGAGCAGGGGCAGCGGAGGAGCATGGGGAGCATGGGGAGCAGAGGAGCGGGAGGAGCAGAGGAGCGGGGGGAGCAGAGGAGCGGGGGGAGCAGGGAGCGGGGGGAGCAGGGAGCGGGGGGAGCAGGGAGCGGGGGGAGCAGGGAGCGGGGGAGCAGGGGGCGCAGGGGGAGCGGAGGAGCAGAGGGAGCGGGGGGAGTGGAGGAGCGGGGGGAGCGGAGGAGCGGGGAGAGGGGAGTAGCGGGGGAGCGGGGAGAGCGGAGGAGCAGGGGGAGCGGAGTAGCGGAGGAGCAGGGGGAGTGGAGGAGTAGGGGCAGCGGAGGAGCAGGGGGAGCCGAGGAGCAGGGGGAGCAGAGGAGCAGGGGGAGCAGAGGAGCGGGGGGGGAGCGGAGGAGCGGGTGGAACGGAGGAGCAGGGGGAGCGGGGAAAGCGGAGGAGTGGGGGGAGCGGGCGGAGCGGGGAGAGCAGAGGAGTGGGGGGAGCGGGCAGAGCGGGGAGAGCGGAGGAGCAGGGGGAGCGGAGGAGCAGGGGGAGCGGGAGGGCAGGGGGAGCAGAGGAGCGGAGGAGCGGGTGGAACGGAGGAGCAGGTGGAGCGGGGGAGCGCGGGAGCGGAGTAGCAGGGGAGCGGAAGAGCAGGGGGAGCGGGGAGAGCGAGGAGCAGAGGGTGCGGAGGAGCGGGTGGAGAAGAGGAGCAGTGGAGCGGGGGGAGCAGAGGAGCGGGAGGAGTGGGGGGAGCGGGCGGAGCGGGGAGAGCGGAGGAGCAGGGGGAGCGGGGAGAGCAGAGGAGTGGGGGGAGTGGGGGGGGCAGGGGAGAGCGGAGGAGCAGGGGTAGAGCGGAGGAGCAGGGGGAGAGCGGAGGAGCAGGGGGAGAGCGGGGGAGCGGAGGAGCGGGGGAGCGGGCGGAGCGGAGGAGCGGGCGGAGCGGGGAGAGCAGAGGAGTGGGGGGAGCAGGGGGAGCGGAGGGGCAGGGGGAGCGGAGGAGCAGGGGGAGAGCGGAGGAGCAGGGGGAGAGCGGAGGAGCAGGGGGAGCAGGGGGAGCGGAGGAGCAGGGGGAGCGGAGGAGCGGAGGGTGCGTGGGAGCGGAGGAGCAGGAGGAGCGGAGGAGTGGGGAGAGCGGGCGGAGCGGGGAGAGCGGAGGAGCAGGGGAGCGGGGAGAGCAGAGGAGCGGGGGGAGCGCGGGAGCGGAGTAGCAGGGGAGCGGAGGAGCAAGGGGAGAGCGAGGAGCAGGGGGTGCGGAGGAGCGGGCGGAGAAGAGGAGCAGGGGAGCGGGGGGAGCAGAGGAGCGGGGGGAGCGGGAGCGGGGGGAGCGGAGGAGCGGGTGGAACGGAGGAGCAGGTGGACCGGGGGGAGCAGAGGAGCGGGGGGAGCAGAGGGAGCGGGGGGAGCGGGGAGAGCGAGGAGCAGGGGGTGCGGAGGAGCGGGCGGAGAAGAGGAGCAGGGGAGCGGGGGGAGCAGAGGAGCGGGGGAGCGGGAGCGGAGGAGCAGGAGGAGTGGGGGGAGCGGGCGGAGCGGGGGGAGCGGAGGAGCAGGGGGAGCGGAGGGGCAGGGGGAGCGGAGGGGGAGAGCGGGGGAGCGGAGGAGCAGGGGGAGAGCGGGGGAGCGGAGGAGCAGGGGGAGCGGAGGAGTGGGGGGAGCGGGGGGAGCGGGGAGAGCAGAGGAGTGGGGGGAGTGGGGGGAGCAGGGGGAGCGGGGGAGCGGAGGAGCAGGGGGAGAGCGGAGGAGCAGGGGGGGAAGCGGAGGAGCAGGGGGAGCAGGAGGAGCGGGGGAGCGGAGGAGTGGGGGGGAGCGGGGAGAGCAGAGGAGTGGGGGGAGCAGGGGGAGCCGGGGAGCGGAGGAGCAGGGGGAGAGCGGGGGGAGCAGAGGAGCAGGATGAGCGGGGAAGCGGGGGGAGAGTGGAGAGCAGGGGGAGCAGAGGAGCGGGGGGAGCGGCAGGAGCGGGGGAGCAGGGGGACGGAGGAGCGGGCAGCGGGGGGAGCGAGGAGCAGGGGGAGCGGAGGAGCAGGTGTGGGGGGAGCAGAGGAGCGGGGGGAGCGGAGGAGCGGGGGGAGAGCGTGGGAGCCGGGGGAGCCGGGGAGCGGGGAGAGCGGGGGAGCGGAGTAGCGGAGGAGCAGGGAGAGCGGAGTAGCGGAGGAGCAGGGGGAGCGGAGGAGCAGGGGGAGCGGAGGAGCAGGGGGAGCGGAGGAGCAGGGGGAGCGGAGGAGATGGGAGAGCGGAGGAGCGGGGGGAGCAGGGGAGCAGGGGTGAGCAGAGGAGCAGGGGGACCGGGGGGAGCGGGGGAACAGAGGAGCGAGGGGAACGGAGGAGCAGGTGGAGAGTGGGAGCGGAGGAGCAGGGGGAGCGGGGAGAGCGCGGGAGCCGAGGAGCATGGGGGGCGGAGGAGCAGTGGGAGTGGGGGGACGGGGGAGCGGGGGAAGCGGAGGAGCAGTGGGAGTGGGGGGACGGGGGAAGCGGAGGAGCAGGGGGAGCGGAGGAGTGGGCGGAGCAGAGGAGCGGGAGGAGCGGGGGGACGGGGGAAGCGGAGGAGCAGGGGGAGCGGAGGAGCGGGGAGAGCGGAGGAGCAGGGAGAGCGGAGTAGCGGAGGAGCAGGGGGAGCGGAGGAGCAGGGGGAGCGGAGGAGCAGGGGGAGCGGAGGAGATGGGAGAGCGGAGGAGCGGGGGGAGCAGGGGAGCAGGGGTGAGCAGAGGAGCAGGGGGACCGGGGGGAGCGGGGGAACAGAGGAGCGAGGGGAACGGAGGAGCAGGTGGAGAGTGGGAGCGGAGGAGCAGGGGGAGCGGGGAGAGCGCGGGAGCCGAGGAGCATGGGGGGCGGAGGAGCAGTGGGAGTGGGGGGACGGGGGAGCGGGGGAAGCGGAGGAGCAGTGGGAGTGGGGGGACGGGGGAAGCGGAGGAGCAGGGGGAGCGGAGGAGTGGGCGGAGCAGAGGAGCGGGAGGAGCGGGGGGACGGGGGAAGCGGAGGAGCAGGGGGAGCGGAGGAGCGGGGAGAGCGGAGGAGCAGGAGGAGCGGGGGTAGCAGAGGAGATGGGGGAGCGGAGGAGCAGGGGGAGCGGGGGAACAGATGAGCGAGGGGAACAGAGGAGCGGAGGAGCGGAGGAGCAGGGGGGGAGCGGAGTAGCGGAGGAGCAGGGGGAGCGGAGGAGCAGGAGGAGCGGGGGTAGCAGAGGAGATGGGGGAGCGGAGGAGCAGGGGGAGCGGGGGAACAGATGAGCGAGGGGAACGGAGGAGCGGGAGGAGTAGAGGAGTGGGGGGAGCAGGGAGCGGAGGAGCAGGGGGAGCGGAGGGAGCGCAGGAGCGGAGGAGCAGGGGGGCAGGGGAGAAGGGGGAGCGCAGGAGCGGGGGGACGGGGGAGCGGAGGAGCAGGGAGAGTGGGGGGAGCGGAGTAGCAGGGGGAGCGGGGAGATCGGAGGAGCAGGGGGTGCGAGGAGAAGGGGGAGCGGAGGAGCAGTGGGAGCGGGGGGACGGGGGAGCGGAGGAGCGGGGAGAGCGGAGGAGTGTGGGGAGTGGAGTAGCAGGGGGAGCGGGGAGATCGGAGGAGCAGAGGGGGAGTTGGGGGAGCAGGGGGAGCGGAAGTGCGGGGGGAGCGGGGGGAACGGGGGGAGCAGGTAGCAGGGGGAGCGGAGGAGCGGGGGGAGCGGAGGAGCAGAGGGAGCAGAGGAGCGGGGGGAGCAGAGGAGCGGGGGGAGCGGGAGGTGCGGGGGGAGCAGGGGAGTTGGGAGAGCGGAGTAGCGGGGGGACGGGGGAGCGGAGGAGCAGGGGGAGCGGAGGAGCAGGGGGAGTGGAGGAGCGGGGGGAGCGGAGGAGCAGGAGGAGCAGGGGGAGCGGAGTAGCAGGGGAGTGGGGAGAGCGGAGGAGCAGGGGGAGCGGAGTAGCGGGGGACGGGGGAGCAGAGGAGCAGGGGGAGTGGAGGAGCATGGGAGCAGGGGGAGCGGGGGGAACGGAGGAGCAGGTGGAGCGTGGGAGCAGGAGGAGCGGGGGAGCGTGGGAGCGGAGAGAGCGGAGGAGATGGGGGAGCGGAGGAGCGGGGGGATGGGGGAGCGGGGGGAGCAGAGGAGCGGGGGAGCAGGGAGCGGAGGAGCAGGGGGAGCAGGGGAGAAGGGGGAGCGGAGGAGATGGGGGAGCGGAGGAGCAGTGGGAGCGGGGGGACGGGGGAGCCGAGGAGCAGGGGGAGCGGGGGAGCGGTGAGAGCGGAGGAGCGGGGGGAGCGGAGTAGCTGGGAGAGCGGGGGAGCGGAGGATCATGGGGAGCGGAGGAGCATGGGGAGCGGAGGAGCATGGGGAGCGCAGGAGCGGGGAGAGCGAGGAGCATGGGGGGGCGGAGGAGCGGGCGGAGCAGGGAAGCAGGGGGAGCGGAGGATCATGGGGAGCGGAGGAGCAGGGGGAGCGGGGAGAGCGAGGAGCAGGGGGGGCGGAGGAGCAGGCGGAGCAGAGGAGCGGGGGGAGCGGAGGAGCAGGGGGAGCGGGGGAGCGGAGGAGCAGGGGGAGCGGGGAGAGCGGAGGATCATGGGGAGCGGAGGAGCAGGGGGAGCGGGGAGAGCGAGGAGCAGGGGGGGCGGAGGAGCGGGCGGAGCAGAGGAGCAGGGAAGCGGGGGGAGCAGAGGAGCAGGGGGAGCGGGGAGAGCGGGGGAGCGGGCAGAGCGGGCGGACAGAGGAGCAGGGGGGCGGGGGGTGTGGGGGGAGCGGGGGGAGCGGAGGAGCAAGGGGAGCGGGGAGAGCTGAGGAGCGGTGGGAGCGGAGTAGCAGGGGGAGCGGCGAGAGCAGAGGAGTGGGGGGAGCAGGGGGAGCGGAAGAGCAGGGGGAGCCGAGGAGCAGGGGGAGCGGGGGGGAGCAGGGGGAGAGCAGGGGGAGCAGAGGAGCGGGGGGAGCAGAGGAGCGGAGGAGCGGGGGGAGCGGAGGAGCGGGGGGGAGCCAGGGGAGCGGGGGGAACAGGGTGGAGTGGGGGAAGTGGGGGGGGCGGGCGGGAGCGGAGGAGCGGCGGGAGCGGAGAGAGCGCGGGGAGCGGGGGAACAGAGCAGCGGGGGGAGCGGAGGAGCAGGGGGAGCAGAGGGAGTGGGGGGGAGCAGAGGAGCGGGGGGAGCGGAGCAGCAGGGGGAGCAGAGGGAGTGGGGGAGCAGAGGAGCGGCGGGAGTGGAGGAGCAGGGGGAGCAGAGGAACGGAGGAGCCGGGGAGCGGGGAGAGCAGGGGAGCGGGGGGAGCGGAGGAGCAGAGGGAGTGGGGGGAGCAGAGGAGAGGGGGGAGCAGAGGAGAGGGGGGAGCAGAGGAGCAGGGGGAGCAGAGGAGCGGTGGGGAGCAGGGAGCGGGGGGAGCGCGGGAGCGGAGGAGCAGGGGAGAAGGGGGAGCGGAGGAGCGGGGGGACGGGGGAGCGGTGGGAGCGGAGGAGCCGGGGGAGCGGAGGAGCAAGGGGAGCAGAGGAGCAAGGGGAGCAGAGGAGCGGGTGGAGCAGAGGAGCGGGGGTGGAGCGGGTGGAACTGAGGAGCAGGTGGAGCGGGGGAGCAGAGGAGCGGGGGGAGCGGGGGAGCGGTGAGAGCGGAGGAGCGGGGGAGCGGAGGAGCAGGGGGAGCGGTGGAGCATGGGGAGCGGAGGAGCAGGGGGAGCGGGGAGAGCGAGGAGCAGGGGGGGCGGAGGAGCAGGGGGAGCGGGGAGAGCGAGGAGCAGGGGGGGCGGAGGAGCAGGGGGAGCGGTGAGAGCGGAGGAGCGGGGGGAGCGGAGAAGCATGGGGAGCGGAGGAGCAGGGGGAGCGGGGAGAGCGAGGAGCAGGGGGGGGCGGAGGAGCGGGCGGAGCAGAGGAGCAGAGGAGCGGGGGGGAGCGGAGGAGCGGGGGGAGCGGAGGAGCGGGGAGAGCGGAGCAGTGGGTGGAGCGGGGAGAGTGGGCGGACAGAGGAGCAGGGGGGGCGGGGGTTGTGGGGGGAGCAAGGGGAGCGGGGAGAGCGGAGGAGCGGGTGGAGCGGAGTAGCAGGGGGAGCGGCGAGAGCAGAGGAGTGGGGGGAGCGGAGGAGCGGGGGGAGCAGAGGAGCAGCAGGAGCAGAGGAGCGGCAGGAGCGGAGGAGCGGGGGGAGCGGAGGAGCAGGGGGAGCGGAGGAGCGGGGGGGAGCCAGTGGAGCGGGGGGAACGGGCGGGAGCGGAGGAGCGCGGGGAGCGGGGGAACAGAGCAGCGGGGGGAGCGGGCAGCGGGGGGAGCGGAGGAGTGGGGGGAGCAGAGGAGCGGGGGGAGTGGAGGAGCGGGCAGCGGGGGGAGCAGAGGGAGTGGGGGGAGCAGAGGAGCGGCGGGAGTGGAGGAGCGGGGAGAGCAGGGGAACGTAGGAGCAGGGGAGCGGGGAGAGCAGGGGAGCGGGGGGAGCAGAGGAGCAGGATGAGCGGGGAAGCGGGGGGAGAGTGGAGAGCAGGAGGAGCGGGGAGAGCAGGGGGTGCGGGGGAGCGGCAGGAGCGGGGGAGCAGGGGGACGGGGGAGCGGAGGAGCGGGCAGCGGGGGGAGCGAGGAGCAGGGGGAGCGGAGGAGCAGGTGTGGGGGGAGCAGAGGAGCGGGGGGAGCGGAGGAGCAGAGGGAGCGGGGGGAGAGCGGGGGGAGCCGAGGAGCAGGGGAGCAGGGAGAGCGGGGGAGCGGAGTAGCGGGGAGAGCGGAGGAGCAGGGGGAGCGGAGGAGCAGGGGGAGCGGAGGAGCAGGGGGAGCGGAGGAGCAGGGGGAGCGGAGGAGCAGGGGGAGCGGAGGAGCAGGGGGAGCGGAGGAGCAGGGGGAGCGGAGGAGCAGGGGGAGCGGAGGAGATGGGGGAGCGGAGGAGCGGGGGGAGCAGGGGAGCGGGGGTGAGCAGAGGAGCAGTGGGAGCGGAGGAGCGGGGAGAGCGGAGGAGCGGGGAGAGCGCGGGAGCCGAGGAGCATGGGGGGCGGAGGAGCAGTGGGAGTGGGGGGACGGGGGAGCGGGGGAAGCGGAGGAGCAGTGGGAGTGGGGGAACGGGGGAGCGGGGGGAGCGGAGGAGCAGGGGGAGTCGGGGGAGCGGGGGGCAGGGAGAGCGGAGGAGCAGGGGCAGCGGAGGAGCAGGGGGAGCGGAGGAGCAAGGGGAGCAGAGGAGCAAGGGGAGCAGAGGAGCGGGTGGAGCAGAGGAGCGGGGGGGGAGCGGGTGGAACTGAGGAGCAGGTGGAGCGGGGGAGCAGAGGAGCCGGGGGAGCGGGGGAGCGGTGAGAGCGGAGGAGCGGGGGAGCGGAGGATCATGGGGAGCGGAGGAGCAGGGGGAGCGGAGGAGCATGGGGAGCGGAGGAGCAGGGGGAGCGGGGAGAGCGAGGAGCAGGGGGGGCGGAGGAGCAGGGGGAGCGGGGAGAGCGAGGAGCAGGGGGGGCGGAGGAGCAGGGGGAGCGGTGAGAGCGGAGGAGCGGGGGGAGCGGAGAAGCATGGGGAGCGGAGGAGCAGGGGGAGCGGGGAGAGCGAGGAGCAGGGGGGGCGGAGGAGCGGGCGGAGCAGAGGAGCAGAGGAGCGGGGGGGAGCGGAGGAGCGGGGGGAGCGGAGGAGCGGGGAGAGCGGAGCAGTGGGTGGAGCGGGGAGAGTGGGCGGACAGAGGAGCAGGGGGGCGGGGGTTGTGGGGGGAGCAAGGGGAGCGGGGAGAGCGGAGGAGCGGGTGGAGCGGAGTAGCAGGGGGAGCGGCGAGAGCAGAGGAGTGGGGGGAGCGGAGGAGCGGGGGGAGCAGAGGAGCGGCAGGAGCAGAGGAGCGGCAGGAGCGGAGGAGCGGGGGGAGCGGAGGAGCAGGGGGAGCGGAGGAGCGGGGGGGAGCCAGTGGAGCGGGGGGAACGGGCGGGAGCGGAGGAGCGCGGGGAGCGGGGGAACAGAGCAGCGGGGGGAGCGGGCAGCGGGGGGAGCGGAGGAGTGGGGGGAGCAGAGGAGCGGGGGGAGTGGAGGAGCGGGCAGCGGGGGGAGCGGAGCAGCAGGGGGAGCAGAGGGAGTGGGGGGAGCAGAGGAGCGGCGGGAGTGGAGGAGCGGGGAGAGCAGGGGAGCGGGGGGAGCAGAGGAGCAGGATGAGCGGGGAAGCGGGGGGAGAGTGGAGAGCAGGAGGAGCGGGGAGAGCAGGGGGTGCGGGGGAGCGTCAGGAGCGGGGGAGCGGGGGAGCAGGGGGACGGGGGAGCGGAGGAGCGGGCAGCGGGGGGAGCGAGGAGCAGGGGGAGCGGAGGAGCAGGTGTGGGGGGAGCAGAGGAGCGGGGGGAGCGGAGGAGCAGAGGGAGCGGGGGGAGAGCGGGGGGAGCCGAGGAGCAGGGGAGCAGGGAGAGCGGGGGAGCGGAGTAGCGGGGAGAGCGGAGGAGCAGGGGGAGCGGAGGAGCAGGGGGAGCGGAGGAGCAGGGGGAGCGGAGGAGCAGGGGGAGCGGAGGAGCAGGGGGAGCGGAGGAGCAGGGGGAGCGGAGGAGCAGGGGGAGCGGAGGAGCAGGGGGAGCGGAGGAGCAGGGGGAGCGGAGGAGATGGGGGAGCGGAGGAGCGGGGGGAGCAGGGGAGCGGGGGTGAGCGGAGGAGCAGTGGGAGCGGGGAGAGCGGAGGAGCGGGGAGAGCGCGGGAGCCGAGGAGCATGGGGGGCGGAGGAGCAGTGGGAGTGGGGGGACGGGGGAGCGGGGGAAGCGGAGGAGCAGTGGGAGTGGGGGAACGGGGGAGCGGGGGAAGCGGAGGAGCAGGGGGAGCGGGGAGAGCGAGGAGCAGGGGGGGCGGAGGAGTGGGCGGAGCAGAGGAGCGGGGGGAGCAGGGGGAGCGGAGGAGCGGGGAGAGCGGAGTAGCAGGGGGAGCGGAGGAGCGGGCAGCGGGAGGAGCAGGGGAGCGGAGGAGCGGGGAGAGCAGAGGAGCAGGGATGGAGCGGAGTAGCGGAGGAGCAGGAGGAGCGGGGGTATCAGAGGAGATGGGGGAGCGGAGGAGCAAGGGGAGCGGGGGAACAGAGGAGCGAGGGGAACGGAGGAGCGGGAGGAGCAGAGGAGCGGGAGGAGCAGAGGAGCGGGGGGAGCAGAGGAGCGGGGGGAGCAGAGGAGCGGGGGCAGCAGAGGAGCGGGGGCAGCAGAGGAGCGGGGGCAGCAGAGGAGCGGGGGGAGCAGGGAGCGGAGGAGCAGGGGGAGCGGAGGGAGCGCAGGAGCGGAGGAGCAGGGGGGCAGGGGAGAAGGGGGAGTGGAGGAGCAGGGGGAGCAGGGAAAGTGGGGGGAGCGGAGTAGCAGGGGGAGCGGGGAGAGCGGAGGATCATGGGGAGCGGAGGAGCAGGGGGAGCGGGGAGAGCGAGGAGCAGGGGGGGCGGAGGAGCGGGCGGAGCAGAGGAGCGGAGGAGCGGGGAGAGCGGAGCAGCAGGTGGAGCGGGGAGAGCGGGCGGACAGAGGAGCAGGGGGGCGGGGGTTGTGGGGGGAGCAAGGGGAGCGGGGAGAGCGGAGGAGCGGGTGGAGCGGAGTAGCACGGGGAGCGGCGAGAGCAGAGGAGTGGGGGGAGCGGAGGAGCGGCAGGAGCGGGGGGAGCAGGGGGACGGGGGAGCGGAGGAGCGGGCAGCGGGGGGAGCGAGGAGCAGGGGGAGCGGAGGAGCAGGTGTGGGGGGAGCAGAGGAGCGGGGGGAGCGGAGGAGCAGAGGGAGCGGGGGAGAGCGGGGGGAGCCGAGGAGCAGGGGAGCAGGGAGAGCGGGGGAGCGGAGTAGCGGGGAGAGCGGAGGAGCAGGGGGAGCGGAGGAGCAGGGGGAGCGGAGGAGCAGGGGGAGCGGAGGAGCAGGGGGAGCGGAGGAGCAGGGGGAGCGGAGGAGCAGGGGGAGCGGAGGAGCAGGGGGAGCGGAGGAGCAGGGGGAGCGGAGGAGCAGGGGGAGCGGAGGAGCAGGGGGAGCGGAGGAGATGGGGGAGCGGAGGAGCGGGGGGAGCAGGGGAGCGGGGGTGAGCGGAGGAGCAGTGGGAGCGGAGGAGCGGGGAGAGCGGAGGAGCGGGGAGAGCGCGGGAGCCGAGGAGCATGGGGGGCGGAGGAGCAGTGGGAGTGGGGGGACGGGGGAGCGGGGGAAGCGGAGGAGCAGTGGGAGTGGGGGAACGGGGGAGCGGGGGAAGCGGAGGAGCAGGGGGAGCGGGGAGAGCGAGGAGCAGGGGGGGCGGAGGAGTGGGCGGAGCAGAGGAGCGGGGGAGCAGGGGGAGCGGAGGAGCGGGGAGAGCGGAGTAGCAGGGGGAGCGGAGGAGCGGGCAGCGGGAGGAGCAGGGGAGCGGGGAGAGCGGAGGAGCAGGGATGGAGCGGAGTAGCGGAGGAGCAGGAGGAGCGGGGGTAGCAGAGGAGATGGGGGAGCGGAGGAGCAAGGGGAGCGGGGGAACGGAGGAGCGGGAGGAGCAGAGGAGCGGGAGGAGCAGAGGAGCGGGGGGAGCAGAGGAGCGGGGGGAGCAGAGGAGCGGGGGCAGCAGAGGAGCGGGGGCAGCAGAGGAGCGGGGGCAGCAGAGGAGCGGGGGGAGCAGGGAGCGGAGGAGCAGGGGGAGCGGAGGGAGCGCAGGAGCGGAGGAGCAGGGGGGCAGGGGAGAAGGGGGAGTGGAGGAGCAGGGGGAGCAGGGAAAGTGGGGGGAGCGGAGTAGCAGGGGGAGCGGGGAGAGCGGAGGATCATGGGGAGCGGAGGAGCAGGATGAGCGGGGAAGCGGGGGGAGAGTGGAGAGCAGGAGGAGCGGGGAGAGCAGGGGGTGCGGGGGAGCGGCAGGAGCGGGGGAGCAGGGGGACGGGGGAGCGGAGGAGCGGGCAGCGGGGGGAGCGAGGAGCAGGGGGAGCGGAGGAGCAGGTGTGGGGGGAGCAGAGGAGCGGGGGGAGCGGAGGAGCAGAGGGAGCGGGGGGAGAGCGGGGGGAGCCGAGGAGCAGGGGAGCAGGGAGAGCGGGGGAGCGGAGTAGCGGGGAGAGCGGAGGAGCAGGGGGAGCGGAGGAGCAGGGGGAGCGGAGGAGCAGGGGGAGCGGAGGAGCAGGGGGAGCGGAGGAGCAGGGGGAGCGGAGGAGCAGGGGGAGCGGAGGAGCAGGGGGAGCGGAGGAGCAGGGGGAGCGGAGGAGATGGGGGAGCGGAGGAGCGGGGGGAGCAGGGGAGCGGGGGTGAGCGGAGGAGCAGTGGGAGCGGAGGAGCGGGGAGAGCGGAGGAGCGGGGAGAGCGCGGGAGCCGAGGAGCATGGGGGGCGGAGGAGCAGTGGGAGTGGGGGGACGGGGGAGCGGGGGAAGCGGAGGAGCAGTGGGAGTGGGGGAACGGGGGAGCGGGGGGAGCGGAGGAGCAGGGGGAGTCGGGGGAGCGGGGGGCAGGGAGAGCGGAGGAGCAGGGGCAGCGGAGGAGCAGGGGGAGCGGAGGAGCAAGGGGAGCAGAGGAGCAAGGGGAGCAGAGGAGCGGGTGGAGCAGAGGAGCGGGGGGGGAGCGGGTGGAACTGAGGAGCAGGTGGAGCGGGGGAGCAGAGGAGCCGGGGGAGCGGGGGAGCGGTGAGAGCGGAGGAGCGGGGGAGCGGAGGATCATGGGGAGCGGAGGAGCAGGGGGAGCGGAGGAGCATGGGGAGCGGAGGAGCAGGGGGAGCGGGGAGAGCGAGGAGCAGGGGGGGCGGAGGAGCAGGGGGAGCGGGGAGAGCGAGGAGCAGGGGGGGCGGAGGAGCAGGGGGAGCGGTGAGAGCGGAGGAGCGGGGGGAGCGGAGAAGCATGGGGAGCGGAGGAGCAGGGGGAGCGGGGAGAGCGAGGAGCAGGGGGGGCGGAGGAGCGGGCGGAGCAGAGGAGCAGAGGAGCGGGGGGGAGCGGAGGAGCGGGGGGAGCGGAGGAGCGGGGAGAGCGGAGCAGTGGGTGGAGCGGGGAGAGTGGGCGGACAGAGGAGCAGGGGGGCGGGGGTTGTGGGGGGAGCAAGGGGAGCGGGGAGAGCGGAGGAGCGGGTGGAGCGGAGTAGCAGGGGGAGCGGCGAGAGCAGAGGAGTGGGGGGAGCGGAGGAGCGGGGGGAGCAGAGGAGCGGCAGGAGCAGAGGAGCGGCAGGAGCGGAGGAGCGGGGGGAGCGGAGGAGCAGGGGGAGCGGAGGAGCGGGGGGGAGCCAGTGGAGCGGGGGGAACGGGCGGGAGCGGAGGAGCGCGGGGAGCGGGGGAACAGAGCAGCGGGGGGAGCGGGCAGCGGGGGGAGCGGAGGAGTGGGGGGAGCAGAGGAGCGGGGGGAGTGGAGGAGCGGGCAGCGGGGGGAGCGGAGCAGCAGGGGGAGCAGAGGGAGTGGGGGGAGCAGAGGAGCGGCGGGAGTGGAGGAGCGGGGAGAGCAGGGGAGCGGGGGGAGCAGAGGAGCAGGATGAGCGGGGAAGCGGGGGGAGAGTGGAGAGCAGGAGGAGCGGGGAGAGCAGGGGGTGCGGGGGAGCGTCAGGAGCGGGGGAGCGGGGGAGCAGGGGGACGGGGGAGCGGAGGAGCGGGCAGCGGGGGGAGCGAGGAGCAGGGGGAGCGGAGGAGCAGGTGTGGGGGGAGCAGAGGAGCGGGGGGAGCGGAGGAGCAGAGGGAGCGGGGGGAGAGCGGGGGGAGCCGAGGAGCAGGGGAGCAGGGAGAGCGGGGGAGCGGAGTAGCGGGGAGAGCGGAGGAGCAGGGGGAGCGGAGGAGCAGGGGGAGCGGAGGAGCAGGGGGAGCGGAGGAGCAGGGGGAGCGGAGGAGCAGGGGGAGCGGAGGAGCAGGGGGAGCGGAGGAGCAGGGGGAGCGGAGGAGCAGGGGGAGCGGAGGAGCAGGGGGAGCGGAGGAGATGGGGGAGCGGAGGAGCGGGGGGAGCAGGGGAGCGGGGGTGAGCGGAGGAGCAGTGGGAGCGGGGAGAGCGGAGGAGCGGGGAGAGCGCGGGAGCCGAGGAGCATGGGGGGCGGAGGAGCAGTGGGAGTGGGGGGACGGGGGAGCTTGGGAAGCGGAGGAGCAGTGGGAGTGGGGGAACGGGGGAGCGGGGGAAGCGGAGGAGCAGGGGGAGCGGGGAGAGCGAGGAGCAGGGGGGGCGGAGGAGTGGGCGGAGCAGAGGAGCGGGGGGAGCAGGGGGAGCGGAGGAGCGGGGAGAGCGGAGTAGCAGGGGGAGCGGAGGAGCGGGCAGCGGGAGGAGCAGGGGAGCGGAGGAGCGGGGAGAGCGGAGGAGCAGGGATGGAGCGGAGTAGCGGAGGAGCAGGAGGAGCGGGGGTATCAGAGGAGATGGGGGAGCGGAGGAGCAAGGGGAGCGGGGGAACAGAGGAGCGAGGGGAACGGAGGAGCGGGAGGAGCAGAGGAGCGGGAGGAGCAGAGGAGCGGGGGGAGCAGAGGAGCGGGGGGAGCAGAGGAGCGGGGGCAGCAGAGGAGCGGGGGCAGCAGAGGAGCGGGGGCAGCAGAGGAGCGGGGGGAGCAGGGAGCGGAGGAGCAGGGGGAGCGGAGGGAGCGCAGGAGCGGAGGAGCAGGGGGGCAGGGGAGAAGGGGGAGTGGAGGAGCAGGGGGAGCAGGGAAAGTGGGGGGAGCGGAGTAGCAGGGGGAGCGGGGAGAGCGGAGGATCATGGGGAGCGGAGGAGCAGGGGGAGCGGGGAGAGCGAGGAGCAGGGGGGGCGGAGGAGCGGGCGGAGCAGAGGAGCGGAGGAGCGGGGAGAGCGGAGCAGCAGGTGGAGCGGGGAGAGCGGGCGGACAGAGGAGCAGGGGGGCGGGGGTTGTGGGGGGAGCAAGGGGAGCGGGGAGAGCGGAGGAGCGGGTGGAGCGGAGTAGCACGGGGAGCGGCGAGAGCAGAGGAGTGGGGGGAGCGGAGGAGCGGCAGGAGCGGGGGGAGCAGGGGGACGGGGGAGCGGAGGAGCGGGCAGCGGGGGGAGCGAGGAGCAGGGGGAGCGGAGGAGCAGGTGTGGGGGGAGCAGAGGAGCGGGGGGAGCGGAGGAGCAGAGGGAGCGGGGGGAGAGCGGGGGGAGCCGAGGAGCAGGGGAGCAGGGAGAGCGGGGGAGCGGAGTAGCGGGGAGAGCGGAGGAGCAGGGGGAGCGGAGGAGCAGGGGGAGCGGAGGAGCAGGGGGAGCGGAGGAGCAGGGGGAGCGGAGGAGCAGGGGGAGCGGAGGAGCAGGGGGAGCGGAGGAGCAGGGGGAGCGGAGGAGCAGGGGGAGCGGAGGAGCAGGGGGAGCGGAGGAGATGGGGGAGCGGAGGAGCGGGGGGAGCAGGGGAGCGGGGGTGAGCGGAGGAGCAGTGGGAGCGGAGGAGCGGGGAGAGCGGAGGAGCGGGGAGAGCGCGGGAGCCGAGGAGCATGGGGGGCGGAGGAGCAGTGGGAGTGGGGGGACGGGGGAGCGGGGGAAGCGGAGGAGCAGTGGGAGTGGGGGAACGGGGGAGCGGGGGAAGCGGAGGAGCAGGGGGAGCGGGGAGAGCGAGGAGCAGGGGGGGCGGAGGAGTGGGCGGAGCAGAGGAGCGGGGGAGCAGGGGGAGCGGAGGAGCGGGGGAGAGCGGAGTAGCAGGGGGAGCGGAGGAGCGGGCAGCGGGAGGAGCAGGGGAGCGGGGAGAGCGGAGGAGCAGGGATGGAGCGGAGTAGCGGAGGAGCAGGAGGAGCGGGGGTAGCAGAGGAGATGGGGGAGCGGAGGAGCAAGGGGAGCGGGGGAACGGAGGAGCGGGAGGAGCAGAGGAGCGGGAGGAGCAGAGGAGCGGGGGGAGCAGAGGAGCGGGGGGAGCAGAGGAGCGGGGGCAGCAGAGGAGCGGGGGCAGCAGAGGAGCGGGGGCAGCAGAGGAGCGGGGGGAGCAGGGAGCGGAGGAGCAGGGGGAGCGGAGGGAGCGCAGGAGCGGAGGAGCAGGGGGGCAGGGGAGAAGGGGGAGTGGAGGAGCAGGGGGAGCAGGGAAAGTGGGGGGAGCGGAGTAGCAGGGGGAGCGGGGAGAGCGGAGGATCATGGGGAGCGGAGGAGCAGGGGGAGCGGGGGGAGCGAGGAGCAGGGGGGGCGGAGGAGCGGGCGGAGCAGAGGAGCGGAGGAGCGGAGAGAGCGGAGCAGCAGGTGGAGCGGGGAGAGCGGGCGGACAGAGGAGCAGGGGGGCGGGGGTTGTGGGGGGAGCAAGGGGAGCGGGGAGAGCGGAGGAGCGGGTGGAGCGGAGTAGCAGGGGGAGCGGCGAGAGCAGAGGAGTGGGGGGAGCGGAGGAGCGGCAGGAGCGGGGGGAGCGGAGGAGCGGGGGGAGCGGAGGAGCAGGGGGAGCGGAGGAGCGGGGGGGAGCCAGTGGAGCGGGGGGAACGGGGGGGAGCGGGCGGGAGCGGAGGGAGCGCGGGGAGCGGGGGAACAGAGCAGCGGGGGGAGCGGGCAGCGGGGGGAGCGGAGGAGCAGGGGGAGCAGAGGGAGTGGGGGGAGCAGAGGAGCGGGGGGAGTGGAGGAGCAGGGGGAGTGGAGGAGCGGGCAGCGGGGGGAGCGGAGCAGCAGGGGGAGCAGAGGGAGTGGGGGGAGCAGAGGAGCGGCGGGAGTGGAGGAGCGGGGAGAGCAGGGGAACGGAGGAGCAGGGGAGCGGGGAGAGCAGGGGAGCGGGGGGAGCAGAGGAGCAGGATGAGCGGGGAAGCGGGGGTAGAGTGGAGAGCAGGAGGAGCCGGGGGAGCGGCAGGAGCTGGGGAGCAGGGGGACGGGGGAGCGGAGGAGCGGGCAGCGGGGGGAGCGAGGAGCAGGGGGAGCGGAGGAGCAGGTGTGGGGGGAGCAGAGGAGCGGGGGGAGCGGGGGGAGCGGAGGAGCAGAGGGAGCGGGGGGAGAGCGGGGGAGCGGGGGGAGCAGGGGAGCGGGGAGAGCGGGGGAGCGGAGTAGCGGGGAGAGCGGAGGAGCAGGTGGAGCGGAGTAGCGGAGGAGCAGGGGGAGCGGAGGAGCAGGGGGAGCGGAGGAGCAGGGGGAGCGGAGGAGCAGGCGGAGCGGAGGAGCAGGGGGAGCGGAGGAGCAGGGGGAGCGGAGGAGATGGGGGAGCGGAGGAGCGGGGGGAGCAGGGGAGCGGGGGTGAGCGGAGGAGCAGTGGGAGCGGAGGAGCGGGGAGAGCGCGGGAGCCGAGGAGCATGGGGGGGCGGAGGAGCAGTGGGAGTGGGGGGACGGGGGAGCGGGGGAAGCGGAGGAGCAGTGGGAGTGGGGGAACGGGGGAGCGGGGGAAGCGGAGGAGCAGGGGGAGCGGGGAGAGCGAGGAGCAGGGGGGGCGGAGGAGTGGGCGGAGCAGAGGAGTGGGAGGAGCGGGGGAGCAGGGGGAGCGGAGGAGCGGGGAGAGCGGAGTAGCAGGGGGAGCGGAGGAGCGGGCAGCGGGAGGAGCAGGGGAGCGGAGGGAGCGGAGGAGCGGGGAGAGCGGAGTAGCGGAGGAGCAGGGATGGAGCGGAGGAGCAGGAGGAGCGGGGGGTAGCAGAGGAGATGGGGGAGCGGAGGAGCAAGGGGAGCGGGGGAACAGAGGAGCGAGGGGAACGGAGGAGCGGGAGGAGCAGAGGAGCGGGAGGAGCAGAGGAGCGGGAGGAGCAGAGGAGCGGGGGGAGCAGAGGAGCGGGGGGAGAAGAGCGGGGGCAGCAGAGGAGCGGGGGGAGCAGAGGACCGGGGGCAGCAGAGGAGCGGGGGCAGCAGAGGAGCGGGGGCAGCAGAGGAGCGGGGGGAGCAGGGAGCGGAGGAGCAGGGCGAGCGGAGGGAGCGCAGGTGCGGAGGAGCAGGGGGGCAGGGGAGAAGGGGGAGTGGAGGAGCAGGCTGAGCAGGGAAAGTGGGGGGAGCGGAGTAGCAGGGGGAGTGGGGAGTTCGGAGGAGCAGGGGGTGCGAGGAGCAGGGGAGAAGGGGGAGCGGAGGAGCAGTGGGAGCGGGGGGAACGGGGGAGCGGAGGAGCGGGGAGAGCGGAGGAGTGTGGGGAGCGGAGTAGCAGGGGGAGCGGGGAGATCGGAGGAGCAGAGGGGGAGTGGGAGGAGCGGGGGAGCAGGGGGAGCGGAAGTGCGGGGGGAACGGGGGGAGCAGGTAGCGGGGGGAGCGGAGGAGCAGAGGGAGCAGAGGAGCGGGGGGAGCAGAGGAGCGGGGGGAGCGGGAGGTGCGGGGGGTGCAGGGGAGTGGGGAGAGCGGAGTAGCGGGGAGCGGGGGGACGGGGGAGCGGAGGAGCAGGGGGAGCGGAGGAGCTGGGGACGGGGGAGCAGAGGAGCAGGGGGAGTGGAGGAGCATGGGGAGCGGAGGAGCAGGGGGAGCGGGGGGAACGGAGGAGCAGGTGGAGCGTGGGAGCAGAGGAGCGTGGGAGCGGAGAGAGCGGAGGAGATGGGGGAGCGGAGGAGCGGGGGGATGGGGGAGCGGGGGGAGCAGAGGAGCGGGGGGAGCAGGGAGCGGAGGAGCAGGGGGAGCGGAGGGAGTGGTGGAGCGGGGGGAGCGCGGGAGCAGGGGAGAAGGGGGAGCGGAGGAGCAGTGGGAGCGGGGGGACGGGGGAGCCGAGGAGCAGGGGGAGCGGGGGAGCGGAGGAGCGGGGGAGCGGAGGATCATGGGGAGCGGAGGAGCAGGGGGAGCGGGGAGAGCGAGGAGCAGGGGGGGCGGAGGAGCGGGCGGAGCAGAGGAGCGGGAGGAGCGGAGGAGCAGGGGGAGCGGGGAGAGCGGAGTAGCAGGGGGAGCGGGGAGAGCGGGGAGAGCGGAGGATCATGGGGAGCGGAGGAGCAGGGGGAGCGGGGAGAGCGGAGCAGCGGGGGGAGCGGGCAGAGCGGGCGGACAGAGGAGCAGGGGGCGGGGGGTGTGGGGGGAGCGGGGGGAGCAAGGGGAGCGGGGAGAGCGGAGGAGCAGGGGGAGCGGCGAGAGCAGAGGAGTGGGGGAGCAGGGGGAGCAGAGGAGCAGGGGGTGCGGTGGAAGCGGGGGAGGGGGAGAGCAGGGTGGAGCAGAGGAGCAGGGGGTGCGGTGGAAGCGGGGGAGGGGGGAGAGCAGGGGGAGCAGAGGAGCGGGGGGAGCAGAGGAGCGGCAGGAGCGGGGGGAACGGGGGGGAGCGGGCTGGAGCGGAGGAGCGGAGGGAGCGCGGGGAGCGGGGGAACAGAGTAGCGGGGGGAGCGGGCAGCGGGGGGAGCGGAGGAGCAGGGGGAGCAGAGGGAGTGGGGGAGCAGAGGAGCGGGGGGAGTGGAGGTGCGGGCAGCGGGGGGAGCGGAGCAGCAGGGGGAGCAGAGGGAGTGGGGGGAGCAGAGGAGCGGCGGGAGTGGAGGAGCGGGGAGAGCAGGGGAACGGAGGAGCGGGGAGAGCAGGGGAGCGGGGGGAGCGGAGGAGCAGAGGGAGTGGGGGGAGCGGAGGAGCAGGGGAGAGCAGGGGAGCGGGGAGAGCGGAGGAGCAGGGGCAGCGGAGGAGCATGGGGAGCAGAGGAGCGGGGGGAGCAGAGGAGCGGGGGGTGCAGGGAGCGGGGGGAGCGCGGGAGCGGAGGAGCAGGGGAGAAGGGGGGAGTGGAGGAGCGGGGAGAGCGGTGGAGCGCGGGGAGCGGAATAGCGGGGAGAGCGGAGGAGCAGGAGGAGCGGAGTAGCGGAGGAGCAGGGGGAGTGGAGGAGCAGGGGCAGCGGAGGAGCAGGGGGAGCAGAGGAGCAGGGGGAGCGGAGTAGCGGGGAGAGCGGAGGAGCGGGGGGGAGCGGGTGGAACGGAGGAGCAGAGGAGCGGGGGGAACGGAAGAGCAGGTGGAGCGTGGGAGCAGAGGAGCGTGGGAGCAGAGGAGCGTGGGAGCGGAGAGAGCGGAGGAGATGGGGGAGCGGAGGAGCGGGGGGATGGGGGAGCGGGGGGAGCGGGGGGAGCAGGGAGCGGAGGAGCAGGGGGAGCGGAGGGAGTGGTGGAGCGGGGGGAGCGCGGGAGCAGGGGAGAAGGGGGAGCGGAGGAGCAGTGGGAGCGGGGGGACGGGGGAGCCGAGGAGCAGGGGGAGCGGGGGAGCGGAGGAGCGGGGGAGCGGAGGATCATGGGGAGCGGAGGAGCAGGGGGAGCGGGGAGAGCGGGGAGAGCGGAGGATCATGGGGAGCGGAGGAGCAGGGGGAGCGGGGAGAGCCGAGCAGCGGGGGGAGCGGGCAGAGCGGGCGGACAGAGGAGCAGGGGGCGGGGGGTGTGGGGGGAGCGGGGGGAGCAAGGGGAGCGGGGAGAGCGGAGGAGCAGGGGGAGCGGCGAGAGCAGAGGAGTGGGGGAGCAGGGGGAGCGGAGGAGCAGAGGGAGCGGGAGAGCAGGGTGGAGCAGAGGAGCAGGGGGTGCGGTGGAAGCGGGGGAGGGGGAGAGCAGGGGGAGCAGAGGAGCGGGGGGAGCAGAGGAGCGGCAGGAGCGGGGGGAACGGGGGGGAGCGGGCTGGAGCGGAGGAGCGGAGGGAGCGCGGGGAGCGGGGGAACAGAGTAGCGGGGGGAGCGGGCAGCGGGGGGAGCGGAGGAGCAGGGGGAGCAGAGGGAGTGGGGGAGCAGAGGAGCGGGGGGAGTGGAGGTGCGGGCAGCGGGGGGAGCGGAGCAGAGGGAGTGGGGGGAGCAGAGGAGCGGCGGGAGTGGAGGAGCGGGGAGAGCAGGGGAACGGAGGAGCGGGGAGAGCAGGGGAGCGGGGGGAGCGGAGGAGCAGAGGGAGTGGGGGGAGCGGAGGAGCAGGGGAGAGCAGGGGAGCGGGGAGAGCGGAGGAGCAGGGGCAGCGGAGGAGCATGGGGAGCAGAGGAGCGGGGGGAGCAGAGGAGCGGGGGGTGCAGGGAGCGGGGGGAGCGCGGGAGCGGAGGAGCAGGGGAGAAGGGGGGAGTGGAGGAGAGGGGAGAGCGGTGGAGCGCGGGGAGCGGAATAGCGGGGAGAGCGGAGGAGCAGGAGGAGCGGAGTAGCGGAGGAGCAGGGGGAGTGGAGGAGCAGGGGCAGCGGAGGAGCAGGGGGAGCAGAGGAGCAGGGGGAGCGGAGTAGCGGGGAGAGCGGAGGAGCGGGGGGGAGCGGGTGGAACGGAGGAGCAGAGGAGCGGGGGGGAGCAGAGGGAGCAGGGGAGCGGAGGAGCAGGGGGAGCGGGGAGAGCGAGGAGCAGGGGGTGCGGAGGAGCCGGCGGAGCAGAGGAGCAGGGGAGCGGGGGGAGCAGAGGAGCGGGGGGAGCGGAGGAGTGGGGGGAGAGCGGAGGAGCGGGGGAAGCGGAGGAGCAGGGGAAGCGGAGGAGCGGGGGAGAGCGGAGGAGCAGGGGGAGCGGGAGGGCAGGGGGAGCAGAGGAGCGGGGGAGCAGAGGAGCGGAGGGTGCGTGGGAGCGTGGGGAGCAGAGGAGCAGGGGGAGCGTGGGGAGAGTGGAGAGCAGGGGGAGCAGAGGAGCGGGGGGGAGCAGAGGAGCGGGGGGAGCAGAGGAGCAGGGGGAGCAGAGGAGCGGGGGGAGCAGAGGAGCGGGAGGAGCGGAGGGAGCAGAGGAACGGGGGAGCAGAGGAGCGGCAAGAGCGGGGGAGCGTGGGGACGGGGGAGCGGAGGAGCGGGCAGCGGGGGGAGCGGAGGAGCAGGGGGTGTGGGGGGAGAAGAGCGGGGGAGCAGGGGGAGTGGAGGAGCGGGGGGAGCAGAGGAGCGGGGGGACCGGGGGAGCGTGGGGTGCGGAGTAGCATGGGGAGCGGGGAGAGCGAAGGAGCAGGGAGGGCGGAGGAGCAGGGGGAGTGGAGGAGCAGGGGGAGCGGGGAGAGCGAAGGAGCGGGGGGAGCGGGGGTGCGTGGGGAGTAGAGTAGCGGGGGGAGCGGAGGAGCGGGGGGAGGGAGCGGAAGCGGGGGGAGTGGGGGAAGCGGGGTGGGGGAGCAGGGGGAGCGGGCGGAACGGGGAGAGCAGAGGAGCGGGGGGACCGAGGAGCAGGGGGAGCGGGGGGAGCAGAGGAGCGGGGAGCAGAGGAGCAGGGGGAGCGGGGGGAGCGGAGGTGCAGGGGGAGCGGAGGAGCAGGGGGAGCGGGGAGAGCGGAGGATCATGGGGAGCGGGAGAGCAGGGGGAGCAGAGGAGCGGGGGGAGCAGAGGAGCGGCAGGAGCGGGGGGAACGGGGGGGAGCGGAGGAGCGGAGGGAGCGCGGGGAGCGGGGGAACAGAGTAGCGGGGGGAGCGGGCAGCGGGGGGAGCGGAGGAGCAGGGGGAGCAGAGGGAGTGGGGGAGCAGAGGAGCGGGGGGAGTGGAGGTGCGGGCAGCGGGGGGAGCGGAGCAGCAGGGGGAGCAGAGGGAGTGGGGGGAGCAGAGGAGCGGCGGGAGTGGAGGAGCGGGGAGAGCAGGGGAACGGAGGAGCGGGGAGAGCAGGGGAGCGGGGGGAGCGGAGGAGCAGAGGGAGTGGGGGGAGCGGAGGAGCAGGGGAGAGCAGGGGAGCGGGGAGAGCGGAGGAGCAGGGGCAGCGGAGGAGCATGGGGAGCAGAGGAGCGGGGGGAGCAGAGGAGCGGGGGGTGCAGGGAGCGGGGGGAGCGCGGGAGCGGAGGAGCAGGGGAGAAGGGGGGAGTGGAGGAGCGGGGAGAGCGGTGGAGCGCGGGGAGCGGAATAGCGGGGAGAGCGGAGGAGCAGGAGGAGCGGAGTAGCGGAGGAGCAGGGGGAGTGGAGGAGCAGGGGCAGCGGAGAAGCAGGGGGAGCAGAGGAGCAGGGGGAGCGGAGTAGCGGGGAGAGCGGAGGAGCAGAGGAGCGGGGGGGAGCAGAGGGAGCAGGGGAGCGGAGGAGCAGGGGGAGCGGGGAGAGCGAGGAGCAGGGGGTGCGGAGGAGCCGGCGGAGCAGAGGAGCAGGGGAGCGGGGGGAGCAGAGGAGCGGGGGGAGCAGAGGAGCGGGGGGAGCGGGAGCGGGGGGAGCGGAGGAGCGGGGGGAGCGGGGAAAGCGGAGGAGTGGGGGGAGAGCGGAGGAGCGGGGGAAGCGGAGGAGCAGGGGAAGCGGAGGAGCGGGGGAGAGCGGAGGAGCGGGGGAGAGCGGAGGAGCAGGGGGAGCGGGAGGGCAGGGGGAGCGGGGGAGCAGAGGAGCGGAGGGTGCGTGGGAGCGTAGGGAGCAGAGGAGCAGGGGGAGCGTGGGGAGAGTGGAGAGCAGGGGGAGCAGAGGAGCGGGGGGGAGCAGAGGAGCGGGGGGAGCAGAGGAGCAGGGGGAGCAGAGGAGCGGGGGGAGCAGAGGAGCGGGGGGAGCGGAGGGAGCAGAGGAACGGGGAGCAGAGGAGCGGCAAGAGCGGGGGAGCGTGGGGACGGGGGAGCGGAGGAGCGGGCAGCGGGGGGAGCGGAGGAGCAGGGGGTGTGGGGGGAGAAGAGCGGGGGAGCAGGGGGAGTGGAGGAGCGGGGGGAGCAGAGGAGCGGGGGGACCGGGGGAGCGTGGGGTGCGGAGTAGCATGGGGAGCGGGGAGAGCGAAGGAGCAGGGAGGGCGGAGGAGCAGGGGGAGTGGAGGAGCAGGGAGAGCGAAGGAGCGGGGGGAGCGGGGGTGCGTGGGGAGTAGAGTAGCGGGGGGAGCGGAGGAGCGGGGGGAGGGAGCGGAAGCGGGGGGAGTGGGGGAAGCGGGGTGGGGGAGCAGGGGGAGCGGGCGGAACGGGGAGAGCAGAGGAGCGGGGGGACCGAGGAGCGGGGGGAGCAGGGGGAGCGGGGGGAGCAGAGGAGCGGGGGAGCAGAGGAGCAGGGGGAGCGGGGGGAGCGGAGGTGCAGGGGGAGCGGGGGAGCGGGGAGAGCGGAGGATCATGGGGAGCGGAGGAGCAGGGGGAGCGGGGAGAGCGAGGAGCAGGGGGGGCGGAGGAGCGGGCGGAGCAGAGGAGCGGGGGGAGCAGAGGAGCGGGGGGAGCGGGGGGAGCGGAGGAGCAGGGGGAGCGGAGCAGCGGGGGGAGCGAGCAGAGCGGGCGCACAGAGGAGCAGGGGGCGGGGGGAGCGGAGGAGCAAGGGGTGCGGGGAGAGCGGAGGAGCGGGGGGAGCGGAGTAGCAGGGGGAGCGGCGAGAGCAGAGGAGTGGGGGGAGCAGGGGGAGCGGAGGAGCAGGGGGAGCGGGAGAGCAGGGGGAGCAGAGGAGCAGGGGGAGCGGGGGAAGCGGGGGGAGGGGGAGAGCAGGAGGAGCGGGTGGAGCAGAGGAGCGGCAGGAGCGGGGGGAGCAGAGGAGCGGCGGAGCAGGGGGAGCGGAGGAGCAGGGGGAGCGGAGGAGCGGGGGGAGCCAGAGGAGCGGGGGGGAACGGGGTGGAGTGGGGGGAGCGGAGGAGCGGCGGGAGCGCGGGGAGCGGGGGAACAGAGCAGCGGGGGGCGGGGGGAGCGGAGGACCAGGGGGAGCAGATGGAGTGGGGGGGAGCAGAGGAGCGGGGGGAGTGGAGGAGCAGGGGGAGCGGAGGAGCGGGCAGCGGGGGGAGCGGAGCAGCAGGGGGAGCAGAGGGAGTGGGGGGAGCAGAGGAGCGGCGGGAGTGGAGGAGCGGGGAGAGCAAGGGAACGGAGGAGCAGGGGAGCGGGGAGAGCGGGGGGAGCGGAGGAGCAGAGGGAGTGGGAGCAGGAGGGCTGCTCCGCAAACAGGAGCAGCCCTTTGGATTTCGGCGGCAGCGGTGCGCAGGGGCCTTCTGGGAGGTGAGTAGTGAGTTTGAAACCACTTACCTTTACAGGAGCAGCCCTTTGGATTTCGGCGGGAACCGGAAGTTCGACCTCTGGCAAGTCCCCCCCCCCCCAACCAATCAATTCTGGTGGAGAGGAAACCCGAGACACTACACGTGTAGTGTCTCCCACCCACCCTCCTCCTCTAACCTAATAATAAGACCCATTGGTGTAAGGTAAGTGCCATATATAATATTATTATATTATTAGCATTGTGCAGGTCAAGGATTGGAGGTGGAGGAGCAGTCTCTGTCAGCGAGAGAACCTGAGAACATCTCAGAAGGTAAGCAAGTGATTTTTACTTTTATACCTTTTTTTCAAATTGTGTGTGTCGGGGGGAAACTGAAGTGACATCACAGAAAAGCTGTGACCTGAGTGGCTGGTTGGGATTCTAACCTAAATTTTTTTGAGTATTTGGGAACTAATTAAACATAATAACTTAATTATAATTTAGAGGATATCTAAGCCAGAGATCGGAGAATATTATAGTTAGCTATCGCATTTCTATTAGAAATCTAGTGCTAGGAAACAGATAGTTGACAGTAACTTTGCAATTTAAAAAAAAAAAGTATTTAAAAAAAAAAGACAAATTTTAATTTTAATTAATTGACGCAATGTCAGTTAGAGGGGTGCTGTGCTCTGACTGTGAGATGTGGCAGGTCCGGGAGGCTTCCAGCGTCCCGGATGGCTTCATCTGCAGAAAGTGCACCCAACTGGAACTCCTCACAGACCGCATGGTTCGGTTGGAGCAGCAATTGGATGCACTTAGGAGCATGCAGGTGGCGGAAAGCGTCATAGATCGCAGTTATGTAAATGTGGTCACACCCAAGGTGCAGGCAGAGAAATGGGTGACCACCAGAAAGGGCAGGCAGTCAGTGCAGGAATCCCCTGTGGTTATCCCCCTCTCGAACAGATATACCCCTTTGGATACTGTCGGGGGGGATAGCCTATCAGGGGAAAACAGCAGCAGCCAGAGCAGTGGCACCACGGCTGGCTCTGATGTTCAGAAGGGAGGGTCAAAGCGCAGAAGAGTAATAGTAATAGGGGACTCTATAGTCAGGGGCACAGATAGGCGCTTCTGTGGACGTGAAAGAGACTCCAGGATGGTATGTTGCCTCCCTGGTGCCAGGGTCCAGGATGTCTCCGAACGGGTAGAGGGAATCCTGAAGGGGGAGGGCAAACAGGCAGAGGTCGTTGTACATATTGGTACTAACGACATAGGCAGGAAGGGGCATGAGGTCCTGCAGCAGGAGTTCAGGGAGCTAGGCAGAAAGTTAAAAGACAGGACCTCGAGGGTTGTAATCTCGGGATTACTCCCTGTGCCACGTGCCAGTGAGGCTAGAAATAGGAAGATAGAGCAGACAAACACGTGGCTAAACAGCTGGTGTAGGAGGGAGGGTTTCTGTTATCTGGACCACTGGGAGCTCTTCCGGGGCAGGTGTGACCTGTATAAGATGGACGGGTTGCATCTAAACCGGAGAGGCATAAATATCCTGGCCGCGAGGTTTGCTAGTGTCACACGGGAGGGTTTAAACTAGTATGGCAGGGGGGTGGGCACGGGAGCAATAGGTCAGAAGGTGAGAGCATTGAGGGAGAACTAGGGAATAGGGACAGTGTGGCTCTGAGGCAGAGCAGACAGGGAGAATTTGCTGAACACAGCGGGTCTGGTGGCCTGAAGTGCATATGTTTTAATGCAAGGAGCATTACGGGTAAGGCAGATGAACTTAGAGCTTGGATTACTACTTGGAACTATGATGTTGTTGCCATTACAGAGACCTGGTTGAGGGAAGGGCAGGATTGGCAGCTAAACGTTCCAGGATTTAGATGTTTCAGGCGGGATAGAGGGGGATGTAAAAGGGGAGGCGGAGTTGCGCTACTTGTTCAGGAGAGTATCACAGCTATACAGCGAGAGGACACCTCAGAGGGCAGTGAGGCTATATGGGTAGAGATCAGGAATAAGAAGGGTGCAGTCACAATGTTGGGGGTATACTACAGGCCTCCCAACAGCCAGCGGGAGATAGAGGAGCAGATAGGTAGACAGATTTTGGAAAAGAGTAAAAACAACAGGGTTGTGGTGATGGGAGACTTCAACTTCCCCAATATTGACTGGGACTCACTTAGTGCCAGGGGCTTAGACGGGGCAGAGTTTCTAAGGAGCATCCAGGAGGGCTTCTTAAAACAATATGTAAACAGTCCAACTAGGGAAGGGGCGGTACTGGACCTGGTATTGGGGAATGAGCCCGGCCAGGTGGTAGATGTTTCAGTAGGGGAGCATTTCGGTAACAGTGACCACAATTCAGTAAGTTTTAAAGTACTGGTGGACAAGGATAAGAGTGGTCCGAGGATGAATGTGCTAAATTGGGGGAAGGCTAATTATAACAATATTAGGCGGGAACTGAAGAACATAGATTGGGGGCGGATGTTTGAGGGCAAATCAACATCTGACATGTGGGAGGCTTTCAAGTGTCAGTTGAAAGGAATACAGGACAGGCATGTTCCTGTGAGGAAGAAAGATAAATACGGCAATTTTCGGGAACCTTGGATGACGAGTGATATTGTAGGCCTCGTCAAAAAGAAAAAGGAGGCATTTGTCAGGGCTAAAAGGCTGGGAACAGACAAAGCCTGTGTGGCATATAAGGAAAGTAGGAAGGAACTTAAGCAAGGAGTCAGGAGGGCTAGAAGGGGTCATGAAAAGTCATTGGCAAATAGGGTTAAGGAAAATCCCAAGGCTTTTTACACTTACATAAAAAGCAAGAGGGTAGCCAGGGAAAGGGTTGGCCCACTGAAGGATAGGCAAGGGAATCTATGTGTGGAGCCAGAGGAAATGGGCGAGGTACTAAATGAATACTTTGCATCAGTATTCACCAAAGAGAAGGAATTGGTAGATGTTGAGTCTGGAGAAGGGGGTGTAGATAGCCTGGGTCACATTGTGATCCAAAAAGACGAGGTGTTGGGTGTCTTAAAAAATATTAAGGTAGATAAGTCCCCAGGGCCGGATGGGATCTACCCCAGAATACTGAAGGAGGCTGGAGAGGAAATTGCTGAGGCCTTGACAGAAATCTTTGGATCCTCGCTGTCTTCAGGGGATGTCCCGGAGGACTGGAGAATAGCCAATGTTGTTCCTCTGTCTAAGAAGGGTGGCAGGGATAATCCCGGGAACTACAGGCCGGTGAGCCTTACTTCAGTGGTAGGGAAATTACTGGAGAGAATTCTTCGAGACAGGATCTACTCCCATTTGGAAGCAAATGGACGTATTAGTGAGAGGCAGCACGGTTTTGTGAAGGGGAGGTCGTGTCTCACTAACTTGATAGAGTTTTTCGAGGAGGTCACTAAGATGATTGATGCAGGTAGGGCAGTAGATGTTGTCTATATGGACTTCAGTAAGGCCTTTGACAAGAATTGCGGATAGCGATGAGGACTGTCGGAGGATACAGCAGGATTTAGATTGTCTGGAGACTTGGGCGGAGAGATGGCAGATGGAGTTTAACCTGGACAAATGTGAGGTAATGCATTTTGGAAGGGCTAATGCAGGTAGGGAATATACAGTGAATGGTAGAACCCTCAAGAGTATTGAAAGTCAAAGAGATCTAGGAGTACAGGTCCACAGATCACTGAAAGGGGCTACACAGGTGGAGAAGGTAGTCAAGAAGGCATACGGCATGCTTGCCTTCATTGGCCGGGGCATTGAGTATAAGAATTGGCAAGTCATGTTGCAGCTGTATAGAACCTTAGTTAGGCCACACTTGGAGTATAGTGTTCAATTCTGGTCGCCACACTACCAGAAGGATGTGGAGGCTTTCGAGAGGGTGCAGAAGAGATTTACCAGAATGTTGCCTGGTATGGAGGGCATAAGCTATGAGGAGCGATTGAATAAACTCGGTTTGTTCACACTGGAACGAAGGAGGTTGAGGGGCGACCTGATAGAGGTATACAAAATTATGAGGGGCATAGACAGAGTGGATAGTCAGAGGCTTTTCCCCAGGGTAGAGGGGTCAATTACTAGGGGGCATAGGTTTAAGGTGAGAGGGGCAAAGTTTAGAGTAGATGTACGAGGCAAGTTTTTTACGCAGAGGGTAGTGGGTGCCTGGAACTCACTACCGGAGGAGGTAGTGGAAGCAGGGACGATAGGGACATTTAAGGGGCATCTTGACAAATATATGAATAGGATGGGAATAGAAGGATACGGACCCAGGAAGTGTAGAAGATTGTAGTTTAGTCGGGCAGTATGGTCGGCACGGGCTTGGGGGGCCGAAGGGCCTGTTCCTGTGCTGTACATTTCTTTGTTCTTTGGGGGGAGCAGAGGAGAGGGGGGAGCGGAGGAGCAGGGGAGAGCAGGGGAGCGGGGAGAGCGGAGGAGCAGGGGGAGCGGAGTAGCAGAGGAGCAGGGGGAGTGGAGGAGCAGGGGCAGCGGAGGAGCAGAGGAGCAGGGGAGAAGGGGGAGCGGGTGGAGCAGGGAGCGGGGGGGAGCGCGGGAGCGGAGGAGCAGGGGAGAAGGGGGAGCGGGGGACGGAGGAGCAGGGGGAGCGGAGGAGCGGGGGGAGCGGAGGAGCAGAGAGAGTGGGGGGAGCAGAGGAGCGGGGGGAGTGGAGGAGCGGGGAGAGCGGTGGAGCGGGGGGAGCGGAGGAGCGGGGGAGCGGAGTAGCGGGGTGAGCGGAGGAGCAGGGGGAGTGGAGGAGCAGGGGCAGCGGAGGAGCAGGGGCAGCGGAGGAGCAGGGGGAGCAGAGGAGCGGGGGGAGCCAGAGGAGCGGGGGGAACGGGGTGGAGTGGGGGGAGCGGGCGGGAGCGGAGGAGCGGCGGGAGCGCGGGGAGCGGGGGAACAGAGCAGCGGGGGGCGGGGGGAGCGGAGGAGCAGGGGGAGCAGATGGAGTGGGGAGGAGCGGGGGGAGTGGAGGAGCAGGGGGAGCGGAGGAACGGGCAGCGGGGGGAGCGGAGCAGCAGGGGGAGCAGAGGGAGTGGGGGGAGCAGAGGAGCGGCGGGAGTGGAGGAGCGGGGAGAGCAAGGGAACGGAGGAGCAGGGGAGCGGGGAGAGCGGAGGAGCAGAGGGAGTGGGGGGAGCAGAGGAGAGGGGGGAGCGGAGGAGCAGGGGAGAGCAGGGGAGTGGGGAGAGCGGAGGAGCAGGGGGAGTGGAGTTGCAGAGGAGCAGGGGGAGTGGAGGAGCAGGGGCAGCGGAGGAGCAGAGGAGCGGGGGGAGCACGGGAGCGGAGGAGCGGGGGAGCGAGGGGAGCAGGGAGCGGGGGGAGCGGAGGAGCAGGGGAGAAGGGGGAGCGGGGGACGGAGGAGCAGGGGGAGCGGAGGAGCGGGGGGAGCAGAGGAGCGGGGGGAGCAGAGGAGCGGGGGGAGCAGAGGAGCAGGGGGAGCAGAGGAGCGGGGGGAGCAGAGGAGCGGGAGGAGCGGGGGGAGCAGGGGGAGCAGAGGAGCGGGGGGAGCAGGGCGAGCAGAGGAACGGGGGAGCAGAGGAGCGGGGGGAGCGTGGGGACGGGGGAGCGGAGGAGCAGGGGGAGCGGAGGAGCGGGGGGAGCGGAGGAGGAGGGGGAGCGGGAGGAGCGGGGGGGTGCGGGGGGAGCGTGGGGTGCGGAGTAGCATGGGGAGCGGAGGAGCAGGGAGGACGGAGGAGCAGGGGGAGCGGAGGAGCAGGGGGAGTGGAGGAGCAGGTGGTGCGGGGAGAGCGAAGGAGCGGGGGGAGCGGGGGTGCGGGGGGAGTAGAGTAGCGGGGGGAGCGGAGGAGCGGGGGGAGGGAGGGGAAGCGGGGGGGAGTGGGGGAAGCGGGGTGGGGGAGCAGGGGGAGCGGGCGGAACGGGGAGAGCAGAGGAGCGGGGGGAGCGAGGAGCGGGGGAGCGGGGGGCAGCAGGGGAGCAGAGGAGCGGGGGAGCAGAGGAGCGGGCAGCGGGGGGAGCGGAGGGCGGAGGTGCAGGGGAGCGGAGGGGCAGGGGGAGCGGGGAGAGCGGGGGGGGCGGAGGAGCGGGGGGAGCAGGGGGAGCGGAGGAGCGGGGAGAGCGGAGGAGCGGGTGGAGCGGGCGGAGCGGGAAGAGCGGAGGAGCAAGGGGAGCGGAGGAGCGGGGAGAGCGGGGGGAGTGGAGGAGCAGGGGAGCGGGGAGAGCGTGGGGAGCGGAGGAGCGGGCAGCGGGGAGAGCGGAGGAGCAAGGGGAGCGGAGGAGCGGGGAGAGCGGGGGGAGCGGAGGAGCGGGCAGCGGGGGGAGCGGAGGAGCAGGGGGAGCAGAGGGAGTGGGGGGAGCAGAGGAGCGGGGGGAGTGGAGGAGCGGGGAGAGCAGGGGGAGCGGAGGAGCCGGAGGAGCGGGGGCAGCGGAGGAGGAGGGGGAGCGGGAGGAGCGGGGGGGTGCGGGGGGAACGTGGGGTGCGGAGTAGCATGGGGAGCGGAGGAGCAGGGAGGACGGAGGAGCATGGGGAGCGGGGGGAGGGGAGGAGCAGAGGAGCGGGGAGAGCAGGGGGAGCGGAGGAGCGGGGAGGAGCGGAGGAGAGGGGGGAGCGGAGGAGCAGGGGGAGCGGGGGAACAGAGGAGCGAGGGGAACGGAGGAGCGGGAGGAGCAGAGGAGCGGGGGGGAGCGGGGGGAGCAGGGAGCGGAGGAGCAGGGGGAGCGGAGGGAGAGCAGGAGCGCAGGAGCAGGGGGGGCGGGGGAGAAGGGGGAGCGGAGGAGCAGTGGGAGCAGGGTGAAAGGGGGGAGCAGAGTAGCAGGGGGAGCGGGGGGAGCGGAGGAGCAGGGGGAGCGAGGAGCAGGGGAGAAGGGGGGGCGGAGGAGCTGTGGGAGCAGGGAGAGCGGGGGGAGCGGAGTAGCAGGGGGAGCGGGGGGTGCGGAGGAGCAGGGGGAGCGGAGGAGCAGGGGGAGCGAGGAGCAGGGGAGAAGGGGGAGCGGGGGGACGGGGGAGCGGAGGAGCGGAGGAGCAGGGAGAGCGGAGGAGCGGGGGGAGCGGAGGAGCAGGGGGAGCGGGGGAGCGGTGAGAGCGGAGGAGCGGGGCGAGCGGAGTAGCAGGGGGAGCAGGGGGAGCGGGGAGAGCGGAGGATCATGGGGAGCGAAGGAGCAGGGGGAGCGGGGAGAGCGAGGAGCAGGGGGGCGGAGGAGCGGGCGGAGCAGAGGAGCAGGGAAGCGGGGGGAGCAGAGGAGCGGGGGGAGCGGAGGAGCGGGGGGAGCGGAGGAGCAGGGGGAGCGGGGAGAGCGGAGCAGCGGGGAGAGCGGAGCAGCGGGGAGAGCGGGCGGACAGAGGAGCGGGGGGTGTGGGGGGAGCGGGGGGAGCGGAGGAGCAAGGAGAGCGGAGGAGCAGGGGGAGCGGAGTAGCAGGGGGAGCGGGAGAGCAGGGTGGAGCAGAGGAGCAGGGGGAGCGGGGGAAGCACGGGGAGAGCAGGGGGAGCAGAGGAGCGGAGGGAGCAGAGGAGCGGCAGGAGCGGGGGGAGCAGAGGAGCGGCAGGAGCGGGGGGAGCGGCGGAGCGGGGGGAGCGGAGGAGCGGGGGGAGCGGTGGAGCGGGGGGAGCGGAGGAGCAGGGGGAGCGGGGGGAACAGGGTGGAGCGGGGGGAGCGGAGGAGCGGCGGGAGCGCGGGGAGCAGGAGAACAGAGCAGCGGGGGGAGCGGGCAGCGGGGGGAGCGGAGGAGCAGGGGGAGCAGAGGGAGTGGGGGGGAGCAGAGGAGCGGGGGGAGTGGAGGAGCAGGGGGAGCGGAGGAGCGGGCAGCGGGGGGGAGCGGAGCAGCAGGGGGAGCAGAGGGAGTGGGGGGAGCAGAGGAGCGGCGGGAGTGGAGGAGCGGGGAGAGCAGGGGAACGGAGGAGCAGGAGAGCGGAGGAGCAGAGGGAGTGGGGGGAGCGGAGGAGCAGGGTGAGAGCAGGGGAGCGGGGAGAGCGGAGTAGCAGGGGGAGCGGAGTAGCAGAGGAGCAGGGGGAGTGGAGGAGCAGGGGCAGCGGAGGAGCATGGGGAGCAGAGGAGCAGAGGAGCGGGAGGAGCAGAGGAGCGGGGGGAGCAGAGGGGCTGGGGGAGCAGGGAGCGGGGGTAGCGCGGGAGCGGAGGAGCAGGGGAGAAGGGGGGAGTGGAGGAGCGGGGGGAGCGGAGTAGCGGGGAGAGCGGAGGAGCAGGGGGAGCGGATTAGCGGGGGGAGTGGAGGAGCAGGGGGAGCGGAGGAGCGGGGGGGAGCGGGTGGAGCGGGGGAGCAGAGGAGCGGGGGGAGCGGGGGAAGCGGGGAGAGCGAGGAGCAGGGGGTGCGGAGGAGCCGGCGGAGCAGGGGAGCGGGGGGAGCAGAGGAGCGGGGGGAGCGGAGGAGCAGAGGGAGTGGGGGGAGCAGAGGAGAGGGGGGAGCGGAGGAGCAGGGGAGAGCAGGGGAGCGGGGAGAGCGGAGGAGCAGGGGCAGCGGAGTAGCAGAGGAGCAAGGGGAGTGGAGGAGCAGGGGCAGCGGAGGAGCAGAGGAGCGGGGGGAGCGCGGGAGCGGAGGAGCGGGGGAGCGAGGGGAGCAGGGAGCGTGGGGAGCGCGGGAGCGGAGGAGCAGGGGAGAAGGGGGAGCGGGGGACGGAGGAGCAGGGGGAGCAGAGGAGCGGGGGGAGCAGAGGAGCGGGGGGAGCAGAGGAGCAGGGGGAGCAGAGGAGCGGGGGGAGCAGAGGAGCGGGAGGAGCGGGGGGAGCAGGGGGAGCAGAGGAGCGGGGGGAGCAGGGCGAGCAGAGGAACGGGGGAGCAGAGGAGCGGGGGGAGCGTGGGGACGGGGGAGCGTGGGGACGGGGGAGCGGAGGAGCAGGGGGAGCGGAGGAGCGGGGGGAGCGGAGGAGGAGGGGGAGCGGGGGGGTGCGGGGGGAGCGTGGGGTGCGGAGTAGCATGGGGAGCGGAGGAGCAGGGAGGACGGAGGAGCAGGGGGAGCGGAGGAGCAGGGGGAGTGGAGGAGCAGGTGGTGCGGGGAGAGCGAAGGAGCGGGGGGAGCGGGGGTGCGGGGGGAGTAGAGTAGCGGGGGGAGCGGAGGAGCGGGGGGAGGGAGGGGAAGCGGGGGGGAGTGGGGGAAGCGGGGTGGGGGAGCAGGGGGAGCGGGCGGAACGGGGAGAGCAGAGGAGCGGGGGGAGCGAGGAGCGGGGGAGCAGGGGGAGCGGGGGGCAGCAGGGGAGCAGAGGAGCGGGGGAGCAGAGGAGCGGGCAGCGGGGGGAGCGGAGGTGCAGGGGAGCGGAGGGGCAGGGGGAGCGGGGAGAGCGGGGGGGGCGGAGGAGCGGGGGGAGCAGGGGGAGCGGAGGAGCGGGGAGAGCGGAGGAGCGGGTGGAGGGGGTGGAGCGGGCGGAGCGGGGAGAGCGGAGGAGCAAGGGGAGCGGAGGAGCGGGGAGAGCGGGGGGAGTGGAGGAGCAGGGGAGCGGGGAGAGCGGGGGGAGCGGAGGAGCGGGCAGCGGGGAGAGCGGAGGAGCAAGGGGAGCGGAGGAGCGGGGAGAGCGGGGGGAGTGGAGGAGCAGGGGAGCGGGGAGAGCGGGGGGAGCGGAGGAGCGGGCAGCGGGGGGAGCGGAGGAGCAGGGGGAGCAGAGGGAGTGGGGGGAGCAGAGGAGCGGGGGGAGTGGAGGAGCGGGGAGAGCAGGGGGAGCGGAGGAGCCGGAGGAGCGGGGGGAGCGGAGGAGGAGGGGGAGCGGGAGGAGCGGGGGGGTGCGGGGGTAACGTGGGGTGCGGAGTAGCATGGGGAGCGGAGGAGCAGGGAGGACGGAGGAGCATGGGGAGCGGGGGGAGTGGAGGAGCAGAGGAGCGGGGAGAGCAGGGGGAGCGGAGGAGCGGGGAGGAGCGGAGGAGCAAGAGGAGCGGGGGGAGCAGGGGGAGCGGAGGAGCGGGGGGAGCAGAGGAGAGGGGGGAGCGGAGGAGCAGGGGGAGCGGGGGAACAGAGGAGCGGGAGGAGCAGAGGAGCGGGGGGAGCGGGGGGAGCAGGGAGCGGAGGAGCAGGGGGAGCGGAGGGAGAGCAGGAGCGCAGGAGCAGGGGGGGCGGGGGAGAAGGGGGAGCGGAGGAGCAGTGGGAGCAGGGTGAGCGGGGGGAGCAGAGTAGCAGGGGGAGCGGGGGGAGCGGAGGAGCAGGGGGAGCGAGGAGCAGGGGAGAAGGGGGGGCGGAGGAGCTGTGGGAGCAGGGAGAGCGGGGGGAGCGGAGTAGCAGGGGGAGCGGGGGGAGCGGAGGAGCAGGGGGAGCGGAGGAGCAGGGGGAGCGAGGAGCAGGGGAGAAGGGGGAGCGGGGGGACGGGGGAGCGGAGGAGCGGAGGAGCGGAGGAGCAGGGAGAGCGGAGGAGCGGGGGGAGCGGAGGAGCAGGGGGAGCGAGGGAGCGGTGAGAGCGGAGGAGCGGGGCGAGCGGAGTAGCAGGGGGAGCAGGGGGAGCGGGGAGAGCGGAGGATCATGGGGAGCGGAGGAGCAGGGGGAGCGGGGAGAGCGAGGAGCAGGGGGGCGGAGGAGCGGGCGGAGCAGAGGAGCAGGGAAGCGGGGGGAGCAGAGGAGCGGGGGGAGCGGAGGAGCGGGGGGAGCGGAGGAGCAGGGGGAGCGGGGGAGCGGAGCAGCGGGGAGAGCGGAGCAGCGGGGAGAGCGGAGCAGCGGGGAGAGCGGGCGGACAGAGGAGCGGGGGGTGTGGGGGGAGCGGGGGGAGCGGAGGAGCAGGGGGAGCGGAGTAGCAGGGGGAGCGGGAGAGCAGGGTGGAGCAGAGGAGCAGGGGGAGCGGGGGAAGCACGGGGAGAGCAGGGGGAGCAGAGGAGCGGAGGGAGCAGAGGAGCGGCAGGAGCGGGGGGGAGCAGAGGAGCGGCAGGAGCGGGGGGAGCGGCGGAGCGGGGGGAGCGGAGGAGCGGGGGGAGCGGTGGAGCGGGGGGAGCGGAGGAGCAGGGGGAGCGGGGGGAACAGGGTGGAGCGGGGGGAGCGGGCGGGAGCGGAGGAGCGGCGGGAGCGCGGGGAGCAGGGGAACAGAGCAGCGGGGGAGCGGGCAGCGGGGGGAGCGGAGGAGCAGGGGGAGCAGAGGGAGTGGGGGGGAGCAGAGGAGCGGGGGGAGTGGAGGAGCAGGGGGAGCGGAGGAGCGGGCAGCGGGGGGGAGCGGAGCAGCAGGGGGAGCAGAGGGAGTGGGGGGAGCAGAGGAGCGGCGGGAGTGGAGGAGCGGGGAGAGCAGGGGAACGGAGGAGCAGGGGAGCGGGGAGAGTGGAGGAGCAGAGGGAGTGGGGGGAGCGGAGGAGCAGGGTGAGAGCAGGGGAGCGGGGAGAGCGGAGTAGCAGGGGGAGCGGAGTAGCAGAGGAGCAGGGGGAGTGGAGGAGCAGGGGCAGCGGAGGAGCATGGGGAGCAGAGGAGCAGAGGAGCGGGAGGAGCAGAGGAGCGGGGGGAGCAGAGGGGCTGGGGGAGCAGGGAGCGGGGGTAGCGCGGGAGCGGAAGAGCAGGGGAGAAGGGGGGAGTGGAGGAGCGGGGGGAGCGGAGTAGCGGGGAGAGCGGAGGAGCAGGGGGAGCGGATTAGCAGGGGGAGTGGAGGAGCAGGGGTAGCGGAGGAGCGGGGGGGAGCGGTGGGAGCGGGGGAGCAGAGGAGCGGGGGGAGCGAGGGGAGCGGAGGAGCAGGGGAGCAGAGTAGCAGGGGAGTGGAGGAGCATGGGGAGCGGGGAGAGCGAGGAGCAGGGGGTGCGGAGGAGCCGGCGGAGCAGGGGAGCGGGGGGAGCAGAGGAGCGGGGGGAGCGGAGGAGCAGAGGGAGTGGGGGGAGCAGAGGAGAGGGGGGAGCGGAGGAGCAGGGGAGAGCAGGGGAGCGGGGAGAGCGGAGGAGCAGGGGGAGCGGAGTAGCAGAGGAGCAGGGGGAGTGGAGGAGCAGGGGCAGCGGAGGAGCAGAGGAGCGGGGGGAGCGCGGGAGCGGAGGAGCGGGGGAGCGAGGGGAGCAGGGAGCGGGGGGAGCGCGGGAGCGGAGGAGCAGGGGAGAAGGGGGAGCGGGGGACGGAGGAGCAGGGGGAGCGGAGGAGCGGGGGGAGCAGAGGAGCGGGGGGAGCAGAGGAGCGGGGGGAGCAGAGGAGCAGGGGGAGCAGAGGAGCGGGGGGAGCAGAGGAGCGGGAGGAGCGGGGGGAGCAGGGGGAGCAGAGGAGCGGGGGGAGCAGGGCGAGCAGAGGAACGGGGGAGCAGAGGAGCGGGGGGAGCGTGGGGACGGGGGAGCGGAGGAGCAGGGGGAGCGGAGGAGCGGGGGGAGCGGAGGAGGAGGGGGAGCGGGAGGAGCGGGGGGGAGCGTGGGGTGCGGAGTAGCATGGGGAGCGGAGGAGCAGGGAGGACGGAGGAGCAGGGGGAGCGGAGGAGCAGGGGGAGTGGAGGAGCAGGTGGTGCGGGGAGAGCGAAGGAGCGGGGGGAGCGGGGGTGCGGGGGGAGTAGAGTAGCGGGGGGAGCGGAGGAGCGGGGGGAGGGAGGGGAAGCGGGGGGGAGTGGGGGAAGCGGGGTGGGGGAGCAGGGGGAGCGGGCGGAACGGGGAGAGCAGAGGAGCGGGGGGAGCGAGGAGCGGGGGAGCAGGGGGAGCGGGGGGCAGCAGGGGAGCAGAGGAGCGGGGGAGCAGAGGAGCGGGCAGCGGGGGGAGCGGAGGTGCAGGGGAGCGGAGGAGCGGGGAGAGCGGAGGAGCGGGTGGAGCGGGCGGAGCGGGGAGAGCGGAGGAGCAAGGGGAGCGGAGGAGCGGGGAGAGCGGGGGGAGTGGAGGAGCAGGGGAGCGGGGAGAGCGGGGGGAGCGGAGGAGCGGGCAGCGGGGAGAGCGGAGGAGCAAGGGGAGCGGAGGAGCGGGGAGAGCGGGGGGAGTGGAGGAGCAGGGGAGCGGGGAGAGCGTGGGGAGCGGGCAGCGGGGGGAGCGGAGGAGCAGGGGGAGCAGAGGGAGTGGGGGGAGCAGAGGAGCGGGGAGAGCGGAGGAGCAAGGGGAGCGGAGGAGCGGGGAGAGCGGGGGGAGTGGAGGAGCAGGGGAGCGGGGAGAGCGGGGGGAGCGGAGGAGCGGGCAGCGGGGGAGAGCGGAGGAGCAAGGGGAGCGGAGGAGCGGGGAGAGCGGGGGGAGTGGAGGAGCAGGGGAGCGGGGAGAGCGTGGGGAGCGGGCAGCGGGGGGAGCGGAGGAGCAGGGGGAGCAGAGGGAGTGGGGGGAGCAGAGGAGCGGGGGGAGTGGAGGAGCGGGGAGAGCAGGGGGAGCGGAGGAGCCGGAGGAGCGGGGGGAGCGGAGGAGGAGGGGGAGCGGGAGGAGCGGGGGGGTGCGGGGGGAACGTGGGGTGCGGAGTAGCATGGGGAGCGGAGGAGCAGGGAGGACGGAGGAGCATGGGGAGCGGGGGGAGTGGAGGAGCAGAGGAGCGGGGAGAGCAGGGGGAGCGGAGGAGCGGGGAGGAGCGGAGGAGCAAGGGGAGCGGAGGAGCGGGGGGAGCAGGGGGAGCGGAGGAGCGGGGGGAGCAGAGGAGAGGGGGGAGCGGAGGAGCAGGGGGAGCGGGGGAACAGAGGAGCGAGGGGAACGGAGGAGCGGGAGGAGCAGAGGAGCGGGGGGGAGCGGGGGGAGCAGGGAGCGGAGGAGCAGGGGGAGCGGAGGGAGAGCAGGAGCGCAGGAGCAGGGGGGGCGGGGGAGAAGGGGGAGCGGAGGAGCAGTGGGAGCAGGGGGAGCGGGGGGAGCAGAGTAGCAGGGGGAGCGGGGGGAGCGGAGGAGCAGGGGGAGCGAGGAGCAGGGGAGAAGGGGGGGCGGAGGAGCTGTGGGAGCAGGGAGAGCGGGGGGAGCGGAGTAGCAGGGGGAGCGGGGGGAGCGGAGGAGCGGGGGAGCGGAGGAGCAGGGGGAGCGAGGAGCAGGGGAGAAGGGGGAGCGGGGGGACGGGGGAGCGGAGGAGCAGAGGAGCAGGGAGAGCGGAGGAGCGGGGGGAGCGGAGGAGCAGGGGGAGCGGGGGAGCGGTGAGAGCGGAGGAGCGGGGCGAGCGGAGTAGCAGGGGGAGCAGGGGGAGCGGGGAGAGCGGAGGATCATGGGGAGCGGAGGAGCAGGGGGAGCGGGGAGAGCGAGGAGCAGGGGGGCGGAGGAGCGGGCGGAGCAGAGGAGCAGGGAAGCGGGGGGAGCAGAGGAGCGGGGGGAGCGGAGGAGCAGGGGGAGCGGGGAGAGCGGAGCAGCGGGGAGAGCGGAGCAGCGGGGAGAGCGGGCGGACAGAGGAGCGGGGGGTGTGGGGGGAGCGGGGGGAGCGGAGGAGCAAGGAGAGCGGAGGAGCAGGGGGAGCGGAGTAGCAGGGGGAGCGGGAGAGCAGGGTGGAGCAGAGGAGCAGGTGGAGCGGGGGAAGCACGGGGAGAGCAGGGGGAGCAGAGGAGCGGAGGGAGCAGAGGAGCGGCAGGAGCGGGGGGAGCAGAGGAGCGGCAGGAGCGGGGGGAGGGGCGGAGCGGGGGGAGCGGAGGAGCGGGGGGAGCGGTGGAGCGGAGGAGCAGGGGGAGCGGAGGAGCGGGGGGAACAGGGTGGAGCGGGGGGAGCGGGCGGGAGCGGAGGAGCGGCGGGAGCGCGGGGAGCAGGGGAACAGAGCAGCGGGGGGAGCGGGCAGCGGGGGGAGCGGAGGAGCAGGGGGAGCAGAGGGAGTGGGGGGGAGCAGAGGAGCGGGGGGAGTGGAGGAGCAGGGGGAGCGGAGGAGCGGGCAGCGGGGGGGAGCGGAGCAGCAGGGGGAGCAGAGGGAGTGGGGGGAGCAGAGGAGCGGCGGGAGTGGAGGAGCGGGGAGAGCAGGGGAACGGAGGAGCAGGGGAGCGGGGAGAGCGGAGGAGCAGAGGGAGTGGGGGGAGCGGAGGAGCAGGGTGAGAGCAGGGGAGCGGGGAGAGCGGAGTAGCAGGGGGAGCGGAGTAGCAGAGGAGCAGGGGGAGTGGAGGAGCAGGGGCAGCGGAGGAGCATGGGGAGCAGAGGAGCAGAGGAGCGGGAGGAGCAGAGGAGCGGGGGGATCAGAGGGGCTGGGGGAGCAGGGAGCGGGGGTAGCGCGGGAGCGGAGGAGCAGGGGAGAAGGGGGGAGTGGAGGAGCGGGGGGAGCGGAGTAGCGGGGAGAGCGGAGGAGCAGGGGGAGCGGATTAGCAGGGGGAGTGGAGGAGCAGGGGGAGCGGAGGAGCGGTGGGAGCGGGTGGAGCGGGGGAGCAGAGGAGCGGGGGGAGCGGGGGGAGCGGAGGAGCAGGGGAGCGGAGGAGCAGGGGAGCAGAGTAGCAGGGGAGTGGAGGAGCATGGGGAGCGGGGAGAGCGAGGAGCAGGGGGTGCGGAGGAGCCGGCGGAGCAGGGGAGCGGGGGGAGCAGAGGAGCGGGGGGAGCGGAGGAGCAGGGGTAGCTGAGGAGCGGAGGAGCGGGGGGAGCGGGGAAAGCGGAGGAGTGGGGGGAGCGGAGGAGCAGGGGGAGCGGGGGAAGCGGAGGAGCAGGGGAAGCGGAGGAGCGGGGGAGAGCGGAGGAGCAGGAAGAGCGGGAGGGCAGGGGGAGCAGAGGAGCGGGGGAGCAGAGGAGCGGAGGGTGCGTGGGAGCGGGGGGAGCAGAGGAGCAGGGGGAGCGTGAAAGTGGGAGGAGAGTGGAGAGCAGGGGGAGCAGAGCAGCGGGGAGGAGTGGGGGGAGCAGAGGAGCAGGGGGAGCAGAGGAGCGGGAGGAGCAGGGGGAGCAGAGGAACGGGGGAGCAGAGGAGCGGCAAGAGCGGTGGAGCGGGGGGAGCGGAGGAGCGGGCAGCGGGGGGAGCGGAGGAGCAGGGGGTGTGGGGGGAGAAGAGCGGGGAGCAGGGGGAGTGGAGGAGCGGGGGAGCAGAGGAGCGGGGGGAGCGGAGGAGGAGGGGGAGCGGGGGAGCGTCGGGTGCGGAGTAGCATGGGGAGCGGGGAGAGCGAAGGAGCGGAGGAGCGGGGGGAGGGAGGGAAAGCGGGGGAGAGTGGGGGAAGCGGGGTTGGGGAGCAGGGGGAGCGGGCGGAACGGGGAGAGCAGAGGAGCGGGGGGAGCGAGGAGCGGGGGGAGCAGGGGGAGCGGGGGGGGAGCAGAGGAGCGGGGGAGCAGAGGAGCGGGCAGCGGGGGGAGCGGAGGTGCAGGGGGAGCGGAGGAGCAGGGGGAGCGGGCAGAGCGGGGGGACGGGGAGAGCAGGAGGAGCTTGTGGAGCAGAGGAGCGGGGGGAGCGGAGGAGCAGGGGGAGCGGAGGAGCGGGGGGGAGCCGGGGGAGCGGGGGGAACGGGGTGGAGTGGGGGGAGCGGGCGGGAGCGGAGGGAGCGCGGGGAGCGGGGGAACAGAGCAGCGGGGGGACCGGGCAGCGGGGGGAGCGGAGGAGCAGGGGGAGCAGAGGGATATGGGGGAGCAGAGGAGCGGCGGGAGTGGAGGAGCGGGGAGAGCGGAGGAGCAGGGGAGCAGGGAGAGCAGGGGAGCGGGGGGAGCGGAGGAGCAGAGGGAGTGGGGGGAGCAGAGGAGAGGGGGGAGCGGAGGAGCAGGGGGAGCGGAGGAGCAGGGGGAGCGGAGGAGCAGGGGGAGCGGAGTAGCAGAGGAGCAGGGGGAGTGGAGGAGCAGGGGCAGCGGAGGAGCAGGGGAGCAGGGAGCGGGGGGAGCGCGGGAGCGGAGGAGCAGGGGAGAAGGGGGACGGAGGAGCAGGGGGAGCGGAGGAGCGGGGGGAGCGGAGGAGCAGAGGGAGTGGGGGGAGCGGGGGGAGTGGAGGAGCGGGGGAGCGGAGTAGCGGGGATAGCGGAGGAGCAGGGGGAGTGGAGGAGCAGGGGGAGTGGAGGAGCAGGGGGAGTGGAGGAGCAGGGGCAGCGGAGGAGCAGGGGCAGCGGAGGAGCGGGGGGAGCAGAGGAGCGGGGGGGAGCGGGGGGAACGGAGGAGCGGGGGGAGGCGGAGGGAGCGGAAGAGCAGGGGAGCGGGGATAGCGGAGTAGCAGGGGAGCGGAGTAGCAGGGGGAGCGGGGAGAGCGAGGAGCAGGGGGTGCGGAGGAGCCGGCGGAGCGGGGGAGCAGAGGAGCGGGGGAGCGGAAGCGGAGGAGCGGGGGGAGCGGGGGAGCGGAGGAGCGGGGAAAGCGGAGGAGTGGGGGGAGCGGGGGAGAGCGGAGGAGCAGGGGGAGCGGGGGAAGCGGAGGAGCAGGGGAAGCGGAGGAGCGGAGGAGCAGGGGGAGCGGGAGGGCAGGGGGAGCAGAGGAGCGGGGCGAGCAGAGGAGCAGGGGGAGCGGGGAAGCGGGGGGAGTGTGGAGAGCAGGTGGAGCAGAGGAGCGGGGGGAGCGGGGGGAGCAGAGGAGCGGGGGTAGCAGAGGAGCAGAGGAGCGGGGGGAGCAGAGGAGCGGGAGGAGCGGGGGGAGCAGAGGAACGGGGGAGCAGAGGAGCGGCAAGAGCGGGGGGAGCGTGGGGACGGGGGAGCGGGGAGCAGGGGGAGCGGAGGAGCGGTGGGAGCAGAGGAGCGGGGGGAGCGGAGGAGGAGGGGGAGCGGGAGGAGCGGGGGGGTGCGGGGTGAGCGTGGGGTGCGGAGTAGCATGGGGAGCGGGGAGAGTGGAGGAGCAGGGAGGGAGGGGGAGCGGAGGAGCAGGGGGAGTGGAGGAGCAGGGGGTGCGGGGAGAGCGAAGGAGCGGGGGGAGCGGGGGTGCGGGGGGAGTAGAATAGCGGGGGGAGCGGAGGAGCGGGGGGAGGGAGGGGGAGCGGAGGAGCGGGCAGCGGGGGGAGCGGAGGAGCAGGGGGAGCAGGGGGAATGGGGGGAGCAGAGGAGCGGGGGGAGTAGGGGAGCGGGGAGAGCAGGGGGAGCGGAGTTGCGGAGGAGCAGGGGGGAGCGGAGTAGCGGAGGAGCAGGGGGAGCGGAGGAGCGGGGGGAGCAGAGGAGCGCGGGGGAGCGGGGAGAGCGGAGGAGCGGGGGGAGCGGAGGAGCAGGGGGAGCGGACGACCAGGGGGAGCGGGGAGAGCGAGGAGCCGGGGGTGCGGAGTAGCAGGTGGAGCGGGGAGAGCAGAGGAGTGGGGGTAGCAGGGGGAGCGGAGGAGCAGGGGGAGCGGAGGAGCGGGGGGGAGCGGAGGGAACGGAGGAGCAGGGGAGCGGAGTAGCAGGGGAGCGGAGGAGCAGGGGGAGCGAGGAGCGGGTGGGCGGAGGAGCGGGCGGAGCAGAGGAGCGGGCAGCGGGGGGAGCGGAGGAGCAGGGGAGCGGGGGGAGCGGAGTAGCAGGGGAGCGGAGGAGCAGGGGGAGAGCGAGGAGCGGGTGGGCGGAGGAGCGGGCGGAGCAGAGGAGCGGGGGGAGCGGAGGAGCGGGTGGAGCGGGCGGAGCGGGGAGAGCGGAGGAGCGGAGGAGCGGGTGGAGCGGGCGGAGCGGGGGGAGCGGAGTAGCAGGGGGAGCAGAGGGAGTGGGGGGAGCAGAGGAGCGGGAGGAGTGGAGGAGCAGGGGAGCGGCGAGAGCGGGGGGAGCGGAGGAGCGGGCAGCGGGGGGAGCGGAGGAGCAGGGGGAGCAGAGGGAGTGGGGGGAGCAGAGGAGCGGGGGGAGTGGAGGAGCAGGGGAGCGGGGAGAGCGGAGGAGCGGGGAGGAGCGGAGTAGCGGAGGAGCAGGGGGGAGCGGAGTAGCGGAGGAGCAGGGGGAGCGGAGGAGCGGAGGAGCAGGGGGAGCGGAGGAGCAGGGGGAGCGGGGGAACAGAGGAGCGAAGGGAACGGAGGAGCGGGAGGAGCAGAGGAGCGGGGGGAGCAGGGAGCGGAGGAGCAGGGGGAGCGGAGGGAGTGGAGGGGCGGGGGAGAAGGGGGAGCGGAGGAGCAGTGGGAGCAGGGAGAGCGGGGGGAGCGGAGTAGCAGGGGGAGCGGGGAGATCGGGGGGAGCGGAGGAGCAGGGGGAGCGAGGAGCAGGGGAGAAGGGGGAGCGGAGGAGCAGGGGGAGCGGGGAGAGCGGAGGAGCGGGGGGAGCTGAGGAGCAGGGGGAGCGGAGGAGCAGGGGGAGCGAGGAGCAGGAGAGAAGGGGTAGCGGGGGGACGGGGGAGCGGAGGAGCAGGGGGAGCGGGAGAAGGGGGAGCGGAGGAGCCGGGGGAGCGGGGAGAGCGAGGAGCCGGTGGTGCGGAGTAGCAGGGGGAGCGGGGAGAGCAGAGGAGTGGGGGGAGCAGGGGGAGCGGAGGAGCGGGGGGGGGCGGAGGGAGCGGAGGAGCAGGGGAGCGGGGGGAGCGGAGTAGCAGGGGAGCGGAGGAGCAGGGGGAGCGGGGAGAGCGAGGAGCGGGTGGGCGGAGCAGAGGAGCGGGGGGAGCGGAGGAGCGGGCGGAGCGGGGAGAGCGGAGGAGCGGGTGGAGCGGGCGGAGCGGGCGGAGCGGGGGGAGCGGAGTAGCAGGGGGAGCAGAGGGAGTGGGGGGAGCAGAGGAGCGGGAGGAGTGGAGGAGCAGGGGAGCGGAGGAGCGGGCAGCGGGGGGTGCGGAGGAGCAGGGGGAGCAGAGGGAGTGGGGGGAGCAGAGGAGCGGGGGGAGTGGAGGAGCAGGGGAGCGGGGAGAGCGGAGGAGCGGGGAGGAGCGGAGTAGCGGAGGAGCAGGGGGGAGCGGAGTAGCGGAGGAGCAGGGGGAGCGGTGGAGCGGGGGGAGCAGAGAAGAGGGGGGAGCGGAGGAGCAGGTGGAGCGGGGGAACAGAGGAGCGAAGGGAACGGAGGAGCGGGAGGAGCAGAGGAGCGGGGAGAGCAGGGAGCGGAGGAGCAGGGGGAGCGGAGGGAGCGCAGGAGCGGAGGAGCGGGGGGGGCGGGGGAGCGGGGGAACAGAGGAGCGAAGGGAACGGAGGAGCGGGAGGAGCAGAGGAGCGGGGGGAGCAGGGAGCGGAGGAGCAGGGGGAGCGGAGGGAGCGGAGGAGCGGGGGGGGCGGGGGAGAAGGTGGAGCGGAGGAGCAGTGGGAGCAGGGAGAGCGGGGGGAGCGGAGTAGCGGGGGGAGCGGAGGAGCAGGGGGAGCGAGGAGCAGGGGAGAAGGGGGAGCGGAGGAGCAGTGGGAGCGGGGGGACGGGGGAGCGGGGGGACGGGGGAGCGGAGGAGCAGGGGGAGCGGGGAGAGCGGAGGAGCGGGGGGAGCTGAGGAGCAGGGGGAGCAGAGGAGCAGGGGGAGCGAGGAGCAGGAGAGAAGGGGGAGCGGGGGGACGGGGGAGCGGAGGAGCAGGGGGAGCGGGAGAAGGGGGAGCGGAGGAGCCGGGGGAGCGGAGGAGCAGGGGGAGCGGGGAGAGCGGAGGAGCGGGGGGAGCAGAGGAGCAGGGGGAGCGGAGGAGCAGGGGGAGTGGGGAGAGCGAGGAGCCGGGGGTGCGGAGTAGCAGGGGGAGCGGGGAGAGCAGAGGAGCAGGGGGAGCGGAGGAGCAGGGGGAGCGGAGGAGCGGGGGGGAGAGGAGGGAACGGAGGAGCAGGGGAGCGGGGGGAGCGGAGTAGCAGGGGAGCGGAGGAGCAGGGGGAGCGGGGAGAGCGAGGAGCGGGTGGGCGGAGGAGCGGGCGGAGCGGGGGGAGCGGAGGAGCGGGGGGAGCGGAAGGGCGGAGGAGCGGGTGGAGCGGGGAGAGCGGAGGAGCGGGTGGAGCGGGCGGAGCGGGGGGAGCGGAGTAGCAGGGGGAGCAGAGGGAGTGGGGGGAGCAGAGGAGCGGGAGGAGTGGAGGAGCAGGGGAGCGGGGGGAGCGGAGGAGCGGGCAGTGGGGGGAGCGGAGGAGCAGGGGGAGCAGAGGGTGTGGGCGGAGCAGAGGAGCGGGGGGAGTGGAGGAGCAGGGGAGCGGGGAGAGCGGAGGAGCAGGGGGGAGCGGAGTAGCGGAGGAGCAGGGGGAGCGGTGGAGCGGGGGGAGCAGAGAAGAGGGGGGAGCGGAGGAGCAGGGGGAGCGGGGGAACAGAGGAGCGAAGGGAACGGAGGAGCAGAGGAGCGGGGGGAGCAGGGAGCGGAGGAGCAGGGGGAGCGGAGGAGCAGTGGGAGCAGGGAGAGCGGGGGGAGCGGAGGAGCAGTGGGAGCGGGGGGACGGGGGAGCGGAGGAGCAGGAGAGAAGGGGGAGCGGGGGGACGGGGGAGCGGAGGAGCAGGGGGAGCGAGGAGCAGGGGAGAAGGGGGAGCGGAGGAGCAGTGGGAGCGGGGGGACGGGGGAGCGGAGGAGCAGGGGGAGCCGGGAGAGCAGAGGAGCGGGGGGAGCTGAGGAGCAGGGGGAGCGGAGGAGCAGGGGGAGCGGGGAGAGCGAGGAGCCGGGGGTGCGGAGTAGCAGGGGGAGCGGGGAGAGCAGAGGAGTGGGGGGAGGAGTGGGGGAGCAGGGGGAGCGGAGGAGCGGGGGGGAGCGGAGGAGCAGGGGGAGCAGAGGAGCAGGGGGAGCAGGGGGAGCAGGGGGAGCAGAGGAGCAGGGGGAGCAGGGGGAGCAGAGGAGCAGGGGGAGCAGGGGGAGCAGGGGAGCGGGGAGAGCAGGGGGAGCAGAGGAGCGGGGGGAGCAGAGGAGCGGCAGGAGCGGGGGAGCAGAGGAGCGGAAGGAGCGGAGGAGTGGGGGGAGCAGAGGAGCGGGGGGAGCAGGGGGAGCAGAGGAGCAGGGGGAGCGGGGGAGCAGAGGAGCGGGGGGAGCGGAGGAGCAGGGGAGCGGAGGAGCAGTGGGAGCGGGGGGACGGGGGAGCGGAGGAGCAGGAGAGAAGGGGGAGCGGGGGGACGGGGGAGCGGAGGAGCAGGGGGAGCGAGGAGCAGGGGAGAAGGGGGAGCGGAGGAGCAGTGGGAGCGGGGGGACGGGGGAGCGGAGGAGCAGGGGGAGCCGGGAGAGCAGAGGAGCGGGGGGAGCTGAGGAGCAGGGGGAGCGGAGGAGCAGGGGGAGCGGGGAGAGCGAGGAGCCGGGGGTGCGGAGTAGCAGGGGGAGCGGGGAGAGCAGAGGAGTGGGGGGAGGAGTGGGGGAGCAGGGGGAGCGGAGGGGAGCGGAGGAGCAGGGGGAGCAGAGGAGCAGGGGGAGCAGGGGGAGCAGGGGGAGCAGGGGGAGCAGAGGAGCAGGGGGAGCAGGGGGAGCAGAGGAGCAGGGGGAGCAGGGGAGCGGGGAGAGCAGGGGGAGCAGAGGAGCGGGGGGAGCAGAGGAGCGGCAGGAGCGGGGGGAGCAGAGGAGCAGCAGGAGCGGGGGGAGCAGGGGGAGCAGGGGAGCAGGGGAGCGGGGAGAGCAGGGGGAGCAGAGGAGCAGGGGGAGCAGAGGAGCGGGGGGAGCAGAGGAGCAGGGGGAGCAGGGGAGCGGGGAGAGCAGAGGAGCGGCAGGAGTGGGGGGAGCAGAGGAGCGGCAGGAGCGGGGGAGCAGAGGAGCGGAAGGAGCGGAGGAGTGGGGGGAGCAGAGGAGCGGGGGGAGCAGGGGGAGCAGAGGAGCAGGGGGAGCGGGGGGAGCGGAGGAGCAGGGGAGCGGAGGAGCAGGGGAGCGGAGTAGCAGCGGAGCGGAGGAGCAGGGGAAGCGGGGAGAGCGAGGAGCAGGGGGTGCGGAGGAGCCGGCGGAGCAGAGGAGCAGAGGAGCGGGGGGAGCAGGGGGAGCAGGGGGAGCAGAGGAGCAGGGGGAGCGGGGGAGCAGAGGAGCGGGGGAACAGAGGAGCGAAGGGAACGGAGGAGCAGAGGAGCGGGGGAGCAGGGAGCGGAGGAGCAGGGGGAGCGGAGGAGCAGTGGGAGCAGGGAGAGCGGGGGGAGCGGAGTAGCAGGGGGAGCGGGGAGATCGGGGGGAGCGGAGGAGCAGGGGGAGCGAGGAGCAGGGGAGAAGGGGGAGCGGAGGAGCAGTGGGAGCGGGGGGACGGGGGAGCGGAGGAGCAGGAGAGAAGGGGGAGCGGGGGGACGGGGGAGCGGAGGAGCAGGGGGAGCGAGGAGCAGGGGAGAAGGGGGAGCGGAGGAGCAGTGGGAGCGGGGGGACGGGGGAGCGGAGGAGCAGGGGGAGCCGGGAGAGCAGAGGAGCGGGGGGAGCTGAGGAGCAGGGGGAGCGGGGAGAGCAGGGGGAGCGGGGAGAGCGAGGAGCCGGGGGTGCGGAGTAGCAGGGGGAGCGGGGAGAGCAGAGGAGCGGGGGGAGCTGAGGAGCAGGGGGAGCGGAGGAGCAGGGGGAGCGGGGAGAGCGAGGAGCCGGGGGTGCGGAGTAGCAGGGGGAGCGGGGAGAGCAGAGGAGTGGGGGGAGGAGTGGGGGGAGGAGTGGGGGAGCAGGGGGAGCGGGGAGAGCAGAGGAGTGGGGGGAGGAGTGGGGGAGCAGGGGGAGCGGGGGAGCAGAGGAGCAGGGGGAGCAGAGGAGCAGGGGAGCAGAGGAGCAGGGGGAGCAGGGGGAGCAGGGGAGCGGGGAGAGCAGGGGGAGCAGAGGAGCGGGGGGAGCAGAGGAGCGGCAGGAGCGGGGGGAGCAGAGGAGCAGCAGGAGCGGGGGGAGCAGAGGAGCGGGGGGAGCAGGGGGAGCAGGGGAGCAGGGGAGCGGGGAGAGCACGGGGAGTAGAGGAGCAGGGGGAGCAGAGGAGCGGGGGAGCAGAGGAGCAGGGGGAGCAGGGGAGCGGGGAGAGCAGAGGAGCGGCAGGTGTGGGGGGAGCAGAGGAGCGGCAGGAGCGGGGGAGCAGAGGAGCGGAAGGAGCGGAGGAGTGGGGGGAGCAGAGGAGCAGGGGGAGCGGGGGAGCAGAGGAGCGGGGGGAGCGGAGGAGCAGGGGAGCGGAGGAGCAGGGGAGCGGAGTAGCAGCGGAGCGGAGGAGCAGGGGGAGCGGGGAGAGCGAGGAGCAGGGGGTGTGGAGGAGCCGGCGGAGCGGGGGGAGCAGAGGAGCGGGGGGAGCGGAAGCGGAGGAGCGGGGAGAGCTGAGGAGCGGAGGAGCGGGGGGAGCGGGGAAAGCGGAGGAGTGGGGGGAGCGGGTGAGAGCGGAGGAGCAGGGGGAGCGGGGGAGAGCGGAGGAGCAGGGAGAGCGGGAGGGCAGGGGAGCAGAGGAGCGGGGGAGCAAAGGAGCGGAGGGTGCGTGGGAGCGGGGGGAGCAGAGGAGCAGGGCGAGCGGGGAAGCGGGGGGAGAGTGGAGAGCAGGGGGAGCAGAGGAACGGGGGGGAGCAGAGGAGCGGGGGGAGCAGAGGAGCAGGGAGCAGAGGAGCGGGAGGAGCGGGGGGAGCAGGGGGAGCAGAGGAACGGGGGAGCAGAGGAGCGGCAAGAGCGGTGGAGCGTGGGGACGGGGGAGCGGAGGAGCAGGGGGTGTGGGGGAGAAGAGCGGGGGAGCAGGGGGAGTGGAGGAGCGGGGGGAGCAGAGGAGCGGAGGAGGAGGGGGAGCGGGGGAGCGTGCGGTGCGGAGTAGCATGGGGAGCGGGGAGAGCGGTGGAGCAGGGAGGGCGGAGGAGCAGGGGGAGCGGAGGAGCAGGGGGAGCGGAGGAGCAGGGGGAGCGGAGGAGCAGGGGGAGCGGAGGAGCAGGGGGAGTGGAGGAGCAGGGGGAGCGGGGAGAGCGAAGGAGCGGGGGGAGCGGGGGTGCGGGGGGAGTAGAGTAGTGGGGGAAGCGGGGTGGGGGAGCAGGGGGAGCGGGCGGAACGGGGAGAGCAGAGGAGCGGGGGGAGCGAGGAGCGGGGTGAGCAGGGGGAGCGGGGGGGAGCAGAGGAGCGGGGGAGCAGAGGAGCGGGCAGCGGGAGGAGTGGAGGTGCAGGGGGAGCGGAGGAGCAGGGGGAGCGAGGAGCAGGGGAGAAGGGGGAGCGGAGGAGCTGTGGGAGCGGGGGGACGGGGGAGCGGAGGAGCAGGGGGAGCGAGGAGAAGGGGGAGCGGGGGACGGGGGAGTGGAGGAGCAGTGGGAGCGGGGGGACGGGGGAGCGGAGGAGCAGGGGGAGCGGGGGGAGCGGAGGAGCAGGGGGAGCGGAGGAGCTGGGGGAGCGGGGTGAGCGAGGAGCCGGGGGTGCGGAATAGCAGGGGGAGCGGGGAGCGCAGAGGAGTCGGGGAGCGGAGGAGCAGGGGGAGCGGGGGAGCGGAGGGAACGGATGAGCGCGGGGGAGCAGAGGAGCGGGCAGCGGGGGGAGCGGGGGTGCGGGGGGAGTAGAGTAGCGGGGGGAGCGGAGGAGCGGGGGGAGGGAGGGGAAGCGGGGGGGAGTGGGGGAAGCGGGGTTGGGGAGCAGGGGGAGCGGGTGGAACGGGGAGAGCAGAGGAGCGGGGGGAGCGAGGAGCAGGGGGAGCGGGGGAGCAGAGGAGCGGGGGAGCAGAGGAGCGGGCAGCGGGGGGAGCGGAGGAGCAGGGGGAGCGGGGAGAGCGGAGGATCATGGGGAGCGGAGGAGCAGGGGGAGCGGGGAGAGCGAGGAGCAGGGGGGGCGGAGGAGCGGGTGGAGCAGAGGAGCGGGGGGAGCAGAGGAGCGGGGGGGAGCGGGGGGAGCGGAGGAGCAGGGGGAGCGGGGAGAGCGGAGCAGCGGGGGGAGCGGGCAGAGCGGGCGCACAGAGGAGCAGGGGGAGCGGGGGGACGGGGAGAGCAGGAGGAGCGGGTGGAGCAGAGGAGCGGCAGGAGCGGGGGGAGCAGAGGAGCGGGGGAGCGGAGGAGCAGGGGGAGCGGAGGAGCGGGGGGGAGCCGGGGGAGCGGGGGGAACGGGGTGGAGTGGGGGGAGCGGGCGGGAGCGCGGGGAGCGGGGGAACAGAGCAGCGGGGGGAAAGGGCAGCGGGGGGAGCGGAGGAGCAGGGGGAGCAGAGGGATATGGGGGGAGCAGAGGAGCGGGGGGAGTGGAGGAGCAGGGGGAGCAGAGGGATATGGGGGGAGCGGAGGAGCGGGCAGCGGGGGGAGCGGAGGAGCAGGGGGAGCAGAGGGATATGGGGGGAGCGGAGGAGCGGGCAGCGGGGGGAGCGGAGCAGCAGGGGGAGCAGAGGGAGTGGGGGGAGCAGAGGAGCGGCGGGAGTGGAGGAGCGAGGAGAGCAAGGGAACGGAGGAGCAGAGGGAGAGCAGGGGAGCGGGGAGAGCGGAGGAGCAGAGGGAGCGGAGGAGCAGGGGGAGCGGAGTAGCAGAGGAGCAGGGGGAGTGGAGGAGCAGGGGCAGCGGAGGAGCAGAGGAGCAGGGGAGCAGGGGAGCAGGGAGCGCGGGAGCGGAGGAGCGGGGGGAGCGGAGGAGCAGAGGGAGTGGGGGGAGCAGAGGAGAGGAGGGAGCGGAGGAGCAGGGGAGAGCAGGGGAGCAGGGGGAGTGGAGGAGCAGGGGCAGCGGAGGAGCAGAGGAGCAGGGGAGCAGGGGAGCAGAGAGCGCGGGAGCGGGGGGAGCGGAGGAGCGGGTGGAGCGGAGGAGCGGGGGGAGCGGAGGAGCAGAGGGAGTGGGGGGAGCAGAGGAGCGGGGGGAGTGGAGGAGCGGGGAGAGCGGGGGAGCGGAGTAGCGGGGATAGCGGAGGAGCAGGGGGAGTGGAGGAGCAGGGGGAGTGGAGGAGCAGGGGCAGCGGAGGAGCAGGGGGAGCAGAGGAGCAGGGGGAGCAGAGGAGCGGGGGGGAGCAGGGGAGCGGGGGGAGCGGGTGGAACGGAGGAGCGGGGGGAGGCGGAGGGAGCGGGGGGAGCGGAAGAGCAGGGGAGCGGGGGGAGCGGAGTAGCAGGGGGAGCGGAGGAGCGGGGGGGAGCCGGGGGAGCGGGGGGAACGGGGTGGAGTGGGGGGAGCGGGCGGGAGCGGAGGGAGCGCGGGGAGCGGGGGAACAGAGCAGCGGGGGGACCGGGCAGCGGGGGGAGCGGAGGAGCAGGGGGAGCAGAGGGATATGGGGGAGCAGAGGAGCGGGGGGAGTGGAGGAGCAGGGGGAGCGGAGGAGCGGGCAGCGGGGGGAGTGGAGCAGCAGGGGGAGCAGAGGGAGTGGGGGGAGTGGGGGGAGCAGAGGAGCGGCGGGAGCGGAGGAGCAGGGGAGCGGAGTAGCAGCGGAGTAGAGGAGCAGGGGAGCGGGGGGAGCGGAGGAGCAGGGGAGAGCAGGGGAGCGGGGAGAGCGGAGGAGCAGGGGGAGCGGAGGAGCAGGGGGAGCGGAGTAGCAGAGGAGCAGGGGGAGTGGAGGAGCAGGGGGAGCGGGGAGAGCGAGGAGCCGGGGGTGCGGAGTAGCAGGGGGAGCGGGGAGAGCAGAGGAGTGGGGGGAGGAGTGGGGGGAGCAGGGGGAGCGGAGGAGCAGGGGGAGCGGGGGGGAGCGGGGGAGCAGGGGGAGCACGGGGAGCAGAGGAGCAGGGGGAGCAGGGGAGCGGGGAGAGCAGGGGGAGCAGGGGGAGCAGAGGAGCGGCAGGAGCGGGGGGAGCAGAGGAGCGGGGGGAGCAGGGGGAGCAGAGGAGCAGGGAGAGCAGGGGGAGCAGAGGAGCAGGGGGAGCAGAGGAGCGGGGGGAGCGGGGCGAGCAGAGGAGCAGGGGGAGCAGGGGAGCGGGGAGAGCAGAGGAGCGGCAGGAGCGGGGGGAGCAGAGGAGCGGCAGGAGCGGGGGAGCAGAGGAGCGGAAGGAGCGGAGGAGCGGGGGGAGCGGAGGAGCGGGGGGAGCGGGGGAGCAGGGGTGCGGGGTAAGCAGGGGAGCGGGGAGGACCGGGGGAAGTGGGGGGAGCAGAGGAGCGGGGCGAGCAGGGGGAGCAGAGGAGCAGGGGGAGCGGGGGAGCAGAGGAGCGGTGGGGAGCAGAGGGAGCGGGGGGAGCGGAGGAGCAGGGGGTGCGGAGGAGCCGGCGGAGCAGAGGAGCAGGGGAGCAGGGGGAGCAGAGGAGCGGGGGGAGCGGAAGCGGAGGAGCGGGGGGAGCTGAGGAGCGGGGGGAGCGGGGAAAGCGGAGGAGTGGGGGGAGCGGGGGAGAGCGGAGGAGCAGGGGGAGCGGAGGAGCGGGGGAGAGCGGAGGAGCAGGGAGAGCGGAGGGTGCGTGGGAGCGGGGGGGAGCAGAGGAGCAGGGGGAGCGGGGAAGCGGGGGGGAGAGTGGAGAGCAGGGGGAGCAGAGGAACGGGGGGGAGCAGAGGAGCGGGGGGAGCAGAGGAACAGGGGAGCAGAGGAGCGGGAGGAGCGGGGGGAGCAGGGGGAGCAGAGGAACGGGGGAGCAGAGGAGCGGCAAGAGCGGTGGAGCGTGGGGACGGGGGAGCGGAGGAGCGGGCAGCGGGGGGAGCGGAGGAGCAGGGGGTGTGGGGGAGAAGAGCGGGGGAGCAGGGGGAGTGGAGGAGCGGGGGGAGCAGAGGAGCGGGGGGAGCGGAGGAGGAGGGGGAGCGGGGGAGCGTGGGGTGCGGAGTAGCATGGGGAGCGGGGAGAGCGGTGGAGCAGGGAGGGCGGAGGAGCAGGGGGAGCGGAGGAGCAGGGGGAGTGGAGGAGCAGGGGGAGCGGGGAGAGCGAAGGAGCGGGGGGAGCGGGGGTGCGGGGGGAGTAGAGTAGTGGGGGGAGCGGAGGAGCGGGGGGAGGGAGGGGAAGCGGGGGAAGCGGGGTGGGGGAGCAGGGGGAGCGGGCGGAACGGGGAGAGCAGAGGAGCGGGGGGAGCGAGGAGCGGGGGGAGCAGGGGGAGCGGGGGGGAGCAGAGGAGCGAGGGAGCAGAGGAGCGGGCTGCGGGGGAGCGGAGGTGCAGGGGGAGCGGAGGAGCAGGGGGAGCGAGGAGCAGGGGAGAAGGGGGAGCGGAGGAGCTGTGGGAGCGGGGGGACGGGGGAGCGGAGGAGCAGGGGGAGCGAGGAGAAGGGGGAGCGGGGGACGGGGGAGTGGAGGAGCAGTGGGAGCGGGGGGACGGGGGAGCGGAGGAGCAGGGGGAGCGGGGAGAGCGGAGGAGCGGGGGGAGCGGAGGAGCAGGGGGAGCGGAGGAGCAGGGGGAGCGGGGAGAGCGAGGAGCCGGGGGTGCGGAGTAGCAGGGGGAGCGGGGAGAGCGAGGAGCAGGGGGTGCGGAGGAGCCGGCGGAGCAGAGGAGCAGGGGAGCGGGGGGAGCAGAGGAGCGGGGGGAGCGGAAGCGGAGGAGCGGAGGAGCGGGGGGAGCGGGGAAAGCGGAGGAGTGGGGGGAGCGGGGGAGAGCGGAGGAGCAGGGGGAGCGGGGTAAGCGGGGGAGAGCGGAGGAGCAGGAAGAACGGGAGGGCAGGGGAGCAGAGGAGCGGGGGAGCAAAGTAGCGGAGGGTGCGTGGGAGCGGGGGGAGCAGAGGAGCAGGGCGAGCGGGGAAGCGGGGGGAGAGTGGAGAGCAGGGGGAGCAGAGGAACGGGGGGGAGCAGAGGAGCGGGGGGAGCAGAGGAGCAGGGAGCAGAGGAGCGGGAGGAGCGGGGGGAGCAGGGGGGAGCAGAGGAACGGGGGAGCAGAGGAGCGGCAAGAGCGGTGGAGCGTGGGGACGGGGGAGCGGAGGAGCAGGGGGTGTGGGGGAGAAGAGCGGGGGAGCAGGGGAGTGGAGGAGCGGGGGGAGCAGAGGAGCGGAGGAGGCGGGGGAGCGTGGGGTGCGGAGTAGCATGGGAGCGGGGAGAGCGGTGGAGCAGGGAGGGCGGAGGAGCAGGGGGAGCGGAGGAGCAGGGGGAGCGGAGGAGCAGGGGGAGTGGAGGAGCAGGGGGAGCGGGGAGAGCAAAGGAGCGGGGGGAGCGGGGGTGCGGGGGGAATAGAGTAGTGGGGGGAGCGGAGGAGCGGGGGGAGGGAGGGGAAGCGGGGGGGAGTGGGGGAAGCGGGGTGGGGGAGCAGGGGGAGCGGGCGGAACGGGGAGAGCAGAGGAGCGGGGGGAGCGAGGAGCGGGGGGAGCGGGGGGGAGCAGAGGAGCGGGGGAGCAGAGGAGCGGGCAGCGGGAGGAGTGGAGGTGCAGGGCGAGCGGAGGAGCAGGGGGAGCGAGGAGCAGGGGAGAAGGGGGAGCGGAGGAGCTGTGGGAGCGGGGGGACGGGGGAGCGGAGGAGCAGGGGGAGCGAGGAGAAGGGGGAGCGGGGGACGGGGGAGTGGAGGAGCAGTGGGAGCGGGGGGACGGGGGAGCGGAGGAGCAGGGGGAGCGGGGAGAGCGGAGGAGCGGGGGGAGCGGAGGAGCAGGGGGAGCGGAGGAGCAGGGGGAGCGGGGAGAGCGAGGAGCCGGGGGTGCGGAGTAGCAGGGGGAGCGGGGAGAGCGAGGAGCAGGGGGTGTGGAGGAGCCGGCGGAGCAGAGGAGCAGGGGAGAGGGGGGAGCAGAGGAGCGGGGGGAGCGGAAGCGGAGGAGCGGAGGAGCGGGGGGAGCGGGGAAAGCGGAGGAGTGGGGGGAGCGGGGGAGAGCGGAGGAGCAGGGGGAGCGGGGGAAGCAGGGGAGAGCGGAGGAGCAGGAAGAGCGGGAGGGCAGGGGAGCAGAGGAGCGGGGGAGCAAAGTAGCGGAGGGTGCGTGGGAGCGGGGGGAGCAGAGGAGCAGGGCGAGCGGGGAAGCGGGGGGAGAGTGGAGAGCAGGGGGAGCAGAGGAACGGGGGGGAGCAGAGGAGCGGGGGGAGCAGAGGAGCAGGGAGCAGAGGAGCGGGAGGAGCGGGGGGAGCAGGGGGAGCAGAGGAACGGGGGAGCAGAGGAGCGGCAAGAGCGGTGGAGCGTGGGGACGGGGGAGCGGAGGAGCAGGGGGTGTGGGGGAGAAGAGCGGGGGAGCAGGGGGAGTGGAGGAGCGGGGGGAGCAGAGGAGCGGAGGAGGCGGGGGAGCGTGGGGTGCGGAGTAGCATGGGGAGCGGGGAGAGCGGTGGAGCAGGGAGGGCGGAGGAGCAGGGGGAGCGGAGGAGCAGGGGGAGCGGAGGAGCGGGGGGAGCGGGGGAAGCAGGGGAGAGCGGAGGAGCAGGAAGAGCGGGAGGGCAGGGGAGCAGAGGAGCGGGGGAGCAAAGTAGCGGAGGGTGCGTGGGAGCGGGGGGAGCAGAGGAGCAGGGCGAGCGGGGAAGCGGGGGGAGAGTGGAGAGCAGGGGGAGCAGAGGAACGGGGGGGAGCAGAGGAGCGGGGGGAGCAGAGGAGCAGGGAGCAGAGGAGCGGGAGGAGCGGGGGGAGCAGGGGGAGCAGAGGAACGGGGGAGCAGAGGAGCGGCAAGAGCGGTGGAGCGTGGGGACGGGGGAGCGGAGGAGCAGGGGGTGTGGGGGAGAAGAGCGGGGGAGCAGGGGGAGTGGAGGAGCGGGGGGAGCAGAGGAGCGGAGGAGGCGGGGGAGCGTGGGGTGCGGAGTAGCATGGGGAGCGGGGAGAGCGGTGGAGCAGGGAGGGCGGAGGAGCAGGGGGAGCGGAGGAGCAGGGGGAGCGGAGGAGCGGGGGGAGCGGAGGAGCAGGGGGAGTGGAGGAGCAGGGGGAGCGGGGAGAGCGAAGGAGCGGGGGGAGCGGGGGTGCGGGGGGAGTAGAGTAGTGGGGGGAGCGGAAGAGCGGGGGGAGGGAGGGGAAGCGGGGGGGAGTGGGGGAAGCGGGGTGGGGGGAGCAGAGGAGCGGCGGGAGTGGAGGAGCGGGGAGAGCAAGGGAACGGAGGAGCAGGGGAGCAGGGAGAGCGGGAGGAGCAGAGGAGAGGAGGGAGCGGAGGAGCAGGGGAGAGCAGGGGAGCGGGGAGAGCGGACGAGCAGGGGGAGCGGAGGAGCAGGGGGAGCGGAGTAGCAGAGGAGCAGGGGGAGTGGAGGAGCAGGGGCAGCGGAGGAGCAGAGGAGCAGGGGAGCAGGGGGGAGCGGAGGAGCGGGGGGAGCGGAGGAGCGGGAGGAGCGGGGGGAGCGGAGGAGCAGAGGGAGTGGGGGGAGCAGAGGAGCGGGGGGAGTGGAGGAGCGGGGAGAGCGGGGGAGCGGAGTAGCGGGGATAGCGGAGGAGCAGGGGGAGTGGAGGAGCAGGGGCAGCGGAGGAGCAGGGGGAGCAGAGGAGCAGGGGGAGCAGAAGAGCGGGGGGAGCAGGGGAGCGGGGGGGAGCGGGGGGAGCGGGTGGAACGGAGGAGCAGGGGGAGGCGGAGGGAGCGGGGGGAGCGGAAGAGCAGGGGAGCGGGGGGAGCGGAGTAGCAGGGGGAGCGGAGGAGCGGGGGGCAGCCGGGGGAGCGGGGGGAACGGGGTGGAGTGGGGGGAGCGGGCGGGAGCGGAGGGAGCGCGGGGAGCAGAGGGATATGGGGGGAGCAGAGGAGCGGGGGGAGTGGAGGATCAGGGGGAGCGGAGGAGCGGGCAGCGGGGGGAGTGGAGCAGCAGGGGGAGCAGAGGGAGTGGGGGGAGCAGAGGAGCGGCGGGAGTGGAGGAGCGGGGAGAGCAAGGGAACGGAGGAGCAGGGGAGCAGGGAGAGCGGGGGGAGCGGAGGAGCAGAGGGAGTAGGGGGAGCAGAGGAGAGGGGGGAGCGGAGGAGCAGGGGAGAGCAGGGGAGCGGGGAGAGCGGAGGAGCAGGGGGAGCGGAGTAGCAGAGGAGCAGGGGGAGTGGAGGAGCAGGGGGAGCGGGGAGAGCGAGGAGCCGGGGGTGCGGAGTAGCAGGGGGAGCGGGGAGAGCAGAGGAGTGGGGGGAGCAGGGGGAGCGGAGGAGCGGGGGGGAGCGGGGGAGCAGCGGGAGCAGGGGGAGCAGAGGAGCAGGGGGAGCGGGGAGAGCAGGGGGAGCAGGGGGAGCAGAGGAGCGGCAGGAGCGGGGGGAGCAGAGGAGCAGGGGAGCAGGGGAGCGGGGAGAGCAGGGGGAGCAGAGGAGCAGAGGAGCGGGGGGAGCGGGGGGAGCAGAGGAGCGGGGGGAGCGGGGGGAGCAGAGGAGCAGGGGGAGCAGGGGAGCGGGGAGAGCAGAGGAGCGGCAGGAGCGGGGGGAGCAGAGGAGCGGCGGAGCAGAGGAGCGGAAGGAGCAGAGGAGCGGGGGGAGCGGGGGAGCAGGGGTGCGGGGTAAGCAGGGGAGCGGGGAGGAGCGGGGGAAGTGGGGGGAGCAGAGGAGCGGGGCGAGCAGGGGGAGCAGAGGAGCCGTCGGAGCAGAGGAGCAGGGGAGCGGGGGGAGCAGAGGAGCGGGGGGAGCGGAAGCGGAGGAGCGGGGGGAGCTGAGGAGCGGAGGAGCGGGGGGAGCGGGGAAAGCGGAGGAGTGGGGGGGAGCGGGGGAGAGCGGAGGAGCAGGGGGAGCGGAGGAGCGGGGGAGAGCGGAGGAGCAGGGAGAGCGGGGGAGCAGAGGAGCGGAGGGTGCGTGGGAGCGGGGGGAGCAGAGGAGCAGGGGGAGCGGGGAAGCGGGGGGAGAGTGGAGAGCAGGGGGAGCAGAGGAACGGGGGGGAGCAGAGGAGCGGGGGGAGCAGAGGAGCAGGGCAGCAGAGGAGCGGGGGGAGCAGGGGGAGCAGAGGAACGGGGGAGCAGAGGAGCGGCAAGAGCGGTGGAGCGTGGGGACGGGGGAGCGGAGGAGCGGGCAGCGGCGGGAGCGGAGGAGCAGGGGGTGTGGGGGAGAAGAGCAGGGGGAGTGGAGGAGCGGGGGGAGCAGAGGAGCGGGGGGAGCGGAGGAGGAGGGGGAGCGTGGGGTGCGGAGTAGCATGGGGAGCGGGGAGAGCGGTGGAGCAGGGAGGGCGGAGGAGCAGGGGGAGCGGAGGAGCAGGGGGAGCGGAGGAGCAGGGGGAGTGGAGGAGCAGGGGGAGCGGGGAGAGCGAAGGAGCGGGGGGAGCGGGGGTGCGGGGGGAGTAGAGTAGCGGGGGGAGCGGAGGAGCGGGGGGAGGGAGGGGAAGCGGGGGGGAGTGGGGGAAGCGGGGTGGGGGAGCAGGGGGAGCGGGCGGAACGGGGAGAGCAGAGGAGCGGGGGGAGCGAGGAGCGGGGGGAGCAGGGGGAGCGGGGGGGAGCAGAGGAGCGAGGGAGCAGAGGAGCGGGCTGCGGGGGGAGCGGAGGTGCAGGGGGAGCGGAGGAGCAGGGGAGAAGGGGGAGCGGAGGAGCTGTGGGAGCGGGGGGACGGGGGAGCGGAGGAGCAGGGGGAGCGAGGAGAAGGGGGAGCGGGGGACGGGGGAGTGGAGGAGCGGGGGGACGGGGGAGTGGAGGAGCGGGGGGACGGGGGAGCGGAGGAGCAGGGGAGCAGGGAGAGCGGGGGGAGCGGAGGAGCAGAGGGAGTAGGGGGAGCAGAGGAGAGGGGGGAGCGGAGGAGCAGGGGAGAGCAGGGGAGCGGGGAGAGCGGAGGAGCAGGGGGAGCGGAGGAGCAGGGGGAGCGGAGTAGCAGAGGAGCAGGGGGAGTGGAGGAGCAGGGGGAGCGGGGAGAGCGAGGAGCCGGGGGTGCGGAGTAGCAGGGGGAGCGGGGAGAGCAGAGGAGTGGGGGGAGCAGGGGGAGCGGAGGAGCAGGGGGAGCGGGGGGGAGCGGGGGAGCAGGGGGAGCAGGGGGAGCAGAGGAGCAGGGGGAGCAGAGGAGCGGCAGGAGCGGGGGGAGCAGAGGAGCGGGGGGAGCAGGGGGAGCAGAGGAGCAGGGGGAGCTGGGGAGCGGGGAGAGCAGGGGGAGCAGAGGAGCAGAGGAGCGGGGGGAGCGGGGGGAGCAGAGGAGCGGGGAGAGCAGAGGAGCGGCAGGAGCGGGGGGAGCAGAGGAGCGGCAGGAGCGGGGGAGCAGAGGAGCGGAAGGAGCAGAGGAGCGGGGGGAGCGGGGGAGCAGGGGTGCGGGGTAAGCAGGGGAGCGGGGAGGACCGGGGGAAGTGGGGGAGGCAGAGGAGCGGGGCGAGCAGGGGGAGCAGAGGAGCAGGGGGAGCGGGGGAGCAGAGGAGTGGGGGGGAGCAGAGGGAGCAGGGGGTGCGGAGGAGCCGGCGGAGCAGAGGAGCAGGGGAGCGGGGGAAGCAGAGGAGTGGGGGGAGCAGAAGCGGAGGAGCGGGGGGAGCTGAGGAGCGGAGGAGCGGGGGGAGCGGGGAAAGCGGAGGAGTGGGGGGAGCGGGGGAGAGCGGAGGAGCAGGGGGAGCGGAGGAGCGGGGGAGAGCGGAGGAGCAGGGAGAGCGGGGGAGCAGAGGAGCGGAGGGTGCGTGGGAGCGGGGGGAGCAGAGGAGCAGGGGGAGCGGGGAAGCGGGGGGAGAGTGGAGAGCAGGGGGAGCAGAGGAACGGGGGGGTGCAGAGGAGCAGGGGGAGCAGAGGAGCAGGGGAGCAGAGGAGCGGGAGGAGCGGGGGGAGCAGTGGGAGCAGAGGAACGGGGGAGCAGAGGAGCGGCAAGAGCGGTGGAGCGTGGGGACGGGGGAGCGGAGGAGCGGGCAGCAGGGGGAGCGGAGGAGCAGGGGGTGTGGGGGAGAAGAGCGGGGGAGCAGGGGGAGTGGAGGAGCGGGGGGAGCAGAGGAGCGGGGGGAGCGGAGGAGGAGGGGGAGCGGGGGAACGTGGGGTGCGGAGTAGCATGGGGAGCGGGGAGAGCGGTGGAGCAGGGAGGGCGGAGGAGCAGGGGGAGCGGAGGAGCAGGGGGAGTGGAGGAGCAGGGGGAGCGGGGAGAGCGAAGGAGCGGGGGGAGCGGGGGTGCGGGGGGAGTAGAGTAGCGGGGGGAGCGGAGGAGCGGGGGGAGGGAAGGGAAGCGGGGGGGAGTGGGGGAAGCGGGGTGGGGAGCAGGGGGAGCGGGCGGAACGGGGAGAGCAGAGGAGCGGGGGTAGCGAGGAGCGGGGGGAGCAGGGGGAGCGGGGGGAGCAGAGGAGCGAGGGAGCAGAGGAGCGGGCTGCGGGGGGAGCGGAGGTGCAGGGGGAGCGGAGGAGCAGGGGGAGCGAGGAGCAGGGGAGAAGGGGGAGCAGGGGAGAAGGGGGAGCGGAGGAGCTGTGGGAGCGGGGGGACGGGGGAGCGGAGGAGCAGGGGGAGCGAGGAGAAGGGGGAGCGGGGGACGGGGGAGTGGAGGAGCGGGGGGACGAGGGAGCGGAGGAGCAGGGGGAGCGGGGAGAGCGGAGGAGCGGGGAGAGCGGAGGAGCAGGGGGAGCGGAGGAGCAGGGGGAGCGGGGAGAGCGAGGAGCCGGGGGTGCGGAGTAGCAGGGGGAGCGGGGAGAGCGAGGAGCAGGGGGTGCGGAGGAGCCGGCGGAGCAGAGGAGCAGGGGGAGTGGAGGAGCAGGGGGAGCGGGGAGAGCAAAGGAGCGGGGGTGCGGGGGGAGTAGAGTAGTGGGGGGAGCGGAGGAGCGGGGGGAGGGAGGGGAAGCGGGGGGAGTGGGGGAAGCGGGGTGGGGGAGAATGGGGAGCGGGCGGAACGGGGAGAGCAGAGGAGCGGGGGGAGCGAGGAGCGGGGTGAGCAGGGGGAGCGGGGGGGAGCAGAGGAGCGGGGGAGCAGAGGAGCGGGCAGCGGGAGGAGTGGAGGTGCAGGGGGAGCGGAGGAGCAGGGGGAGCGAGGAGCAGGGGAGAAGGGGGAGCGGAGGAGCTGTGGGAGCGGGGGGACGGGGGAGCGGAGGAGCAGGGGGAGCGAGGAGAAGGGGGAGCGGGGGAGTGGAGGAGCAGTGGGAGCGGGGGGACGGGGGAGCGGAGGAGCAGGGGGAGCGGGGAGAGCGGAGGAGCTTGGGGAGCGGAGGAGCAGGGGGAGCGGAGGAGCAGGGGGAGCGGGGAGAGCGAGGAGCCGGGGGTGCGGAGTAGCAGGGGGAGCGGGGAGAGCGAGGAGCAGGGGGTGCGGAGGAGCCGGCGGAGCAGAGGAGCAGGGGAGCGGGGGGAGCAGAGGAGCGGGGGGAGCGGAAGCGGAGGAGCGCAGGAGCGGGGGGAGCGGGGAAAGCGGAGGAGTGGGGGGAGCGGGGGAGAGCGGAGGAGCAGGGGGAGCGGGGGAAGCAGGGGAGAGCGGAGGAGCAGGAAGAGCGGGAGGGCAGGGGAGCAGAGGAATGGGGGAGCAAAGTAGCGGAGGGTGCGTGGGAGCGTGGGGAGCAGAGGAGCAGGGCGAGCGGGGAAGCGGGGGGAGAGTGGAGAGCAGGGGGAGCAGAGGAACGGGGGGGAGCAGAGGAGCGGGGGGAGCAGAGGAGCAGGGAGCAGAGGAGCGGGAGGAGCGGGGGGAGCAGGGGGAGCAGAGGAACGGGGGAGCAGAGGAGCGGCAAGAGCGGTGGAGCGGTGGAGCGTGGGGACGGGGGAGCGGAGGAGCAGGGGGTGTGGGGGAGAAGAGCGGGGGAGCAGGGGGAGTGGAGGAGCGGGGGGAGCAGAGGAGCGGAGGAGGCGGGGGAGCGTGGGGTGCGGAGTAGCATGGGGAGCGGGGAGAGCGGTGGAGCAGGGAGGGCGGAGGAGCAGGGGGAGCGGAGGAGCAGGGGGAGCGGAGGAGCGGGGGGAGCGGAGGAGCAGGGGGAGTGGAGGAGCGGGGAGAGCGAAGGAGCGGGGGGAGCGGGGGTGCGGGGGGAGTAGAGTAGTGGGGGGAGCGGAAGAGCGGGGGGAGGGAGGGGAAGCGGGGGGGGAGTGGGGGAAGCGGGGTGGGGGAGCAGGGGGAGCGGGCGGAACGGGGAGAGCAGAGGAGCGGGGGGAGCGAGGAGCGGGGGAGCAGAGGAGCAGGGGGAGCGGGGAGAGCGGAGGATCATGGGGAGCGGAGGAGCAGGGGGAGCGGGGAGAGCGAGGAGCAGGGGGGGCGGAGGAGCGGGTGGAGCAGAGGAGCGGGGGGAGCAGAGGAGCGGGGGGGAGCGGGGGGAGCGGAGGAGCAGGGGGAGCGGGGAGAGCGGAGCAGCGGGCAGAGCGGGCGCACAGAGGAGCAGGGGGAGCGGGGGGACGGGGAGAGCAGGAGGAGCGGGTGGAGCAGAGGAGCGGCAGGAGCGGGGGAGCAGAGGAGCGGGGGAGCGGAGGAGCAGGGGGAGCGGAGGAGCATGGGGGAGCCGGGGGAGCGGGGGGAACGGGGTGGAGTGGGGGGAGCGGGCGGGAGCGCGGGGAGCGGGGGAACAGAGCAGCGGGGGGACCGGGCAGCGGGGGGAGCGGAGGAGCAGGGGGAGCAGAGGGAGTGGGGGGAGCAGAGGAGCGGCGGGAGTGGAGGAGCGGGGAGAGCAAGGGAACGGAGGAGCAGGGGAGCAGGGAGAGCGGGGGGAGCAGAGGAGAGGAGGGAGCGGAGGAGCAGGGGAGAGCAGGGGAGCGGGGAGAGCGGACGAGCAGGGGGAGCGGAGGAGCAGGGGGAGCGGAGTAGCAGAGGAGCAGGGGGAGTGGAGGAGCAGGGGCAGCGGAGGAGCAGAGGAGCAGGGGAGCAGGGAGCGGGGGGAGCGGCGGAGCGGAGGAGCGGGAGGAGCGGGGGGAGCGGAGGAGCAGAGGGAGTGGGGGGAGCAGAGGAGCGGGGGGAGTGGAGGAGCGGGGAGAGCGGGGGAGCGGAGTAGCGGGGATAGCGGAGGAGCAGGGGGAGTGGAGGAGCAGGGGCAGCGGAGGAGCAGGGGGAGCAGAGGAGCAGGGGGAGCAGAAGAGCGGGGGGAGCAGGGGAGCGGGGGGAGCGGGTGGAACGGAGGAGCAGGGGGAGGCGGAGGGAGCGGGGGGAGCGGAAGAGCAGGGGAGCGGGGGGAGCGGAGTAGCAGGGGGAGCGGAGGAGCGGGGGGGAGCCGGGGGAGCGGGGGGAACGGGGTGGAGTGGGGGGAGCGGGCGGGAGCGGAGGGAGCGCGGGGAGCAGAGGGATATGGGGGGAGCAGAGGAGCGGGGGGAGTGGAGGATCAGGGGGAGCGGAGGAGCGGGCAGCGGGGGGAGTGGAGCAGCAGGGGGAGCAGAGGGAGTGGGGGGAGCAGAGGAGCGGCGGGAGTGGAGGAGCGGGGAGAGCAAGGGAACGGAGGAGCAGGGGAGCAGGGAGAGCGGGGGGAGCGGAGGAGCAGAGGGAGTAGGGGGAGCAGAGGAGAGGGGGGAGCGGAGGAGCAGGGGAGAGCAGGGGAGCGGGGAGAGCGGAGGAGCAGGGGGAGCGGAGTAGCAGAGGAGCAGGGGGAGTGGAGGAGCAGGGGGAGCGGGGAGAGCGAGGAGCCGGGGGTGCGGAGTAGCAGGGGGAGCGGGGAGAGCAGAGGAGTGGGGGGAGCAGGGGGAGCGGAGGAGCAGGGGGAGCGGGGGGGAGCGGGGGAGCAGGGGGAGCAGGGGGAGCAGAGGAGCAGGGGGAGCAGGGGAGAGCAGGGGGAGCAGGGGGAGCAGAGGAGCGGCAGGAGTGGGGGGAGCAGGGGGAGCAGAGGAGCAGGGGGAGCAGGGGAGCAGGGGAGCGGGGAGAGCAGGGGGAGCAGAGGAGCAGAGGAGCGGGGGGAGCGGGGGGAGCAGAGGAGCAGGGGGAGCAGGGGAGCGGGGAGAGCAGAGGAGCGGGGGGAGCGAGGAGCGGGGGGAGCAGGGGGAGCGGGGGGAGCAGAGGAGCGAGGGAGCAGAGGAGCGGGCTGCGGGGGGAGCGGAGGTGCAGGGGGAGCGGAGGAGCAGGGGGAGCGAGGAGCAGGGGAGAAGGGGGAGCAGGGGAGAAGGGGGAGCGGAGGAGCTGTGGGAGCGGGGGGACGGGGGAGCGGAGGAGCAGGGGGAGCGAGGAGAAGGGGGAGCGGGGGACGGGGGAGTGGAGGAGCGAGGGGGCGGGGGAGCGGAGGAGCAGGGGGAGCGGGGAGAGCGGAGGAGCGGGGGGAGCGGAGGAGCAGGGGGAGTGGGGAGAGCGAGGAGCAGGGGGTGCGGAGTAGCAGGGGGAGCGGGGAGAGCGAGGAGCAGGGGGTGCGGAGGAGCCGGCGGAGCAGAGGAGCAGGGGGAGTGGAGGAGCAGGGGGAGCGGGGAGAGCAAAGGAGCGGGGGGAGCGGGGGTGCGGGGGGAGTAGAGTAGTGGGGGGAGCGGAGGAGCGGGGGGAGGGAGGGGAAGCGGGGGGGAGTGGGGGAAGCGGGGTGGGGGAGCAGGGGGAGCGGGCGGAACGGGGAGAGCAGAGGAGCGGGGTGAGCAGGGGGAGCGGGGGGAGCAGAGGAGCGGGGGAGCAGAGGAGCGGGCAGCGGGAGGAGTGGAGGTGCAGGGGGAGCGGAGTAGCAGGGGGAGCGAGGAGCAGGGGAGAAGGGGGAGCGGAGGAGCTGTGGGAGCGGGGGGACGGGGGAGCGGAGGAGCAGGGGGAGCGAGGAGAAGGGGGAGCGGGGGACGGGGGAGTGGAGGAGCGGGGGGACGGGGGAGCGGAGGAGCGGAGGAGCGGGGGGAGCGGAGGAGCAGGGGGAGCGGAGGAGCAGGGGGAGCGAGGAGCCGGGGGTGCGGAGTAGCAGGGGGAGCGGGGAGAGCGAGGAGCAGGGGGTGCGGAGGAGCCGGCGGAGCAGAGGAGCAGGGGAGCGGGGGGAGCGGAAGCGGAGGAGCGGAGGAGCGGGGGGCGCGGGGAAAGCGGAGGAGTGGGGGGAGCGGGGGAGAGCGGAGGAGCAGGGGGAGCGGGGGAAGCAGGGGAGAGCGGAGGAGCAGGAAGAGCGGGAGGGCAGGGGAGCAGAGGAGCGGGGGAGCAAAGTAGCGGAGGGTGCGTGGGAGCGGGGGGAGCAGAGGAGCAGGGCGAGCGGGGAAGCGGGGGGAGAGTGGAGAGCAGGGGGAGCAGAGGAACGTGGGGGAGCAGAGGAGCGGGGGGAGCAGAGGAGCAGGGAGCAGAGGAGCGGGAGGAGCGGGGGGAGCAGGGGGAGCAGAGGAACGGGGGAGCAGAGGAGCGGCAAGAGCGGTGGAGCGTGGGGACGGGGGAGCGGAGGAGCAGGGGGTGTGGGGGAGAAGAGCGGGGGAGCGGAGGAGCGGGGGGAGCAGAGGAGCGGAGGAGGCGGGGGAGCGTAGGAGCTGTGGGAGCGGGGGGACGGGGGAGCGGAGTAGCAGGGGGAGCGAGGAGCAGGGGAGAAGGGGGAGCGGAGGAGCTGTGGGAGCGGGGGGACGGGGGAGCGGAGGAGCAGGGGGAGCGAGGAGAAGGGGGAGCGGGGGACGGGGGAGTGGAGGAGCGGGGGGACGGGGGAGCGGAGGAGCGGGGAGAGCGGAGGAGCGGGGGGAGCGGAGGAGCAGGGGGAGCGGAGGAGCAGGGGGAGCGAGGAGCCGGGGGTGCGGAGTAGCAGGGGGAGCGGGGAGAGCGAGGAGCAGGGGGTGCGGAGGAGCCGGCGGAGCAGAGGAGCAGGGGAGCGGGGGGAGCGGAAGCGGAGGAGCGGAGGAGCGGGGGGCGCGGGGAAAGCGGAGGAGTGGGGGGAGCGGGGGAGAGCGGAGGAGCAGGGGGAGCGGGGGAAGCAGGGGAGAGCGGAGGAGCAGGAAGAGCGGGAGGGCAGGGGAGCAGAGGAGCGGGGGAGCAAAGTAGCGGAGGGTGCGTGGGAGCGGGGGGAGCAGAGGAGCAGGGCGAGCGGGGAAGCGGGGGGAGAGTGGAGAGCAGGGGGAGCAGAGGAACGTGGGGGAGCAGAGGAGCGGGGGGAGCAGAGGAGCAGGGAGCAGAGGAGCGGGAGGAGCGGGGGGAGCAGGGGGAGCAGAGGAACGGGGGAGCAGAGGAGCGGCAAGAGCGGTGGAGCGTGGGGACGGGGGAGCGGAGGAGCAGGGGGTGTGGGGGAGAAGAGCGGGGGAGCGGAGGAGCGGGGGGAGCAGAGGAGCGGAGGAGGCGGGGGAGCGTGGGGTGCGGAGTAGCATGGGGAGCGGGGAGAGCGGTGGAGCAGGGAGGGCGGAGGAGCAGGGGGAGCGGAGGAGCAGGGGGAGCGGAGGAGCGGGGGGAGCGGAGGAGCAGGGGGAGTGGAGGAGCAGGGGGAGCGGGGAGAGCGAAGGAGCGGGGGGAGCGGGGGTGAGGGGGGAGTAGAGTAGTGGGGGGAGCGGAAGAGCGGGGGGAGGGAGGGGAAGCGGGGGGGAGTGGGGGAAGCGGGGTGGGGGAGCAGGGGGAGCGGGCGGAACGGGGAGAGCAGAGGAGCGGGGGGAGCGAGGAGCGGGGGAGCAGAGGAGCAGGGGGAGCGGGGAGAGCGGAGGATCATGGGGAGCGGAGGAGCAGGGGGAGCGGGGAGAGCGAGGAGCAGGGGGGGCGGAGGAGCGGGTGGAGCAGAGGAGCGGGGGGAGCAGAGGAGCGGGGGGAGCGGAGGAGCAGGGGGAGCGGGGAGAGCGGAGCAGCGGGGGGAGCGGGGGGAACGGGGTGGAGTGGGGGGAGCGGGCGGGAGCGGAGGGAGCGCGGGGAGCAGAGGGATATGGGGGGAGCAGAGGAGCGGGGGGAGTGGAGGATCAGGGGGAGCGGAGGAGCGGGCAGCGGGGGGAGTGGAGCAGCAGGGGGAGCAGAGGGAGTGGGGGGAGCAGAGGAGCGGCGGGAGTGGAGGAGCGGGGAGAGCAAGGGAACGGAGGAGCAGGGGAGCAGGGAGAGCGGGGGGAGCGGAGGAGCAGAGGGAGTAGGGGGAGCAGAGGAGAGGGGGGAGCGGAGGAGCAGGGGAGAGCAGGGGAGCGGGGAGAGCGGAGGAGCAGGGGGAGCGGAGTAGCAGAGGAGCAGGGGGAGTGGAGGAGCAGGGGGAGCGGGGAGAGCGAGGAGCCGGGGGTGCGGAGTAGCAGGGGGAGCGGGGAGAGCAGAGGAGTGGGGGGAGCAGGGGGAGCGGAGGAGCAGGGGGAGCGGGGGGGAGCGGGGGAGCAGGGGGAGCAGGGGGAGCAGAGGAGCAGGGGGAGCAGGGGAGCGGGGAGAGCAGGGGGAGCAGGGGGAGCAGAGGAGCGGCGGGAGCAGGGGGAGCAGGGGAGCGGGGAGAGCAGGGGGAGCAGAGGAGCAGAGGAGCGGGGGGAGCGGGGGGAGCAGAGGAGCAGGGGGAGCAGGGGAGCGGGGAGAGCAGAGGAGCAGCAGGAGCGGGGGGAGCAGAGGAGCGGCAGGAGCGGGGGAGCAGAGGAGCGGAAGGAGCAGAGGAGCGGGGGGAGCGGGGGAGCAGGGGTGCGGGGTAAGCAGGGGAGCGGGGAGGACCGGGGGAAGTGGGGGGAGCAGAGGAGCGGGGCGAGCAGGGGGAGCAGAGGAGCCGGCGGAGCAGAGGAGCAGGGGAGCGGGGGGAGCAGAGGAGCGGGGGGAGCGGAAGCGGAGGAGCGGGGGGAGCTGAGGAGCGGAGGAGCGGGGGGAGCGGGGAAAGCGGAGGAGTGGGGGGAGCGGGGGAGAGCGGAGGAGCAGGGGGAGCGGAGGAGCGGGGGAGAGCGGAGGAGCAGGGAGAGCGGGGGAGCAGAGGAGCGGAGGGTGCGTGGGAGCGGGGGGAGCAGAGGAGCAGGGGGAGCGGGGAAGCGGGGGGAGAGTGGAGAGCAGGGGGAGCAGAGGAACGGGGGGAGCAGAGGAGCGGGGGGAGCAGAGGAGCAGGGCAGCAGAGGAGCGGGGGGAGCAGGGGGAGCAGAGGAACGGGGGAGCAGAGGAGCGGCAAGAGCGGTGGAGCGTGGGGACGGGGGAGCGGAGGAGCGGGCAGCGGGGGGAGCGGAGGAGCAGGGGGTGTGGGGGAGAAGAGCGGGGGAGCAGGGGGAGTGGAGGAGCGGGGGGAGCAGAGGAGCGGGGGGAGCGGAGGAGGAGGGGGAGCGTGGGGTGCGGAGTAGCATGGGGAGCGGGGAGAGCGGTGGAGCAGGGAGGGCGGAGGAGCAGGGGGAGCGGAGGAGCAGGGGGAGTGGAGGAGCAGGGGGAGCGGGGAGAGCGAAGGAGCGGGGGGAGCGGGGGTGCGGGGGGAGTAGAGTAGCGGGAGGAGCGGAGGAGCGGGGGGAGGGAGGGGAAGCGGGGGGGAGTGGGGGAAGCGGGGTGGGGGAGCAGGGGGAGCGGGCGGAACGGGGAGAGCAGAGGAGCGGGGGGAGCGAGGAGCGGGGAGAGCAGGGGGAGCGGGGGGGAGCAGAGGAGCGAGGGAGCAGAGGAGCGGGCTGCGGGGGGAGCGGAGGTGCAGGGGGAGCGGAGGAGCAGGGGGAGCGAGGAGCAGGGGAGAAGGGGGAGCGGAGGAGCTGTGGGAGCGGGGGGACGGGAGAGCGGAGGAGCAGGGGGAGCGAGGAGAAGGGGGAGCGGGGGACGGGGGAGTGGAGGAGCGGGGGGACGGGGGAGTGGAGGAGCGGGGGGACGGGGGAGCGGAGGAGCAGGGGAGCAGGGAGAGCGGGGGGAGCGGAGGAGCAGAGGGAGTAGGGGGAGCAGAGGAGAGGGGGGAGCGGAGGAGCAGGGGAGAGCAGGGGAGCGGGGAGAGCGGAGGAGCAGGGGGAGCGGAGGAGCAGGGGGAGCGGAGTAGCAGAGGAGCAGGGGGAGTGGAGGAGCAGGGGGAGCGGGGAGAGCGAGGAGCCGGGGGTGCGGAGTAGCAGGGGGAGCGGGGAGAGCAGAGGAGTGGGGGGAGCAGGGGGAGCGGAGGAGCAGGGGGAGCGGGGGGGAGCGGGGGAGCAGGGGGAGCAGAGGAGCAGGGGGAGCAGGGGAGCGGGGAGAGCAGGGGGAGCAGGGGGAGCAGAGGAGCGGCAGGAGCGGGGGGAGCAGAGGAGCGGGGGGAGCAGGGGGAGCAGAGGAGCAGGGGGAGCTGGGGAGCGGGGAGAGCAGGGGGAGCAGAGGAGCAGAGGAGCGGGGGGAGCAGAGGAGCGGGGAGAGCAGAGGAGCGGCAGGAGCGGGGGGAGCAGAGGAGCGGCAGGAGCGGGGGAGCAGAGGAGCGGAAGGAGCAGAGGAGCGGGGGGAGCGGGGGAGCAGGGGTGCGGGGTAAGCAGGGGAGCGGGGAGGACCGGGGGAAGTGGGGGGAGCAGAGGAGCGGGGCGAGCAGGGGGAGCAGAGGAGCAGGGGGAGCGGGGGAGCAGAGGAGTGGGGGGGAGCAGAGGGAGCAGGGGGTGCGGAGGAGCCGGCGGAGCAGAGGAGCAGGGGAGCGGGGGGAGCAGAGGAGTGGGGGGAGCAGAAGCGGAGGAGCGGGGGGAGCTGAGGAGCGGAGGAGCGGGGGGAGCGGGGAAAGCGGAGGAGTGGGGGGAGCGGGGGGAGAGCGGAGGAGCAGGGGGAGCGGAGGAGCGGGGGAGAGCGGAGGAGCAGGGAGAGCGGGGGAGCAGAGGAGCGGAGGGTGCGTGGGAGCGGGGGGAGCAGAGGAGCAGGGGGAGCGGGGAAGCGGGGGGAGAGTGGAGAGCAGGGGGAGCAGAGGAACGGGGGGGAGCAGAGGAGCAGGGGGAGCAGAGGAGCAGGGGAGCAGAGGAGCGGGAGGAGCGGGGGGAGCAGGGGGAGCAGAGGAGCGGCAAGAGCGGTGGAGCGTGGGGACGGGGGAGCGGAGGAGCGGGCAGCAGGGGGAGCGGAGGAGCAGGGGGTGTGGGGGAGAAGAGCGGGGGAGCAGGGGGAGTGGAGGAGCGGGGGGAGCAGAGGAGCGGGGGGAGCGGAGGAGGAGGGGGAGCGGGGGAACGTGGAGTGCGGAGTAGCATGGGGAGCGGGGAGAGCGGTGGAGCAGGGAGGGCGGAGGAGCAGGGGGAGTGGAGGAGCAGGGGGAGCGGGGAGAGCGAAGGAGCGGGTGGAGCGGGGGTGCGGGGGGAGTAGAGTAGCGGGGGGAGCGGAGGAGCGGGGGGAGGGAGGGGAAGCGGGGGGGAGTGGGGGAAGCGGGGTGGGGAGCAGGGGGAGCGGGCGGAACGGGGAGAGCAGAGGAGCGGGGGGAGCGAGGAGCGGGGGGAGCAGGGGGAGCGGGGGGAGCAGAGGAGCGAGGGAGCAGAGGAGCGGGCTGCGGGGGGAGCGGAGGTGCAGGGGGAGCGGAGGAGCAGGGGGAGCGAGGAGCAGGGGAGAAGGGGGCGCAGGGGAGAAGGGGGAGCGGAGGAGCTGTGGGAGCGGGGGGACGGGGGAGCGGAGGAGCAGGGGGAGCGAGGAGAAGGGGGAGCGGGGGACGGGGGAGTGGAGGAGCGGGGGGACGGGGGAGCGGAGGAGCAGGGGGAGCGGGGAGAGCGGAGGAGCGGGGGGAGCGGAGGAGCAGGGGGAGCGGAGGAGCAGGGGGAGCGGGGAGAGCGAGGAGCCGGGGGTGCGGAGTAGCAGGGGGAGCGGGGAGAGCGAGGAGCAGGGGGTGCGGAGGAGCCGGCGGAGCAGAGGAGCAGGGGAGCAGGGGGAGCAGAGGAGCGGGGGGAGCGGAAGCGGAGGAGCGGAGGAGCGGGGGGAGCGGGGAAAGCGGAGGAGTGGGGGGAGCGGGGGAGAGCGGAGGAGCAGGGGGAGCGGGGGAAGCGGGGGAGAGCGGAGGAGCAGAGGAGCGGCAGGAGCGGGGGAGCAGAGGAGCGGAAGGAGCAGAGGAGCGGGGGGAGCGGGGGAGCAGGGGTGCGGGGTAAGCAGGGGAGCGGGGAGGACCGGGGGAAGTGGGGGGAGCAGAGGAGCGGGGCGAGCAGGGGGAGCAGAGGAGCAGGGGGAGCGGGGGAGCAGAGGAGTGGGGGGGAGCAGAGGGAGCAGGGGGTGCGGAGGAGCCGGCGGAGCAGAGGAGCAGGGGAGCGGGGGGAGCAGAGGAGTGGGGGGAGCAGAAGCGGAGGAGCGGGGGGAGCTGAGGAGCGGAGGAGCGGGGGGAGCGGGGAAAGCGGAGGAGTGGGGGGAGCGGGGGAGAGCGGAGGAGCAGGGGGAGCGGAGGAGCGGGGGAGAGCGGAGGAGCAGGGAGAGCGGGGGAGCAGAGGAGCGGAGGGTGCGTGGGAGCGGGGGGAGCAGAGGAGCAGGGGGAGCGGGGAAGCGGGGGGAGAGTGGAGAGCAGGGGGAGCAGAGGAACGGGGGGGAGCAGAGGAGCAGGGGGAGCAGAGGAGCAGGGGAGCAGAGGAGCGGGAGGAGCGGGGGGAGCAGGGGGAGCAGAGGAGCGGCAAGAGCGGTGGAGCGTGGGGACGGGGGAGCGGAGGAGCGGGCAGCAGGGGGAGCGGAGGAGCAGGGGGTGTGGGGGAGAAGAGCGGGGGAGCAGGGGGAGTGGAGGAGCGGGGGGAGCAGAGGAGCGGGGGGAGCGGAGGAGGAGGGGGAGCGGGGGAACGTGGGGTGCGGAGTAGCATGGGGAGCGGGGGAGAGCGGTGGAGCAGGGAGGGCGGAGGAGCAGGGGGAGTGGAGGAGCAGGGGGAGCGGGGAGAGCGAAGGAGCGGGTGGAGCGGGGGTGCGGGGGGAGTAGAGTAGCGGGGGGAGCGGAGGAGCGGGGGGAGGGAGGGGAAGCGGGGGGGAGTGGGGGAAGCGGGGTGGGGAGCAGGGGGAGCGGGCGGAACGGGGAGAGCAGAGGAGCGGGGGGAGCGAGGAGCGGGGGGAGCAGGGGGAGCGGGGGGAGCAGAGGAGCGAGGGAGCAGAGGAGCGGGCTGCGGGGGGAGCGGAGGTGCAGGGGGAGCGGAGGAGCAGGGGGAGCGAGGAGCAGGGGAGAAGGGGGCGCAGGGGAGAAGGGGGAGCGGAGGAGCTGTGGGAGCGGGGGGACGGGGGAGCGGAGGAGCAGGGGGAGCGAGGAGAAGGGGGAGCGGGGGACGGGGGAGTGGAGGAGCGGGGGGACGGGGGAGCGGAGGAGCAGGGGGAGCGGGGAGAGCGGAGGAGCGGGGGGAGCGGAGGAGCAGGGGGAGCGGAGGAGCAGGGGGAGCGGGGAGAGCGAGGAGCCGGGGGTGCGGAGTAGCAGGGGGAGCGGGGAGAGCGAGGAGCAGGGGGTGCGGAGGAGCCGGCGGAGCAGAGGAGCAGGGGAGCGGGGGGAGCAGAGGAGCGGGGGGAGCGGAAGCGGAGGAGCGGAGGAGCGGGGGGAGCGGGGAAAGCGGAGGAGTGGGGGGAGCGGGGGAGAGCGGAGGAGCAGGGGGAGCGGGGGAAGCGGGGGAGAGCGGAGGAGCAGGGAGAGCGGGAGGGCAGGGGAGCAGAGGAGCGGGGGAGCAAAGGAGCGGAGGGTGCGTGGGAGCGGGGGGAGCAGAGAGCAGGGCGAGCGGGGAAGCGGGGGGGAGAGTGGAGAGCAGGGGGAGCAGAGGAACGGGGGGGAGCAGAGGAGCGGGGGGAGCAGAGGAGCAGGGATCAGAGGAGCGGGAGGAGCGGGGGGAGCAGGGGGAGCAGAGGAACGGGGGAGCAGAGGAGCGGGCTGCGGGGGGTTCGGGGGTGCAGGGGGAGCGGAGGAGCAGGGGGAGCGAGGAGCAGGGGAGAAGGGGGAGCGGAGGAGCTGTGGGAGCGGGGGGACGGGGGAGCGGAGGAGCAGGGGGAGCGAGGAGAAGGGGGAGCGGAGGAGCGGGGGGACGGGGGAGCGGAGGAGCAGGGGGAGCGGGGAGAGCGGAGGAGCAGGGGGAGCGGAGGAGCAGGGGGAGCGGAGGAGCAGGGGGAGCGGGGAGAGCGAGGAGCCGGGGGTGCGGAGTAGCAGGGGGAGCGGGGAGAGCGAGGAGCAGGGGGTGCGGAGGAGCCGGCGGAGCAGAGGAGCAGGGGAGCGGGGGGAGCGGGGGAGCGGAAGCGGAGGAGCGGGGGGAGCGGGGGGAGCGGGGAAAGCGGAGGAGTGGGGGGAGCGGGGGAGAGCGGGGGAAGCGGGGGAGAGCGGAGGAGCAGGGAGAGCGGGAGGGCAGGGGAGCAGAGGAGCGGGGGAGCAAAGGAGCGGAGGGTGCGTGGGAGCGGGGGGAGCAGAGGAGCAGGGCGAGCGGGGAAGCGGGGGGAGAGTGGAGAGCAGGGGGAGCAGAGGAACGGGGGGGAGCAGAGGAGCGGGGGGAGCAGAGGAGCAGGGATCAGAGGAGCGGGAGGAGCGGGGGGAGCAGGGGGAGCAGAGGAACGGGGGAGCAGAGGAGCGGCAAGAGCGGTGGAGCGTGGGGACGAGGGAGCGGAGGAGCAGGGGGTGTGGGGGAGAAGAGCGGGGGAGCAGGGGGAGTGGAGGAGCGGGGGGAGCAGAGGAGCGGAGGAGGAGGGGGAGCGGGGGAGCGTGGGGTGCGGAGTAGCATGGGGAGCGGGGAGAGCGGTGGAGCAGGGAGGGCGGAGGAGCAGGGGGAGCGGAGGAGCAGGGGGAGCGGAGGAGCAGGGGGAGTGGAGGAGCAGGGGGAGCGGGGAGAGCGAAGGAGCGGGGGGAGCGGGGGTGCGGGGGGAGTAGAGTAGTGGGGGGAGCGGAGGAGCGGGGGGAGGGAGGGGAAGCGGGGGGAGTGGGGGAAGCGGGGTGGGGGAGCAGGGGGAGCGGGCGGAACGGGGAGAGCAGAGGAGCGGAGGGAGCGGGGGGGAGCAGAGGAGCGGGGGAGCAGAGGAGCGGGCAGCGGGAGGAGTGGAGGTGCAGGGGGAGCGGAGGAGCAGGGGGAGCGAGGAGCAGGGGAGAAGGGGGAGCGGAGGAGCTGTGGGAGCGGGGGGACGGGGGAGCGGAGGAGCAGGGGGAGCGAGGAGAAGGGGGAGCGGGGGACGGGGGAGTGGAGGAGCAGTGGGAGCGGGGGGACATGGGAGCGGAGGAGCAGGGGGGAGCGGGGAGAGCGGAGGAGCTGGGGGAGCGGAGGAGCAGGGGGAGCGGAGGAGCTGGGGGAGCGGGGTGAGCGAGGAGCCGGGGGTGCGGAGTAGCACGGGGAGCGGGGAGCGCAGAGGAGTCGGGGAGCGGAGGAGCAGGGGGAGCGGGGGAGCGGAGGGAACGGATGAGCGCGGGGGAGCAGAGGAGCGGGCAGCGGGGGGAGCGGGGGTGCGGGGGGAGTAGAGTAGCGGGGGGAGCGGAGGAGCGGGGGGAGGGAGGGGAAGCGGGGGGGAGTGGGGGAAGCGGGGTTGGGGAGCAGGGGGAGCGGGCGGAACGGGGAGAGCAGAGGAGCGGGGGGAGCGAGGAGCGGGGGGAGCAGGGGGAGCGGGCGGGAGCAGAGGAGCGGGGGAGCAGAGGAGCGGGCAGCGGGGGGAGCGGAGGTGCAGGGGGAGCGGAGGAGCAGGAGGAGCGGGGAGAGCGGAGGATCATGGGGAGCGGAGGAGCAGGGGGAGCGGGGAGAGCGAGGAGCAGGGGGGGCGGAGGAGCGGGTGGAGCAGAGGAGCGGGGGGAGCAGAGGAGCGGGGGGGAGCGGGGGGAGCGGAGGAGCAGGGGGAGCGGGGAGAGCGGAGCAGCGGGGGGAGCGGGCAGAGCGGGCGCACAGAGGAGCAGGGGGAGCGGGGGGACGGGGAGAGCAGGAGGAGCGGGTGGAGCAGAGGAGCGGCAGGAGCGGGGGGAGCAGAGGAGCGGGGGAGCGGAGGAGCGGGGGGGAGCCGGGGGAGCGGGGGGAACGGGGTGGAGTGGGGGGAGCGGGCGGGAGCGCGGCGAGCGGGGGAACAGAGCAGCGGGGGGACCGGGCAGCGGGGGGAGCGGAGGAGCAGGGGGAGCAGAGGGATATGGGGGGAGCAGAGGAGCGGGGGGAGTGGAGGAGCAGGGGGAGCGGAGGAGCGGGCAGCGGGGGGAGCGGAGCAGCAGGGGGAGCAGAGGGAGTGGGGGGAGCAGAGGAGCGGCGGGAGTGGAGGAGCGGGGAGAGCAAGGGAACGGAGGAGCAGGGGGCAGGGAGAGCGGGGGGAGCGGAGGAGCAGAGGGAGTGGGGGGAGCAGAGGAGAGGAGGGAGCAGAGGAGCAGGGGAGAGCAGGGGAGCGGGGAGAGCGGAGGAGCAGAGGGAGCGGAGGAGCAGGGGGAGCGGAGTAGCAGAGGAGCAGGGGGAGTGGAGGAGCAGGGGCAGCGGAGGAGCAGAGGAGCAGGGGAGCAGGGAGCGCGGGAGCGGAGGAGCGGGGGGAGCGGGGGGAGCGGAGGAGCGGGGGGAGCCGAGGAGCGGGGGGAGCGGAGGAGCAGAGGGAGTGGGGGGAGCAGAGGAGCGGGGGGAGTGGAGGAGCGGGGAGAGCGGGGGAGCGGAGTAGCGGGGATAGCGGAGGAGCAGGGGGAGTGGAGGAGCAGGGGGAGTGGAGGAGCAGGGGCAGCGGAGGAGCAGAGGAGCAGGGGGAGCAGAGGAGCGGGGGGAGCAGGGGAGCGGGGGGGAGCGGGGGGAGCGGGTGGAACGGAGGAGCGGGGGGAGGCGGAGGGAGCGGGGGGAGCGGAAGAGCAGAGGAGCGGGGGGGAGCCGGGGGAGCGGGGGGAACGGGGTGGAGTGGGGGGAGCGGGCGGGAGCGGAGGGAGCGCGGGGAGCGGGGGAACAGAGCAGCGGGGGGACCGGGCAGCGGGGGGAGCGGAGGAGCAGGGGGAGCAGAGGGATATGGGGGGAGCAGAGGAGCGGGGGGAGTGGAGGAGCAGGGGGAGCGGAGGAGCGGGCAGCGGGGGGAGTGGAGCAGCAGGGGGAGCAGAGGGAGTGGGGGGAGCAGAGGAGAGGGGGGAGCGGAGGAGCAGGGGAGAGCAGGGGAGCGGGGAGAGCGGAGGAGCAGGGGGAGCGGAGGAGCAGGGGGAGCGGAGTAGCAGAGGAGCAGGGGGAGTGGAGGAGCAGGGGGAGTGGGGAGAGCGAGGAGCCGGGGGTGCGGAGTAGCAGGGGGAGCGGGGAGAGCAGAGGAGTGGGGGGAGGAGTGGGGGGAGCAGGGGGAGCAGGGGGAGCAGAGGAGCGGCACGAGCGGGGGGAGCAGAGGGAGCAGGGGGAGCAGGGGAGCGGGGAGAGCAGGGGGAGCAGAGGAGCGGGGGGAGCAGAGGAGCAGGGGGAGCAGGGGAGCGGGGAGAGCAGAGGAGCGGCAGGAGCGGGGGGAGCAGAGGAGCGGCAGGAGTGGGGGAGCAGAGGAGCAGGGGAGAAGGGGGAGCGGAGGAGCTGTGGGAGCGGGGGGACGGGGGAGCGGAGGAGCAGGGGGAGCGAGGAGAAGGGGGAGCGGGGGAGCAGTGGGAGCGGGGGGACGGGGGAGCGGAGAAGCGGGGAGAGCGGAGGAGCGGGGGGAGCGGAGGAGCAGGGGGAGCGGAGGAGCAGGGGGAGCGGAGGAGCAGGGGGAGCGGAGGAGCAGGGGGAGCGGGGAGAGCGAGGAGCCGGGGGAGCGGAGGAGCAGGGGGAGCGGAGGAGCGGGGGGGGAGCGGAGGGAACGGTGGAGCGCGGGGGAGCAGAGGAGCGGGCAGCGGGGGGAGCAGAGGTGCAGGGGGAGCGGAGGAGCGGGCAGCGGGGGAGCGGAGGTGCAGGGGGAGCGGAGGAGCAGGGGAAGCGGGGAGAGCGAGGAGCGGGTGGGCGGAGGAGCGGGGGGAGCGGAAGAGCGGGTGGAGCGGGCGGAGCGGGCGGAGCGGGGAGAGCGGAGGAGCAAGGGGAGCGGAGGAGCGGGGGGAGCGGAGTAGCAGGGGGAGCAGAGGGAGTGGGGGGAGCAGAGGAGCGGGGGGAGTGGAGGAGCAGGGGAGCGGGGGGAGCGGAGGAGCGGGCAGCGGGGGGAGCGGAGGATCAGGGGGAGCAGAGGGAGTGGGGGGAGCAGAGGAGCGGGGTAGTGGAGGAGCAGGGGAGACCGGAGGAGCGGGGAGGAGCGGAGTAGCGGAGGAGCAGGGGGGTGCGGAGTAGCGGAGTAGCGGAGGAGCAGGGGGAGCGGAGGAGCGGGGGGAGCAGAGGAGAGGGGGGAGCGGAGGAGCAGGGGGAGCGGGGGAACAGAGGAGCGAACGGAACGGAGGAGCGGGAGGAGCAGAGGAGCGGGGGGGAGCGGAGGGAGCGCAGGAGCGGAGGAGCAGGGGGGGGGCGGGGGAGAAGGGGGAGCGGAGGAGCAGTGGGAGCAGGGAGAGCGGGGGGAGCGGAGTAGCAGGGGGAGCGGAGGAGCAGGGGGAGCGGGGAGAAGGGGGAGCGGAGGAGCAGTGGGAGCGGGGGGAGCGGAGGAGCAGAGGGAGTGGGGGGAGCAGAGGAGCGGGGGGAGTGGAGGAGCGGGGAGAGCGGGGGAGCGGAGTAGCGGGGATAGCGGAGGAGCAGGGGGAGTGGAGGAGCTGGGGGAGTGGAGGAGCAGGGGCAGCGGAGGAGCAGGGGGAGTGGAGGAGCAGGGGCAGCGGAGGAGCAGGGGGAGCAGAGGAGCAGGGGGAGCAGAGGAGCGGGGGGAGCAGGGGAGCGGGGGGGAGCGGGGGGAGCGGGTGGAACGGAGGAGCGGGGGGAGGCGGAGGGAGCGGGGGGAGCGGAAGAGCAGAGGAGCGGGGGGAGCGGAGTAGCAGGGGGAGCGGAGGAGCGGGGGGGAGCCGGGGGAGTGGGGGGAGCGGGCGGGAGCGGAGGGAGCGCGGGGAGCGGGGGAACAGAGCAGCGGGGGGACCGGGCAGCGGGGGGAGCGGAGGAGCAGGGGGAGCAGAGGGATATGGGGGGAGCAGAGGAGCGGGGGGAGTGGAGGAGCAGGGGGAGCGGAGGAGCGGGCAGCGGGGGGAGTGGAGCAGCAGGGGGAGCAGAGGGAGTGGGGGGAGCAGAGGAGCGGCGGGAGTGGAGGAGCGGGGAGAGCAAGGGAACGGAGGAGCAGAGGGAGTAGGGGGAGCAGAGGAGAGGGGGGAGCGGAGGAGCAGAGGGAGTAGGGGGAGCAGAGGAGAGGGGGGAGCGGAGGAGCCGGGGAGAGCGGAGGAGCAGGGGGAGCGGAGGAGCAGGGGGAGCGGAGTAGCAGAGGAGCAGGGGGAGTGGAGGAGCAGGGGGAGCGGGGAGAGCGAGGAGCCGGGTGTGCGGAGTAGCAGGGGGAGCGGGGAGAGCAGAGGAGTGGGGGGAGCAGGGGGAGCGGAGGAGCAGGGGGAGCGGGGGAGCAGGGGGAGCAGAGGAGCAGGGGGAGCAGGGGAGCGGGGAGAGCAGGGGGAGCAGGGGGAGCAGAGGAGCGGCAGGAGCGGGGGGAGCAGAGGAGCGGGGGGAGCAGGGGGAGCAGAGGATCAGGGGGAGCAGGGGAGCGGGGAGAGCAGAGGAGCGGCAGGAGCGGGGGGAGCAGAGGAGCGGCAGGAGCGGGGGAGCAGAGGAGCGGAAGGAGCGGAGGAGCGGGGGAGCGGGGGAGCAGGGGTGCGGGGTAAGCAGGGGAGCGGGGAGGACCGGGGGAAGTGGGGGGAGCAGAGGAGCGGGGCGAGCAGGGGGAGCAGAGGAGCAGGGGGAGCGGGGGAGCAGAGGAGCGGGGGGGAGCAGAGGGAGCGGGGGGAGCGGAGGAGCAGGGGGTGCGGAGGAGCCGGCGGAGCAGAGGAGCAGGGGAGCGGGGGGAGCAGAGGAGCGGGGGGAGCGGAAGCGGAGGAGCGGGGGGAGCTGAGGAGCGGAGGAGCGGGGGGAGCGGGGAAAGCGGAGGAGTGGGGGGAGCGGGGGAGAGCGGAGGAGCAGGGGGAGCGGAGGAGCGGGGGAGAGCGGAGGAGCAGGGAGAGCGGGGGAGCAGAGGAGCGGAGGGTGCGTGGGAGCGGGGGGAGCAGAGGAGCAGGGGGAGCGGGGAAGCGGGGGGAGAGTGGAGAGCAGGGGGAGCAGAGGAACGGGGGGGAGCAGAGGAGCGGGGGGAGCAGAGGAGCAGGGGAGCAGAGGAGCGGGAGGAGCGGGGGAGCAGAGGAACGGGGGAGCAGAGGAGCGGCAAGAGCGGTGGAGCGTGGGGACGGGGGAGCGGAGGAGCGGGCAGCGGGGGGAGCGGAGGAGCAGGGGGTGTGGGGGAGAAGAGCGGGGGAGCAGGGGGAGTGGAGGAGCGGGGGGAGCAGAGGAGCGGGGGGAGCGGAGGAGGAGGGGGAGCGGGGGAGCGTGGGGTGCGGAGTAGCATGGGGAGCGGGGAGAGCGGTGGAGCAGGGAGGGCGGAGGAGCAGGGGGAGCGGAGGAGCAGGGGGAGTGGAGGAGCAGGGGGAGCGGGGAGAGCGAAGGAGCGGGGGGAGCGGGGGTGCGGGGGGAGTAGAGTAGCGGGGGGAGCGGAGGAGCGGGGGGAGGGAGGGGAAGCGGGGGGGAGTGGGGGAGGCGGGGTGGGGGAGCAGGGGGAGCGGGCGGAACGGGGAGAGCAGAGGAGCGGGGGGAGCGAGGAGCGGGGGGAGCAGGGGGAGCGGGGGGGAGCAGAGGAGCGAGGGAGCAGAGGAGCGGGCTGCGGGGGGAGCGGAGGTGCAGGGGGAGCGGAGGAGCAGGGGGAGCGAGGAGCAGGGGAGAAGGGGGAGCGGAGGAGCTGTGGGAGCGGGGGGACGGGGGAGCGGAGGAGCAGGGGGAGCGAGGAGAAGGGGGAGCGGGGGACGGGGGAGCGGAGGAGCAGTGGGAGCGGGGGGAGCGGGGGAGAGCGGAGGAGCAGGGAGAGCGGGAGGGCGGGGGAGCAAAGGAGCGGAGGGTGCGTGGGAGCGGGGGGAGCAGTGGAGCAGGGCGAGCGGGGAAGCGGGGGGAGAGTGGAGAGCAGGGGGAGCAGAGGAACGGGGGGGAGCAGAGGAGCGGGGGGAGCAGAGGAGCAGGGAGCAGAGGAGCGGGAGGAGCGGGGGGAGCAGGGGGAGCAGAGGAACGGGGGAGCAGAGGAGCGGCAAGAGCGGTGGAGCGTGGGGACGAGGGAGCGGAGGAGCAGGGGGTGTGGGGGAGAAGAGCGGGGGAGCAGGGGGAGTGGAGGAGCGGGGGGAGCAGAGGAGCGGAGGAGGAGGGGGAGCGGGGGAGCGTGGGGTGCGGAGTAGCATGGGGAGCGGGGAGAGCGGTGGAGCAGGGAGGGCGGAGGAGCAGGGGGAGCGGAGGAGCAGGGGGAGCGGAGGAGCAGGGGGAGTGGAGGAGCAGGGGGAGCGGGGAGAGCGAAGGAGCGGGGGGAGCGGGGGTGCGGGGGGAGTAGAGTAGTGGGGGGAGCGGAGGAGCGGGGGGAGGGAGGGGAAGCGGGGGGGAGTGGGGGAAGCGGGGTGGGGGAGCAGGGGGAGCGGGCGGAACGGGGAGAGCAGAGGAGCGGAGTGAGCAGGGGGAGCGGGGGGGAGCAGAGGAGCGGGGGAGCAGAGGAGCGGGCAGCGGGAGGAGTGGAGGTGCAGGGGGAGCGGAGGAGCAGGGGGAGCGAGGAGCAGGGGAGAAGGGGGAGCGGAGGAGCTGTGGGAGCGGGGGGACGGGGGAGCGGAGGAGCAGGGGGAGCGAGGAGAAGGGGGAGCGGGGGACGGGGGAGCGGAGGAGCAGGGGGAGCGAGGAGAAGGGGGAGCGGGGGACGGGGGAGTGGAGGAGCAGTGGGAGCGGGGGGACGGGGGAGCGGAGGAGCAGGGGGGAGCGGGGAGAGCGGAGGAGCTGGGGGAGCGGAGGAGCAGGGGGAGGGGAGGAGCTGGGGGAGCGGGGTGAGCGAGGAGCCGGGGGTGCGGAGTAGCAGGGGGAGCGGGGAGCGCAGAGGAGTCGGGGAGCGGAGGAGCAGGGGGAGCGGGGGAGCGGAGGGAACGGATGAGCGCGGGGGAGCAGAGGAGCGGGCAGCGGGGGGAACGGGGGTGCGGGGGGAGTAGAGTAGCGGGGGGAGCGGAGGAGCGGGGGGAGGGAGGGGAAGCAGGGGGGAGTGGGGGAAGCGGGGTTGGGGAGCAGGGGGAGCGGGCGGAACGGGGAGAGCAGAGGAGCGGGGGAGCAGGGGGAGCGGGGGGAGCAGAGGAGCGGGGGAGCAGAGGAGCGGGCAGCGGGGGGAGCGGAGGATCATGGGGAGCGGAGGAGCAGGGGGAGCGGGGAGAGAGAGGAGCAGGGGGGGCGGAGGAGCGGGTGGAGCAGAGGAGCGGGGGGAGCAGAGGAGCGGGGGGGAGCGGGGGGAGCGGAGCAGCGGGGGGAGCGGGCAGAGCGGGCGCACAGAGGAGCAGGGGGAGCGGGGGGACGGGGAGAGCAGGAGGAGCGGGTGGAGCAGAGGAGCGGCAGGAGCGGGGGGAGCAGAGGAGCGGGGGAGCAGGGAGAGCGGAGGAGCGGGGGGGAGCCGGGGGAGCGGGGGAACGGGGTGGAGTGGGGGGAGCGGGCGGGAGCGCGGGGAGCGGGGGAACAGAGCAGCGGGGGGACCGGGCAGCGGGGGGAGCGGAGGAGCAGGGGGAGCAGTGGGATATGGGGGGAGCAGAGGAGCGGGGGGAGTGGAGGAGCAGGGGGTGTGGAGGAGCAGGTGGAGCGGAGGAGCGGGCAGCGGGGGGAGCGGAGCAGCAGGGGGAGCAGAGGGAGTGGGGGGAGCAGAGGAGCGGCGGGAGTGGAGGAGCGGGGAGAGCAAGGGAACGGAGGAGCAGGGGAGCGGGGGGAGCGGAGGAGCAGGGGAGAGCAGGGGAGCGGGGAGAGCGGAGGAGCAGAGGGAGCTGAGGAGCAGGGGGAGCGGAGTAGCAGAGGAGCAGGGGGAGTGGAGGAGCAGAGGAGCAGGGGAGCAGGGAACGCGGGAGCGGAGGAGCGGGGGGAGCGGAGGAGCGGGGGGAGCGGAGGAGCGGGGGGAGCGGAGGAGCAGAGGGAGTGGGGGGAGCAGAGGAGCAGGGGGAGTGGAGGAGCGGAGGAGCAGGGGGAGTGGAGGAGCAGGGGGAGCAGAGGAGCAGGGGGGAGCCGGGGGAGCGGGGGGGAGCCGGGGGAGCAGGGGGAACGGGGTGGAGTGGGGGGAGCGGGCGGGAGCGGAGGGAGCGCGGGGAGCAGAGGAGCGGGGAGCAGGGGGAGCGGAGGAGCAGGGGGAGCGGGGGAACAGAGGAGCGAAGGGAACGGAGGAGCGGGAGGAGCAGAGGAGCGGGGGGGAGCGGGGGGAGCAGGGAGCGGAGGAGCAGGGGGAGCGGAGGGAGCGCAGGAGCGGAGGAGCAGGGGGGGGGCGGGGGAGAAGGGGGAGCGGAGGAGCAGTGGGAGCAGGGAGAGCGGGGGGAGCGGAGTAGCAGGGGGAGCGGAGGAGCAGGGGGAGCGGGGAAAAGGGGGAGCGGAGGAGCAGTGGGAGCGGGGGGACGGGGGAGCAGAGGAGCAGGGGGAGGGGGGGAGCGGAGGAGCAGGGGGAGCGGAGGAGCAGGGGGAGCGGGGAGAGCGAGGAGCCGGGGGTGCGGAGTAGCAGGGGGAGCGGGGAGAGCAGAGGAGTGGGGGGAGCAGGGGGAGCGGAGGAGCAGGGGGAGCGGAGGAGCGGGGGGGGGAGCGGAGGAGCGGCGGGAACGGAGGAGCGGGGGGGAGCAGTGGAGCGGGGGGAGCAGGGGGAGCGGGGGGAGCGGAAGAGCAGAGGAGCGGGGGGGAGCCGGGGGAGCGGGGGGGAGCCGGGGGAGCAGGGGGAACGGGGTGGAGTGGGGGGAGCGGGCGGGAGCGGAGGGAGCGCGGGGAGCAGAGGAGCGGGGAGCAGGGGGAGCGGAGGAGCAGGGGGAGCGGGGGAACAGAGGAGCGAAGGGAACGGAGGAGCGGGAGGAGCAGAGGAGCGGGGGGGAGCGGGGGGAGCAGGGAGCGGAGGAGCAGGGGGAGCGGAGGGAGCGCAGGAGCGGAGGAGCAGGGGGGGGGCGGGGGAGAAGGGGGAGCGGAGGAGCAGTGGGAGCAGGGAGAGCGGGGGGAGCGGAGTAGCAGGGGGAGCGGAGGAGCAGGGGGAGCGGGGAAAAGGGGGAGCGGAGGAGCAGTGGGAGCGGGGGGACGGGGGAGCAGAGGAGCGGGGGGAGGGGGGGAGCGGAGGAGCAGGGGGAGCGGAGGAGCAGGGGGAGCGGGGAGAGCGAGGAGCCGGGGGTGCGGAGTAGCAGGGGGAGCGGGGAGAGCAGAGGAGTGGGGGGAGCAGGGGGAGCGGAGGAGCAGGGGGAGCGGAGGAGCGGGGGGGGGAGCGGAGGAGCGGCGGGAACGGAGGAGCGGGGGGGAGCAGTGGAGCGGGGGGAGCAGGGGGAGCAGAGGAGCGGCAGGAGCGGGGGGAGCAGAGGAGCGGGGGGAGTAGAGGAACGGGGGAGCGGAGGAGTGGGGGAGCGGGGAGCAGAGGAGCGGGGGGGAGTAGAGGAACGGGGGAGCGGGGGGAGCGGAGGAGTGGGGTTGCGGGGTAAGGAGGGGAGCGGGGAGGACCGGGGGAAGTGGGGGGAGCAGAGGAGCAGGGGGAGCGGGGGAGCAGAGGAGCGGGGGGGAGCAGAGGGAGCGGGGGGAGCAGAGGCGCTGGGGAGCGGAGGAGCAGGGGAGCGGAGTAGCAGCGGAGCGGAGGAGCAGGGGGAGCGGGGAGAGCGAGGAGCAGGGGGTGCGGAGGAGCCGGCGGAGCAGAGGAGCGGGGGGAGCAGAGGAGCGGGGGGAGCGGAAGCGGAGGAGCGGGGGGAGCTGAGGAGCGGAGGAGCGGGGGGAGCTGGGAAAGCGGAGGAGTGGGGGGAGCGGGGGAGAGCGGAGGAGCAGGTGGAGCGGGGGAAGCGGAGGAGCGGGGGGGAGTAGAGGAACGGGGGAGCGGGGGGAGCGGAGGAGTGGGGGTGCGGGGTAAGCAGGGGAGCGGGGAGGACCGGGGGAAGTGGGGGGAGCAGAGGAGCAGGGGGAGCGGGGGAGCAGAGGAGCGGGGGGGAGCAGAGGGAGCGGGGGGAGCGGAGGAGCTGGGGAGCGGAGGAGCAGGGGAGCGGAGTAGCAGCGGAACGGTGGAGCAGGGGGAGCGGGGAGAGTGAGGAGCAGGGGGTGCGGAGGAGCCGGCGGAGCAGAGGAGCGGGGGGAGCAGAGGAGCGGGGGGAGCGGAAGTGGAGGAGCGGGGGGAGCTGAGGAGCGGGGGGAGCTGGGAAAGCGGAGGAGTGGGGGGAGCGCGGAGGAGCAGGTGGAGCGGGGGAAGCGGAGGAGCAAGGGAAGCGGAGGAGCAGGGGGAGCGGGAGGGCAGGGGGAGCAGAGGAGCGGGGGAGCAGAGGAGCGGAGGGTGCGTGGGAGCGGGGGGAGCAGGGGAGCGGGGAAGCGGGGGGAGCGGGGGAACAGAGGAGCGAAGGGAACGGAGGAGCGGGAGGAGCAGAGGAGCGGGGGGGAGCGGGGGGAGCAGGGAGCGGAGGAGCAGGGGGAGCGGAGGGAGCGCAGGAGCGGAGGAGCAGGGGGGGGGCGGGGGAGAAGGGGGAGCGGAGGAGCAGTGGGAGCAGGGAGAGCGGGGGGAGCGGAGTAGCAGGGGGAGCGGAGGAGCAGGGGGAGCGGGGAAAAGGGGGAGCGGAGGAGCAGTGGGAGCGGGGGGACGGGGGAGCAGAGGAGCAGGGGGAGGGGGGGAGCGGAGGAGCAGGGGGAGCGGAGGAGCAGGGGGAGCGGGGGAGAGCGAGGAGCCGGGGGTGCGGAGTAGCAGGGGGAGCGGGGAGAGCAGAGGAGTGGGGGGAGCAGGGGGAGCGGAGGAGCAGGGGGAGCGGAGGAGCGGGGGGGGGGAGCGGAGGAGCGGCGGGAACGGAGGAGCGGGGGGGAGCAGTGGAGCGGGGGGAGCAGGGGGAGCAGAGGAGCGGCAGGAGCGGGGGGAGCAGAGGAGCGGGGGGAGTAGAGGAACGGGGGAGCGGGGGGAGCGGAGGAGTGGGGGAGCGGGGGAGCAGAGGAGCGGGGGGGAGTAGAGGAACGGGGGAGCGGGGGGAGCGGAGGAGTGGGGGAGCGGGGGAGCAGAGGAGCGGGGGGGAGTAGAGGAACGGGGGAGCGGGGGGAGCGGAGGAGTGGGGTTGCGGGGTAAGGAGGGGAGCGGGGAGGACCGGGGGAAGTGGGGGGAGCAGAGGAGCAGGGGGAGCGGGGGAGCAGAGGAGCGGGGGGGAGCAGAGGGAGCGGGGGGAGCGGAGGCGCTGGGGAGCGGAGGAGCAGGGGAGCGGAGTAGCAGCGGAGCGGAGGAGCAGGGGGAGCGGGGAGAGCGAGGAGCAGGGGGTGCGGAGGAGCCGGCGGAGCAGAGGAGCGGGGGGAGCAGAGGAGCGGGGGGAGCGGAAGCGGAGGAGCGGGGGGAGCTGAGGAGCGGAGGAGCGGGGGGAGCTGGGAAAGCGGAGGAGTGGGGGGAGCGGGGGAGAGCGGAGGAGCAGGTGGAGCGGGGGAAGCGGAGGAGCGGGGGGGAGTAGAGGAACGGGGGAGCGGGGGGAGCGGAGGAGTGGGGGTGCGGGGTAAGCAGGGGAGCGGGGAGGACCGGGGGAAGTGGGGGGAGCAGAGGAGCAGGGGGAGCGGGGGAGCAGAGGAGCGGGGGGGAGCAGAGGGAGCGGGGGGAGCGGAGGAGCTGGGGAGCGGAGGAGCAGGGGAGCGGAGTAGCAGCGGAATGGTGGAGCAGGGGGAGCGGGGAGAGTGAGGAGCAGGGGGTGCGGAGGAGCCGGCGGAGCAGAGGAGCGGGGGGAGCAGAGGAGCGGGGGGAGCGGAAGTGGAGGAGCGGGGGGAGCTGAGGAGCGGGGGGAGCTGGGAAAGCGGAGGAGTGGGGGGAGCGCGGAGGAGCAGGTGGAGCGGGGGAAGCGGAGGAGCAAGGGAAGCGGAGGAGCAGGGGGAGCGGGAGGGCAGGGGGAGCAGAGGAGCGGGGGAGCGGAGGGTGCGTGGGAGCGGGGGGAGCAGGGGAGCGGGGAAGCGGGGGGAGCGGGGGAACAGAGGAGCGAAGGGAACGGAGGAGCGGGAGGAGCAGAGGAGCGGGGGGGAGCGGGGGGAGCAGGGAGCGGAGGAGCAGGGGGAGCGGAGGGAGCGCAGGAGCGGGGGGGGGGCGGGGGAGAAGGGGGAGCGGAGGAGCAGTGGGAGCAGGGAGAGCGGGGGGAGCGGAGTAGCAGGGGGAGCGGAGGAGCAGGGGGAGCGGGGAAAAGGGGGAGCGGAGGAGCAGTGGGAGCGGGGGGACGGGGGAGCAGAGGAGCAGGGGGAGGGGGGGAGCGGAGGAGCAGGGGGAGCGGAGGAGCAGGGGGAGCGGGGAGAGCGAGGAGCCGGGGGTGCGGAGTAGCAGGGGGAGCGGGGAGAGCAGAGGAGTGGGGGGAGCAGGGGGAGCGGAGGAGCAGGGGGAGCGGAGGAGCGGGGGGGGGAGCGGAGGAGCGGCGGGAACGGAGGAGCGGGGGGGAGCAGTGGAGCGGGGGGAGCAGGGGGAGCAGAGGAGCGGCAGGAGCGGGGGGAGCAGAGGAGCGGGGGGAGTAGAGGAACGGGGGAGCGGGGGGAGCGGAGGAGTGGGGGAGCGGGGGAGCAGAGGAGCGGGGGGGAGTAGAGGAACGGGGGAGCGGGGGGAGCGGAGGAGTGGGGTTGCGGGGTAAGGAGGGGAGCGGGGAGGACCGGGGGAAGTGGGGGGAGCAGAGGAGCAGGGGGAGCGGGGGAGCAGAGGAGCGGGGGGGAGCAGAGGGAGCGGGGGGAGCGGAGGCGCTGGGGAGCGGAGGAGCAGGGGAGCGGAGTAGCAGCGGAGCGGAGGAGCAGGGGGAGCGGGGAGAGCGAGGAGCAGGGGGTGCGGAGGAGCCGGCGGAGCAGAGGAGCGGGGGGAGCAGAGGAGCGGGGGGAGCGGAAGCGGAGGAGCGGGGGGAGCTGAGGAGCGGAGGAGCGGGGGGAGCTGGGAAAGCGGAGGAGTGGGGGGAGCGGGGGAGAGCGGAGGAGCAGGTGGAGCGGGGGAAGCGGAGGAGCGGGGGGGAGTAGAGGAACGGGGGAGCGGGGGGAGCGGAGGAGTGGGGGTGCGGGGTAAGCAGGGGAGCGGGGAGGACCGGGGGAAGTGGGGGGAGCAGAGGAGCAGGGGGAGCGGGGGAGCAGAGGAGCGGGGGGGAGCAGAGGGAGCGGGGGGAGCGGAGGAGCTGGGGAGCGGAGGAGCAGGGGAGCGGAGTAGCAGCGGAACGGTGGAGCAGGGGGAGCGGGGAGAGTGAGGAGCAGGGGGTGCGGAGGAGCCGGCGGAGCAGAGGAGCGGGGGGAGCAGAGGAGCGGGGGGAGCGGAAGTGGAGGAGCGGGGGGAGCTGAGGAGCGGGGGGAGCTGGGAAAGCGGAGGAGTGGGGGGAGCGCGGAGGAGCAGGTGGAGCGGGGGAAGCGGAGGAGCAAGGGAAGCGGAGGAGCAGGGGGAGCGGGAGGGCAGGGGGAGCAGAGGAGCGGGGGAGCAGAGGAGCGGAGGGTGCGTGGGAGCGGGGGGAGCAGGGGAGCGGGGAAGCGGGGTGTGAGTGGAGAGCAGGAGGAGCAGAGGAGCGGGGGGGAGCAGAGGAGCGGGGAGAGCAGAGGAGCAGGGGAAGCGGGGGAGCAGAGGAGCGGGAGGAGCGGGGGGAGCAGGGAGAGCAGAGGAACGGGGGAGCAGAGGAGCGTGGGGACGGGGGAGCGGAGGAGCGGGCAGCGGGGGGAGCGGAGGAGCAGGGGGTGTGGGGGGAGAAGAGCGGGGGAGCAGGGGGAGTGGAGGAGCGGGGGGAGCAGAGGAGCGGAGGGAGCGGAGGGAGCGGGGGAGCGTGGGGTGCGGAGTAGCATGGGGAGCGGGGAGAGCGGTGGAGCAGGGAGGGCGGAGGAGCAGGGGGAGCGGAGGAGCAGGGGGAGTGGAGGAGCAGGGGGAGTGGAGGAGCAGGGGGAGCGGGGAGAGCGAAGGAGCGGGGGGAGTAGAGTAGCGGGGGGAGCGGAGGAGCGGGGGGAGGGAGGGGAAGCGGGGGGAGTGGGGGAAGCGGGGTGGGGGAGCAGGGGGAGCGGGCGGAACGGGGAGAGCAGAGGAGCGTGGGGAGCGAGGAGCGGGGGAGCAGAGGAGCGGGCAGCGGTGGGAGCGGAGGTGCAGGGGGAGCGGAGGAGCAGGGGGAGCGGGGAGAGTGGAGGATCATGGGGAGCGGAGGAGCAGGGGGAGCGGGGAGAGCGAGGAGCAGGGGGGGTGGAGGAGCGGGCGGAGCAGAGGAGCGGGGGGAGCAGAGGAGCGGGGGGGAGCGGAGGAGCAGGGGGAGCGGAGGAGCAGGGGGAGCGGGGAGAGCGGAGCAGCGGGGGGAGCGGGCAGAGCGGAGCAGCGGGGGGAGCGGGCAGAGCGGGCGCACAGAGGAGCAGGGGGGCGGGGGGTGTGGGGGGAGCGGAGGAGCAAGGGGTGCGGGGAGAGCGGAGGAGCGGGGGGAGCGGAGTAGCAGGGGGAGCGGCGAGAGCAGAGGAGTGGGGGGAGCCGTGGGAGCGGAGGAGCAGGGGGAGCGGGAGAGCAGGGGGAGCAGAGGAGCGGGAGGAGCGGGGGGAGCGGAGGAGCAGGGGGAGCTGAGTAGCGGGGGGGGAGCCGGGGGAGCGGGGGGGAGCGGGCGGGAGCGGAGGGAGCGCGGGGAGCGGGGGAACAGAGCAGCGGGGGCAGCGGGCAGCGGGGGGAGCGGAGGAGTGGGGGGGAGCAGAGGAGTGGGGGGGAGCAGAGGAGCGGGGGGGAGCAGAGGAGCGGGGGGAGCGGAGGAGCGGGCAGCGGGGGGAGCGGAGCAGCAGGGGGAGCAGAGGGAGTGGGGGAGCAGAGGAGCGGCGGGAGTGGAGGAGCGGGAGGAGCAAGGGAACGGAGGAGCAGGGAGAGCAGGGGAGCGGGGGGAGCGGAGGAGCAGAGGGAGTGGGGGGAGCAGAGGAGAGGGGGGAGCGGAGGAGCAGGGGAGAGCAGGGGAGCGGGGAGAGCGGAGGATCAGGGGGAGCGGAGTAGCAGAGGAGCAGGGAGCGGGGGGAGCGCGGGAGCGGAGGAGCAGGGGAGAAGGGGGAGCGGGGGACGGAGGAGCAGGGGGAGCGGAGGAGCGGGGGGAGCAGAGGAGCGGGGGGAGTGGAGGAGCGGGGAGAGCGGGGGAGCGGAGTAGCGGGGAGAGCGGAGGAGCAGGGGGAGTGGAGGAGCAGGGGGAGCAGAGGAGCGGGGGGAGCAGAGGAGCGGGGGGGAGCAGAGCGAGCGGGGGGAGCGGAGGAGCTGGGGAGCGGAGGAGCAGGGGAGCGGAGTAGCAGCGGAGCGGAGGAGCAGGGGGAGCGGGGAGAGCGAGGAGCAGGGGGTGCGGAGGAGCCGGCGGAGCAGAGGAGCGGGGGGAGCAGAGGAGCGGGGGGAGCGGAAGCGGAGGAGCGGGGGGAGCTGAGGAGCGGAGGAGCGGGGGGAGCTGGGAAAGCGGAGGAGTGGGGGGAGCGGGGGAGAGCGGAGGAGCAGGTGGAGCAGGGGAAGCGGAGGAGCAGGGGAAGCGGAGGAGCGGGGGGGAGAGCGGGGGAGCGGGAGGTCAGGGGGAGCAGAGGAGCGGGGGAGCAGAGGAGCGGAGGGTGCGTGGGAGCGGGGGGAGCAGAGGAGCCGGGGGAGCGGGGAAGCGGGGGGAGAGTGGAGAGCAGGGGGAGCAGAGGAGCGGGGGGGAGCAGAGGAGCGGGGAGAGCAGAGGAGCAGGGGGAGCGGGGGAGCAGAGGAGCGGGAGGAGCGGGGGGAGCAGGGAGAGCAGAGGAACGGGGGAGCAGAGGAGCGGCAAGAGCGGTGGAGTGGGGGGAGCGTGGGGACGGGGGAGCGGAGGAGCGGGCAGCGGGGGGAGCGGAGGAGCAGGGGGTGTGGGGGGAGAAGAGCGGGGGAGCAGGGGGAGCGGGGGGAGCAGAGGAGCGGGGGGAGCGGAGGAGGAGGGGGAGCGGGGGAGCGTGGGGTGCGGAGTAGCATGGGGAGCGGGGAGAGCGGTGGAGCAGGGAGGGCGGAGGAGCAGGGGGAGCGGAGGAGCAGGGGGAGCGGAGGAGCAGGGGGAGTGGAGGAGCAGGGGGAGCGGGGAGAGCGAAGGAGCGGGGGGAGTAGAGTAGCGGGGGGAGCGGAGAAGCGGGGGGAGGGAGGGGAAGCGGGGGGGAGTGGGGGAAGCGGGGTGGGGGAGCAGGGGGAGCGGGCGGAACGGGGAGAGCAGAGGAGCGGGGGGAGCGAGGAGCGGGGGAGCAGAGGAGGGGGGAGCGGAGGTGCAGGGGGAGCGGCGGAGCAGGGGGAGCGGGGAGAGTGGAGGATCATGGGGAGCAGAGGAGCAGGGGGAGCGGGGAGAGCGAAGAGCAGGGGGGGCGGAGGAGCGGGCGGAGCAGAGGAGCGGGGGGAGCAGAGGAGCAGGGGGAGCGGGGAGAGCGGAGCAGCGGGGAGAGCGGGCAGAGCGGGCGCACAGAGGAGCAGGGGGGCGGGGGGTGTGGGGGGAGCGGAGGAGCAAGGGGTGCGGGGAGAGCGGAGGAGCGGGGGGAGCGGAGTAGCAGGGGGAGCGGCGAGAGCAGAGGAGTGGGGGGAGCAGGGGGAGCGGAGGAGCAGGGGGAGCGGGGGAGCGGGAGAGCAGGGGGAGCAGAGGAGCAGGGGGAGCGGGGGGAGGGGGAGAGCAGGAGGAGCGGGTGGAGCAGAGGAGCGGCAGGAGCGGGGGGAGCGGAGGGGCAGGGGGAGCGGAGTAGCGGGGGGGAGCCGGGGGAGCGGGCAGGAGCGGAGGGAGCGCGGGGAGCGGGGGAACAGAGCAGCGGGGGGAGCGGGCAGCGGGGGGAGCGGAGGAGCAGGGGGAGCAGAGGGAGTGGGGGGGAGCAGAGGAGTGGGGGGGAGCAGAGGAGCGGGGGGAGTGGAGGAGCAGGGGGAGCGGAGGAGCGGGCAGCGGGGGGAGCGGAGCAGCAGGGGGAGCAGAGGGAGTGGGGGGAGCAGAGGAGCGGCGGGAGCGGAGGAGCAGGGGAGAGCAGGGGAGCGGGGAGAGCGGAGGATCAGGGGGAGCGGAGTAGCAGAGGAGCAGGGGGAGTGGAGGAGCAGGGGCAGCGGAGGAGCAGAGGAGCGGGGGGAGCAGGGGAGCAGGGAGCGGGGGGAGCGCGGGAGCGGAGGAGCAGGGGACAAGGGGGAGCGGGGGACGGAGGAGCAGGGGGAGCGGAGGAGCGGGGGGAGCGGAGGAGCAGAGGGAGTGGGGGGAGCGGGGGGAGTGGAGGAGCGGGGAGAGCGGGGGAGCGGAGTAGCGGGGAGAGCGGAGGAGCAGGGGAGTGGAGGAGCAGGGGCAGCGGAGGAGCAGGGGCAGCGGAGGAGCAGGGGGAGCAGAGGAGTGGGGGGAGCAGGGGGAGCGGAGGAGCAGGGGGAGCGGGAGAGCAGGGGGAGCAGAGGAGCAGGGGGAGCGGGGGGAGCGGGAGAGCAGGGGGAGCAGAGGAGCAGGGGGAGCGGGGGGAGCGGGAGAGCAGGGGGAGCAGAGGAGCAGGGGGAGCGGGGGGGGGAGAGCAGGAGGAGCGGGTGGAGCAGAGGAGCGGCAGGAGCGGGGGGAGCGGAGGAGCAGGGGGGGCGGAGTAGCGGGGGGAGCCGGGGAGCGGGCGGGAGCGGGCGGGAGCGCGGGGAGCGGGGGAACAGTGCAGCGGGGGCAGCGGGCAGCGGGGGGAGCGGAGGAGCAGGGGAGTGGAGGGGAGCAGAGGAGTGGGGGGGAGCAGAGGAGCGGGGGGAGTGGAGGAGCAGGGGGAGCGGAGGAGCGGGCAGCGGGGGGAGCGGAGCAGCAGGGGGAGCAGAGGGAGTGGGGGAGCAGAGGAGCGGCGGGAGTGGAGGAGCGGGGAGAGCAAGGGAGCGGAGGAGCAGGGGAGAGCAGGGGAGCAGGGAAAGCGGAGGATCAGGGGGAGCGGAGTAGCAGAGGAGCAGGGGGAGTGGAGGAGCAGGGGCAGCGGAGGAGCAGAGGAGCAGGGGAGCAGGAAGCGGGGGGAGCGCGGGAGCGGAGGAGCAGGGGAGAAGGGGGAGCGGGGGACGGAGGAGCAGGGGGAGCGGAGGAGCGGGGGGAGCGGAAGAGCAGAGGGAGTGGGGGGAGCAGAGGAGCGGGGGGAGTGGAGGAGCAGGGGGAGTGGAGGAGCAGGGGAGTGGAGGAGCAGGGGCAGCGGAGGAGCAGGGGGAGCAGAGGAGCAGGGGGAGCAGAGGAGCGGGGGGAGCAGAGGAGCGGGGGGGAGCAGAGGGAGCGGGGTGAGCGGAGGAGCTGGGGGAGCGGGGAGAGCGAGGAGCAGGGGGTGCGGAGGAGCCGGCGGAGCAGAGGAGCGGGGGGAGCAGAGGAGCGGGGGGGAGCGGAAGCGGAGGAGTGGGGGGAGCGGGGGAGAGCGGAGGAGCAGGTGGAGCGGGGGAAGCGGAGGAGCAGGGGAAGCGGAGGAGCGGGGGAGAGCGGGGGAGCGGGAGGGCAGGGGGAGCAGAGGAGCGGGGGAGCAGAGGAGCGGAGGGTGCGTGGGAGCGGGGGGAGCAGAGGAGCCGGGGGAGCGGGGAAGCGGGGGGAGAGTGGAGAGCAGGGGGAGCAGAGGAGCGGGGGGGAGCAGAGGAGCAGGGGGAGCGGGGGAGCAGAGGAGCGGGAGGAGCGGGGGGAGCAGGGAGAGCAGAGGAGCGGGAGGAGCGGGGGGAGCAGGGAGAGCAGAGGAACGGGGGAGCAGAGGAGCGGCAAGAGCGGTGGAGCGGGGGGAGCGTGGGGACGGGGGAGCGGAGGAGCGGGCAGCGGGGGGAGCGGGAGGAGCAGGGGGTGTGGGGGGAGAAGAGCGGGGGAGCAGGGGGAGTGGGGGAGCGGGGGGAGCAGAGGAGCGGGGGTGCGGAGGAGGAGGGGGAGCGGGGGAGCGTGGGGTGCGGAGTAGCATGGGGAGCGGGGAGAGCGGTGGAGCAGGGAGGGCGGAGGAGCAGGGGGAGCGGAGGAGCAGGGGGAGTGGAGGAGCAGGGGGAGCGGGGAGAGCGAAGGAGCGGGGGGAGTAGAGTAGCGGGGGGAGCGGAGGAGCGCGGGGGAGGGAGGGGAAGCGGGGGGGAGTGGGGGAAGCGGGGTGGGGAGCAGGGGGAGCGGGCGGAACGGGGAGAGCAGAGGAGCGGGGGGAGCGGAGGTGCAGGGGGAGCGGCGGAGCAGGGGGAGCGGGGAGAGTGGAGGATCATGGGGAGCGGAGGAGCAGGGGAGCGGGGAGAGCGAGTTGCAGGGGGGGCGGAGGAGCGGGCGGAGCAGAGGAGCGGGGGGAGCGGAGGAGCAGGGGGAGCGGGGAGAGCGGAGCAGCGGGGGGAGCGGGCAGAGCGGGCGCACAGAGGAGCAGGGGGGCGGGGGGTGTGGGGGGAGCGGAGGAGCAAGGGGTGCGGGGAGAGCGGAGCAGCGGGGGGAGCGGAGTAGCAGGGGGAGCGGCGAGAGCAGAGGAGTGGGGGGAGCAGGGGGAGCGGAGGAGCAGGGGGAGCGGGGGAGCGGGAGAGCAGGGGGAGCAGAGGAGCAGGGGGAGCGGGGGGAGGGGGAGAGCAGGAGGAGCAGGGAGAGCGGAGGGCGGGGGAGCAAAGGAGCGGAGGGTGCGTGGGAGCGGGGGGAGCAGTGGAGCAGGGCGAGCGGGGAAGCGGGGGGAGAGTGGAGAGCAGGGGGAGCAGAGGAACGGGGGGGAGCAGAGGAGCGGGGGGAGCAGAGGAGCAGGGAGCAGAGGAGCGGGAGGAGCGGGGGGAGCAGGGGGAGCAGAGGAACGGGGGAGCAGAGGAGCGGCAAGAGCGGTGGAGCGTGGGGACGAGGGAGCGGAGGAGCAGGGGGTGTGGGGGAGAAGAGCGGGGGAGCAGGGGGAGTGGAGGAGCGGGGGGAGCAGAGGAGCGGAGGAGGAGGGGGAGCGGGGGAGCGTGGGGTGCGGAGTAGCATGGGGAGCGGGGAGAGCGGTGGAGCAGGGAGGGCGGAGGAGCAGGGGGAGCGGAGGAGCAGGGGGAGCGGAGGAGCAGGGGGAGTGGAGGAGCAGGGGGAGCGGGGAGAGCGAAGGAGCGGGGGGAGCGGGGGTGCGGGGGGAGTAGAGTAGTGGGGGGAGCGGAGGAGCGGGGGGAGGGAGGGGAAGCGGGGGGGAGTGGGGGAAGCGGGGTGGGGGAGCAGGGGGAGCGGGCGGAACGGGGAGAGCAGAGGAGCGGAGTGAGCAGGGGGAGCGGGGGGGAGCAGAGGAGCGGGGGAGCAGAGGAGCGGGCAGCGGGAGGAGTGGAGGTGCAGGGGGAGCGGAGGAGCAGGGGGAGCGAGGAGCAGGGGAGAAGGGGGAGCGGAGGAGCTGTGGGAGCGGGGGGACGGGGGAGCGGAGGAGCAGGGGGAGCGAGGAGAAGGGGGAGCGGGGGACGGGGGAGCGGAGGAGCAGGGGGAGCGAGGAGAAGGGGGAGCGGGGGACGGGGGAGTGGAGGAGCAGTGGGAGCGGGGGGACGGGGGAGCGGAGGAGCAGGGGGGAGCGGGTGGAGCAGAGGAGCGGCAGGAGCGGGGGGAGCAGAGGAGCGGGGGAGCAGGGAGAGCGGAGGAGCGGGGGGGAGCCGGGGGAGCGGGGGGAACGGGGTGGAGTGGGGGGAGCGGGCGGGAGCGCGGGGAGCGGGGGAACAGAGCAGCGGGGGGACCGGGCAGCGGGGGGAGCGGAGGAGCAGGGGGAGCAGTGGGATATGGGGGGAGCAGAGGAGCGGGGGGAGTGGAGGAGCAGGGGGTGTGGAGGAGCAGGTGGAGCGGAGGAGCGGGCAGCGGGGGGAGCGGAGCAGCAGGGGGAGCAGAGGGAGTGGGGGGAGCAGAGGAGCGGCGGGAGTGGAGGAGCGGGGAGAGCAAGGGAACGGAGGAGCAGGGGAGCGGGGGGAGCGGAGGAGCAGGGGAGAGCAGGGGAGCGGGGAGAGCGGAGGAGCAGAGGGAGCTGAGGAGCAGGGGGAGCGGAGTAGCAGAGGAGCAGGGGGAGTGGAGGAGCAGAGGAGCAGGGGAGCAGGGAACGCGGGAGCGGAGGAGCGGGGGGAGCGGAGGAGCGGGGGGAGCGGAGGAGCGGGGGGAGCGGAGGAGCAGAGGGAGTGGGGGGAGCAGAGGAGCAGGGGGAGTGGAGGAGCGGAGGAGCAGGGGGAGTGGAGGAGCAGGGGGAGCAGAGGAGCAGGGGGAGCAGGGGAGCGGGGGGGAGCGGGGGGAGCGGGTGGAACGGAGGAGCGGGGGGAGGCGGAGGGAGCGGGGGGAGCGGAAGAGCAGAGGAGCGGGGGGGAGCCGGGGGAGCGGGGGGGAGCCGGGGGAGCAGGGGGAACGGGGTGGAGTGGGGGGAGCGGGCGGGAGCGGAGGGAGCGCGGGGAGCAGAGGAGCGGGGAGCAGGGGGAGCGGAGGAGCAGGGGGAGCGGGGGAACAGAGGAGCGAAGGGAACGGAGGAGCGGGAGGAGCAGAGGAGCGGGGGGGAGCGGGGGGAGCAGGGAGCGGAGGAGCAGGGGGAGCGGAGGGAGCGCAGGAGCGGAGGAGCAGGGGGGGGGCGGGGAGAAGGGGGAGCGGAGGAGCAGTGGGAGCAGGGAGAGCGGGGGGAGCGGAGTAGCAGGGGGAGCGGAGGAGCAGGGGGAGCGGGGAAAAGGGGGAGCGGAGGAGCAGTGGGAGCGGGGGGACGGGGGAGCAGAGGAGCAGGGGGAGGGGGGGAGCGGAGGAGCAGGGGGAGCGGAGGAGCAGGGGGAGCGGGGAGAGCGAGGAGCCGGGGGTGCGGAGTAGCAGGGGGAGCGGGGAGAGCAGAGGAGTGGGGGGAGCAGGGGGAGCGGAGGAGCAGGGGGAGCGGAGGAGCGGGGGGGGGAGCGGAGGAGCGGCGGGAACGGAGGAGCGGGGGGGAGCAGTGGAGCGGGGGGAGCAGAGGAGCGGCAGGAGCGGGGGGAGCAGAGGAGCAGAGGAACGGGGGAGCGGGGGGAGCGGAGGAGTGGGGGAGCGGGGGAGCAGAGGAGCGGGGGGGAGTAGAGGAACGGGGGAGCGGGGGGAGCGGAGGAGTGGGGTTGCGGGGTAAGGAGGGGAGCGGGGAGGACCGGGGGAAGTGGGGGGAGCAGAGGAGCAGGGGGAGCGGGGGAGCAGAGGAGCGGGGGGGAGCAGAGGGAGCGGGGGGAGCAGAGGCGCTGGGGAGCGGAGGAGCAGGGGAGCGGAGTAGCAGCGGAGCGGAGGAGCAGGGGGAGCGGGGAGAGCGAGGAGCAGGGGGTGCGGAGGAGCCGGCGGAGCAGAGGAGCGGGGGGAGCAGAGGAGCGGGGGGAGCGGAAGCGGAGGAGCGGGGGAGCTGAGGAGCGGAGGAGCGGGGGGAGCTGGGAAAGCGGAGGAGTGGGGGGAGCGGGGGAGAGCGGAGGAGCAGGTGGAGCGGGGGAAGCGGAGGAGCGGGGGGGAGTAGAGGAACGGGGGAGCGGGGGGAGCGGAGGAGTGGGGGTGCGGGGTAAGCAGGGGAGCGGGGAGGACCGGGGGAAGTGGGGGGAGCAGAGGAGCAGGGGGAGCGGGGGAGCAGAGGAGCGGGGGGGAGCAGAGGGAGCGGGGGGAGCGGAGGAGCTGGGGAGCGGAGGAGCAGGGGAGCGGAGTAGCAGCGGAACGGTGGAGCAGGGGGAGCGGGGAGAGTGAGGAGCAGGGGGTGCGGAGGAGCCGGCGGAGCAGAGGAGCGGGGGGAGCAGAGGAGCGGGGGGAGCGGAAGTGGAGGAGCGGGGGGAGCTGAGGAGCGGGGGGAGCTGGGAAAGCGGAGGAGTGGGGGGAGCGCGGAGGAGCAGGTGGAGCGGGGGAAGCGGAGGAGCAAGGGAAGCGGAGGAGCAGGGGGAGCGGGAGGGCAGGGGGAGCAGAGGAGCGGGGGAGCAGAGGAGCGGAGGGTGCGTGGGAGCGGGGGGAGCAGGGGAGCGGGGAAGCGGGGGGAGCGGGGGAACAGAGGAGCGAAGGGAACGGAGGAGCGGGAGGAGCAGAGGAGCGGGGGGGAGCGGGGGGAGCAGGGAGCGGAGGAGCAGGGGGAGCGGAGGGAGCGCAGGAGCGGAGGAGCAGGGGGGGGGCGGGGGAGAAGGGGGAGCGGAGGAGCAGTGGGAGCAGGGAGAGCGGGGGGAGCGGAGTAGCAGGGGGAGCGGAGGAGCAGGGGGAGCGGGGAAAAGGGGGAGCGGAGGAGCAGTGGGAGCGGGGGGACGGGGGAGCAGAGGAGCAGGGGGAGGGGGGGAGCGGAGGAGCAGGGGGAGCGGAGGAGCAGGGGGAGCGGGGAGAGCGAGGAGCCGGGGGTGCGGAGTAGCAGGGGGAGCGGGGAGAGCAGAGGAGTGGGGGGAGCAGGGGGAGCGGAGGAGCAGGGGGAGCGGAGGAGCAGGGGGGGGAGCGGAGGAGCGGCGGGAACGGAGGAGCGGGGGGGAGCAGTGGAGCGGGGGGAGCAGGGGGAGCGCAGGAGCGGGGGGAGCAGAGGAGCGGGGGGAGTAGAGGAACGGGGGAGCGGGGGGAGCGGAGGAGTGGGGGAGCGGGGGAGCAGAGGAGCGGGGGGGAGTAGAGGAACGGGGGAGCGGGGGGAGCGGAGGAGTGGGGTTGCGGGGTAAGGAGGGGAGCGGGGAGGACCGGGGGAAGTGGGGGGAGCAGAGGAGCAGGGGGAGCGGGGGAGCAGAGGAGCGGGGGGGAGCAGAGGGAGCGGGGGGAGCGGAGGCGCTGGGGAGCGGAGGAGCAGGGGAGCGGAGTAGCAGCGGAGCGGAGGAGCAGGGGGAGCGGGGAGAGCGAGGAGCAGGGGGTGCGGAGGAGCCGGCGGAGCAGAGGAGCGGGGGGAGCAGAGGAGCGGGGGGAGCGGAAGCGGAGGAGCGGGGGGAGCTGAGGAGCGGAGGAGCGGGGGGAGCTGGGAAAGCGGAGGAGTGGGGGGAGCGGGGGAGAGCGGAGGAGCAGGTGGAGCGGGGGAAGCGGAGGAGCGGGGGGGAGTAGAGGAACGGGGGAGCGGGGGGAGCGGAGGAGTGGGGGTGCGGGGTAAGCAGGGGAGCGGGGAGGACCGGGGGAAGTGGGGGGAGCAGAGGAGCAGGGGGAGCGGGGGAGCAGAGGAGCGGGGGGGAGCAGAGGGAGCGGGGGGAGCGGAGGAGCTGGGGAGCGGAGGAGCAGGGGAGCGGAGTAGCAGCGGAACGGTGGAGCAGGGGGAGCGGGGAGAGTGAGGAGCAGGGGGTGCGGAGGAGCCGGCGGAGCAGAGGAGCGGGGGGAGCAGAGGAGCGGGGGGAGCGGAAGTGGAGGAGCGGGGGGAGCTGAGGAGCGGGGGGAGCTGGGAAAGCGGAGGAGTGGGGGGAGCGCGGAGGAGCAGGTGGAGCGGGGGAAGCGGAGGAGCAAGGGAAGCGGAGGAGCAGGGGGAGCGGGAGGGCAGGGGAGCAGAGGAGCGGGGGAGCAGAGGAGCGGAGGGTGCGTGGGAGCGGGGGGAGCAGGGGAGCGGGGAAGCGGGGTGTGAGTGGAGAGCAGGAGGAGCAGAGGAGCGGGGGGGAGCAGAGGAGCGGGGAGAGCAGAGGAGCAGGGGAAGCGGGGGAGCAGAGGAGCGGGAGGAGCGGGGGGAGCAGGGAGAGCAGAGGAACGGGGGAGCAGAGGAGCGTGGGGACGGGGGAGCGGAGGAGCGGGCAGCGGGGGGAGCGGAGGAGCAGGGGGTGTGGGGGGAGAAGAGCGGGGGAGCAGGGGGAGTGGAGGAGCGGGGGGAGCAGAGGAGCGGAGGGAGCGGGGGAGCGTGGGGTGCGGAGTAGCATGGGGAGCGGGGAGAGCGGTGGAGCAGGGAGGGCGGAGGAGCAGGGGGAGCGGAGGAGCAGGGGGAGCGGAGGAGCAGGGGGAGTGGAGGAGCAGGGGGAGTGGAGGAGCAGGGGGAGCGGGGAGAGCGAAGGAGCGGGGGGAGTAGAGTAGCGGGGGGAGCGGAGGAGCGGGGGGAGGGAGGGGAAGCGGGGGGAGTGGGGGAAGCGGGGTGGGGGAGCAGGGGGAGCGGGCGGAACGGGGAGAGCAGAGGAGCGTGGGGAGCGAGGAGCGGGGGAGCAGAGGAGCGGGCAGCGGTGGGAGCGGAGGTGCAGGGGGAGCGGAGGAGCAGGGGGAGCGGGGAGAGTGGAGGATCATGGGGAGCGGAGGAGCAGGGGGAGCGGGGAGAGCGAGGAGCAGGGGGGGTGGAGGAGCGGGCGGAGCAGAGGAGCGGGGGGAGCAGAGGAGCGGGGGGGAGCGGAGGAGCAGGGGGAGCGGAGGAGCAGGGGGAGCGGGGAGAGCGGAGCAGCGGGGGGAGCGGGCAGAGCGGAGCAGCGGGGGGAGCGGGCAGAGCGGGCGCACAGAGGAGCAGGGGGGCGGGGGGTGTGGGGGGAGCGGAGGAGCAAGGGGTGCGGGGAGAGCGGAGGAGCGGGGGGAGCGGAGTAGCAGGGGGAGCGGCGAGAGCAGAGGAGTGGGGGGAGCCGTGGGAGCGGAGGAGCAGGGGGAGCGGGAGAGCAGGGGGAGCAGAGGAGCGGGAGGAGCGGGGGGAGCGGAGGAGCAGGGGGAGCGGAGTAGCGGGGGGGGAGCCGGGGGAGCGGGGGGGAGCGGGCGGGAGCGGAGGGAGCGCGGGGAGCGGGGGAACAGAGCAGCGGGGGCAGCGGGCAGCGGGGGGAGCGGAGGAGTGGGGGGGAGCAGAGGAGTGGGGGGGAGCAGAGGAGCGGGGGGGAGCAGAGGAGCGGGGGGGAGCAGAGGAGCGGGGGGAGCGGAGGAGCGGGCAGCGGGGGGAGCGGAGCAGCAGGGGGAGCAGAGGGAGTGGGGGAGCAGAGGAGCGGCGGGAGTGGAGGAGCGGGAGGAGCAAGGGAACGGAGGAGCAGGGAGAGCAGGGGAGCGGGGGGAGCGGAGGAGCAGAGGGAGTGGGGGGAGCAGAGGAGAGGGGGGAGCGGAGGAGCAGGGGAGAGCAGGGGAGCGGGGAGAGCGGAGGATCAGGGGGAGCGGAGTAGCAGAGGAGCAGGGAGCGGGGGGAGCGCGGGAGCGGAGGAGCAGGGGAGAAGGGGGAGCGGGGGACGGAGGAGCAGGGGGAGCGGAGGAGCGGGGGGAGCAGAGGAGCGGGGGGAGTGGAGGAGCGGGGAGAGCGGGGGAGCGGAGTAGCGGGGAGAGCGGAGGAGCAGGGGGAGTGGAGGAGCAGGGGCAGCGGAGGAGCAGGGGGAGCAGAGGAGCGGGGGGAGCAGAGGAGCGGGGGGGAGCAGAGCGAGCGGGGGGAGCGGAGGAGCTGGGGAGCGGAGGAGCAGGGGAGCGGAGTAGCAGCGGAGCGGAGGAGCAGGGGGAGCGGGGAGAGCGAGGAGCAGGGGGTGCGGAGGAGCCGGCGGAGCAGAGGAGCGGGGGGAGCAGAGGAGCGGGGGAGCGGAAGCGGAGGAGCGGGGGGAGCTGAGGAGCGGAGGAGCGGGGGGAGCTGGGAAAGCGGAGGAGTGGGGGGAGCGGGGGAGAGCGGAGGAGCAGGTGGAGCAGGGGAAGCGGAGGAGCAGGGGAAGCGGAGGAGCGGGGGAGAGCGGGGGAGCGGGAGGGCAGGGGGAGCAGAGGAGCGGGGGAGCAGAGGAGCGGAGGGTGCGTGGGAGCGGGGGGAGCAGAGGAGCCGGGGGAGCGGGGAAGCGGGGGGAGAGTGGAGAGCAGGGGGAGCAGAGGAGCGGGGGGGAGCAGAGGAGCGGGGAGAGCAGAGGAGCAGGGGGAGCGGGGGAGCAGAGGAGCGGGAGGAGCGGGGGGAGCAGGGAGAGCAGAGGAACGGGGGAGCAGAGGAGCGGCAAGAGCGGTGGAGTGGGGGGAGCGTGGGGACGGGGGAGCGGAGGAGCGGGCAGCGGGGGGAGCGGAGGAGCAGGGGGTGTGGGGGGAGAAGAGCGGGGGAGCAGGGGGAGCGGGGGGAGCAGAGGAGCGGGGGGAGCGGAGGAGGAGGGGGAGCGGGGGAGCGTGGGGTGCGGAGTAGCATGGGGAGCGGGGAGAGCGGTGGAGCAGGGAGGGCGGAGGAGCAGGGGGAGCGGAGGAGCAGGGGGAGCGGAGGAGCAGGGGGAGTGGAGGAGCAGGGGGAGCGGGGAGAGCGAAGGAGCGGGGGGAGTAGAGTAGCGGGGGGAGCGGAGAAGCGGGGGGAGGGAGGGGAAGCGGGGGGGAGTGGGGGAAGCGGGGTGGGGGAGCAGGGGGAGCGGGCGGAACGGGGAGAGCAGAGGAGCGGGGGGAGCGAGGAGCGGGGGAGCAGAGGAGGGGGGAGCGGAGGTGCAGGGGGAGCGGCGGAGCAGGGGGAGCGGGGAGAGTGGAGGATCATGGGGAGCAGAGGAGCAGGGGGAGCGGGGAGAGCGAAGAGCAGGGGGGGCGGAGGAGCGGGCGGAGCAGAGGAGCGGGGGGAGCAGAGGAGCAGGGGGAGCGGGGAGAGCGGAGCAGCGGGGAGAGCGGGCAGAGCGGGCGCACAGAGGAGCAGGGGGGCGGGGGGTGTGGGGGGAGCGGAGGAGCAAGGGGTGCGGGGAGAGCGGAGGAGCGGGGGGAGCGGAGTAGCAGGGGGAGCGGCGAGAGCAGAGGAGTGGGGGGAGCAGGGGGAGCGGAGGAGCAGGGGGAGCGGGGGAGCGGGAGAGCAGGGGGAGCAGAGGAGCAGGGGGAGCGGGGGGAGGGGGAGAGCAGGAGGAGCGGGTGGAGCAGAGGAGCGGCAGGAGCGGGGGGAGCGGAGGGGCAGGGGGAGCGGAGTAGCGGGGGGGAGCCGGGGGAGCGGGCAGGAGCGGAGGGAGCGCGGGGAGCGGGGGAACAGAGCAGCGGGGGGAGCGGGCAGCGGGGGGAGCGGAGGAGCAGGGGGAGCACAGGGAGTGGGGGGGAGCAGAGGAGTGGGGGGAGTGGAGGAGCGGGAGGAGCAAGGGAACGGAGGAGCAGGGAGAGCAGGGGAGCGGGGGGAGCGGAGGAGCAGAGTGAGTGGGGGGAGCAGAGGAGAGGGGGGAGCGGAGGAGCAGGGGAGAGCGGGGAGAGCGGAGGATCAGGGGGAGCGGAGTAGCAGAGGAGCAGGGAGCGGGGGGAGCGCGGGAGCGGAGGAGCAGGGGAGAAGGGGGAGCGGGGGACGGAGGAGCAGGGGGAGCGGAGGAGCGGGGGGAGCAGAGGAGCGGGGGGAGTGGAGGAGCGGGGAGAGCGGGGGAGCGGAGTAGCGGGGAGAGCGGAGGAGCAGGGGGAGTGGAGGAGCAGGGGCAGCGGAGGAGCAGGGGGAGCAGAGGAGCGGGGGGAGCAGAGGAGCGGGGGGGAGCAGAGCGAGCGGGGGGAGCGGAGGAGCTGGGGAGCGGAGGAGCAGGGGAGCGGAGTAGCAGCGGAGCGGAGGAGCAGGGGGAGCGGGGAGAGCGAGGAGCAGGGGGTGCGGAGGAGCCGGCGGAGCAGAGGAGCGGGGGGAGCAGAGGAGCGGGGGAGCGGAAGCGGAGGAGCGGGGGGAGCTGAGGAGCGGAGGAGCGGGGGGAGCTGGGAAAGCGGAGGAGTGGGGGGAGCGGGGGAGAGCGGAGGAGCAGGTGGAGCAGGGGAAGCGGAGGAGCAGGGGAAGCGGAGGAGCGGGGGAGAGCGGGGGAGCGGGAGGGCAGGGGGAGCAGAGGAGCGGGGGAGCAGAGGAGCGGAGGGTGCGTGGGAGCGGGGGGAGCAGAGGAGCCGGGGGAGCGGGGAAGCGGGGGGAGAGTGGAGAGCAGGGGGAGCAGAGGAGCGGGGGGGAGCAGAGGAGCGGGGAGAGCAGAGGAGCAGGGGGAGCGGGGGAGCAGAGGAGCGGGAGGAGCGGGGGGAGCAGGGAGAGCAGAGGAACGGGGGAGCAGAGGAGCGGCAAGAGCGGTGGAGTGGGGGGAGCGTGGGGACGGGGGAGCGGAGGAGCGGGCAGCGGGGGGAGCGGAGGAGCAGGGGGTGTGGGGGGAGAAGAGCGGGGGAGCAGGGGGAGCGGGGGGAGCAGAGGAGCGGGGGGAGCGGAGGAGGAGGGGGAGCGGGGGAGCGTGGGGTGCGGAGTAGCATGGGGAGCGGGGAGAGCGGTGGAGCAGGGAGGGCGGAGGAGCAGGGGGAGCGGAGGAGCAGGGGGAGCGGAGGAGCAGGGGGAGTGGAGGAGCAGGGGGAGCGGGGAGAGCGAAGGAGCGGGGGGAGTAGAGTAGCGGGGGGAGCGGAGAAGCGGGGGGAGGGAGGGGAAGCGGGGGGGAGTGGGGGAAGCGGGGTGGGGGAGCAGGGGGAGCGGGCGGAACGGGGAGAGCAGAGGAGCGGGGGGAGCGAGGAGCGGGGGAGCAGAGGAGGGGGGAGCGGAGGTGCAGGGGGAGCGGCGGAGCAGGGGGAGCGGGGAGAGTGGAGGATCATGGGGAGCAGAGGAGCAGGGGGAGCGGGGAGAGCGAAGAGCAGGGGGGGCGGAGGAGCGGGCGGAGCAGAGGAGCGGGGGGAGCAGAGGAGCAGGGGGAGCGGGGAGAGCGGAGCAGCGGGGAGAGCGGGCAGAGCGGGCGCACAGAGGAGCAGGGGGGCGGGGGGTGTGGGGGGAGCGGAGGAGCAAGGGGTGCGGGGAGAGCGGAGGAGCGGGGGGAGCGGAGTAGCAGGGGGAGCGGCGAGAGCAGAGGAGTGGGGGGAGCAGGGGGAGCGGAGGAGCAGGGGGAGCGGGGGAGCGGGAGAGCAGGGGGAGCAGAGGAGCAGGGGGAGCGGGGGGAGGGGGAGAGCAGGAGGAGCGGGTGGAGCAGAGGAGCGGCAGGAGCGGGGGGAGCGGAGGGGCAGGGGGAGCGGAGTAGCGGGGGGGAGCCGGGGGAGCGGGCAGGAGCGGAGGGAGCGCGGGGAGCGGGGGAACAGAGCAGCGGGGGGAGCGGGCAGCGGGGGGAGCGGAGGAGTGGGGGGGAGCAGAGGAGTGGGGGGGAGCAGAGGAGCGGGGGGAGTGGAGGAGCAGGGGGAGCGGAGGAGCGGGCAGCGGGGGGAGCGGAGCAGCAGGGGGAGCAGAGGGAGTGGGGGGAGCAGAGGAGCGGCGGGAGCGGAGGAGCAGGGGAGAGCAGGGGAGCGGGGAGAGCGGAGGATCAGGGGGAGCGGAGTAGCAGAGGAGCAGGGGGAGTGGAGGAGCAGGGGCAGCGGAGGAGCAGAGGAGCGGGGGAGCAGGGGAGCAGGGAGCGGGGGGAGCGCGGGAGCGGAGGAGCAGGGGACAAGGGGGAGCGGGGGACGGAGGAGCAGGGGGAGCGGAGGAGCGGGGGGAGCGGAGGAGCAGAGGGAGTGGGGGGAGCAGAGGAGCGGGGGGAGTGGAGGAGCGGGGAGAGCGGGGGAGCGGAGTAGCGGGGAGAGCGGAGGAGCAGGGGGAGTGGAGGAGCAGGGGCAGCGGAGGAGCAGGGGCAGCGGAGGAGCAGGGGCAGCGGAGGAGCAGGGGGAGCAGAGGAGTGGGGGGAGCAGGGGGAGCGGAGGAGCAGGGGGAGCGGGAGAGCAGGGGGAGCAGAGGAGCAGGGGGAGCGGGGGGAGCGGGAGAGCAGGGGGAGCAGAGGAGCAGGGGGAGCGGGGGGAGCGGGAGAGCAGGGGGAGCAGAGGAGCAGGGGGAGCGGGGGGGGGGAGAGCAGGAGGAGCGGGTGGAGCAGAGGAGCGGCAGGAGCGGGGGGAGCGGAGGAGCAGGGGGGGCGGAGTAGCGGGGGGGAGCCGGGGGAGCGGGCGGGAGCGGGCGGGAGCGCGGGGAGCGGGGGAACAGAGCAGCGGGGGCAGCGGGCAGCGGGGGGAGCGGAGGAGCAGGGGGAGTGGAGGGGAGCAGAGGAGTGGGGGGGAGCAGAGGAGCGGGGGGAGTGGAGGAGCAGGGGGAGCGGAGGAGCGGGCAGCGGGGGGAGCGGAGCAGCAGGGGGAGCAGAGGGAGTGGGGGGAGCAGAGGAGCGGCGGGAGTGGAGGAGCGGGGAGAGCAAGGGAGCGGAGGAGCAGGGGAGAGCAGGGGAGCAGGGAAAGCGGAGGATCAGGGGGAGCGGAGTAGCAGAGGAGCAGGGGGAGTGGAGGAGCAGGGGCAGCGGAGGAGCAGAGGAGCAGGGGAGCAGGAAGCGGGGGGAGCGCGGGAGCGGAGGAGCAGGGGAGAAGGGGGAGCGGGGGACGGAGGAGCAGGGGGAGCGGAGGAGCGGGGGGAGCGGAAGAGCAGAGGGAGTGGGGGGAGCAGAGGAGCGGGGGGAGTGGAGGAGCAGGGGGAGTGGAGGAGCAGGGGGAGTGGAGGAGCAGGGGCAGCGGAGGAGCAGGGGGAGCAGAGGAGCGGGGGGAGCAGAGGAGCGGGGGGGAGCAGAGGGAGCGGGGTGAGCGGAGGAGCTGGGGGAGCGGGGAGAGCGAGGAGCAGGGGGTGCGGAGGAGCCGGCGGAGCAGAGGAGCGGGGGGAGCAGAGGAGCGGGGGGAGCGGAAGCGGAGGAGTGGGGGGAGCGGGGGAGAGCGGAGGAGCAGGTGGAGCGGGGGAAGCGGAGGAGCAGGGGAAGCGGAGGAGCGGGGGAGAGCGGGGGAGCGGGAGGGCAGGGGGAGCAGAGGAGCGGGGGAGCAGAGGAGCGGAGGGTGCGTGGGAGCGGGGGGAGCAGAGGAGCCGTGGGAGCGGGGAAGCGGGGGGAGAGTGGAGAGCAGGGGGAGCAGAGGAGCGGGGGGGAGCAGAGGAGCGGGGGAGAGCAGAGGAGCAGGGGGAGCGGGGGAGCAGAGGAGCGGGAGGAGCGGGGGGGAGCAGAGGAGCGGGGGGAGCAGAGGAGCCGGGGGAGCGGGGAAGCGGGGGGAGAGTGGAGAGCAGGGGGAGCAGAGGAGCGGGGGGGAGCAGAGGAGCAGGGGGAGCGGGGGAGCAGAGGAGCGGGAGGAGCGGGGGGAGCAGGGAGAGCAGAGGAACGGGGGAGCAGAGGAGCGGCAAGAGCGGTGGAGCGGGGGGAGCGTGGGGACGGGGGAGCGGAGGAGCGGGCAGCGGGGGGAGCGGAGGAGCAGGGGGTGTGGGGGGAGAAGAGCGGGGGAGCAGGGGGAGTGGGGGAGCGGGGGGAGCAGAGGAGCGGGGGGTGCGGAGGAGGAGGGGGAGCGGGGGGTGCGGAGTAGCATGGGGAGCGGGGAGAGCGGTGGAGCAGGGAGGGCGGAGGAGCAGGGGGAGCGGAGGAGCAGGGGGAGTGGAGGAGCAGGGGGAGCGGGGAGAGCGAAGGAGCGGGGGGAGTAGAGTAGCGGGGGGAGCGGAGGAGCGGGGGGAGGGAGGGGAAGCGGGGGGGAGTGGGGGAAGCGGGGTGGGGGAGCAGGGGGAGCGGGCGGAACGGGGAGAGCAGAGGAGCGGGGGGAGCGGAGGTGCAGGGGGAGCGGCGGAGCAGGGGGAGCGGGGAGAGTGGAGGATCATGGGGAGCGGAGGAGCAGGGGGAGCGGGGAGAGCGAGTTGCAGGGGGGGCGGAGGAGCGGGCGGAGCAGAGGAGCGGGGGGAGCGGAGGAGCAGGGGGAGCGGGGAGAGCGGAGCAGCGGGGGGAGCGGGCAGAGCGGGCGCACAGAGGAGCAGGGGGGCGGGGGGTGTAGGGGGAGCGGAGGAGCAAGGGGTGCGGGGAGAGCGGAGCAGCGGGGGGAGCGGAGTAGCAGGGGGAGCGGCGAGAGCAGAGGAGTGGGGGGAGCAGGGGGAGCGGAGGAGCAGGGGGAGCGGGGGAGCGGGAGAGCAGGGGGAGCAGAGGAGCAGGGGGAGCGGGGGGAGGGGGAGAGCAGGAGGAGCGGGTGGAGCAGAGGAGCGGCAGGAGCGGGAGGAGCGGCGGGAGCGGAGGAGCAGGGGGAGCGGAGTAGCGGGGGGGAGCCGGGGGAGCGGGCGGGAGCGGAGGGAGCGCGGGGGTTTACCGCTGAAATTGACTAGCCTGCTCCTGTGAAGGTCTCCCAGAAATCACTAACGCACCGCTCCCGATGAAATCGACTGGCCTGCTCCTGCAAAGACAAGTGTTTTTAAAGGAGAGACTTACCTCCCAGAAATCACTTGCGCACTGCTCCCGCTGAAATTGACTAGCCTGCTCCGCTCCCGCTGAAATCGATTCATTCTCAGGTTCTCTCCCTGACAGAGACTGCTCCTCCTCCTCCGAACGGCTCCCGAAACTAGGCCGCGATCTTTTAAAATCTCCGCTCTGACTCGCAGCTCCTGCGCTTTTTAAATCTCCCACGCTGTTTTCACTGTCCCGGCTCACTCACCTCTCGCCCTGTTTTCACTGTCCCGGCTCACTCACCTCTCGCGCTGTTTTCACTTGGAAGCAAATGGACGTATTAGTGAGAGGCAGCATGGTTTTGTGAAGGGGAGGTAGTGTCTCACTAACTTGATAGAGTTTTTCGAAGAGGTCACAAAGATGATTGATGCAGGTAGGGCAGTGGATGTTGTCTATGTGGACTTCAGTAAGGCCTTTGACAAGGTCCCTCATGGTAGACTAGTACAAAAGGTGAAGTCACACGGGATCAGGGGTGAGCTGGCAAGGTGGATACAGAACTGGCTAGGTCATAGGAGGCAGAGAGTAGCAATGGGAGGGTGCTTTTCTAATTGGAGGGCTATGACTAGTGGTGTTCCGCAGGGATCAGTGCTGGGACCTTTGCTGTTTGTAGAACCTGAATTGTAGCTCCAGTAGACAGGAGTTTGAGAGTAGTGAGGCCATGAGTAGGGTTTCAAAGTTGCTGGAGTGTACCGGCAGGCAGGAAGGTGGTTTAAAGTGTGTCTTTTTCAATGCCAGGAGCATCCGGAATAAGGTGGGTGAACTTGTGGCATGGGTTGGTACCTGGGACTTCGATGTTGTGGCAATTTCGGAGACATGGATAGAGCAGGGACAGGAATGGTTGTTGCAGGTGCCGGGATTTAGATATTTCAGTAAGCTCGGGGAAGGTGGTAAAAGAGGGGGAGGGGTGGCATTGTTAGTCAAGGACAGTATTACGGTGGCAGAAAGGACATTTGAGGAGGACTCGTCTACTGAGGTAGTATGGGCTGAGGTTAGAAACAGGAAAGGAGAGGTCACCCTGTTAGGGGTTTTCTATAGGCCTCCGAAAAGTTCCAGAGATGTAGAGGAAAGGATTGCAAAGATGATTCTGGATAGGAGCGAAAGCAACAGGGTAGTTGTTATGGGGGACTTTAACTTTCCAAATATTGACTGGAAACGCGATAGTTCGAGTACATTAGATGGGTCCGTTTTTGTCCAATGTATGCAGGAGGGTTTCCTGACACAGTATGTAGGTAGGCCAACGAGAGGCGAGGCCATATTGGATTTGGTACTGGGTAATGAACCAGGACAGGTGTTAGATTTGAAGGTAGGTGAGCAATTTGGTAATAGTGACCACAATTCGATTACGTTTACTTTAGTGATGGAAAGGGATAGGTATATACCGCAGGGCAAGAGTTATATCTGGGGGAAAGGCAATTATGATGGGATGAGGCAAGACTTAGGATACATCGGATGGAGAGGAAAACCGCAGGGGATGGGCACAATGGAAATGTGGAGTTTGTTCAAGGAACAGCTACCGCGTGTCCTTGATAAGTATGTACCTGTCAGGCAGGGAGGAAGTGGTCGAGTGAGGGAACCGTGGTTTACTAAAGCAGTCAAAACACTTGTCAAGAGGAAGAAGGAGGCTTATGTAAAGATGAGACGTGAAGGTTCAGTTAGGACGCTCGAGAGTTACAAGTTAGCAAGGAAGGACCTAAAAGAGAGCTAAGAAGAGTCCAGGAGGGGACATGAGAAGTCTTTGGCAGGTAGGATCAAGGATAACCCTAAAGCTTTCTATAGATATGTCAGGAATAAAAGAATGACTAGGCTAAGAGTAGGGCCAGTCAAGGACAGTTGTGGGAAGTTGTGCTTGGAGTCCGAGGAGATAGGAGAGACGCTAAATGAATATTTTTCGTCTGTATTCACACAGGAAAAAGACAATGTTGTCGAGGAGAATACTGAGATTCAGGCTACTAGACTAGATGGGCTTGAGGTTCATACGGAGGAGGTGTTAGCAATTCTGGAAAGTGTGAAAATAGATAAGTCACCTGAGCCGGATGGGATTTATCCTAGGATTCTCTGGGAAGCTAGGGAGGAGATTGCTGAGCCTTTGGCCTTGATCTTTAAGTCATCTTTGTCTACAGGAATAGTGCCAGAAGACTGGAGGATAGCAAATGTTGTCCCCTTGTTCAAGAAGGGGAGTAGAGATAACCCCGGTAACTATAGACCAGTGAGCCTTAATTCTGTTGTGGGAAAAATCTTGGAAAGGTTTACAAGAGATAGGATGTATAATCATCTGGAAAGGAATAATTTGATTAGAGATAGTCAACACGGTTTTGTGAAGGGTAGGTCGTGCCTCACAAACCTCATTGAGTTCTTTGAGAAGGTGACCAAACAGGTGGATGAGGGTAAAGCAGTTGATGTGGTGGATATGGATTTCGGTAAAGCGTTTGATAAGGTAGGCTACTGCAGAAAATACGGAGGCATGGGATTCAGGGTGATTTAGCAGTTTGGATCAGAAATTGGCTAGCTGGAAGAAGACAAAGGGTGGTGGTTGATGGGAAATGTTCAGACTGGAGTCCAGTTACGAGTGGTGTACCACAAGGATCTGTTTTGGGGCCACTGCTGTTTGTCATTTTTATAAATGACCTGGAGGAAGGCGTTGAAGGATGGGTGAGTAAATTTGCAGATGACACTAAAGTCGGTGGAGTTGTGGACAGTGCGGAAGGATGTTACAAGTTACAGAGGGACATAGATAAGCTGCAGTGCTGGGCTGAGAGGTGGCAAATGGAGTTTAATGCAGAAAAGTGAGGGTGATTCATTTTGGAAGGAATAACAGGAAGACAGAGTACTGGGCTAATGGTAAGATTCTTGGCAGTGTGGATGAGCAGAGAGATCTCGGCGTCCATGTACATAGATCCCTGAAAGTTGCCACCTAGGTTGAGAGGGTTGTTCAGAAGGCGTACGGTGTGTTAGCTTTTATTGGTAGTGGGGTTGAGTTTAGGAGACATGAGGTCATGTTGCAGCTATACAACACTCTGGTGCGGCCGCATTCGGAGTATTGCGTGCAATTCTGGTCGCCGCATTATAGGAAGGATGTGGAAGCATTGGAAAGGGTGCAGAGGAGATTTACCAGAATGTTGCCTGGTATGGAGGGAAGATCTTATGAGGAAAGGCTGAGGGACTGGAGGCTGTTTTCATTAGGGAGAAGAAGGTTAAGAGGTGACTTAATTGAGGCATACAAGATGATCAGAGGATTGGATAGGGTGGACAGTGAGAGCCTTTTTCCTCGGATGGTGATGTCTAGCACGAGGGGACATACCTTTAAATTGAGGGGAGATAGATATAAGTCAGATGTCAGAGGTAGGTTCTTTACTCAGAGTAGTAAGGGCGTGGAATGCCCTGCCTGCAACAGCAGTGGACTCGCCAACACTAAGGACATTCAAATGGTCATTGGATAGACATATGGACAATAAGGGAATAGTGTAGATGGGCTTTAGAGTGGTTTCACAGATCGGTGCAACATCGAGGGCCGAAGGGCCTGTACTGCGCTGTAATGTTCTATGCTCTATATAAAAATGATTTGGAGGAAAGTGTAACTGGTCTAATTAGTAAATTTGCAGACGACACAAAGGTTGGTGGAATTGCGGATAGCGATGAGGACTGTCAGAGGATACAGCAGTATTTAGATTGTTTGGAGACTTGGGCGGAGAGATGGCAGATGGAGTTTAATCCGGACAAATGTGAGGTAATGCATTTTGGAAGGTCTAATGCAGGTAGGGAATATAAAGTGAATGGTAGAACCCTCAAGAGTATTGAAAGTCAGAGAGATCTAGGTGTACAGGTCCACAGGTCACTGAAAGGGGCAACACAGGTGGAGAAGGAATCAAGAAGGCATAAGGCATGCTTGCCTTCATTGGCTGGGGCATTGAGTGTAAGAATTGGCAAGACATGTTGCAGCTGTATAGAACCTTAGTTAGGCCACACTTTGAGTAGAACATAGAACATTACAGGGCAGTACAGGCCCTTCGGCCTTTGATGTTGCACCGACCTGTGAAACCACTCTAAAGCCCATCTACACTATTCCCTTATCGTCCATATGTCTATCCAATGAGACCATTTGAACACCCTTAGTGTTGGCGAGTCCACTACTGTGCAGGCAGGGCATTCCACGCCCTTACTACTCTCTGAGTAAAGAACCTACCTCTGACGTCTGTCTTATATCTATCTCCCGTTTGTTTGTTTGGGGCAGCATGGTAGCATTGTGGATAGCACAATTGCTTCACAGCTCCAGGGTCCCAGGTTTGATTCCGGCTTGGGTCACTGTCTGTGCGGAGTCTGCACGTCCTCCCCGTGTCTGCGTGGGTTTCCTCCGGGTGCTCCGGTTTCCTCCCACAAACCAAAGATGTGCAGGTTAGGTGGATTGGCCAAGATAAATTGCCGTTAGTGTCCCAAATTGCCCATAGTGTTGGGTGGGGTTACTGGGCTATGGGGATAGGGTGGAGGTGTTGTCCTTGGGTAGAGTGCTCTTTCCAAGAGCCGGTGCAGACTCGATGGGCCGAATGGCCTCCTTCTGCACTGTAAATTCTATGAGTCTCTAAGTCTATGAATCTCTGTTCACCATTTAGAACTTTCTAAACCTTCTTTCTTTTATTACATTGGACTCTCAGCCAGCTTTTCCCACTTGAGGCATTCATCATTCCAAAGTCACAAACATTTTTTTTTGCGACTTGACTGTGTCCTGAGTGCACATGTCATCTCTCCGGCAACTATCGTTGTCGACTTTATTCTCTTCTATCATGACAACATGACACAAAAATGAATCAAAACTGTATACATCGAGCTTTAGGGCGGAGCCGGGACGGAAATCCCACTGCCGTTGGGTCGGGTTGCACCTGAAAACAGGTGAGGTGGGACGGAGAACATGGTTGCAGGGTGGCACAGTGGGTTAGCACTGTGTCTTTAGTCACGGAGTGCTTATTGGAACAGAGTGCATCTGAGTTTAGGTGAGTGACTGAGTTCGGGTGAGTGGCGAGAGACAGCTGTATTTTTGTTGGTGTTCGGGTTTATCCTTGAGGTTCTATAAAGAAAATTAAAAAAAAAAAATATTTAAATTAATTAACTAGTTGAATATGGCTGGACAAGTGATCTGCTGTTGCTGTATGATGATGGAACTGGTGGATCCCATTGAGACTGTCAGTGACCACATCTGCAGCAAGTGTTGGCTGCTCGAGGAACTTCGGCTCAGAATTGATGAGCTGGAGACCGAGCTGCACACACTGCGGCACATCAGGGAGGGGGAACATTACCTGGACGCTTTGTTTCAGGAGGCAGTCACACCCGGTAGAATAAGTTCTGTTAATTCGGACAGTGGTCAGGGACAGAGTGGTGTGACTGCAAGGGAGGCAGGTAGGGGGATCCTGAATTTAGGAGTTGAGGAGCCTCAGCCCTTGACCTTGTCCAACAGGTATGAGGTACTTGCTCCCTGTGTGGATGAGGAAGAGGGCTGTAGTGAGGATGCGTTGACTGACCACTGCAGCCATTCAAGAGGGGGGAGCAAAAAGACAAGTGGTAGTTGTAGGGGATTCTATAATTAGGGGGATTGATGGCATCCTTTGTAAGCCAGATCGAGAGTCCCGCATGGTATGTTGCCTCCCGGTGCCAGGGTGAGGGACATCTCTGATTGGCTTGAAAGGATTTTGGAGAGGGAGGGGGAGGATCCAGTTGTTGTGGTCCACGTTGGGACTAACAACATAGGTAAGACTAGGAAAGAGGACCTGTTTGGGGATTATCAAACACTAGGGACTAAATTAAAGAGCAGGTCCTCCAGGGTTATAATCTCTGGATTACTACCCGAGCCACGTGCCAATTGGCATAGGGTTGAGAAAATTAGAGAAGTTAACACGTGGCTAAAGAAGTGGTGTGGGAAAGAGGGATTCCATTTCATGGGACATTGGCATCAGTACTGGGGCAGGAGAACCCGTACCGTTGGGACGGTCTTCACCTGAACCATTCTGGGACCAGTGTTCTAGCGAATAGGATAAATAGGTTGGTCACAAGGACTTTAAACTAGCAAGTTGGGGGGGAAGGGAAGTGTAAAGCTATGGACAGTATAATGGTTAATGGAGATCAAGGCAGCAGGTTACGTGACAGGTTATTATGTAGAGATATGGGTTCAAAGGCAAGGAAAATTAGGAGAAAGGGTAAGAGGAAAAATAAATTGCGAAAAGTTACTGATCAAGGTGTTAGGATTCATAACAAAGACATAAAAAACAGCATAAGTGTACTTTACCTGAATGCTCGTAGTCTACGAAATAAGGTGAATGAGTTGATGGCGCAAATCATCGTGAATGACTGTGATTTAGTGGCCATGACTGAAACATGGTTAAAAGATGGTCACGACTGAGAGTTAAATATCCAAGGGTATCAGACTATACAAAAGGATAGAATGGACGGTAAGGGCGGTGGTGTAGCTTTGTTGTTTAAGGATGGCATCCGGGCAATAGTAAGGGATGATATTGGTGCTATGGAGGACAAGGTTGAATCAATTTGGGTGGAAATCAGGAATAGTAAGGCGAAAAGGTCACTGATAGGAGTCGTCTATAGGCCACCAAATAGTAACAGGATGGTAGGGCAGGCAATAAGCAAAGAAATAACGGATGCATGTAGAAATGGTACAGCGGTTATCATGGGAGATTTTAATCTGCATATCGATTGGTTTAACCAGGTTGGTAAAGGCAGCCTTGAGGAGGAGTTTATAGACTGTGCCCGGGATAATTTCCTGGAACAGTATAGAACATAGAACATAGAACAATACAGCGCAGTACAGGCCCTTCGGCCCACGATGTTGCACCGAAACAAAAGCCATCTAACCTACACTATGCCATTATCATCCATATGTTTATCCAATAAACTTTTAAATGCCCTCAATGTTGGCGAGTTCACTACTGTAGCAGGTAGGGCATTCCACGGCCTCACTACTCTTTGCGTAAAGAACCTACCTCTGACCTCTGTCCTATATCTATTACCCCTCAGTTTAAAGTTATGTCCCCTCGTGCCAGCCATATCCATCCGCGGGAGAAGGCTCTCACTGTCCACCCTATCCAACCCCCTGATCATTTTGTATGCCTCTATTAAGTCTACTCTTAACCTTCTTCTCTCCAACGAAAACAACCTCAAGTCCGTCAGCCTTTCCTCATAAGATTTTCCCTCCATACCAGGCAACATCATGGTAAATCTCCTCTGCACCCGCTCCAAAGCCTCCACGTCCTTCCTATAATGCGGTGACCAGAACTGTACGCAATACTCCAAATGCGGCCGGACCAGAGTTCTGTACAGCTGCAACATGACCTCCCGACTCCGGAACTCAATCCCTCTACCAATAAAGGCCAACACTCCATAGGCCTTCTTCACAACCCTATCAACCTGGGTGGCAACTTTCAGGGATCTATGTACATGGACACCTAGATCCCTCTGCTCATCCACACTTTCAAGAACTTTACCATTAGCCAAATATTCCGCATTCCTGTTATTCCTTCCAAAGTGAATCACCTCACACTTCTCTACATTAAACTCCATTTGCCACCTCTCAGCCCAGCTCTGCAGCTTATCTATATCCCTCTGTAACCTGCTACATCCTTCCACACTATCGACAACACCACCGACTTTAGTATCGTCTGCAAATTTACTCACCCATCCTTCTGCGCCTTCCTCTAGGTCATTGATAAAAATGACAAACAGCAACGGCCCCAGAACAGATCCTTGTGGTACTCCACTTGTGACTGTACTCCATTCTGAACATTTCCCATCAACCACCACCCTCTGTCTTCTTTCAGCGAGCCAATTTCTGATCCACATCTCTAAATCACCCTCAATCCCCAGCCTCCGTATTTTTTGCAATAGCCTACCGTGGGGAACCTTATCAAACGCTTTGCTGAAATCCATATACACCACATCAACTGCTCTACCCTCGTCTACCTGTTCAGTCACCTTCTCAAAGAACTCAATAAGGTTTGTGAGGCATGACCTACCCTTCACAAAGCCATGCTGACTATCCCTGATCATATTATTCCTATCTAGATGATTATAAATCTTGTCCCTTATAATCCCCTCCAAGACTTTACCCACTACAGACGTGAGGCTCACCGGTCTATAGTTGCCGGGGTTGTCTCTGCTCCCCTTTTTGAACAAAGGGACCACATTTGCTGTCCTCTGGCACTATTCCTGTAGCCAATGATGACATAAAAATCAAAGCCAAAGGTCCAGCAATCTCTTCCCTGGCCTCCCATAGAATCCTAGGATAAATCCCATCAGGTCCCGGGGACTTATCTATTTTCAGCCTGTCCAGAATTGCCAACACCTCTTCCCTACGTACCTCAATGCCATCTATTCTATTAGCCTGGGGCTCAGCATTCTCCTCCACAACATTATCTTTTTCCTGAGTGAATACTGACGAAAAATATTCATTTAGTATCTCGCCTATCTCTTCAGACTCCACACACAATTTCCCATCCCTGTCCTTGACTGGTCCTACTCTTTCCCTAGTCATTCGCTTATTCCTGACATACCTATAGAAAGCTTTTGGGTTTTCCTTGATCCTTCCTGCCAAATACTTCTCATGTCCCCTCCTTGCTCGTCTTAGCTCTCTCTTTAGATCCTTCCTCGCTACCTTGTAACTATCCATCGCCCCAACCGAAACTTCACACTTCATCTTCACATAGGCCTTCTTCTTCCTCTTAACAAGAGATTCCACTTCCTTGGTAAACCACGGTTCCCTCGCTCGACGCCTTCCTCCCTGTCTGACCGGTACATACTTATCAAGAACACGCAGTAGCTGATCCTTGAACAAGCCCCACTTATCCAGTGTGCCCAACACTTGCAGCCTACTTCTCCACCTTATCCCCCCCAAGTCACGTCTAATGGCATCATAATTGCCCTTCCCCCAGCTATAACTCTTGCCCTGCGGTGTATACTTATCCCTTTCCATCATTAACGTAAACGTCACCGAATTGTGGTCACTGTCCCCAAAGTGCTCTCCTACCTCCAAATCCAACACCTGGCCTGGTTCATTACCCAAAACCAAATCCAACGTGGCCTCGCCTCTTGTTGGCCTGTCAACATATTGTTTCAGGAAACCCTCCTGCACACACTGTACAAAAAACGACCCATCTATTGTACTCGAACTATATATTTTCCAGTCAATATTTGGAAAGTTAAAGTCTCCCATAATAACTACCCTGTTACTTTCGCTCATATCCAGAATCATCTTCGCCATCCTTTCCTCTACATCCCTAGAACTATTAGGAGGCCTATAAAAAACTCCCAACAGGGTGACCTCTCCTTTCCTGTTTCTAACTTCAGCCAATACTACCTCGGAAGAAGAGTCCCCATCTAGCATCCTCTCCGCCACCGTAATACTGCTCTTGACTAGCAGCGCCACACCTCCCCCTCTTTTGCCTCCTTCTCTGAGCTTACTAAAACACCTAAACCCCGGAACCTGCAACATCCATTCCTGTCCCTGCTCTATCCATGTCTCCGAAATGGCCACAACATCGAAGTCCCAGGTACCAACCCACGCTGCCAGTTCCCCTACCTTGTTTCGTATACTCCTGGCATTGAAGTAGACACACTTCAAACCACCTACCTGAACGCTGGCCCCCTCCTGCGACGTCAAATCTGTGCTCCTGACCTCTATACTCTCATTCTCCCTTACCCTAAAACTACAATCCAGGTTCCCATGCCCCTGCTGCATTAGTTTAAACCCCCCCAAAGAGCACTAGCAAATCTCCCCCCCAGGATATTTGTGCCCCTCAGGTTCAGATGTAGACCATCCTGTCTGTAGAGGTCCCACCTTCCCCAGAAAGAGCCCCAGTTATCCAAAAATCTGAAACCCTCCCGCCTGCACCATCCCTGTAGCCACGTGTTTAAATGCTCTCTCTCCCTATTCCTCATCTCACTATCACGTGGCACGGGCAACAACCCAGAGATAACAACTCTGTTTGTTCTAGTTCTGAGCTTCCATCCTAGCTCCCTGAAAGCCTGCCTGACATCCTTGTCCCCTTTCCTACCTATGTCGTTGGTGCCAATGTGGACCACGACTTGGGGCTGCTCCCCCTCCCCCCTAAGGACCCGGAAAACACGATCCGAGACATCACGTACCCTTGCACCTGGGAGGCAACATACCAAACGTGAGTCTCTCACGCTCCCACAAAATCTCCTATCTGTGCCCCTGACTATAGAGTCCCCAATTACTAATGCTCTGCTCCTCTCCCCCCTTCCCTTCTGAGCAACAGGGACAGATTCCGTGCCAGAGGCCCGTACCCCATGGCTTACCCCTGGTAAGTCCCCCCCCCCACAAGTATCCAAAGCGGTATACTTGTTTCTCAGGGGAACGACCGCAGGGGATCCCTGCACTGACTGTTTTTTCCCAGTCCCTCTTACAGTTACCCACCTATCTCCAATCTTTAGTGTAACTAATTCCCTGAAGCTGCTATCTATGACCCCTTCTGCCTCCCGAATGATCCGAAGTTCTTCCAACTCCAGCTCCAGTTCCCTAACTCGGTCTTGGAGGAGCTGGAGATGGCAGCACTTCCTGCAGGTAAAATCAGCAGGGACACTAACTGCATCCCTCACCTCAAACATCCTGCAGGAGGAACATTGCACTCCCTTCCCTGCCATTCCTCTAACTTTCTACCAAGATCTGGCTAACAACTAAATTAAATTTTTATAAAAAATAATAATAATATAATAAAAATATGGTACTTACCTCAGACCAATGGGTCTTATTAGAGGAGGAGGGTGGGTGGGAGACACTACACGTGTAGTGTCTCGGGTTTCCTCTCCACCAGAATTTATTGGGGAGGGTCTTCCCAGACGTCCGCGGGTCGACTTCCTGATCCCGCCTAAAAAACTAATTTAAATAAAAAAAAGAAGAAAAATTCTCAGCTCCTGCTGAAATTGACTAACCAGCCAGCTCCACTCCCGCCGAAATCGACTGGCCTGCCCCTGCAAAGAGAAGTGCTTTTAAAGGTTGACTTACCTCCCAGCAACCTCCTTCCGCAATGCTCCCGCTGAAACTGACTAACCAGCTGCTCTCACGCCGCCGAAATCGACTGACCTGCCCCTGCAAAGAGAAGTGCTTTTAAAGGTTGACTTACCTCCCAGCAACCTCCTTCCGCAATGCTCCCGCTGAAACTGACTAACTAGCTGCTCTCACGCCGCCGAAATCGACTGGCCTGCCCCTGCAAAGAGAAGTGCTTTTAAAGGTTGACTTACCTCCCAGCAACCTCCTTCCGCAATGCTGGAACTTACAAGGGAACAAGCGGTCCTAGATCTGGTCCTGTGTAATGAGGCAGGATTGATTAATGATCTCATAGTTCGCGATCCTCTTGGAAGGAGCGACCACAATGTGGTGGAATTTAAAATACAGTTGGAGAATGACAAGGTAAAATCAAACACTAGTGTTTTGTGCTTAAACAAAGGCGATTACAATGGGATGAGAGAATAACTAGCTAAGGTAGACTGGGAGCAATGACTTCATGGTGAAGCAGTTGAGGAACAGTGGAGAACCTTCCGAGCGATCTTTCACAGTGTTCAGAAAAGGTTCATACCAACAAAAAAGAAAGACGGTGGAAAGAAGAACATAAGAACTAGGAGCAGGAGTAGGCCATCTGGCCCCTCGAGCCTGCTCCACCATTCAATGAGATCATGGCTGATCTTTTGTGGACACAGCTCCACTTTCCGGCCCGAACACCATAACCCTTAATCCCTTTATTCTTCAAAAAACTATCTATCTTTATCTTAAAAACATTTAATGAAGGAGCCTCTACTGCTTCACTGGGCAAGGAATTCTATAGATTCACAACCCTTTGGGTGAAGACGTTCCTCCTAAACTCAGTCCTAAATCTACTTCCCCTTATTTTGAGGCTATGCCCCCTAGTTCTGCTTTCACCCGCCAGTGGAAACAACCTGCCCGCATCTATCCTATCTATTCCCTTCATAATCTTATATGTTTCTATAAGATCCCCCCTCATCCTTCTAAATTCCAACGAGTACAGTCCCAGTCTACTCAGCCTCTCCTCGTAATCAAACCCCTTCAGCTCTGGGATTAACCTAGTGAACACCCTCCAGTGCCAGTACGTCCTTTCTCAAGTAAGGAGACCAAAACTGAACACAATACTCCAGGTGTGGCCTCACTAACACCTTATACAATTGCAGCATAACCTCCCTAGTCTTAAACTCCATTCCTCTCGCAATGAAGGACAAAATTCCATTTGCCTTCTTAATCACCTGTTGCACTTGTAAACCAACTTTTTGCGACTCATTCACTAGCACACCCAGGACTCTCTGCACAGCAGCATGTTTTAATATTTTATCATTTAAATAATAATCCCTTTTGCTGTTATTCCTACCAAAATGGATAATCTCACATTTGTCAACACTGTATTCCATCTGCCAGACCCTAGCCCATTCACTTAGCCTATCCAAATCCCTCTGCAGACTTCCAGTATCCTCTGCACTTTTTGCTTTACCATTTATCTTAGTGTCGTCTGCAAACTTGGACACATTGCCCTTGGTCCCCAACTCCAAATCATCTGTGTAAATTGTGAACAGTTGTGGGCCCAACACTGATCCCTGAGGGACCCCACTAGCTACTGATTGCCAACCAGAGAAACACCCATTAATCCCCACTCTTTGCTTTCTATTAATTAACCAATCCTCTATCCATGCTACTACTTTCCCCAGATGCCTCGCTATTTCTTCCTTGATGATAGATTCCAGCATCTTCCCTACTACCGAAGTTAAGCTCACTGGCCTATAATTACCCGCTTTCTGCCTACCTCCTTTTTTAAACAATGGTGTCACGTTTGCTAATTTCCAATCCGCCGGGACCACCCCAGAGTCTAGTGAAGTTTGGAAAATTATCACTAGTGCATTTGCCTAGATTACCTAGCCATCTCTTTTAGCACTCTGGGATGCATTCCATCAGGTCCAGGAGACTTGTCTACCTTCAGCCCCATTAGCTTGCCCATCACTACCTCCTTGGTGATAACAATCCTCTCAAGGTCCTCACCTGTCATAGCCTCATTTCCATCAGTCATTGGCATGTTATTTGTGTCTTCCACCGTGAAGACCGACCCAAAAAACCTGTTCAGTTCCTCAGCCATTTCCTCATCTCCCATTATTAAATCTCCCTTCTCATCCTCTAAAGGACCAATATTTACCTTAGCCACTCTTTTTTGTTTTATATATTTGTAGAAACTTTTACTATCTGTTTTTATATTCTGAGCAAGTTTACTCTCATAACCTATTTTACTCTTCTTTAGAGCTTTTTTTAGTAGCTTTCTGTCGCCCCCTAAAGATTTCCCAGTCCTCTAGTCTCCCACTGATCTTTGCTACTTTATATGTTTTTTCCTTCAATTTGATACTCTCCCTTATTTCCTTAGATATCCACGGTCGATTTTCCCTCTTTTTACTGTCCTTCCTTTTTGTTGGTATAAACCTTTGCTGAGCACTATGAAAAATCACTAGGAAGGTTCTCCACTGTTCCTCAACTGTTTCACCATAAAGTCTTTGCTCCCAGTCTACTTTAGCTAGTTCTTCTCTCATCCCATTGTAATCTCCTTTGTTTAAGCTCAAAACACTAGTGCTTGATTTTACCTTCTCACCCTCCATCTGTATTTTAAATTCCACCATATTGTGATCGCTCCTTCCAAGAGGATCCCTAACTATAAGATCCTGAATCAATCCTGTCTCATTACACAGGACCAGATCTAGGACCGCTTGTTCCCTTGTAGGTTCCATGACAGACTGTTCTAGGAAACTATCGCGGATACATTCTATAAACTCCTCCTCAAGGCTGCCTTGACCGACCTGGTTAAACCAATCGACATGTAGATTAAAATCCCCCATGATAACTGCTGTACCATTTCTACATGTACCCGTTATTTCTTTGTTTATTGCCTGCCCCACCATAATGTTACTATTTGGTGGCCTATAGACTACTCCTATCAGTGACTTTTTCGCCTTACTATTCCTGATTTCCACCCAAATGGATTCAACCTTATCCTCCATAGCACCGATGTCATCCCTTACTGTTGCCCGGATGTCATCCTTAAATAACAGAGCTACACCACCTCCATTACCATCCACTCTGTCCTTCCTTTGATACCCTCGGATATTTAACTCCCAGTCGTGACCATCCTTTAACCATGTTTCAGTAATGGCCACTAAATCATAGTCATTCACGATGATTTGCGCCATCAACTCATTTACCTTATTCCGAATACTACGAGCATTCAGGTAAAGTACTTATGTTGGCTTTTTTACCTCTGTTCTAAATCTTAACACCTCGATCAGTAACCTCTCCTAAGTTATATTTCCTCTTAACCTTTCTCCTAATTTTCCTTGTCGTTGAACCCATATCTTCATGTAACAACCTGCCGCGTCGCTTACCATTAATGTTTTCACTTCCCGTTTTATTCCTTTTAGTATTCCTGGTCCTATTCACTGAGCTCCCCTCAGTCACTGTACCTTGAACTGTCGCCCTTTTAATTTTTGACCATGGCTTCTCTGCCTTACAATTTCCCACTTACTGCCTTTTGTTTCTGTCCCTGTTTTCCTACCTTCCAACTTCCTGCATCGGTTCCCATCCCCCTGCCACATTAGTTTAAACTCTCCCCAACAGCTCTAGCAAATACCCTCCCTAGGACATTGGTTCCAGTCCTGCCCAGGTGCAGACCGTCCGGTTTGTACTGGTCCCACCTCCCCCAGAACCGGTTCCAATGTCCCAGGAATTTGAATCCCTCCCTCTTGCACCATCTCTCGAGCCACGCATTCATCCTATCTATCCTGACATTCCTACTCTGACTAGCTCGTGGCACTGGTAGCAATCCTGAGATTACTACCTTTGAGGTCCTACTTTTTAGTTTAACTCCTAACTCCCTAAATTCAGCTTGTCGGACCTCATCCCGTTTTTTTAACCTATATCGTTGGTGCCTATGTGCACCACAACAGCTGGCTGTTCACACTCCCCCCCCCCAGAATGTCCTGCAACTGCTCCGAGACATCCTTGACCCTTGCACCAGGGAGGCAACATACCATCCTGGAGTCTCGATTGCGTCCGCAGAACCGCCTGTCTATTCCACTTACAATTGAGTCTCTATAGCCTGGCCATTCTTCTTCCTGCCCAGCTGCGCAGTAGAGCCAGCCATGGTGCCATGAACCTGGCTGCTGCTGCCTTCCCCTGGTGAGCCATCTCTCTCAACAGTATCCAAAGCGGTATATCTGTTTTGCAGGGAGATGACCGCAGGGGACACCTGCACTGCCTTCCTACTCTTGTTCTGTCTTTTTGTCACCCATTTTCTATCTCCCTCAGTACCTTTCACCTGCAGTGTGACCAACTCACTAAACGTGCTATCCACGACGTCCTCAGCATCGCGGATGCTCCAAAGTGAGTCCATCCGCAGCACCAGAGCCATCAAGCAGTCTAACAGGAGCTGCAACTGGACACACATCTTGCACATGAAGGAGCCAGGGACAGTGGATGTGTCCCTGAGCTCCCACATCGCACACGAGGAGCATGACACGGGTCTGAGATCTCCTGCCATGTCTTAAACCTTTGGTTAACTTCAACAATTACAATTTACCCCCCAAAATTAAATAAATAAATAAACAACAAAGAAAAAAATAGATCAATATACCAATGAAAAGAAAACAGAAACACTACATACCAGTCACTGACCTTCCTCTTGATCTTCACAGCGGTTGTTTTTTTTTTGGTTAGAGGAGGGGGTAGGGAGGGAAACACTGAAGAAGTGTTTTGGGTTTAAGTGTCACTTGACAACAGCTCCTCCACAAACTACCTTCAAATTAGGGTGACCACGACAAAGGTATGCAAATTTCCCTTGTAACACCAATCAGCAGCTCCGCTCTACTGCCCTCTGCTGGATGCTTGTCTTCACTCGAAGAGCTAGGGTCTTTAGCTCAGGTACACCTGCAAATTAGGGTGACCACGACGGAGGTATGCAAATTTCCCTTGCAACACCAATCAGCAGCTCCGCTCTACTGCCCTCTTCTGGATATCTAAGGAGGTGAGGGAGAGTATCAAATTGAAGGAAAAAACATACAAAGTGGCAAAAATTAGTGGGAGACTAGAGGACTGGGAAGTCTTTAGGATAACAGAAAGCTACTAAAAAAACCATAAAGAAGAGTAAGGTAGACTATGAAAGTAAACTGGCTCAGAACATAAAAGCAGATAGTAAAAGCTTCTACAAATATATAAGACAAAAAAGAGTGGCTAAGGTAAATATTGGTCCTTTGGAAGATGAGAAGGGAGATTTAATAATTGGAGACGGGGAAATGGCTGAGGAGCTGAACAGGTTTTTTGGGTCAGTCTTCACAGTGGAGGACACAAATAACATGCCAGTGACTGATGGAAATAAGGATATGATAGGTGAGGACCTTGAGATGATTGTAATCACTAAGGAGGCAGTATTGGGCAAGCTAATGGGGCTAAAGGTAGACAAGTCTCCTGGCCCTGATGGGATGCATCCCAGAGTGTTAAAAGAGATGGCTAGGGAAATTGTAAACGCACTAGTGATAATTTATCAAAATTCACTAGACTCTGGGGTGGTCCCAGAGGATTTGAAAGTAGCAAACGTGACACCACTGTTTAAAAAAGGAGGTCGGCAGAAAGCGGGTAATTATAGGCCGGTAAGCTTAACTTCAGTTGCAGGGAAAAATGCTGGAATCTATCATTAAGGAGGAAATAGCGGGGCACCTGGAGGGAAATTGTCACATTGGGCAGACGCAGCATGGGTTTACAAAGGGTAGGTGGTGTCTGACTAATTTGGTAGAATTTTTTGAGGCCGTTACCAGTGCAGTAGATAACGGGGAGCCAATGGATGTGGTATATCTGGATTTCCAGAAAGCTTTTGACAAGGTGCCACACAAAAGGTTGCTGCATAAACTAAAGATGCATGGCATTGAGGGTAAAGTGGTAGCATGGGTAGAGGATTGGTTAACTAACAGAAAGCAGAGAGTGGGGATAAATGGGTGTTTCTCTGGTTGGCAACCTGTAACTAGGGGGGTCCCTCAAGGATCAGTGTTGGGCCCGCAGTTGTTCACAAATTTACATAGATGATTTGGAGTTGGGGACCAAGTGCAATGTGTCAAAGTTTGCAGACGACACTAAGATGAGTGGTAAAGCAAAAAGTGCAGAGGATACCGGAAGTCTGCAGAAGGATTTGGACAGGTTAGATGAATGGGCCTAGGTCTGGCAGATGGAATTCAATGTTGCCAAGTGTGAGGCTATCCATTTTGGGAGGAATAACAGCAGAATGGATTATTATTTAAATGGTAAGATGTTAAAACATGCTGCTGTGCAGAGGGACCTGGGTGTGCTGGTGCACGAGTCGCAAAAAGTTGGTGTGCAGGTGCAACAGGTGATTAAGAAGGCTAATCGAGTTTTGTCCTTCATTGCTAGAGGGATGGAGTTCAAGACTAGTGAGGTTATGCTGCAATTGTACAGGGTGTTGGTGAGGGCCGCATCTGGAGTATTGTGTTCAGTTTTGGGTCTCCTTACCTGAGAAAGGACATATTGGCACTGGAGGGAGTGCAGAGGGAGATTCACTAGGTTGATCCCAGAGTTGAGGGGATTAGATTATGACGAGAGGTTGAGTAGACTGGGACCTGTACTCATTGGAGTTTAGAAGGATGCGGGGGGATCTTATTGAGACATATAAAATTATGAAGGGAATAGATAGGATAGATGCGGGCAGGTTGTTTTCCACTGGTCGGGGGAAAGCAGAACTAGGCCTCAAAATAAGGGGAGGTAGATTTAGGACGGAGTGTCGGAGGAACGTCTTCACCCAAAGGGTTGTGAATCTCTGGAATTCCTTGCCCAGTGAAGCAGTTGAGGCTCCTCCTTTAAACGTTTTTAAGAAAAAGATAGATGCCTATCTAAAGAATAAAGGGATTCGGGGATACGGTGTTCGGGCCGGAAATTGGAGCTGAGTCCACAAAAGATCAGCCATGATCTCATTGAATGGTGGAGCAGGCTCGATGGGCCAGATGGCCGACTCGTGCTCCTAGTTCTTATGTTCACAGCTCCAGGGTCCCAGGTTCGATTCCGGCTTGGGTCACTGTCTGTGCGGAGTCTGCACGTTCTCCCCGTGTGTGTCAGAGGTCAGAGGTAGGTTCTTTACGCAAAGAGTAGTGAGCCGTGGAATGCCCTACCTGCTACATTAGTGAACTCGCCAACATTGAAAGGCATTTAAAAGTTTATTGGATAAACATATGGATGATAATGGCATAGTGTAGGTTAGATGGCTTTTGTTTCGGTGCAACATCGTGGGCTGAAGGGCCTGTACTGCGCTGTATTAGTTCTATGTTCTATGGTCTATGTGTGCGTGGGTTTGCTCCGGGTGCTCCGGTTTCCTCCCACCAGTCCAAAGACGAGCTTGTTGGGTGAATTGGACATTCTGAATTCTCGCTCCAAGTGTGGGACTTGGGGACTTTCCCAGTAACCTCATTGCAGGTGTTAATGTCAGCGGACTTGGGCAATAAATATTATTGTTATAATTAGTTTCGCCCCATGTCTGCAGTTCGGGACAGCGTGTGCGGAGAGAGAAGCCGGGTGAGCATCGTTCCGTCACTCCCAACTTTGCAGCATTTCTGTTCCTGGACCAGGTTTCCGGCATTTTTCTGGGTACCGAATCGACTGCGCATGTGCGGCGGCGCTCGGGGATTTCCGGTCAAATCGGTGATTTCCGGCACTGGTTGGGAATTTCCGGTTCCGCATGGGCATTTCCGGTTCAGCTCAAGGGGTTTCTGCTTGGTCGCGCAGTGATGACGTTCACAGCGACGACCAGGTGTCGGGTTGTTTAGCTGAGGCCGTGCTCCGGGTTCACGATGGAGAACCGGCCGCCTCCAGCCAAGAGGTTTAAATCCGCGCTTCCACTGGGCGCCCCGAGGCGGCCCACGGACACGGAGCAGCAGCGCCGGCGGCGGGGAGCTGCCCCATCTGCCGGGCCCGGGGCAAACTCATCACCCAACTGTGGAAACTGGAGACAGCGATACTGATAGGTACCAACCCCCCCCCCCGAAACCCCCCCCCCCCCCCCCGAAACCCCCCCCCCCGACCCCCACCCCCGAAACACCCCCCCCAAACACCCCCCCCCCCAAACACCCCCCCCCAAACACCCCCCCCCAAACACCCCCCCCCAAACACCCCCCCCCCAAACACCCCCCCCCCAAACACCCCCCCCCCCAAACACCCCCCCCCAAACACCCCCCAACCCCCCCCCAAACCACCCCCCCCCCAAACACCCCCCCCCCAAACACCCCCCCCCCGCCCAGACACCCCCCCCCGCCCAGACACCCCCCCCCCGCCAGACACCCCCCCCCGCCCAGACACCACCCCCCGCCCAGACACCCCCCCGCCAGACACCCCTCCCGCCCAGACACCCCCCCCCGCCCAGACACCCCCCCCCGCCCAGACACCCCCCCCCGCCCAGACACCCCCCCCCGCCCAGACACCCCCCCCCGCCCAGACACCCCCCCCGCCCAGACACCCCCCCCGCCCAGACACCCCCCCCCGCCCCGACACCCCCCCCCCGCCCAGACACCCCCCCCCGCCCAGACACCCCCCCCGCCCAGACACCCCCCCCCGCCCCAGACACCCCCCCCCGCCCAGACACCCCCCCCCGCCCAGACACCCCCCCGCCCAGACACCCCCCCCGCCCAGACACCCCCCCCCGCCCAGACCACCCCCCCCGCCCCAGACACCCCCCCCCGCCCAGACACCCCCCCCCGCCCAGACACCCCCCCCCGCCCAGACACCCCCCCCCGCCCAGTACACCCCCCCCCGCCCAGACACCCCCCCCGCCCAGGACACCCCCCCCGCCCAGACACCCCCCCCCGCCCAGACACCCCCCCCCCGCCCAGACACCCCCCCCGCCCAGAACACCCCCCCCGCCCAGACACCCCCCCCCGCCCAGACACCCCCCCCGCCCAGACACCCCCCCCCGCCCAGACACCCCCCCCGCCCAGACACCCCCCCCCGCCCAGACACCCCCCCCGCCCAGACACCCCCCCCGCCCAGACACCCCCCCCGCCCAGACACCCCCCCCGCCCAGACACCCCCCCCCCCGCCCAGGACACCCCCCCCGCCCAGACACCCCCCCCCGCCCAGACACCCCCCCCGCCCAGACACCCCCCCCGCCCAGACACCCCCCCCGCCCAGACACCCCCCCCCGCCCCAGACACCCCCCCCCGCCCAGACACCCCCCCCCGCCCAGACACCCCCCCCCGCCCAGACACCCCCCCCCCGCCCAGACACCCCCCCCCGCCCCAGACACCCCCCCCCGCCCAGACACCCCCCCCGCCCAGACACCCCCCCCGCCCCAGACACCCCCCCGCCCAGACACCCCCCCCCGCCCAGACACCCCCCCCGCCCAGACACCCCCCCCGCCCAGACACCCCCCCCCCGCCCAGACACCCCCCCCGCCCAGACACCCCCCCCGCCCAGACACCCCCCCGCCCAGACACCCCCCCCGCCCAGACACCCCCCCGCCCAGACCCCCCCGCCCAGACACCCCCCCCCGCCCAGACACCCCCCCCCGCCCAGACACCCCCCCCCGCCCAGACACCCCCCCCGCCCAGACACCCCCCCCCGCCCAGACACCCCCCCCGCCCAGACACCCCCCCCCGCCCAGACACCCCCCCCCGCCAGACACCCCCCCGCCCAGACACCCCCCCCGCCCAGACACCCCCCCCCGCCCAGACACCCCCCCCGCCCAGACACCCCCCCCCGCCCAGACACCCCCCCCCGCCAGACACCCCCCCCCGCCCAGGACACCCCCCCCGCCCAGACACCCCCCCCCGCCCAGACACCCCCCCCCGCCCAGACACCCCCCCCGCCCAGACACCCCCCCCGCCCAGACACCCCCCCCGCCCAGACACCCCCCCGCCCAGACACCCCCCCCGCCCAGACACCCCCCCCGCCAGACACCCCCCCCGCCCAGACACCCCCCCCCGCCCAGACACCCCCCCCCGCCCAGACACCCCCCCCCGCCCAGACACCCCCCCCGCCCAGACCACCCCCCCCCGCCCAGACCACCCCCCCCGCCCAGACACCCCCCCCCGCCCAGACACCCCCCCCCGCCCAGACACCCCCCCCCGCCCAGACACCCCCCCCGCCCAGACACCCCCCCGCCCAGACACCCCCCCCGCCCAGACACCCCCCCCCGCCCAGACACCCCCCCCGCCCAGACACCCCCCCCGCCCAGACACCCCCCCGCCCAGACACCCCCCCCCGCCCAGACACCCCCCCCGCCCAGACACCCCCCCCGCCCAGACACCCCCCCCCGCCCAGACACCCCCCCCCGCCAGACACCCCCCCCCCCCAGACACCCCCCCCCAACACCCCCCCCAAACACCCCCCCCAAACACCCCCCCAAACACCCCCCCCAAACACCCCCCCCAAACCACCCCCCCCAACACCCCCCCAAACACCCCCCCCCAAACACCCCCCCAAACACCCCCCCCAAACACCCCCCCCAACACCCCCCCCAAACACCCCCCCCCAAACACCCCCCCCCAAACACCCCCCCCAAACACCCCCCCCCAAACACCCCCCCCCAAACACCCCCCCCCAAACACCCCCCCCAAACACCCCCCCAAACACCCCCCCAACACCCCCCCCAAACACCCCCCCCAAACACCCCCCCCAAACACCCCCCCCCAAACACCCCCCCCAAACACCCCCCCCAAACACCCCCCCCAAACACCCCCCCCCAAACACCCCCCCCCAAACACCCCCCCAAACACCCCCCCCAAACACCCCCCCCAAACACCCCCCCCAAACACCCCCCCCAAACACCCCCCCCAAACACCCCCCCAAACACCCCCCCCAAACACCCCCCCCAAACACCCCCCCCAAACACCCCCCCCAAACACCCCCCCCAAACACCCCCCCAAACACCCCCCCCCCAAACACCCCCCCCAAACACCCCCCCCCCAAACACCCCCCCCCAAACACCCCCCCCCCCCAAACACCCCCCCCCTCACCCCCCCCCGCCCAGACACCCCCCCCGCCCAGACACCCCCCCCGCCCAGACACCCCCCCCGCCCAGACACCCCCCCCGCCCAGACACCCCCCCCGCCCAGACCCCCCCCCCGCCCAGACCCCCCCCCCCCGCCCAGACCCCCCCCCGCCCAGACCCCCCCCCCGCCCAGACCCCCCCCCCGCCCAGACCCCCCCCCCCGCCCAGACACCCCCCCCCCGCCCAGACCCCCCCCCCCGCCCAGACCCCCCCCCCCGCCCAGACACCCCCCCCCGCCCAGGACACCCCCCCCGCCCAGACACCCCCCCCCGCCCAGACACCCCCCCCGCCCAGACACCCCCCCGCCCAGACACCCCCCCCGCCCAGACACCCCCCCCGCCCAGACACCCCCCCCGCCCAGACACCCCCCCCGCCCAGACACCCCCCCCGCCCAGACACCCCCCCCGCCCAGACACCCCCCCCCGCCCAGACACCCCCCCCCGCCCAGACACCCCCCCCGCCCAGACACCCCCCCCGCCCAGACAACCCCCCCCCCGCCCAGACACCCCCCCCGCCCAGACACCCCCCCCGCCCAGACACCCCCCCCGCCCAGACACCCCCCCGCCCAGACACCCCCCCCCGCCCCAGACCACCCCCCCGCCCAGGACACCCCCCCCGCCCAGACACCCCCCCCCGCCCAGACACCCCCCCCCCCGCCCAGACACCCCCCCCCCGCCCAGACACCCCCCCCCGCCCAGACACCCCCCCCGCCCAGACACCCCCCCCCGCCCAGACACCCCCCCCCGCCCAGACACCCCCCCCGCCCAGGACACCCCCCCCGCCCCAGACACCCCCCCCCCGCCCAGACACCCCCCCCCGCCCAGACACCCCCCCCCGCCCAGACACCCCCCCCGCCCAGACACCCCCCCCCCCGCCCAGACACCCCCCCCCCGCCCAGACACCCCCCCCCCCGCCCAGACCACCCCCCCCCGCCCAGACCACCCCCCCCCCCCCCCGCCCAGACACCCCCCCACCCCCCCCGCCCAGACACCCCCCCCCACCCCCACCAAGACGTGCACCCAGAAGTCCTCCCCTGGCTCTTGTATTCTATTCCGCAGCTAAGAAATGAAAGAATTCCATTTGCCTTCTTAACTCCCTTGTCCCGCTGCCATTAGGCATCTGTGGGCATTCACTGCACCCACCACCCTGCACATCTCCCGTAAACTATACCCCTCTCACCTTGAGTCTGTGCCCCATGTAATTGAGTCTTCACCCTGGATAAAAGCTTCTGGCTATTCGCCCCTATCTATACCTCTCGTAATTTTATAGACTTAAATCAGGTTGCCCCTCAGCCTCCGTCTTTCCAACCAATACAGTCCAAGTCTATTCAACTTCTCCTCATAGCCAATACCCTCCAGACTCTCTCCAAAGCTGCCACGCCTTTCTGGTAGTGTGGAGATCGGAATTGCACGCAATATTGCAAATGAGGCCTAACTAAATTTTATACGACTGTAACAAATTTTATACAACTGCCAACTCTTGTACTCTATGCCGCGGCCGATGAAGGCAAGCAATCCGCATGCCTTCTTGACCACGAAAGGAAATGTATTTGGATGGTTTCATTTGGGCGTGAAGCCCAGAAGAGAGGAAGAGTGTCTCCATCCTCATCTTGTTCTGTGTTTCTTTTTAATTCAAGGTGAGACGGGTTCTGGAAAGACGACGCAGATACCTCAGTATCTGTATGAAGCTGGCATTGGGCGACAGGGTATCATTGCCATCACACAGCCCCGACGCATGGCAGCCATATCACTGGCAGCCAGGGTGGCAGAAGAAAAAAAATCAGAGTTGGGCAAATTGGTAAGATTTGTTTTCATTCGTTGTCCGATGTTGGTGTCAATGGCAAGGCCAGCATTTATTGTCCATCATTAGTTGCCCCTGCCGTGGACATTCTAAGAACATAAGAAGTAGGAACTTGAGTTGGCCATTTCGCCTTCCATCTGTTCCGCCATTTAATATAAATGTGGCTGATCATCTGCGTCATCTACACCTTCCACCCGACCCACATATCACAGAGTCCTAGAATCCCTACAGTGCAGAAGGAGGCCATTTGGCCCATCGCGTCTGCACCGACTCCCCCGCCCTAATCCTGCAACTCCACTACAACTTGGACACTAAGGCGCAATTTAGCAAAGCCAATGCATCTAACCTGGACTGTGGGAGAAAACTGGAGCACCGGATGAAACCCGCGTCGAAACGGGGAGAAAGTGCAAACTCCACACAGACGGTCACCCAAGGCTGGAATTAAACCCGGGTCGCCAATGCTGTGAGGCAGAGTGCTAAACAAGTTTGAGATTTTGATTTGATTTATTGTCACCTGTCCCAAAGTACAGTGAAAAGTATTGTTCTGCAGATCGCTCCATAAATGAATACATAGGACGTATTATAAATACACAAGTAAATACATCGACATACATCTAAGGGCAGCACGGTAGCATTGTGGATAGCACAATTGCTTCACAGCTCCAGGGTCCCAGGTTCGATTCCCCACTGGGTCACTGTCTGTGCGGAGTCTGCACATCCTCCCCGTGTGTGCGTGGGTTTCCGGAGGTGCTCCGGTTTCCTCCCACAGTCCAAAGATGTGCGGGTTAGGTGGATTGGCCATGCTAAATTGCCCATAGTGTCCAAAATTGCCCTTAGTGTTGGGTGGGGTTACTGGGTTATGGGGATAGGATGGATGTGTGGACTTGGGTAGGGTGCGCTTTCCAAGAGCCGGTGCCGACTCGATGGGCCGAATGGCCTCCTTCTGCACTGTAAATTCTGTGACATCGGGTGAAGCATACGAATATAGTGCTACAACTGTAGAGAAGATGCGTAGAAAGATCAGTTCAGTCCATAACAGCCATTCAGGAGTCTGGTAACCGCCGGAAAGAAGATGTTTTCTTCTGTTGGTGAATGTTCTCAAAGTTTTGTATTTTCTGCCTGTTGGACGAGGTTGGAATAGAGAATAACCCGGGTGGGAGGGATCTTTGATTATGCTGCTCACTTTCCCAAGATAGCCAGAGGTGTAGACAGAGTCAACAGATGGGAGGCGGGTTCATGTGATGGACTGGGCAGTGTTCACGACTCTGAAGTTTCTTGCGGTCTTGGGCTGAGCAGTTGCCAGATCGGATGCTTTCTATGGTGCATCTGTAAAAGTTGTAAGAGTTAATGTGGACATGCCGAATTTCCTTAGTTCCCTGAGGAAGTATAGGCGCTGTTGTGCTTTCTTGGTGGTAGTGTTGATGTGGGTGGGCCAGGATAGATTGTTGGTGATGTGCACACCTAGGAATTTGAAACTGCTAACCATCTCCGCCTCGGCCTCGTTGATGCTGACTGGTGTGTACGATACTTCGCTTCCTGAAGTCAATGGCAAGCTCATTAGTTTTGCTGGCATTGAGGGTTTGATTATTGTCGCTGCATCACTCCATTAGGTTCTCTATCTTCCTCCCGTATTCTGACTCATCGTTGTTCGAGATCCGACCCACCATGGTTGTGTCGTCAGCAAACTTGTAGATGGAGTTGGAGCCAAATTTTGCCACGCAGTCGTGTGTCTACAGGGAGTAGAGTAGGGGGCTAAGTACGCAGCCTTGCGGGGCCCCGGTATTGTGGAGGGGTGAGGGGTCGGTGATGGGAGCAGGAAAAAGAACAAAAGGGAAGGCCTGTGTTGAGGTAGAGAAGAAGAGATTAATGTGAATGCTGCGAGGCCAAAGTAATGGGAAGAGGAGAAGTAAGGAAAGAAGGTGTCTGGAGGAGGTGTGGATGGCAGAATGATGGACAGCTGATCTGCAAAAGCAACAAAAAAATGAGCGAAAATCTAACCGCAACAACAGAGGAAAGGTGGGGCAGAGGTTTGAAATTGTTGAATGCAAAGTATGTTGCGGGTGATTGTAAAGCTGATAAATGTGCTGCGTCAAAGGTTTTTTCAACAATACAGCGCAGTACAGGCCCTTCGGCCCACGATGTTGCACCGAAACAAAAGCCATCTAACCTACACTCTACCATTATCATCCATATGTTTATCCAATAAACTTTTAAATGCCCTCAATGTTGGCGAGTTCACTACTGTAGCAGGTAGGGCATTCCACGGCCTCACTACTCTTTGCGTAAAGAACCTACCTCTGACCTCTGTCCTATATCTATTACCCCTCAGTTTAAAGTTATGTCCCCTCGTGCCAACCATTTCCATCCGCGGGAGAAGGCTCTCACTGTCCACCCTATCCAACCCCCTGATCATTTTGTATGCATTGAATAAAGTAACAGGTCGCGGTGCAGGGAGTATCAGAAACCTGGGTTGAAGATTTGCTCGCTAACCGCAAACAATGTTAGCATAAATGGCTATGTTTCTGGTTGACAGGATGTTACGAGTGATGTACTTCGGGGTCAGCGCTGGGGCCTCAACAATCAATGACTTGGATGATTTAACTGAAGGTGTGGTGGCTAAATTCCCTGACGACACAAAGATAGGTGGGAAAGTAAAAGGGGACACAGACGGGTTCAGTGAGTGGGCAAAAATCTAGCAAATGGAGAATAATGTGGGCAAATGTGAAATTGTCCATTTTGGCAGGAATAATAAAAAAAACTTATTTTTGAAATGATGCGAGATTGAAAAGCTGTGAACAAAGAAATGTACAGCACAGGAACAGGCCCTTCGGCCCTCCCAAGCCTGCGCCGACCATGCTGCCCGTCTAAACTAAAATCTTCTACACTTCCTGGGTCCGTATCCCTCTATTCCCATCCTATTCATGTATTTGTCAAGATGCCCCTTAAATGTCATTATCGTCCCTGCTTCCACCACCACCTCCGGTAGCGAGTTCCAGCCACCCACTACCCTCTGCGTAAAAACACTTGCCTCGTACATCTCCTCTAAACCTTGCCCCTCGCACCTTAAACCTATGCCCCCCAGTAAAAAGTTACCCTGGGAAAAAGCCTCTGACTATCCACTCTGTCTGTGCCCCTCATAATTTTGTAGGCCTCGATCAGGTCGCCCCTCAACCTCCTTCGTTCCAGTGAGAACAAACCGAGTTTATTCAACCGCTCCTCATAGCTAATTCCCTCCATACCAGGCAACATTCTGGTAAATCTCTTCTGCACCCTCTCTAAAGCCTCCTCATCCTTCTGGTAGTGTGGCGACCAGAATTGAACACTATACTCCAAGTGTGGCCTAACTAAGATTCTATACAAGGAGCAAGAGGGTAACTAGAGAAAGGATTGGCCCACTCAAAGAAAAAAGAGGAAATTTATGTGTGGAGTCAGAGGAAATGGGTGAGATTCTTAATGAGTACTTTGCATCGGTATTCACTAAGGAGAGGGACATGACGGATGTTGAGGTTAGGGATGGATGTTTAAATACTCTAGGTCAAGTCGGCATAAGGAAGGGGGGAAGTTTTGGGTATTCTAAAAGGCATTAAGGTGGACAAGTCCCCAGGTCCGGATGGGATCTATACCAGGTTGCTGAGGGAAGCGAGGGACGAAATAACTGGGGCCTGAACAGATATCTTTGCAGCATCCTTGAGCACGGGTGAGGTCCCGGAGGACTGGAGAATTGCTAATGTTGTCCCTTTGTTTAAGAAGGATAGCCGGGATAATACAGGGAGTTATAGACCCGTGAGCTTGACGTCTGTGGTAGGCAAACTGTTGGAGAAGATACTGAGGGATAGGATCTATTCACATTTGGAAGAAAATAGACAGTGATAGGCAGCATGGTTTTGTGCAGGGAAGGTCATGTCTACAAACCTAATAGAATTCTTTGAGGAAGTGACAAAGTTAATTGATGAGGGAAGGGCTGTAGATGTCATTTACATGGACTTCAGTAAGGCGTTTGGTAAAGTTTCCCATGGCAGGTTGATGGAAAAAGTGAAGTTGTATGGGGTTCAGGGTGTACTAGCTAGATGGATAAAGAACTGGCTAGGCAACAGGAGGCAGAGTAGTGGTGGAAGGTGTCGCAAAATGGAGCACGGTTCCACAGGGATCCGTGCTCGGACCACTGTTATTTGTGATATGCATAAATGATCTGGTCGAAGGTATAGGTGGTCTGATTAACAAGTTTGCAGATGATACTAAGATTGGTGGAGTTGCAGATAGCGAGGGGCACAGTCAGAGAATACAGCAAAATATAGATAGATTGGAGAGTTGGGCAGAGAAATGGCAGATGGAGTTCAATCCAGGCAAATGCGAGGTGAGGCATTTTGGAAGATCTAATTCAAGAGCGGACTATACGGTCAATGGAAGAGTCCTGGGGAAAATTGATGTACAGAGAGATCTGGGAGTTCAGGTCCATTGTACCCTGAAGGTGGCAACGCAGGTCGATAGTGGTCAAGAAGGCATACAGCATGCTTGCCTTCATCGGACGGGGTATTGAGCACAAGAGTCGGCAGGTCATGTTACAGTTGTATAGGACTTTGGTTCGGCCACATTTGGAATACTGCGTGCAGTTCTGGTCGCCACATTACCAGAAGGATGTGGATGCTTTAGAGAGGGTACAGAGGAGGTTCACCAGGATGTTGCCTGGTATGGAGGGTGATAGCTATGAAGAAAGGTTGAGTAGATTAGGATTGTTTTCGTTGGAAAGACGGAGGTTGAGGGGGGACCTGATTGAGGTCTACAAAATTATGAGAGGTATGGACAGGGTGGATAGCAACAAGCTTTTTCCAAGAGTGGGGGTGTCAATTACAAGGGGTCACGATTTCAAGGTGAGAGGGGGAAAGTTTAAGGGAGATGTGCGTGGCAAGTTTTTTACGCAGAGGGTGGTGGGTGCCTGGAACGCTTTGCCAGCGGAGGTGGTAGAGGCGGGCACGATAGCATCATTTAAGATGCATGAAAATAGGCGAAAGGTTTAGATAAAGTATCTGGATCGGCGCAAGCTGGGAGGGCCGAAGGGCCTGTTCCTGTGCTGTAATTTTCTTTGTTCTTTGTTCTATACAGCTGCAACATGACTTGCCAATTCTTATACTCAATGCCCTGGCCGATGAAGGCAAGCATGCCGTATGCCTTCTTGACTATCTGCTCCACCAGTGTTGCCCCTTTCAGTGACCTGTGGACCTGTACACCTAGATCTCTCTGACTTTCAATACTCTGGAGGGTTCTACCATTCACTGTATATTCCCTACCTGCATTAGACCTTCCAAAATGCGTTACCTCATTTGTCTGGATGAAACTCCATCTGCCATCTCTCCGCCCAAGACTCCAAACAATCTAAATCCTGCTGTATCCTCTGACAGTCCGCATCGCTATCCACAATTCCACCAACCTTTGTGTTTTCCGCAAACTTACTAATACTACGAACAGCAAAGGTCCCAGCACAGATCCCTGCGGAACACCACTAGTCACAGCCCTCCAATCAGAAAAGCACCCTTCCATTGCTAATCTCTGCCTTCTATGACCTAGCCAGTTCTGTATCCACCTTGCCAGCTCACCTCTGATTCTGTGTAACTTCACCTTCTGCACCAGTCTGCCATGAGGAACCTTGTTGAAGGTCTTGCTGAAGACAATATAGACAACATCCACTGCCCTAACTGCATCAATCATCTTTGTGACCTCCTCGTAAAACTCTCAAGTTAGTGAGACACGACCTCCCCTTCACAAAACCATGCTGCCTCTCACTAATACGTCCATTTGCTTCCAAATGGGAGTAGATCCTGTCTCGAAGAATTTTCTCCAGTAATTTCCCTACCACTGAAGTAAGGCTCACCGGCCTGTAGTTCCCTGGATTATCCTTGCTACCCTTCTTAAACAGAGGAACAACATTGGCTATTCTCCAGTCCTCCGGGACATCACCTGAAGACAGTGAGGATCCAAAGATTTCTGTCAAGGCCTCAGCAATTTCCTCTCCAGCCTCCTTCAGTATTCTGGGGGAGATCCCATCAGGCCCTGGGGACTTATCTACCTTAATATTTTTTAAGACACCCAACACCTCGTCTTTTTGGATCTCAATGTGACCCAGGCTATCTACAAACCCTTCTCCAGACTCAACATCTACCAATTCCTTCTCTTTGGTGAATACTGATGCAAAGTATTCATTTAGTACCTCGCCCATTTCCTCTGGCTCCACACATAGATTCCCTTGCCTATCCTTCAGTGGGCCAACCCTTTCCCTGGCTACCCTCTTGCTTTTTATGTATGTGTAAAAAGCCTTGGTATTTTCCTTAACCCTATTTGCCAATGACTTTTCGTGACCCCTTCTAGCCCTCCTGACTCCTTGCTCAAGTTCCTTCCTACTTTCCACACAGGCTTCGTCCGTTCCCAGCCTTCTCGCCCTGACAGGTGCCTCCTTTTTCTTTTTTGACGAGGTGCAGAGGGATCTGGGTGACATGGTGCATGAATCACAGAATGCTAGTTTACAAATACAGTATTTTGTTTATTTATGCTGAGAGGAATTGATTACAAAAGTCAAGAAGGTGTGCTTCAGTTGTACATGGCGTTGGTGAGATCACATCTGGAGTAATGTGTGCGGTATTGGTCTTCTGATTTAAGGAAAGATGTAAATGTGTTGGGAACTGTTGAGTGAAGGTTTCCTGGACTAATACCAGGAATGGGTGGATTGTCTCGCCTCACCTCTGGCATTCAGCTCTTTTGTCCATGTTTGAATCAAGGCTGTAATGAGGTCAGCAGCTGAGTGACCCTGGCGGAACTCAAACTGAGCATCACTGAGCAGGTTATTGGTGAGTAAGTGCTGCTTCATAGAAGCACTGTTGATGACTCCTTCCATCACATTGTTGATGATGGGGAGTAGACGGACAGGGGGTAATTGGCTGGGTTGGATTTGTCCTGTTTCTTGCGTACAGGACGCATTTGGACAATTTTCCACATTGCCGGGTAGATGCCAGTGTTGTAGCTGTACGGGAACAGCTTGGCTAGGAGTGCAGCAAGCTCTAGAGCACAAGTCTTCAGTACTATTGCCAGAATGTTATCAGGACCCATAGCCTTGGCAGTATCCAATGCCTTCAGCCGTTTCTTGATATACAAAGAACAAAGAAAATTACAGCACAGGAACAGGCCCTTCGGCCCTCCCAGCCTGCGCCGATCCAGATCCTTTATCTAAACCTGTCAACCTATTTTCCAAGGATCTACTTCCCTCTGTTCCCTGCCCGTTCATATATCTGTCTAGATGCATCTTAAATGATGCTATCGTGCCCGCCTCTACCACCTCCGCTGGCAACGCATTCCAGGCATCCACCACCCTCTGCGTAAAAAACTATCCACGCACATCTCCCTTAAACTTTCCCCCCCTCACCTTGAAATCGTGACCCCTTGTAATTGAGGATGCACCATAGCAAGCATCCTATCGGGCTGCATCACAGCCTGGTCTGGCAACTGCTCGGCCCAGGACCGCAAGAAACTTCAGAGAGTCGTGAACACCGCCCAGTCCATCACACGAACCTGCCTCCCATCCATTGACTCCATCTACACCTCCCGCTGCCTGGGGAAAGCGGGCAGCATAATCAAAGACCCCCTCCCACCCAGCTTACTCACTCTTCCAACTTCTTCCATTGGGCAGGAGATACAGAAGTCCGAGAACACGCACGAACAGACTCAAAAACAGCTTCCCCACTGTCACCAGCCTCCGAAATGACCCTCTTATGGACTGATTTCATTACGCTTCATCCGATGCCAGTGCTTATGTAGTTACATTGTATATGTTGTGTTGCCCTATTATGTATTTTCTTTTATTCCCTTTTCTTCTCATGTACTTAATGATCTGTTTTAAAAAATAAAAAAAAAATTTTATTCAAGGTTTTCATAAAATATCAATAACAAAATGAGAAAGAAAAAAGAACCCAACAGGGTTAAGTACAAAACACAATCTAAAAAAGCAACCCCCCAAACCCCTCTTCTTCCCCCCCCCCCTCCCCCCCCCCCTCCCGTACCTAAATAATAAATTAACATTAACACCCCGACTTAAGGCAACAGGTGTATACACCCCCTCAGACCCTCCAGTGTAAATAACATAAACAAAAATAAAGTAAACCCCCCCCCCCCCACCCCCCGAGCCGCTGCTGCCATTGGCCAATGTCTATCGTTCTGCCAGAAAGTCTAAGAACGGTTGCCACCGCCTAAAGAACCCTTGTACCGACCCTCTCAAGGCGAATTTCACCCTCTCCAATTTAATGAACCCAGCCATATCGCTGATCCAGGATTCCACGCTTGGGGGCCTCGTATCTTTCCACTGAAGGAGAATCCTTCAGGACGCAAAGGCCAGAATTCCGGTCTCTTTCGCTTCCTGCACTCCCGGCTCCTCTGCAACCCCAAATATTGCGAGCCCCCAATCCGGTTTGACCCTGGATCCTACCACCCTCGACACCGTCCTCGCTACGCCCTTCCAAAATTCCTCCAGCGCTGGGCATGCCCAGAACATATGGGTGTGATTTGCTGGGCTCCCTGAGCACCTAACACACCTGTGCTCACCCCCAAAGAACCTGCTCATCCTTGTCCCGGTCATGTGTGCCCTGTGCAGCACCTTAAACTGTATGAGGCTGAGCCTCGCGCATGAAGAGGAAGAGTTCACCCTCCCTAGGGCATCTGCCCACGTCCCCTCTTCGATCTCCTCTCCCAACTCCTCCTCCCACTTACCTTTCAACTCCACCACCGAGGCCTCCTCCTCCTCCTGCATCACCTGGTAAGTTTCCGAGATCTTCCCCACTCCCACCCACCCCCCCCCCCGAGAGCACCCTGTCCTGTACTGTGTGTGGCAGTAGCCGTGGGAATTCCACCACCTGCCGTCTAGCAAACGCCCTTACCTGTGAGTACCTGAAGGTGTTCCCGGGGGGAGCCCGTACTTCTCCTCCAGCTCACCCAAGCTCGTGAACTTCCCGTCCACAAACGGGTCTCCCAACTTTCTGTATCCCTGCCCTGTGCCACCCCGAAAACCCTCCACCTGTTCTTCCTGGGGAGAACCGGTGGTTTCCCCGTAATGGGGTCCACGCTGAGGCCCTAACTCCCCCCCCCCCCCCTATGCCGCCTCCACTGCCCCCAAATTTTGAGGGCCGCCACCACCACCGGGCTCGTGGTATACCTCCTTGGAGGGAGCGGCAGCGGCGCCGTTGCCAGCGCCCCCAGACTCGTACCCACACAGGACGCCGTCTCCAGCCTCTTCCATGCAGCCCCCTCCCCCTCCATCACCCACTTGTGCACCACTGTCGCATTGGCGGCCCAGTAGTACCTACAGAGGTTGGGCAGCGCCAGCCCCCCCCTTATCTCTGCTCCGCTCCAGGAACACCCTTCTCACCCTCGGAGTCCCTCGCGGCCCACAAACCCCATTAAGACGATAAGACATAGGAGCGGAAGTAAGGCCATTCGGCCCATCAAGTCCACTCCACCATTCAATCATGGCTGATTTCAACTCCATTTACCCGCTCTCTCTCCATAGCCCTTAATTCCTCGAGAAATCAAGAATTCATCAACTTCTGTCTTAAAGACACTCAACGTCCCGGCCTCCACCGCCCTCTGTGGCAATGAATTCCACAGACCCACCACTCTCTGGCTGAAGAAATTTCTCCTCATCTCTGTTCTAAAGTGACTCCCTTTTATTCTAAGGCTGTGCCCCCGGGTCCTAATCTCCCCTGCTAATGGAAACAACTTCCCCACATCCACCCTATCTAAGCCATTCATTATCTTGTAAGTTTCTATTAGATCTCCCCTCAACCTCCTAAACTCCAATGAATATAATCCCAGGATCCTCAGACGTTCATCGTATGTTAGGCCTACCATTCCTGGGATCATCCGTGTGAATCTCCGCTGGACCCGCACCAGTGCCAGTATGTCCTTCCTGAGGTGTGGGGCCCAAAATTGCTCACAGTATTCTAAATGGGGCCTAACTAATGCTTTGTAAAGCTTCAGAAGTACATCCCTGCTTTTATATTCCAAGCCTCTTGAGATGAATGACAACATTGCATTTGCTTTCTTAATTACAGACTCAACCTGCAAGTTTACCTTTAGAGAATCCTGGACTAGGACTCCCAAGTCCCTTTGCACTTCAGCATTATGAATTTTGTCACTTTTGGAAAATAGTCCATGCCTCTATTCTTTTTTCCAAAGTGCAAGACCTCGCACTTGCCCACGTTGAATTTCATCAGCCATTTCTTGGACCACTCTCCTAAACTGTCTAAATCTTTCTTCAGCCTCCCCACCTCCTCCATACTACCTGCCCCTCCACCTATCTTTGTATCATCGGCAAACTTAGCCAGAATGCCCCCAGTCAACAAAGAACAAAGAAATGTACAGCACAGGAACAGGCCCTTCGGCCCTCCAAGCCTGTGCCGACCATGCTGCCCGACTAAACTACAATCTTCTACACTTCCTGGGTCCGTATCCCTCTATTCCCATCCTATTCATGTATTTGTCAAGATGCCCCTTAAATGTCACTATCGTCCCTGCTTCCACCAACTCCTCCGGTAGCGAGTTCCAGGCACCCACTACCCTCTGCGTAAAAAAACTTGCCTCGTACATCTACTCTAAACCTTGCCCCTCTCACCTTAAACCTATGCCCCCTAGTAATTGACCCCTCTACCCTGGGGAAAAGCCTCTGACTATCCACTCTGTCTATGCCCCTCATAATTTTGTATACCTCTATCAGGTCTCCCCTCATCCTCCTTCGTTCCAGTGAGAACAAACCGAGTTTATTCAACCACTCCTCATAGCTAATGCCCTCCATACCAGGCAACATTCTGGTAAATCTCTTCTGCACCCTCTCTAAAGCCTCCACATCCTTCTGGTAGTGTGGCGACCAGAATTGAACACTATACTCCAAGTGTGGCCTAACTCGGGTTCTATACAGCTGCAACATGACTTGCCAATTCTTATACTCAATGCCCCGGCCAATGAAGGCAAGCATGCCGTATGCCTTCTTGACTACCTTCTCCACCTGTGTTGCCCCTTTCAGTGACCTGTGGACCTGTACTCCTAGATCTCTTTGACTTTCAATACTCTTGAGGGTTCTACCATTCACCGTATATTCCCTACCTGCATTAGACCTTCCAAAATGCATTACCTCACATTTGTCCGGATTAAACTCCGTCATCTAGATCGTTAATATATAAAGAGAACAGCTGTGGCCCCAACACTGAACCCTGTGGGACACCACTCGTCACCGGTTGCCATTCCGAAAAAGAACCTTTTATCCCAACTCTCTGCCTTCTGCCTGACAGCCAATCGTCAATCCATGTTAGTACCTTGCCTCGAATACCATGGGCCCTTATTTTACTCAGCAGTCTCCCGTGAGGCACCTTATCAAAGGCCTTTTGGTAGTCAAGATAGATAACATCCATTGGCTCTCCTTGGTCTAACCTATTTGTTATCTCTTCAAAGAACTCTAACAGGTTTGTCAGGCACAACCTCCCCTTACTAAATCCATGCTGACTTGTCCTAATCCGACCCTGCACTTCCAAGAATTTAGAAATCTCATCCTTAACAATGGATTCTAGAATCTTGCCAACAACCGAGGTTAGGCTAATTGGCCTATAATTTTCCATCTTTTTCCTTGTTCCCTTCTTGAACAGGGGGGTTACAACAGCGATTTTCCAATCCTCTGGGACTTTCCCTGACTCCAGTGACTTTTGAAAGATCATAACTAACGCCTCCACTATTTCTTCAGCTGTCTCCTTTAGAACTCTAGGATGTAGCCCACCTGGGCCCGGAGATTTATCAATTTTTAGACCTCTTAGTTTCTCTAGCACTTTCTCCTTTGTGATGGCTACCATATTCAACTCTGCCCCCTGACTCTCCGGAATTGTTGGGATATTACTAATGTCTTCTGCTGTGAAGACTGGCGCAAAGTACTTATTTAGTTCCTCAGCTATTTCCTTGTCTCCCATCACTAGATTACCAGCATCATTTTGGAGTGGCCCAATGTCAACTTTTGCCTCCCGTTTGTTTTTAATATATTTAAAGAAACTTTTACTATCATTCCTAATGTTACTGGCTAGCCTACCTTCATATTTGATCCTCTCTTTCCTTATTTCTCTCTTTGTTATCCTCTGTTTGTTTTTGTAGCCTTCCCAATCTTCTGACTTCCCACTACTCTTTGCCACATTATAGGCTTTCTCTTTTGCTTTGATGCACTCCCTAACTTCCTTTGTCAGCCATGGCTGCCTAATCCCCCCTCTGATAACCTTTCTTTTCTTTGGGATGAACCTCTGTACTGTGTCCTCAATTACTTCCAGAAACTCCTGCCATTGCTGTTCTACTGTCTTTCCCACTAGGCTCTGCTCCCAGTCGATTTTCGTCAGTTCCTCCCTCATGCCCCTGTAGTTACCTTTATTTAACTGTAACACCTTTACACCTGATTCTACCTTCTTTCTTTCAAATTGAAGATTGAATTCTACCATATTATGATCACTGCCTCCTAAGTGCTCCCTTACTTTAAGATCTTTAATCAAGTCTGGCTCATTACATAACACTAAGTCCAGAATGGCCTGTTCCCTCGTGGGCTCCATCACAAGCTGTTCCAAAAAGCCCTCCTGTAAACATTCAATGAATTCCCTTTCCTTGGGTCCACTGGCAGCATTATTTACCCAGTCCACCTGCATATTGAAGTCCCCCATGATCACTGTGACCTTGCCTTTCTGACATGCACTTTCTATTTCGTGGTGCATTTTGTGCCCCCGGTCCTGACCACTGTTAGGAGGCCTGTTCATAACTCCCATTATGGTTTTTTTGCCTTTGTGGTTTCTCAACTCTACCCACACAGACTCCACATCATCTGACCCTATGTCGTTTATTGCTATTGATTTAATTTCATTCCTAATTAACAAGGCCACCCCGCCCCCTCTGCCCACCTCTCTGTCATTTCGATAGGTTGTGAATCCCTGGATGTTTAAATGCCAGTCCTGAACCCCCTGCAACCATGTCTCTGTGATGCCTACCACATCATACCTGCCAGTCACAATCTGGGCCACAAACTCATCTACCTTGTTCCGTACACTGTGCGCATTTAAATATAGCACCTTTAATTCTCTATTGACCGTCCCTTTTTGTTTCTTAGTGTGGTGGACCATGATTTACTGAGCCTTTCCATACACTGTCATATTTTGTGAGATGGGGACTATCGTAACCTCTCCTGAGTTTTGGCTTTTCGTGCTTTTTTTGTATTCCTAAGCAGCTACGCTTCCCACTGATTACTTCACCTCTTGGTTCCCTGACTTTCCCTCCCAATCTTTAGCTTAAAGTCCTATTGACCACCCTGTTTATTATTTTCGCCAGAACACTGGTCCCAGCTCGGTTCAGGTGGAGACCATCCCAACGGTATAGGTCCCCCCTGTCCCAAAACTGATGCCAGTGTCCCATGAAAAGGAACCCCTCTTTCGCACACCACTCTTTCAGCCCACGTGTTAACTTCCCTTATTCTTGCCTCTCTATGCCAATTTGCACGTGGCTCGGGCAGTAATCCGGAGATTATGACCCTTGAGGACCTGTTTTTTAATTTGAATCCTAGCTCTTTATAATCTCTAAACAGGTCCTCTTTCCTAGACTTGCCTATGTTGTTGGTACCGACATGGACCACAACAACTGGATCCTCCCCCTCCCTCTCCAGTATCCTTTCAAGCCGGTCAGAGATGTCCAGCACCCTAGCACCGGGCAGGCAACATACCATGCGGGACTCTTTATCCTGCTCACAAAGGATACTATCTATCCCCCTGATAATAGAATCCCCTACAACTACAACTTGCCTATTTACTCCCTCCCCTTGAATGGCCCGCTGAACCATGGTGCCTTGGTCAGCTGACTCATCCTTCCTGCAGCCCTGTTCGCCATCCACACAGGGAGCAAGTGCCTCATACCTGTTGGACAGGGTCAAGGGCTGAGGCTCCTGAGTTCCTGACTGCTGGTTCCCTTTACCTGCCTGACTTGCAGTCACACCCTGCTGTCCCTGGCCACTGGCAGGATTTAAACTACTTACTCTGACAGGTGTGACTGCCTCCTGAAACAGTGTCCAGGTAAGTCTCCCCCTCCCGGATGTGCCTGAGTGTTTGAAGCTCAGACTCCAGCTCATCAACTCTGAGCCGGAGCTCTTCGAGCAGCCAACACTTACTGCAGATGTGGTCGCTGCAGCTCACAATGGGATCTGCCAGCCCCCACATCAAGCAGCTCAAGCACATCACCTGACCAGCCATCACTAATTAATTAATTAGTTTAATTTAAGTTTATGAGTTTAGCTGTTTTTTTTAAATTTGGGTCAGATTTGCTATCAACCAATCAGATCACAGCTTCCCTCTGACGTCACTATTGGAAAAAAAACTGGAAAACAGGAAGTTACCGTTAGGTTTTTATACTCACAGAGACTGCTGCTCCTCCTCCGACGAACGGCTCCCGAAATTAGGCCCGAAGAAAGAGAGAGAACAAAACAGTAGGGAAAAAGCACCTTCTCCCACTCTGCACCGAATTACCTCACTGCACCAAATTACCAAATTCTCACTCTGTCTGTGCCTCACTCACTCAGGCTGTGTCTCCTTGACCTGCGCATGATACTCCTGTTAACCCGCCTGAAAAAAACCTTCGGGATAAACACGGGGAGGCACTGGAACAGGAACAAAAACCTTGGGAGCACCGTCATTTTGATTGACTGCACCCTACCCGCCAGGGACAGCGGCAACGCGTCCCACCTCTTGAACTCCTCCTCCATTTGCTCCACCAGCCTTGTAAAGTTAAGCCGATGCAGGGCCCCCTGCTCCTGGCCACCTGGACCCCCAAATATCTGAAGCTCCTCTCCGCCCTTTTTAGTGGGAGCTCGCCAATCCCCCTCTCCTGGTCCCCTCGCTGAACTACGAACAGCTCGCTCTTCCCCATATTGAGCTTGTACCCCGAAAAGTCCCCAAATTCCCTAAGGATCCTCATTACCTCTGGCATTCCTCCCACCGGGTCCGCCACATACAGCAGCAGGTCGTCCGCATAAAGCGACACCCTATGCTCCTCCCCACCCCGCACCAACCCCCTCCAGTTCCTCGACTCTCTCAGTGCCGTAGCCAGGGTTCAATCGCCAGTGCGAAGATCAGGGGGGACAGAGGACACCCCTGCCTCGTCCCTCGGTGCAACCGAAAGTACTCGGACCTCCTCCTATTTGTGGCCACACTCGCCATCGGGACCTCATACAACAGCCTAACCCACCTGACAAACCCCTACCCAAACCCGAACCTCTTCAGCACCTCCCACAGGTACCCCCACTCTACCCTATCGAAGGCTTTCTCAGTGTCCATCGCCACCACTATCTCCACCTCCCCCTCCCTCGCCGGCATCATGATAACGTTCAAAAGCCTCCGCACATTCGCGTTCAACTGTCTCCCCTTCACAAACCCCGTCTGGTCTTCATGGATGATCTGCGGCACACAATCCTCAATCCTCGTGGCTAAGACCTTCGCCAGCACCTTGGCATCTACATTTAGCAAGGAAATCGGTCTGTAAGACCCACATTGCAGGGGATCCTTGTCCCGCTTCAGGATCAAGGAGATCAGTGCCCGGGACATGGTTGGGGGTAAAGCCATGCCTCATTGAAGGTCCTAACTAACAGCGGGCCCAACAGGTCCATATATTTTTTATAGAACTCGACCGGGAAACCGTCCAGCCCCGGCACCTTCCCCGCCTGCATGCTTCCTATCCCTTTGACCAGTTCCTCCAGCCCAATCGGGGCCCTCAGTCCCGCCACCAGTCCCTCTTCCACCTTTGGAAACCTCAATTGGTCCAGGAAACGGCCCATCCCTCCCTCCTCCCGTGGGGGCTCGGATCGGTACAATTCTTCGTAGAAGTCCCTGAAGACCCCATTGATGCCAACCCCACTCCGCACCACGCTCCCTCCCCTGTCCTTAACTCCCCCGATCTCCCTAGCTGCATCCCGCTTCCGAAGCTGATGCGCCAGCATCCGGCATGCCTTTTCCCCATACTCGTAGACCGCCCCCTGGGCCTTCCTCCACTGCACCTCTGCCTTCCTGGTGGTCACCAGGTCGAATTCTGCCTGGAGGCTGCGCCTCTTCCTCAACAATCCTTCCTCAGGTTCTTCCGCATACCTCCTGTCTACCCTCACCATCTCTCCCACCAGCCTCTCCCTCTCCCCCCGCTCCCTCTGCTCCTTGTGGGCCCTGATGGAGATCAGTTCTCCCCTCACCACCGCCTTAGGTGCCTCCCATACCATCCCCACTCGGACCACCCCGTTGTTCTTGGTCTCCTAGTACCTCTCTATACTTCCTCGGACCCGCTCGCTCACCTCCTCGTCCGCCAACAGCCCCACCTCCGAGCGCCACAGCGGGCGCTGGTCCCTCTCCTCCCCCATCTCCAAGTCCACCCAATGTGGGGCGTGGTCCGAAATGGCTATTGCCGAATACTCGGCAATACTCTACTCTCGCTATCAGCGCCCTACTCAAAATGAAAAAGTTGATTCGAGAATAAGCCTTATGGACATGAGAAGAATGAAAATTCCCTAGCCCCACCCCTCCCATTTGGTCCATAAATTCCCTCAACACTCTAGCCGCCGCCGGTTTCCTACCCGTCCTAGACCTGGAGCGATCCAGTGCAGGATCCAACCCTGTGTTAAAGTCTCCCCCCATTATCAGGCCCCCCACTTCCAAGTCTGGGATCCGACCCAACATACGCCGCATAAAACCCGCATCGTCCCAGTTCGGAGCATACACATTGACCAGTACCACCCTCTCTCCCTGCAACTTACCACTTACCATTATGTACCTACCGCCATTATCTGCCACAATGCTCGACGCCTCGAATAACACCTTCTTTCCCACCAAGATCGCCACCCCTCGATTTTTGGCATCTAGCCCCGAGTGAAACACCTGACCTACCCACCCTTTCCTCAGTCTTACCTGGTCTGCCACCTTCAGGTGTGTCTCCTGGAGCATAACCACATCCGCCTTGAGCCCCTTCAGGTGCGCGAACACGCGGGCCCGCTTAACCGGCCCATTCAGTCCCCTTACATTCCAGGTTATCAGCCGGATCAGGGGGCTACCCGCCCCCCTCCCCCGCCGACTAGCCATGACCCCTCCTCGGCCAGCCACGCCCGGCCCGTTCCCCACAGCGGCATACCCCCGTCTCGACCCACCCCAATCGCTCCAGCCCCTCCTTGATCTTAGCAGCAGCAACTCTATTCCCCCCCCCCCGGCGAGGACCCATCCTAGCTGGTTTACTCCCCCCCCCCCCCCCCCCCCCATTGCACTTCCGCAAGTCAGCTGACTCCTGCTGACCCCGGCCACTCCCGCCTCCCCTTTGACTCCTCCCATTGTGTGGCACACCCTCCTCTCCCGCTCCCCATTCACAGGCTCTCCCCCTCCGTTCTAAGAGCGGGAAACAATTCTCGCTCCCCCCCCACCCCCAGTCTTCGGCGCGGGAAAAAAGCCCGCGCTCTCCACCTGCCAGGCCCCGCCACCAACCAAAACAGTGCCCAACCCGCCCCATCCACCCTCCCCAACCCGAAAGAGAAAAACAGAGAAAAAGAAACCCAAAACAATGCAAAGGGCCACCCCCCCCCCCCGAACAAAAAATAGGCACAACATATGTACCGCAGTCCCCAGTCGCCCATCCCGACCCTCAGTCTGTGCCCAGCTTCTCGGCCTGAACAAAGGCCCACGCCTCCTCCGGAGACTCAAAATAATGGTGCCAGTCCTTGTAGGTAACCCACAGTCGCTCCGGCTGCAACATGCCAAACTTCACCCCCTTCCTGTGCAGCACCGCCTTCGCTCGATTGTACCCGGCCCTCCTCTTCACCACCTCCGCACTCCAGTCCTGATATATCCGAAACTCCGCGTTCTCCCACCTCTCCTCTCCTTCTTGGCCCACCTGAGCGCACACTCCCAATCGACGAACCGATGGAACCGCACCAGCACCGCCCACGGAGGCTCGTTAGCCTTGGGCCTCCTCGCCAACACTCTATGGGCCCCTTCCAGCTGCAGGGGCCCCTGGAAGGACCCTGCTCCCATCAGCGAGTTTAACATGGTGACCACATAGGCCCCCACGTCCGGCCCTGCAGCCCCTCCGGGGTGCCCAGAATCCGCAGATTCTTCTGCCTCGACCGATTCTCCATCTCCTCGAACCGCTCCTGCCATTTCTTGTGGAGCGCCTCGTGCGCCTCCACCTTTACCGCCAGGCCTAAGATCTCGTCCTCATTGTGAGAGATCTTTTGTTGAGCCTCTCGGATCGCCACCCCCTGGGCTGTCTGTGTCTCCAGCTTATCAATAGAAGCCTTCATCGGCTCTAGCAGGTCCGTTTTAATCTCTGTGAGGCAGCGCTGGGTACCCTCCTGTTGCTCCTCCGCCCACTGCCTCCACGCTGCCTGGTCTCCGCCCGCCTCCATTTTGTCCTTCCCTCGCTTCTTCTGGTCCACCACACCTTCTTTGTTGCCCGCTCCTAGTTAAAGCCATATACTGACGGGGAGCTATTATTAACTCCTTCCCACACCGGGAAACTGCGAAAAAGTGCCCTTGGAGGCCCTGAAAAGAGCCCAAAAGTCAGTTTTTGCGGGAGCCGCCGAATGTGCGACTTAGCTCCGCATAGCCGCAACCGGAAGTCTCGAGAGGGAATCCTTTCGGCAGTGTTCGCTTCACCAATCTGCCCCAAAATGCCTGTGGAAACTCCTGAAAAAGGTCTACGAGTCCGTTCCAGACGGGAGCTGCCGAATGCGCAACCTACTCCTCCATGGCCGCCACCGGAAGCCTCGTCCCCACTTCTTCAGTGGCCTTGGTGAGATCTTTTCACAGTTGTTCCCTCTGCTGCGAGAATTAACCTTTGATAAAGGCCCTCAGGTCAGCTTGCAGCTTTAAGCTTGCCCTTCCCCCGCCTGCATGCTGGAAGAGGCCCTGTTTATCCTGTTGCAGCCAAACCGTTTACTGTTTCTGCTGGGTCTGGTAACCAAAAGACATAACATTCCTGGGGACACTGTCAGGGGAATGTTGCAGTCTTCTTGCCACACTGGGAAATGTCAAACAAATGCGTGGGGGCCCTGTAAAAGAGCCCAAAAGTCCGTTCCAAGCGGGAGCTACCGAATATGCGACCTAGCTCTGCATAGCCGCACCCGGAAGTCACTTAATGATCTGTTGAGCTGCTCGCAGAAAAATACTTTTCACTGTACCTCGGTACACGTGACAATAAACAAATCCAATCCAATCCAATTGACACCCCCACTCTTGGAAAAAGCTTGTTGCTATCCACCCTGTCCATACCTCTCATAATTTTGTAGACCTCAATCATGTCCCCCCTCGACCTCCGTCTTTCCAACGAAAACAATCCTAATCTACTCAACCTTTCTTCATAGCTAGCACCCTCCATACCAGGCAACATCCTGGTGAACCTCCTCTGCACCCTCTCTAAAGCACCCACATCCCTCTGGTAATGTGGCAACCAGAACTGCACGCAGTATTCCAAATGTGGCCAAACCAAAGTCTTATACAACTGTAACATGACCTGCCGACTCTTGTACTCAATGCCCCGTCCGATGAAGGCAAGCATGCTGTATTCCTTCGTGACCACTCTATCAACCTGCATTGCCACCTTCAAGGTACAATGGACCTGAACTCCCAGATCTCTCTGTACAGCAATTTCCCCCAGGACTCTTCCATTGACCGTATAGTCTGCTCCTGAATTAGATCTTCCAAAATGCATTACCTCTCATTTGCCTGGATTGAACTCCATCTGCCATTTCTCTGCCCAACTCTCCATAAGAACATAAGAACTAGGAGCAGGAGTAGGCCATCTGGCCCCTCGAGCCTGCTCCACCATTCAATGAGATCATGGCTGATCTTTTGTGGACTCAGCTCCACTTTCCGGCCCGAACACCATAACCCTTAATCCCTTTATTCTTCAAAAAACTATCTATCTTTATCTTAAAAACATTTAATGAAGGAGCCTCTACTGCTTCACTGGGCAAGGAATTCCATAGATTCACAACCCTTTGGGTGAAGAAGTTCCTCCTAAACTCAGTCCTAAATCTACTTCCCCTTATTTTGAGGCTATGCCCCCGAGTTCTGCTTTCACCCGCCAGTGGAAACAACCTGCCCGCATCTATCCTATCTATTCCCTTCATAATTTTATATGTTTCTATAAGATCCCCCCTCATCCTTCTAAATTCCAACGAGTACAGTCCCAGTCTACTCAACCTCTCCTCGTAATCCAACCCCTTCAGATCTGGGATTAACCTAGTGAATCTCCTCTGCACACCCTCCAGTGCCAGTACGTCCTTTCTCAAGTAAGGAGACCAAAACTGAACACTACTCCAGGTGTGGCCTCACTAACACCTTGTACAATTGCAGCAGAACCTCTCTAGTCTTAAACTCCATCCCTCTAGCAACGAAGGACAAAATTCCATTTGCCTTCTTAATCACCTGTTGCACCTGAAAACCAACTTTTTGCGACTCATGCACTAGCACACCCAGGTCTCTCTGCACAGCAGCATGTTTTAATATTTTATCATTTAAATAATCCCTTTTGCTGTTATTCCTACCAAAATGGATAACCTCACATTTGTTAACATTGTATTCCATCTGCCAGATCCTAGCTCATTCACTTAGCCTATCCAAATCCCTCTGCAGACTTCCAGTATCCTCTGCACTTTTTGCTTTACCACTTATCTTAGTGTCGTCTGCAAACTTGGACACATTGCCCTTGGTCCCCAACTCCAAATCATCTGTGTAAATTGTGAACAGTTGTGGGCCCAACACTGATCCCTGAGGGACACCACTAGCTACTGATTGCCAACCAGAGAAACACCCATTAATCCCCACTCTTTGCTTTCTATTAATTAACCAATCCTCTCCATGCTCCTACTTTCCCCTTAATGCCATGCATCTTTATCTTATGCAACAACCTTTTGTGTGGCACCTTGTCAAAGGCTCTCTGGAAATCCAGATATACCACATCCATTGGCTCCCCGTTATCTACCGCACTGTTAATGTCCTCTCAAAATTCCACTAAATTAGTTAGGCACGACCTGCCCTTTATGAACCCATGCTGCGTCTGTCCAATGGGACAATTTCCATCCAGATGCCTCTCTATTTCTTCCTTGATGATAGATTCCAGCATCTTCCCTACTACCGAAGTTAAGCTCACTGGCCTATAATTACCCGTTTTCTGCCTACCTCCTTTTTTAAACAGTGGTGTCACGTTTGCTAATTTCCAATCCGCCGGGACCACCCCAGAGTCCAGTGAATTTTGGTAAATTATCACTAGTGCATTTGCAATTTCCCTAGCCATCTCTTAGCACTCTGGGATGCATTCCATCAGGTCCAGGAGACTTGTCTACCTTTAGCCCCATTAGCTTGCCCATCACTACCTCCTTGGTAATAACATAGAACATAGAACAATACAGCGCAGTACAGGCCCTTCGGCCCACGATGTTGCACCGAAACAAAAGCCATCTAACCTACACTATGCCATTATCATCCATATGTTTATCCAATAAACTTTTAAATGCCCTCAATGTTGGCGAGTTCACTACTGTAGCAGGTAGGGCATTCCACGGCCTCACTACTCTTTGCGTAAAGAACCTACCTCTGACCTCTGTCCTATATCTATTACCCCTCAGTTTAAAGTTATGTCCCCTCGTGCCAGCCATATCCATCCGCGGGAGAAGGCTCTCACTGTCCACCCTATCCAACCCCCTGATCATTTTGTATGCCTCTATTAAGTCTCCTCTTAACCTTCTTCTCTCCAACAAAAACAACCTCAAGTCCGTCAGCCTTTCCTCATAAGATTTTCCCTCCATACCAGGCAACATCCTGGTAAATATCCTCTGCACCCGCTCCAAAGCTTCCACGTCCTTCCTATAATGCGGTGACCAGAACTGTACGCAATACTCCAAATGCGGCCGTACCAGAGTTCTGTACAGCTGCAACATGACCTCCCGACTCCGGAACTCAATCCCTCTACCAATAAAGGCCAACACTCCATAGGCCTTCTTCACAACCCTATCAACCTGGGTGGCAACTTTCAGGGATCTATGTACATGGACACCTAGATCCCTCTGCTCATCCACACTTTCAAGAACTTTACCATTAGCCAAATATTCCGCATTCCTGTTAATCCTTCCAAAGTGAATCACCTCACACTTCTCTACATTAAACTCCATTTGCCACCTCTCAGCCCAGCTCTGCAGCTTATCTATATCCCTCTGTAACCTGCTACATCCTTCCACACTATCGACAACACCACCGACTTTAGTATCGTCTGCAAATTTACTCACCCACCCTTCTGCGCCTTCCTCTAGGTCATTGATAAAAATGACAAACAGCAACGGCCCCAGAACAGATCCTTGTGGTACTCCACTTGTGACTGTACTCCATTCTGAACATTTCCCATCAACCACCACCCTCTGTCTTCTTTCAGCTAGCCAATTTCTGATCCACATCTCTAAATCACCCTCAATCCCCAGCCTCCGTATTTTTTGCAATAGCCTACCGTGGGGAACCTTATCAAACGCTTTGCTGAAATCCATATACACCACATCAACTGCTCTACCCTCGTCTACCTGTTCAGTCACCTTCTCAAAGAACTCAATAAGGTTTGTGAGGCATGACCTACCCTTCACAAAGCCATGCTGACTATCCCTGATCATATTATTCCTATCTAGATGATTATAAATCTTGTCCCTTATAATCCCCTCCAAGACTTTACCCACTACAGACGTGAGGCTCACCGGTCTATAGTTGCCGGGGTTGTCTCTACTCCCCTTTTTGAACAAAGGGACCACATTTGCTGTCCTCCAGTCCTCTGGCACTATTCCTGTAGCCAATGATGACATAAAAATCAAAGCCAAAGGTCCAGCAATCTCTTCCCTGGCCTCCCATAGAATCCTAGGATAAATCCCATCAGGTCCCGGGGACTTATCTATTTTCAGCCTGTCCAGAATTGCCAACACCTCTTCCCTACGTACCTCAATGCCATCTATTCTATTAGCCTGGGGCTCAGCATTCTCCTCCACAACATTATCTTTTTCCTGAGTGAATACTGACGAAAAATATTCATTTAGTATCTCGCCTATCTCTTCAGACTCCACACACAATTTCCCATCCGTGTCCTTGACTGGTCCTACTCTTTCCCTAGTCATTCGCTTATTCCTGACATACCTATAGAAAGCTTTTGGGTTTTCCTTGATCAATCTGGTGACCCTCCTCTGAACTGCCTCCAATGCCACCACATCCTTCCTCAAATAAGGAGCCAAAACTGGACACAATACTCCAGATGTGGTCTCACCAACACCCTATACAATTGCAACAACACTTCTCTACTTTTATACTCCAGTCCTTCTGCAATAAACGCTAACATTCCATTGGCCTTTTTAATAACAGGCTGTACCTGCGAACCAACTTTCTGTGATTCATGAACAAAGACGCCGAGATCCCTCTGGCCAGACGCATTTTGAATCTGTTTTTCATTCAGATACTAACTTGCCTTTCTGTTTTGGCCAAAATGGATAACCTCATTATCTACATTAAACTCCATCGGCCAAATTTTAGCCCAGTCCCCTAACCCATCTCCCCACACAGTTCGTGAACACCTTATTGTGTATACCCGGCATTGCTTCTGCCATTCCCATCTGCACTCCTCATTGGACATGGGATGTGGGTGTCACTGGCCCTCTTAATTACCTTTGCATATGTGATGAGCTGCCTTTTCGAGCTGCTGCAGTCTCTGTGGTGTAGGTACATCCACAGTGCTGTTTGGGAATGAATTCCAGGATATTGACGCAGTGACAATGAAGGAATGTATATTTCCCAGTCGGGGTGTGGAGTGGAACATCCAGGTGCCGGTGTTCCCATTTGTCTGCTCTCTTTGTATTTCCTGATCAGTGCTTTACAATTTTTTTTTCCTGGGATCCATTTTTGCCAACTTGCCGAAATGGGGGCCCACACCAGCCGAATATCGGGACACGCCACGTAAGCTTACCTTTAATGTGACAGGCGAGGCTGCTTGGTCCTCACAATCTCACTCCAATCCGGTTTCATGTCTTGTAGCTGTCCACCCAGCATTGTTTCATTTCCTGCCTCCAACCTTCTATTGAATTTCAGGCATTTTGGCCACCTCTTGTATCTGTTGCTGCCATTAAGGCAACTACTGCCAACTCACCTTGAACTTTGTTTTGTCTTAGAACATAGAACATAGATCATTACAGCGCAGTACAGGCCCTTCGGCCCTCAATGTTGCGCCGACCTGTGAAACCACTCTAAAACACTATTCCCTTATCGTCCAGAAGTCTATCGAATGACCATTTGAATGTCCTTAGTGTTGGCGAGTCCACTACTGTTGCAGGCAGGGCATTCCACGCCCTTACTACTCTCTGAGTAAAGAACCTACCTCTGACATCTGTCCTATATCTATCTCTCCTCAATTTAAAGCTATGTCCCCTCGTGCTAGACATCACCATCCGAGGAAAAAGACTCTCTTGTATTTATTCCAGTCTTGCTGCACAGTGGTTAGCACTGTGGTTTCACAGCTCCAGAGTCTCGGGTTCGATTCCGGCTTGGGTCACTGTCTGTGCGGAGTCTGCACGTTCACCCCGTGTCTGCGTGGGTTTGCTCTGGGTGCTCCGGTTTCCTCCCACGGTCCAAAGACGTGCTGTTAGGTGAATTGGGCATTCTGAATTCTCCCTCAGTGTACCTGTAATAAGTCTGCGGAGGCAGAAGTCCCGTCACCAGAATTCCTTTTATTTACAACCCCAACAGCTGAACAACCATGACCATTCAGTCTGCTGTCTGCACCGGGAGTGCAGAGGATCTGACACTCCCTGTTATGTACACAGAAAGGGGTTCCCTGATTGGGCCACTAATCAGGGAATTCGTATTCTAATTGGCCAATCTCAAAGGCCTGGCCGAAGTCATTACAGTACCCGAACAGGCGCAGGAATGTGGCAACTACAGTCTTTTCACAGTAACTTCATTTCAGTGTTAATGTAGCCCTACTTGTGACAATAAAGATTATCATCTCCACACACCTCGTTGTGCATATCCGGCATTCTCACCTGCCAGGGTGAGGCAAGGGTTTAAAAAAGTCATTGATGGGGTGTGGACATCGCTGTCCCTCTTCATTGCGATTTTCGATTGTAAGATTACTGATATGGAAGATGTTTTGGGATTTGGCCAGAGAGAGAGGGACAGCAAGCAGCTTTTCACATTCCAGCCACTTATTGGTGTTTCTGTTTCCAGATATTCCGATTGTCCTTGAGCCAATATTATGCTTTACTTCCTGATGTAACTAAAGTGCAGTCAGTTGCTCACTTCAGTCAATTCCTCCAATCTGTTCAGAATAAATCTTTCAGCGTCTGAAAGATGGAAACGGTGCCTTCACTGTCTCTGATAGTCAACATGCCGGAATGTGGCGACTAGGGGCTTTTCACAGTAACTTCATTTGAAGCCTACTTGTGACAATAAGCGAATTTCATTTCATTTCATATTTCATTGACCATTGCAAAACTCTTCTCAAGGCTCAAAGCTGGAGACTGTTTTCTGTGTTAATCCCATTCCATTTCACCCGCCCCCAAATGGCAAAATTTTACAGAACATTGGGCGCTCTTCCACCATGCCGAATGTCCAGGGATGTGGGAATTCAGTTAGGCAGAGAGCACTATGCATATGACCGGGGTCGTTCCTTTGACATTTTCCCCATATTCCTAGTGGAGGAACAGTAATTTAAACTTGGTTAGCTGTCCGAAATTCAGTGATGAACAGATTTCTGGCCCATTTCCCGAAGTATAGCCACCGCTTAACTTTGCAAATAGCTTAAAAATTGTAATGTGTAAGTGCCAGATTAGCTGTGGGGGTGTAGTACCTGTTGTTAGAAACAGCCTTGCATCGTAATAGCCCAGCAATGTCTTGGAGGAAACTTACAAAGTACTTTCAGGAGAACGGTGCAAAATGCTGTTTTCAAATGGTGTGAGCGCTGGAACCGCTTTGTCATAAGAACATAAGTTATTATCTCTGGGTTGTTACCCGTGCCACATGCTAGCGAGACGAGGAATAGGGAGAGAGAGAGAGGAGTTGAACACGTGGCTACAGGGATGGTGCAGGAGGGAGAGTTTCAGATTCCTGGATAATTGGGGCTCATTCTGGGGTAGGTGGGACCTCTACAAACGGGATGGTCTACACCTGGACCAGAGGGGTACCAATATCCTGGGGGGGAAAATTTGCTAATGCTCTTTGGGAGGGTTTAAACTAGTTCAGCAGGGGATTGGGAACCTGAATTGTAGCTCCAGTATACAGGAAGTTGAGAGTAGTGAGGTCATGAGTAAGGTTTCAAAGTTGCAAGAGTGTACCGGCAGGCAGGAAGGTGGTTTAAAGTGTGTCTTCTTCAATGCCAGGAGCATCTGGAATAAGGTGGGTGAACTTGCGGCATGGGTTGGTACCTGGGACTTCGATGTTGTGGTCATTTTGGAGACATGGATAGAGCAGGGACAGGAATGGTTGTTGTAGGTTCCGGGGTTTAGATATTTCAGTAAGCTCGGGGATTGTTAGTCAAGAACAGTATTACGGTGGCAGAAAGGACGTTTGATGAGGACTCGTCTGCTGAGGTAGTATGGGCTGAGGTTAGAAACTGGAAAGGAGAGGTCACCCTGTTAGGGGTATTGTATAGGCCTCCGAAAAGTTCCAGAGATGTAGAGGAAAGGATTGCAAAGATGATTCTGGATAGGAGCAAAAGCAACAGGATAGTTGTTATGGGGGACTTTACCTTTCCAAATATTGACTGGAAACGCTATAGTTCGAGTACTTTAGATGGGTCTGTTTTTGTCCAATGTGTGCAGGAGGGTTTCCTGACACAGTATGTAGATAGGCCAACGAGTGGCGAGGCCATATTGGGTTTGGTACTGGGTAATGAACCAGGACAGGTGTTAGATTTGGAGGTAGGTGAGCACTTTGGTGATAGTGACCACAATTTGATTACGTTTACTTTAGTGATGGAAAGGGATAGGTATGTATCGCAGGGCAAGAGTTATATCTGGGGGAAAGGCAATTATGATGCGATGGGGCATGACTTAGGGTGCATCGGATGGAGAGGAAAATTTCAGGGGATGGGCACAATGGAAATGTGGTGCTTGTTCAAGGAACAGCTACTGCGTGTCCTTGATAAGTATGTACCTGTCAGGCAGGGAGGAAGTGGTCGAGCGAAGGAACCGTGTTTTACTAAAGCAGTCGAAACACTTGTCAAGAGGAAGAAGGAGGCTTATGTAAAGATGAAATGAAATGAAAATCGCTTATTGTCACAAGTAGGCTTCAAATGAAGTTACTGTGAAAAGGCCCTAGTCGCCACATTCCGGCGCCTGTTCGGGGAGGCTGGTACGGGAATTGAGTTAGCTAGGAAGGACCTAAAGAGAGAGCTAAGAAGAGCCTGGAGGGGACATGAGACGGCTTTGGCAGGTAGGATCAAGGATAACCCTAAAGCTTTCTATAGATATGTCAGGAATAAAAGAATGACTAGGGTAAGAGTAGGGCCAGTCAAGGACAATAGTGGGAAGTTGTGCGTGGAATCAGGGGAGAGAGGAGAGGTGCTAAATGAATATTTTTTGTCAGTATTCACACAGGAAAAAGACAATGTTGTCGAGGAGAATACTGAGATTCAGGCTACTTGACTAGAAGTGCTTGAGGTTCATAAGGAGGCGCTGTTAACAATTCTGGAAAGTGTGAAAATAGATAAGTCCCCTGGGCTGGATGGAATTTATCCTAGGATTCTCTGGGAAGCTAGGGAGGAGATTGCTGAGCCTTTGGCTTTCATCTTTAAGTCATCTTTGTCTACAGGAATAGTGGCAGAAGACTGGAAGATAACAAATGTTGTCCCCTTGTTCAAGAAGGGGAGTAGAGACAACCCCAGTAACTATAGACCAGTGAGCCTTACTTCTGTTGTGGGCAAAGTCTTGGAAAGGTTTATAAGAGATAGGAAGTGTAATCATCTGGAAAGGAATAATTTGATTAGAGATAGTCAACACGGTTTTGTGAAGGGTAGGTCGTGCCTCACAAACCTTATTGAGTTCTTTGAGAAGGTGACCAAACAGGTGGATGAGGGTAAAGCAGTTGATGTGGTGTATATGGAGTTCAGTAAAGCGTTTGATAAGGTTCCCCACGGTAGGCTACTGCAGAAAATACGGAAGCATGGGATTCAGGGAGATTTAGCAGTTTGGATCAGAAATTGGCTAGCTGGAAGAAGAGGAAGGGTGGTGGTTGATGGGAAATGTTCAGACTGGAGTCCAGCTACTAGTGGTGCACCACAAGGATCTATTTTGGGGCCACTGCTGTTTGTCATTTTTAAAAATTACCTGGATGAGGGCGTAGAAGGATGGGTGAGTAAATTTGCAGATGACACCAAAGTCGGTGGAGTTGTGGACAGTGACATGTTACAAGTTACAGAAGGACATAGATAAGCTGCAGCGCTGGGCATATCTATGTCCTTCTGGTGGCAAATGGAGTTTAATGCAGAAAAGCGTGAGGTGATTCATTTTGTAAGGCGTATGGTGTGTTAGCTTTTATTGGTAGAGAGATTGAGTTTCGGAGCCATGAGGTCATGCAGCTGTACAAAACTCTGGTGCGGCCGCATTTGGAGTATTGCGTGCAATTCTGGTCGCCGCATTATAGGAAGAATGTGGAAGCATTTGAAAGGGTACAGAGGAGATTTACCAGAATGTTGCCTGGTATGGAGGGAAGATCTTATGAGGAAAGGCTGATGGACTTGAGGCTGTTTTCATTAGAGAGAAGAAGGTTAAGAGGTGACTTAATTGAGGCATACAAGATGGTCAGAGGATTTGATAGGGTGGACAGTGAGAGCCTTTTTCCTCGGATGGTGATGTCTAGCACGAGGGGACATAGCTTTAAATTGAGGGGAGATAGATATAAGACAGATGTCAGAGGTAGGTTCTTTACTCAGAGTAGTAAGGGCGTGGAATGCCCTGCCTGCAACAGTAGTGGACTCACCAACACTAAGGGCAGTTAAATGGTCATTGGATAGACATGGACGACAAGGGAATAGTGTAGATGGGCTTTAGAGTGGTTTCACAGGTCGGCGCATCATTGAGGGCCGAAGGGCCTGTACTGCGCTGTTATGTTCTATAAGAACTAGGAGCAGGAGTCGGCCATCTGGCCCCTCGAGCCTGCTCCACCATTCAATGAGATCATGGCTGATCCTTTGTGGACTCAGCTCCACTTTCCGGCCCGAACACCATAACCCTTAATCCCTTTATTCTTCAAAAAACTATCTATCTTTATCTTAAAAACATTGAATGAAGGAGCCTCAACTGCTTCACTGGGCAAGGAATTCCATAGATAAATGATATCTGCCAGGCAAATGCTGGCGGAAGTAATGCTTGTTCTCTCAGGAATGAAGTGCAGGAGGGTAAGATATCCCATTACCAAGAATACAAAATCAATCAGTTGCAAAGCTATTTCTGACTGTAGCGAGAACATTGTGAGCCTTCTGACACCCTCCCATGACCCACCTGTGGGTCGCAACCTGCACTTTGGAAAACCCTATTCTAGTTGGAAGTGGTGTTTGGAAGGTGCTGTCTGTCGAACCTTGGTGAGTTCATGCAGCCATCTTGTATACACGGCTGCCACTGTTTGTTGGTTGGGGAGGGGGAAGTATCTGTGGATGTTTTCAGAGATCGAATAGGGGCAGGACCTACTCAGTTAATGGTAGGGAGTTATGGAACAAAGTGACCTAGGAGTACAGGTTCAAAGCTCCTTGAAGGTGGAGTCGCAGGTGGACAGGGTGCTGAAGGCAGCATTCAGCATGCTAAGTTTTATTGGTGTGAATATTGAATACAGGAGTTGGGACGTCTTGCTGAAGTTGGACAGACATTGGTACGGCCACACTTGGAATACTGTGTGCAGTTCTGGTCACCCTAATTTAGAAAGGATATTATTAAACTAGAAAGAATGCAGAAATTATTTACTAGGATGCTAACGGGACTTTGATGGCTTGAGTTACAAGGAGAGGCTGGATAGGCTGGGACTTTAAGAAAAAGAAAAAAAAATTGTGAGCACTAATTAATTTTTTACAATTAAGGGGCAATTTAGTGTGGCCAATCCATCTACCCTGCACATCTTTGTGTTGTGGGACGAAACCCACGCAAACACTGGGAGGATGTTTGGACTCCACACGGACAGTGACCCAGAGTCAGGATCGAACCTGAGACCATGAGACAGCAGTGCTAACCACTGCGCCACCGTGCTGCCCAGACTGAGACTTTTTACCCTGGTGTGCAGGAGGCTTAGGAGTGATCTTATAGAGGTCTATAAAATAATGAGGCCCACAGGGGCAATTTGTTCACATACAAGGTGGAGAGTGTCTGCAACGAGCTGCCAGAGGCAGTAGTGGAGATGGGTACAATTTTGTCTTTTGAAAAGCATTTAGACAGTAATATGGGAAAGCAGTGTATAGAGGGGTGTGGGCCAATTACGGGCAATTGGGACTAGCTCAGTGGTTAAAAACTGGGCGGCATGGACAGGTTGGGTCGAAGGGCCTGTTTCCAAAACATCTCTGACTCAAAAGCTGCTTTGTCCTGGATGGTGTTGAGTTTCTTGAGTGTTGGAGCTGCACTCGTCCAGGTAAGTGGAGAGTATTCCATCACACTCTTTACTTGTGCCTACAGACGATGGGCAGGATTTGGGGGGTCAGGAGGTGAGTTGCTTGCCATAGGATTCCTAGCCTTTGACCTGCCCTGGTAGCCACAGTATTAATGTGGCTGGGTCCAGTTCAGTTTCTGATCAATGGTAACCCCCGGGATGTTGATTGTGGGGAATTCAGTGATCAAGGGGCGATGGTTAGATCTGTTGTTGGAGATGGTCGTTGCCTGACACTTGTGTGGTGTGAATGTAACTTGCCACTTGTCAGTCCAAGCCTGTATATTGTCCAGGTCTTGCTGCATTTGGACATGGACTGCTTCATTATCCGCGAATGGTGCGGAACATTGTGCAGTCATCCGCAAACATTCCCACTTCTGACCTTATGATGGAAGGGAGGTCATTGATGAAGCAGCTGAAGATGGTTGGGGCCTAGGACACTACCCTGAGGAACTCCTGCAGTGATGATCTGGAGTTGAGATGATTGACCTCCAACCACCACAACCATCTTCCTTTGTGCCGGGTATGACTCCAACCAGCGGAGAGTTTCCCCCTGATTCCCATTGACTCCAGTTTAGCTCGGGCTCCTTGATGCCATACATGGTCAAATAGTGCCTTGATGTCAAGGGCAGTCACACTCACCTCACCTCTGGCATTCAGTCCATGTTTGAACCAAGAATGTAATGAGATCAGGAGTTGAGTGACCCTGACGGAACTCAAACTAAGTGTCTGTGAGCAGGTTATTGCTGAGCAAGTGCCGTTTGATGGCACTTTAAACCTGTGCACTCTGAGAGAGTGGCAAAGATCTCCCCATTTGGTTTTAAGCCCCCAGACTGTGAGGAGGACTTGGCAGAGTCAGCAGGGCTGGCTGTACCCTCAGTGTTTATGGTGTCTGTCATGCTGGATGGTGGCTTGCTCGGCCATTTCAGAGGGTGCAGTTTCAGTGTTGAACTCTGATTTGATAATCAGCTGACTGTGCGCTGGCAGCCATCATTAATTGGACGTGACAAATCCCTTTACTCTGCATCGGAATATGTAAATGCATTTTGGGGGTGAGTGGGTGTGATATTCATGTACCAGGTATTCCCAGAGTACTTAATTTGAAAACTAAAGACAGTCCAGGGCTCTGTTTCTACCTCCAGAGTTTCTATTTTCATTTCAGAAACTTTATATTTGCAGCTTGCTTTGAATTCTTTCCTCTGCCTGTGTGCATTTCCCTTTGTGTGGGTCTATATGGCCACAGTATTTAAAGAGAGTCTTTGCATGGTAAAGCATTCCAGGGTGCTCACAGGAGGGTTAGCAAACCAAATTGTACAGCCAAGCATAGAGGTGATGGACAAAGATGGTAGGATTTCAGGATCATCTTGAAGGACAAGAGGGTGGGGAGAATTTCCGAGTTTGGAGTCTGTGCAGCTGGAAACAGCTGGCAGAGGCGGAGTGATTAAACTCTGACCTGAAAAGGCCTGAATGAGGAGCAGAGAAATCTCCCAAGAATTCAAGTCATTTACTGCACACAGGCCCTTCAGCCCATCACATGGGTTTGTGGAGTTCACATCACAGAGTAAGACAGTGCAGAAGAGGCCCTTCAGCCCAGAATCTGCAGCAATGTATGATAAACACCTGATCTACATAGATTTTACATAGAATTTACAGTGCAGAAGGAGGCCATTCGGCCCCCTGAGTCTACACCGGCTCTTGGAAAGAGCACCCTACCCAAACTCCACCCAACACCAAGGGCAATTTTGGACACTAAGGGCAATTTATCACGGCCAATCCACCTACCCTGCACATCTTTGGACTGTGGAAGGAAACCGGAGCACCCGGAGGAAACCCACGCAGACACGGGGAGAACGTGCAGACTCCACACAGACAGTGACCCAAGCCAGGAATCGAACCTGGGACCCCGGAGCTGTGAAGCAACTGTGCTAACCACTCTGCTACTGTGCTGCCCCATCAAAGATGGGGAGGAATAATATGGAGGGATTTAAACTTCAAATGTTAAGTCTTAAGATTTTATGTATTGCATTATTTGTTTGTATGTCTCCCTTTCTCCAACCTTATGCACATGAAACATCTCTGCTGTCCACAGATGCTGATTTACTTGTTTTGCGTTCTGAACATGTTCTGTTTGCTTTCTGGATTATCCTGTTTCCAGTTTGCTCATGTCGCCTCTAAATCTCTGCCTCAGATTGGATACACTGTGCGGTTTGAAGATGTCACCTCTGACAGGAGTAAAATCAAGTTTTTAACCGATGGGATGCTGCTTCGAGAGGCAATCAGAGACCCGCTCCTTCGCAGGTACACAGTTGTGATTTTGGATGAGGCCCATGAAAGAACTGTCCACACAGATGTTCTCTTTGGCATTGTGAAAGCTGCACAGAGAAAACGAAAGGAACTCAATAAGTTGCCACTGAAGGTAAGAGGTTGGTCATCGGGACTAGCTGCAAAATTCTGGAAAACTGAAGTTGTGTATTGAAAACTGGAGAGTAGAGCGGCACGGTGGCACAGTGGTTAGCACTGCTGCCTCACGGAGCCAAGTACCCAGGTTCTATCCTGGCCCCGGGTCACTGTCCATGTGGAGTTTGCATATTCTTCCGTGTCTGCGTGGGTCTCACCCCCACAACCCAAAAATATGTGCAGGGTTGGTCACGTTAAATTGCCCCTTGGAAATAAAGAAGAATTGGATACTCTTTTTATTTAAAAAAAATATATGTAATTTTTTATTCAAAAAGAAGAGACCTGGAGAGTAGGTATAATTAGGTATTTTCCCAAATGGCAGGTTGTGACGAGTGGGGTACATACAGGGATGATTTAGATGAGGGAACAAAATGTAACATCTCCAAATTTGCACATGACACAAACATCCTCGCTTCTCCTTGCTAACCAAGCTAAACCTTCTCTCGGGTCTGGACTTGAACTTGCACCTTTCTCCAGTTTCTCATGATCAAGCCAGTTCAAAAAAATCCACTCCACTGTCCTCAGGAAGTATTGCTAATCTCCAACCTATCTTGTCCTCGAAAGTGTCTCCTCCCAAATCTGTGACCTTGTTTCCTGCAAATCCACATTGAAACCTCTGTTGTTAGGTTTCGGCCTCTGCTGCATCATTAAAACTGTCCACAAAACACCCTCTGTGACGTTACTATCCCTGTACATTCTCAACATCGCTGCACCACCTCTGCTTTTCTGCAGACTTTATCATGGGATACCACAGCCTCATCTTCCTACATTTCTCTACCATTGTCTAGCTCAGTGGGACTGCCACACCTTCCAATCTAGTATCCAGAGAATCTCCAGCAACAACTTCTCTTCCCATTCCCATTTCCTTGGGGGCCCTTCGCTTCCTGACTTTCATCCTGTCCTTTGGCACCATCTGCAAACATGACTTTTACTTTCACAAGTTTGTGCGTGACATGTAACTCTCTCTTGATGTGCTGTCAGACTGCTTGTTTGAAATCTATTCAGGCAATCAGGAACAGAAGTCAGCAATTCAGCCTTTCGAGCATGCTCTGCCTTTTCATCAGATGATGACTGACCTCTTCCTGGCACGGTAACGCAGTGGTTAGCACTGCTGCCTCACAGCGCCGAGGACCCGGGTTCTGGGTCACTGTCAGTGTGGAGTTTGCACATTCTCCCCGTGTCTGCGTGGGTCTCGCCCCTACAACCGAAAGATATGCAGGGTAGGTCAATTGGCCACGCTAAATTTATCCTTCTTTGGAAAAAAAAATTGGGTACTCTAAATTGATTTTTAAAAAATGAAATCTCGTCTTCAGTAGGTGACAACTTCCTCCTCTTTAACTTTGTAGAGTGACACGTGAGAATCCCTTTTTAGAAAATGTGTTTTGTCAAATGGCTGCAGTGATGTCATTGTGGGTGGAGCTGGAATGTGATTCTGCTTTTTACATTCGTTTTGAGCTGGAAGCTCTTTTTGGCTCTGTGGTTCAGTTGGAGAGCTGCATTCAAACCAAGCAGATGTATACTGGTCTCTCTCCATGTTAAACAAGGTGTTTAGATCGCTTAATAATTTAAAAGTGTTCTGTTCTCTGTACAGAATACAAACCTGCTCTCTTTGTTAAAAAAGTGTTTTGGCTTATGGATGTTGTTAGGAAAGTTACTAAGGGTTACCTATAGAATACTGTATCTTTTTGGGGGGTTATCAGTGTTGATAAGATGTTTACTGTGGGTTTACAAAATGTTAACAGGATTCATAGAATAAACATTGTTTGTTTTAAAAATACTTTAGATCTCAGTTGCATCACACCTGTAAAGTGGGCCCTTGTGCTCCCCATAACCAAAATCTATTAACAGTTGTGGGTCAGGTGAACACCATGATATATTTTGGTGTTCTCTAAACCCTGGCCCATAACAATAGCATTGACATGGAGTAAACACCTGACCCAACTGGTTTTTGCCAAATCATTTCTATAATTGATCTTCTATTTAGGCTGTCTTGTTCTGGTGTCGGCCGCAAGTGAAAATTGTTTCTCTGCATAGACTCCCCAAGCCCATTGGCCAGTGTCATGTACAGTGTAACGTGGATTCCCTGCACTGTGCACGAATTTCTGCATAACCTGACTGGAAAATTGTCCCATAATTGTTCCATAAGGGGCAGCTTTTCTCATTGGGTTACAGATTACCGTTACCTTAACTTGTCTGACTGGAGTGCAGTTGTCACCCCTTCTTTATTGGCACAATGGTCCCCCTGTCGTCAGAACAGTTTGAATGATTCTTTCTCTTCTTTTTGAAAGGTAATTGTCATGTCTGCCACGATGGACGTGGACCTCTTCTCTCGGTACTTTAACGGAGCACCCGTTTTGTATCTTGAAGGGAGGCAACATTCCATTCAGATCTTTTACACAAAGAAACCTCAAAGTGACTACCTCCATGCTTCTCTAGTCTCAGTCTTTCAGATCCACCAGGTGAGTGTATATCGTCAGTCACCTGTTGCTGTTTCATTCTGAACATTGAGTTAGATTTTGTCTGAATTGAGTGCTTTTGATTTGTCAATACAAAGTGCAAGTTTAAAAGATGTAGAAAAATCCATTTTTAAATATTGATCTCTCAACGGGTGTGCACTCACCGTCCATCAACCTCACTTTCTGTTACTTTTGTGTCACCGTCTGCAATTCAATGCGACAAGTCTCTCAATCCAGGTACACACCAAGGGTTATTAGACGTGACTTGGGGGGGATAAGGTGGAGAAGTAGGCTGCAAGTGTTGGGCACACTGGATAAGTGGGGCTTGTTCAAGGATCAGCTACTGCGTGTTCTTGATAAGTATGTACCGGTCAGACAGGGAGGAAGGCGTCGAGCGAGGGAACCGTGGTTTACCAAGGAAGTGGAATCTCTTGTTAAGAGGAAGAAGGAGGCCTATGTGAAGATGAGGTGTGAAGTTTCAGTTGGGGCGATGGATAGTTACAAGGTAGCGAGGAAGGATCTAAAGAGAGAGCTTAGATGAGCAAGGAGGGGACATGAGAAGTATTTGGCAGGAAGGATCAAGGAAAACCCAAAAGCTTTCTATAGGTATGTCAGGAATAAGCGAATGACTAGGGAAAGACTAGGACCAGTCAAGGACAGGGATGGGAAATTGTGTGTGGAGTCTGAAGAGATAGGCGAGATACTAAATGAATATTTTTCGTCAGTATTCACTCAGGAAAAAGATAATGTTGTGGAGGAGAATGCTGAGCCCCAGGCTAATAGAATAGATGGCATTGAGGTACGTAGGGAAGAGGTGTTGGCAATTCTGGACAGGCTGAAAATAGATAAGTCCCCGGGACCTGATGGGATTTATCCTAGGATTCTCTGGGAGGCCAGGGAAGAGATTGCTGGACCTTTGGCTTTGATTTTTATGTCATCATTGGCTACAGGAATAGTGCCAGAGGACTGGAGGACAGCAAATGTGGTCCCTTTGTTCAAAAAGGGGAGCAGAGACAAGCCTGGCAACTATAGACCGGTGAGTATTACGTACAGTTCTGGTCACCGCATTATAGGAAGGACGTGGAGGCTTTGGAGCGGGTGCAGAGGAGATTTACCAGGATGTTGCCTGGTATGGAGGGAAAATCTTATGAGGAAAGGCTGATGGACTTGAGGTTGTTTTCGTTGGAGAGAAGGTTAAGAGGAGACTTAATAGAGGCATACAAAATGATCAGGGGGTTGGATAGGGTGGACAGTGAGAGCCTTCTCCCGCGGATGAAAATGGCTGGCACGAGGGGACATAACTTTAAACTGAGGGGTAATAGATATAGGACAGAGGTCAGAGGTAGGTTCTTTACGCAAAGAGTAGTGAGGCCGTGGAATGCACTACCTGCTACAGTAGTGAACTCGCCAACATTGAGGGCATTTAAAAATTTATTGGATAAACATATGGATGATAATGGCATAGTGTAGGTTAGATGGCTTTGTTTCGGTGCAACATCGTGGGCCGAAGGGCCTGTACTGCGCTGTATTGTTCTATGTTATGGTGTTCGGGCCGGAAAGTGGAGCTGAGTCCACAAAAGATCAGCCATGATCTCATTGAATGGTGGAGCATGCTCGAGGGGCCAGATGCCTACTCCTGCTCCTAGTTCTTATATTCTTATATTCTTATAGACTCAGTATGAGGTGACTGGAACGAATTTCTGCAGTCCATCTAAAAACACGATCATACTGCTGTCTCACGGCGCCGGGTTCCATCCCGGGCCACTGCTGGTGTGGGGTTTGCACATTCTCCATGTATTTCTGTGGGTTTCGCCGCCACAACCCAAAGATGTGCAGGGTAGGTGGATTGGCCACGCTAAATTGCCCCTTAATTGGAACATATGAATTGGGTACTTTAAATTTATATTAAAAACAACATAAGAAAAAGGGTAAAGAAAATACTCCAAAAGAGAGAATTTCTACAGATGCTTCAAGAATCCCGGAAGACTAGAATTCTCCTAACAATCATACAATCACATTCTTCAGGAAATCCTTATCTATGGTTTAGTCTCTTATTCACTCTCATTGGTTCTAATTCTCAACTGAGACCCCCTGATTTGTTCAGAATGGCGTCAATCGCTTAACAGGTGGTTGGTTAAATAGACATTAATCACTTACTCCAAATTAATTATTATTTCCCTGACACAGCACAGCTTCCCATATATTTTCTCTCATGGTTAAAGTCTTTGTGTTTGTGTCTTGTCTAGCCTAGCCTTACTACGTTATTAGATATGTTGTAATTCTGCTGAATGTGCCATTATAGTGCTTCTTTAAGCAGGCTTATACAGTACATCTTTTGAAACGTTATTAGTATCTGTAGACTGCCATGATCAAGGTTAAATAGTTCACTCATTTTTTATAAGTCGATTATACTTTTGCAGACTGAGTATTTTCCAAGAATCATTTTATTCTCCAATATGTGTTTATTTCTTAAAGGACTCCTAAATAATTGGTAAATCCAATAGCTACAATTCCCCAGCCCTGGCAACATTCTTGTAAACCTCCTCTGCAACATTTCCAGAGCAATGACGTCCTTCCTGTAATGTGGTGACCCGAACTGCACGCAATTCCATAATTATATCCCTGCTTTTGTATTTTATTCCACTGTCAATGAAGGAGAGCATTCCATATGCCTTCTTTGCAACCTTGCCGACTTGAACGGCCACCTTTAGGGACCTGTGCATTAGTCCACGACGGTTATGATGGTTTTATTTCATCCCTGCACTCCTCACTTCATCTACATCTCTCAGTATATTCCCGTTTATTGCGTGTCCCCTTTTACTGCTTCACGTCCCTAAATGCCCACTTGGCCAATTTTTGTGTCGTCTGCAAATTTTGCATTCGTGCCCTTACGGAAGTCCAAATTGTCAATATATATGACAACACTGAGCCCGGGTTAAAGTGTGCGCGGCTGCTGCAATCATGATTTAATACACATCCTAGTTTGAAAGGCAAGTCTATTTTTGGAGCCTGGGGTGCAATTAAACCATCGTAAAAAGCTTGGGCTAATGCAATTTTGTTTGGATTAAGGGGATTCCTTGTGGACTTAATTCAAGTTCAGCTGGGTAAGATGATGTTGTGACTGGGTGGAGCTAAGGCGACAGGCATTTTGCAGAAAGCAGTTTGGTTGTGATTGGAATGAAGCTGTGACCAGAGGTGAACCAGTTTTGCTTTCACTGTAGTTCAGTTAGAAGAGATTAACAGTCTTTAAAGCAGTGCAGACTTGTCTGAGAACAAGGGGAGTCACTGAGTGTCTTTAAAAATCACTGTGTCTTTGAAACAGAGATAGATGGGTTTTGGTCAAAAAGGGGATTAAGGGTTATGGGGAGTAGGCAGGAGAATGGGGATGAGAAAATATAAGCCATGATTGAATGGTGGAGCAGACTCGATGGGCCGAGTGGCCTAATTCTGCTCCTTTGTCTTATGGTCTTATCGGAGCTGAAACATAATGAGAAACACCTTCTGAAGAAATACAACCAGAGTTTCTGCATAGGTTTGACAGGAGTCAGGTCTTGTCTTTAAAGCAGTGTCAAAATATCTTTCTTTTTAAAAAGAAATAAAAAAATTTAGAGTACCCAAATCACTTTTCCAATTAAGGGCCAATTTAGCATGGCCAATCCACCTACCCTGCACATCTTTGGGTTGTGGGGGCGAAACCCACGCAAACATGGGGAGAATGTGCAAACTACACGGACAGTGACCCAGGGCCGGGATCGAACCTGGGACCTCGGCGCCGTGAGGCAGCAGTGCTACCCAATGCGCTACCATGCTACCCCATATTCTTTCTTTCTCAAAGAACATCTCTGTATCATAGATTATCATAGAATTTACAGTGCAGAAGGAGCCCATTCGGCCCATCGAGTCTGCACCGGCTCTTGGAAAGAGCACCCTACCCAAGGTCAACACCTCCACCCGATCGTTATAACCCAGTAACCCCACCCAACACGAAGGGCAATTTTGGACACTAAAGGCAATTTATCATGGCCAATCCACCTAACATCCACCTAACATGCACCTCTTTGGACTGTGGGAGGAAACCGGAGCACCCACAGGAAACCCACGCACACACGGGGAGGATGTGCAGACTCCGCACAGACTGAGCCAAGCCGGAATCGAACCTGGGATCCTGGAGCTGTGAAGCAATTGTGCTATCCACAATGCTACCATGCTGCCCTGTAATGCAAGTATTCCTGAGTGCCAATGGTTTCAGAGTGAATTGAGAGCAGTTTGTTGTTTGAGTGGGAATATAGATAGCAGTTGAAGGTTTTGGATTCACTGTCTTGAGCAGTACTGATTGAGGAGTAATTGTAAATTATGCAAGGGGATCAGGGTTGGGATCTAATAATCCAAGGATATGTGTCCTATTGAAAGGACAGGGAGATGGGCAGAGGAGGTGGGGTTGCATTGTTAGTGTAAGGATTGAAATTATGTTGATAGTGTTGTGGGAGTGTCCCTTTAAGAAAGGTTTTTGTCTTACCACATGGCTTCAGTGATGTAATTTTCTGAGTGGAGCTGGGCTGTGGCTGTGAGATTTTTTTCAGTTTCAGTTTGGACTCAAGACCGACAACAGAAGTGTTTTGGCCTGTGTCTCTCTATTTTCATTTTACATATCTGTTCCAGTAAAAAAAAAAATCTTTTGTTGTGGCTACCTGCTTTGGTAACTTCAAAGATATGGTTTGCGGGGCAGCATGGTGGCGCAGTGGATAGCACTGGGACTGCGGCGCTGAGGGCCCGGGTTCGAATCCCGGCTCTGGGTCACTGCCCGTGTGGAATTTGCACAATCTCACCGTGTCTGCGTGGGTTTCACCTCCAGAACCCAAATATGTGCAGGTGGTGGATTGTCTATGCTAAATTGCCCCTTAATTGGAAAAAAATAAATAATTGTGTACTCTAAATTGAAAAAATATATATATAGTTTGCTTTCCGGAAGGAGCTTGAGACGGGATCAGAATCTCAGGGGAAGCTAGTCTCATTCAAGTGAGAATGCAGAGTGCTGGGCCACGCCCTTGCAAAGTGTTTTTTGGTTTATTGAATTTTGTTATTGAATTGGAACAGCTAAGGGGAAATTCATTCAGTGTTGTACATTGATGTTTATATAAGGCAGCACAGTAGCATAGTGGTTAGCACAGTTGCTTCACAGCTCCAGGATCCCAGGTTCGATTCCCGGCTGGGTCATTGTCTGTGCGGAGTCTCCACGTTCTCCCCGTGCCTGCGTGGGTTTCCTCCGGGTGCTCCGGTTTTCTCCCACAGTCCAAAGATGTGCAGGTTAGGTGGATTGGCCATGATAAATTGCCCTTAGTGTCCAAAAAAGGTTAAATGGGGGTTGCTGTGTTACCGGGGTAGGGTAGAGACGTGGGCTTGAGCACGGTGCTCTTCGGAAGTGCAGATACAGACTCGATGGGCCAAGTGGCCTCCTTCTGCACTGTAAATTCTATGTTAACTAAGTTCTTAGAATAAATCTTGTTTTGTTTAAAGTGTCCAGTGAAGGTTTTTGTGCTCATCCCAGCCAAATTCAACATAAAGGTTATAGGTCAGGTGAACTTTATAGTACAGTTTGGAGTTTCTAAACCCTGGCCCACAACAGTAGGAAGAAGCCATATAGGATCAGAAGGCATGGGATCAGTGTGGATAGAGTTGAGGAATCACAAAGGTAAAAAGACCCTGATGGGAATTATGTACAGGCCCCCTAGCAATAGTCAGGATGTGGGGCAGAAAATAAATCAGGAAAGGCATATAAAAAAGGCAATATCACAATAATCATGGGGCACTTCAATATGCAGGTGGACTGGGAAAATCAGGTTGGTCGTGGATCCCAAGAAAAGAAATTTGTGGAATGTAGAAGAGATGGTTTTTTGGAGCAGCTTGTGACAGAGCCTACTGGGGAACAGGCAATTCTGGATTTGGTGATGTGTAATGAGGCAGACTTGATTAGGGAACTTAAGGTGAAGGAACCCTTAGGGAGCAGTGACAACAATATGATGGAATTTACCCTGCAGTTTGAGAGGGAGAAGCTACAATCAGATGTAACGGTATTACAATTAAATAAGGGTAACTACAAAGACTTGAGGGAGGAGCTGGCCAGAGTTGATTGGAAAAGGAGCCGAGCACAGAAGACAGTGGAGCAGCAATAGCAGGAGATTTTGCGGGTTATTCGGGAGGCACAGCAGAAATTCATCCCAAGGAGGACAAGGCATCCATGGCTGATGTGCCTGTGTGGGTTTCCTTCGGGTGCTCTGGTTTCCTCCCACAGTCCAAAAATATGCAGGTTAGGTGGGTTGGCCATGCTAAATTGCCCCTTAATATCCAAAAGGGCAGCACGGTAGCATTGCGGATAGCACAATTGCTTCACAGCTCCAGGATCCCAGGTTCGATTCCCGGCTTGGGTCACTGTCTGTGCGGAGCCTGCACATCCTCCCCGTGTCTGCGTGGGTTTCCTCCGGGTGCTCCGGTTTCCTCCCACAGTCCAAAGATGTGCAGGTTAGGAGGATTGGCCATGATAAATTGCCCTTAGTGTTGGGTGGGGTTATTGGGTTATGGGGATAGGGTGGAGGTGTGGACCTTGGGTAGGGTGCTCTTTCCAAGAGCCGGTGCAGACTCGATGGGCCAAATGGCCTCCTTCACTGTAAATTTTATGATAGTCTATGATTATGAAAGGTTAGGTGGGGTTTCTGGGTTACTGGGATTGTTGCAGGGTTTCTGGGTTACAGGGCATGGGATTAAGTGGGGTGATCTTTCCAAGGGCCGGTCCAGACTCGATGGGCCGAATGGCCTCCACTATAAATTTCTATGATTCATTGATGATCTTTCAGGAATCACTGGAGGCAGGAAGGATCCCAGAAGACTGGAAGATGGCCAAGGTATCACCACTGTATAAGAAGGGAGGGAGGCAGAAGACGGGAAATTATAGGCCGATTAGCCTGACTTCGGTCATTGGTAAGATTTTAGACTCCATTGTTAATGAGATCACGGAGTACTTGGAAGTGTATGATAAAGTAGAGCTGAGTCAGCACAGCTTTGTCAAGGGGAGAACATGTCCGACAAATCTGTTAAGAGTTCTTTGAGGAGGTAACAAGGAAGTTAGACAAAGGAGAACCAGTAGACGGGATCTATTTCGATTTCCAGAAGGCCTTTGACAAGGTGCCGCATAGTAGATTATTAAATAAGTTCAAAGTCCATGGTGTTCAGGGTAAGATCCTGGCATGGATAGAGGATTGGCTGACTGGCAGAAAGCTGAGAGTGGGGATAAAGGGGTCTTTTTCAGGATGGCAGCCGGTGACTAGTGGTGTGCCTCAGGGGTCTGTGCTGGGTCCACAACTTTTTACAATATACACTAATGATCTGGAGGAAGGAACTGAAGGCACTGTTGCTAAGTTTGCACATGATACAAAGATATGTAGAGGGACAGGTAGTATTGAGGAAGCAGATGTTACTCCCCCGCACACCCATAATCTTGTTATTTAATGGGTTAGGGTTAAGAGACATTCTAATTAGTGGTCTATGTTAAGTATCCAATAATTGACATTGATATGTAAAGGGGCTTCAGGTGGCCTTTGTGTCAGGTGATGTGATGTTAGAGTTTTGTGCAGAGTCTGTTGAAGTAAATTAATGGTGTTTGTGGGAAAGGAGCAGAACCTTTGACTCTTTATACAACAGCAGCTAAACGTATAACAAATGGTAGCAGAGGAGGGTTGCTGTGCAAATGTGAAGGGTTGAAAGATACAACTTTTCCAGATCAAACCAAGGAGTGAGTGAGAAGAAGAAAAAACCCCCATAAAGATGGCTGGATATGACTACCCCCCCTTATTTTCTGAAAGGGGATCGTACGACCAATGGAGAAGTGCAGTAGTTATGTGGACGAAGGAGCCATTTGTCAGGGCTAAAAGGCTGGGAACAGACGAAGCCTGTGTGGAATATCAGGAAAGTAGGAAGGAGCGAGGGTAGGTCCGATCAAGGACAGTTACGGGAGATTGTGTATTGAGTCTGAAGAGATAGGAGAGGTCTTGAACGAGTACTTTTCTTCTGTATTTACAAATGAGAGGGGCGATATTGTTGGAGAGGACAGTGTGAAACAGATTGGTAAGCTCAAGGAAATACTTGTTAGGAAGGAAGATGTGTTGGGCATTTTGAAAAACTTGAGGATAGACAAGTCCCCCGGGCCTGACGGGATATATCCAAGGATTCTATGGGAAGCAAGAGATCAAATTGCAGAGCCGTTGGCAATGATCTTTTCGTCCTCACTGTCAACAGGGGTGGTACCAGGGGATTGGAGAGTGGCGAATGTCGTGCCCCTGTTCAAAAAAGGGACTAGGGATAACCGTGGGAATTACAGGCCAGTTAGTCTTACTTCGGTGGTAGGCAAAGTAATGGAAAGGGTACTAAGGATAGGATTTCAGAGCATCTGGAAAGACACTGCTTGATTAGGGATAGTCAGCACGGATTTGTGAGGGGTAGGTCTTGCCTTACAAATCTTATTGAATTCTTTGAGGAGGTGACCAAGCATGTGGATGAAGGTAAAGCAGTGGATGTAGTGTACATGGATTTTAGTAAGGCATTTGATAAAGTTCCCCATGGTAGGCTTATGAAGAAAGTAAGGAGGCATTGGATAGTGAGAAATTTGGCCAGTTGGATAACGAACTGGCTAACCGATAGAAGTCAGAGAGTGGTGGTGGATGGCAAATATTCAGCCTGGATCCCAGTTACCAGTGGCGTACCACAGGGATCAGTTCTGGGTTCTCTGCTGTTTGTGATTTTCATTAATGACTTGGATGAGGGAGTTGAAGGGTGGGTCAGTAAATTTGCAGACGATACGAAGATTGATGGAGTTGTGGATAGTAAGGATGGCTGTTGTCGGCTGCAAAGAGACATAGATAGGATGCAGAGCTGGGCTGAGAAGTGGCAGATGGAGTTTAACCCTGAAAAGTGTGAGGTTGTCCATTTTGGAAGGACAAATATGAATGCGGAATACAGGGTTAACGGTAGAGTTTTTGGCAATGTGGAGGAGCAGAGAGATCTTGGGGTCTATGTTCATACATCTTTGAAAGTTGCCACTCAAGTGGATAGAGCTGTGAAGAAGGCTCGCGTTCATTAACAGAGGGATTGAATTTAAGAGCCGTGAGGTGATGATGCAGCTGTACAAAACTTTGCTAAGGCCACATTTGGAGTACTGTGTACAGTTCTGGTCACCTCATTTTAGGAAGGATGTGGAACCTTTGGAAAAGGTGCAAAGAAGATTCACCAGGATGTTACCTGGAATGGAGAGTAGGTCTTACGAGGAAAGGTTGAGGGTGCTAGGCCTTTTCTCATTACAACGGAGAAGGACGAGGGGCGACTTGATAGAGGTTTATAAGATGATCAGGGGAATAGATAGACAGTCAGAGACTTTTTCCCCGGGTGGAACAAACCATTACAAGGGGACATAAATTTAAGGTGAAAGGTGGAAGACATAGGAGGGATATCAGAGGTAGGTTCTTTACCCAGAGAGTAGTGGGGGCATGGAATGCACTGCCTGTGGAAGTAGTTGAATCGGAAACATTAGGGACCTTCAAGCAGCTATTGGATAGGTACATGGATTACGGTAAAATGATATAGTGTAGATTTATTTGTTTTAAAGGGCAGCATGGTAGCATTGTGGATAGCACAATTGCTTCGCAGCTCCAGGGTCCCAGGTTCGATTCCGGCTTGGGTCACTGTCTGTGCGGAGTATGCACGTCCTCCCCGTGTCTGCGTGGGTTTCCTCCGGGTGTTCCGGTTTCCTCCCACAGTCCAAAGATGTGCAGGGTAGGTGGATTGGCCATGATAAATTGCCCTTAGTGTCCAAAATTGCCCTTGGTGTTGGGTGGAGGTGTTGAGTTTGGGTGGGGTGCTCTTTCCAAGAGCCGGCGCAGACTCTGGGCCGAATGGCCTCCTTCTGCACTGTAAATTCAATGATAATCTATGATTAATCTAGGACAAAGGTTCGGCACAGCATCGTGGGCCGAAAGGCCTGTTCTGTGCTGTATTTTCTATGTTTTTCTATGAACTTAAGCAAGGAGTCAGGAGGGCTAGAAGGGGTCACGAAAAGTCATTGGCAAATAGGGTGAAGGAAAATCCCAAGGCTTTTTACACATACATAAAAAGCAAGAGGGTAGCCAGGGAAAGGGTTGGCCCACTGAAGGATAGGCAAGGGAATCTATGTGTGGAGCCAGAGGAAATGGGCGAGGTACTAAATGAATACTTTGCATCAGTATTCACCAAAGAGAAGGAATTGGTAGATGTTGAGTCTGGAGAAGGGTGTGTAGATAGCCTGGGTCACATTGAGATCCAAAAAGACGAGGTGTTGGGTGTCTTAAAAAATATTAAGGTAGATAAGTCCCCAGGGCCTGATGGGATCTCCCCCAGAATACTGAAGGAGGCTGGAGAGGAAATTGCTGAGGCCTTGACAGAAATCTTTGGATCCTCACTGCCTTCAGGTGATGTCCCGGAGGACTGGAGAATAGCCAATGTTGTTCCTCTGTTTAAGAAGGGTAGCAAGGATAATCCAGGGAACTACAGGCCGGTGAGCCTTACGTCAGTGGTTGGGAAATTACTGGAGAAAATTCTTCGAGACAGGATCTACTCCCATTTGGAAGCAAATGGACGTATTAGTGAGAGGCAGTATGGTTTTGTGAAGAGGAGGTCACAAAGATGATTGATGCAGGTAGGGCAGTGGATGTTGTCTACATGGACTTCAGTAAGGCCTTTGACAAGGTCCCTCATGGTAGACTAGTACAAAAGGTGAAGTCACATGGGATCAGGGGTGAACTGGCAAGGTGGATACAGAACTGGCTAGGCCATAGAAGGCAGAGAGTAGCAATGGAAGGATGCTTTTCTAATTGGAGGGCTGTGACCAGTGGTGTTCCACAGGGATCAGTGCTGGGACCTTTGCTGTTTGTAGTATATATAAATGATTTGGAGGAAAATGTAACTGGTCTGATTAGTAAGTTTGCAGACGACCGCAAGGTTGGTGGAATTGCGAATAGCGATGAGGATACAGCAGGATTTAGATTGTTTGGAGACTTGGGCGGAGAGATGGTAGATGGAGTTTAATCCGGACAAATGTGAAGTAATGCATTTTGGACGGTCTGATGCAGGTAGGGAATATACAGTGAATGGTAGAACCATCAAGAGTATTGAAAGTCAAAGAGATCTAAGAGTACAGGTCACTGAAAGGGGCAACACAGGTGGAGAAGGTAGTCAAGAAGGCATACGGCATGCTTGCCTTCATTGGCCGGGGCATTGAGTATAAGAATTGGCAAGTCATGTTGCAGCTGTATAGAACCTTAGTTAGGCCACACTTGGAGTATAGTGTTTAATTCTGGTCGCCACACTGCCAGAAGGATGTGGAGACTTTAGAGAGGGTGCAGAAGAGATTTACCAGAATGTTGCCTGGTATGGAGGGCATTAGCTATGAGGAGCGGTTGAATAAACTCTGTTTGTTCTCACTGGAGCGAAGGAGGTTGAGGGGCGACCTGATAGCGGTCTTCAAAATTCTGAGGGGCATAGACAGAGTGGATAGTCAGAGGCTTTTTCCCAGGGTAGAGGGGTCGATTACTATGGGGCATAGGTTTAAGGTGAGAGGGGCAAGGTTTAGAGTAGATGTACGAGGCAAGTTTTTTTACGCAGAGCGGAGTGGGTGCCTGGAACTCGCTACCGGAGCAGGTGGTGGAAGCAGGGACGATAGTGACATCTAAGGGGCAGCTTGACAAATACATGAATAGGATGGGAATTGAGTGTTACGGACCCAGGAAGTGTAGAAGATTGTAGTTTAGTCGGGCAGCATGGTCGGCACGGGCTTGGAGGGCCGAAGGGCCTGTTCCTGTGCTGTACATTTCTTTGTTGTTTGTTCATTGTTTACAGGATGCCTCCTCCGTTTGTACCCAATCTGTGTTGGGTTCTTGTACCCATCCCCTCACTTTTTCTGCCGTTGCTGCCCAGTGGTGGTATTGTCGGTTTGGTAGAGCCAGGCCCCCTCTGACTTTCCCTGTTTGCAGTGTCGGTTTGGGAATTCTCGGGTTCTTGCCCCCCCCCCCCCCACACACAAACACCATGATTAGCCTGTCTATGTTTTGGGAAAAGGCCTTTGGGATGAAGATCGGGATGGATCTAAACAGGAAGAGGAACCTTGGCAGTTTGTTCATCTTGATCGTCTGCACTCTTACCGCCAGGGAGAGTGGGAGTGAGCCCCACCGTTGAAGGTCTTTTCTTACTTCCTCCACCAGGCTGGTCTGGTTCTGCCTGACAGCCAATCGTCAATCCATGTTAGTACCTTGCCTCGAATACCATGGGCCCTTATTTTACTCCGCAATCTCCCGTGAGGCACCTTATCAAAGGCCTTTTGGAAGTCAAGATAGATGACATCCATTGGCTGTCCTTGGTCTAACCTATTTGTTATCTCTTCAAAGAACTCTAACAGGTTTGTCAGGCACGACCTCCCCTTACTAAATCCATGCTGACTTGTCCTAATCCGACCCTGCACTTGCAAGAATTTAGAAATCTCATCCTAAACAATGGATTCTAGAATCTTGCCAACAACCGAGGTTAGGCTAATTGGCCTATAATTTTCCATCTTTTTCCTTGTTCCCTTCTTGAATAGGGGGGTTACAACAGCGATTTTCCAATCCTCTGGGACTTTCCCTGACTCCAGTGACTTTTGAAAGATCATAACTAATGCCCCCACTATTTCTTCAGCTATCTCCTTTAGAACTCTAGGATGTAGCCCATCTGGGCCCGGAGATTTATCAATTTTTAGACCTCTTAGTTTCTCTAGCACTTTCTCCTTTGTGATGGCTACCATATTCAACTCTGCCCCCTGACTCTCCGGAATTGTTGGGATATTACTAATGTCTTCTGCTGTGAAGACTGGCGCAAAGTACTTATTTAGTTCCTCAGCTATTTCCTTGTCTCCCATCACTAGATTACCAGCATCATTTTGGAGTGGCCCAATGTCAACTTTTGCCTCCCGTTTGTTTTTAATATATTTAAAGAAACTTTTACTATCATTCCTAATGTTACTGGCTAGCCTACCTTCATATTTGATCCTCTCTTTCCTTATCTCTCTCTTTGTTATCCTCTGTTTATTTTTGTAGCCTTCCCAATCTTCTGACTTCCCACTACTCTTTGCCACATTATAGGCTTTCTCTTTTGCTTTGATGCATTCCCTAACTTCCTTTGTCAGCCATGGCTGCCTAATCCCCCCTCTGATAACCTTTCTTTTCTTTGGGATGAACCTCTGTACTGTGTCCTCAATTACTGTGCGGAGTCTACACATCCTCCCCGTGTGTGCGTGGGTATTCTGCAGGTGCTCCGGGTTCCTCCCACAGTCCAAAGAAGTGCAGGTTCGGTGGATTGGCCGTGATAAATTGTCCTTCGTGTCCAAAATTGCCCTTAGTGTTGGGTGAGGTTGTGGGGATAGGGGGGAGGTGTTGACCTTAGGTAGGGTGTTCTTTCCAGGAGCCGGTGCAGACTCGATGGGCCGAATGGCCTCCTTCTGCACTGTAAATTCTATGATAAACTCCTGCCATTGCTGTTCTACTGTCTTTCCCACTAGGCTCTGCTCCCAGTCAATTTTCGTCAGTTCCTCCCTCATGCCCCTGTAGTGACCTTTATTTAACTGTAACACCTTTACATCTGATTCTACCTTCTTTCTTTCAAATTGCAGTCTGAATTCTACCATATTATGATCTATCTCTCTCAATCTCTCTCTCTCTCTGTCTCTGTCTCTGTCTCTGTCTCTGTCTCTGTCTCTGTCTCTGTCTCTGTCTCTGTCTCTGTCTCTGTCTCTGTCTCTGTCTCTGTCTCTGTCTCTGTCTCTGTCTCTGTCTCTCTCTCTGTCTCTCTCTCTGTCTCTCTCTCTCTCTCTCTCTCTCTCTCTCTCTGTCTCTCTCTCTGTCTCTCTCTCTGTCTCTCTCTCCTCTCTCTCTCTCTCTCTCTCTGTCTCTCTCTCTCTGTCTCTGTCTCTGTCTCTGTCTCTGTCTCTGTCTCTGTCTCTCTCTCTGTCTCTCTCTCTGTCTCTGTCTCTCTCTCTCTCTCTCTCTCTCTCTCTGTCTCTCTCTCTCTCTCTGTCTCTCTCTCTCTCTCTGTCTCTCTCTCTCTCTCTCTCTCTCTCTCTATCTCTCTCTCTCTCTCTCTCTATCTATCTATCTCTCTCTATCTTGTAGAAGCCAGGTATTTCGAATACAACTAGTATAGGTAAAAGATAGCTGTTTAAGCATAAATATTAAGCCCCAGTTTTAAATACCCATTTATACAGCATAATTCACCTTTACTGAGGTCCGTTGTTCTGGCAAATGCATATTTTCAAAGTCAGTGTGACATTAAAACAGCCTACCCGAACAGGCGCCGGAATGTGGTGACTAGGGGCTTTTCACAGTAACTTCATTTGAAGCCTACTTGTGACAAGAAGCGATTTTCATTTTTTTTTTCAAGCTGTACCAGTAATCAGATCAAGGACGAAGCAGGCACCATAGCAACATGAAGGCACAATGCAGATAACAGCTAAGTCAGCAGAAGACCAGTTTTTGTTGGTAAAGATTAAGCAGAATATCACATTCCATAACATGCACAAATTGTCAGACATGAAACAATTACAAAATAATGTTGCACATTGAAGATGGACGGCTTGCCATCAAATCAAATGTGTTTGAGTCCAACCCAAACCAATTCGGATTATATTGGGGTGTGATTAGATGACTTAAGACAGATATGAAAGTGTATAACTGAAAAGTTACTGCCTGCCATTTTAGTTTGTTTTTGGTTGTCTTTTCCGGGGTGTTAGCCTGTGTCAGTGATGTAGTTTTGTCCTTAATAGTCTTTCTGTTAGTTTAGTCAGTCTGTCCTTAATTGTCTGTCTTTAATTCTGTTAGTTTTGTTTTCTTTAATTTTGGGGGTTCTGTTTTTGATTCTGTCTGTTGGTGTATTTTTGACTTTGAGTTTGAGTTTAGCTGAAGATTAACTCTCTCTCTCTCTCTCTCTCTCTCTCCATGTTTCATTTCCAGACTTTGACCTTTTAAAAGTTACTTTTGAGCTGTCTGCCTAAGCAAAAAGATAATGTCTGTAATTCTTTGAAAGCTTCGAATTGTCTACGAATTGCCTTTTTAAAACATTTTCTCCCACATTTACACCCATCAACAATAAACAATAGTCAGCAAGATATGTCAATCCCCATAATAACGATCCCATCCTCCCACCAACCCCCAAACCTCAGCCCACATGTTTACATAAACAAATGACAAAAAGGAATCAGGGATTACCCATAGTCACCATAATCTACACAGACCCCCCCCCCCCCAAAGTAATGTTCGGTGTTATCCAGTTCTTGAAAGTGCATAATAGTGCCCATGACTTGTAGAACCCCTTCGAGCTTCCCCTCAGTTTGAACTTAACCTGCTCAAGGGTCAAGTATTCCAACAGGTCCCCCCGCCACACCAGGGCACTGGGTGGAGAGGCTGCTCTCCATCCCAGCAGGATCCGCCTTCAAAGAACAAGAACAAAGAACAAAGAAATGTACAGCACAGGAACAGGCCCTTCGGCCCTCCAAGCCCGTGCCGACCATGCTGCCCGACTAAACTACAATCTTCTACACTTCCTGGGTACGTATCCCTCTATTCCCATCCTATTCATATATTTGTCAAGATGCCCCTTAAATGTCACTATCGTCCCTGCTTCCACCACCTCCTCCGGTAGTGAGTTCCAGGCACCCACTACCCTCTGCGTAAAAAACTTGCCTCGTACATCTACTCTAAACCTTGCCCCTCTCACCTTAAACCTATGTGCCCCCTAGTAATTGACCCTTCTACCCTGGGGAAAAGCCTCTGACTATCCACTCTGTCTATGCCCCTCATAATTTTGTAGACCTCTATCAGGTCTTCCCTCAAACTCCTTCGTTCCAGTGAGAACAAACAGAGTTTATTCAACCGCTCCTCATACCAGGCAACATTCTGGTAAATCTCTTCCGCACCCTCTCTAAAGCCTCCACATCCTTCTGGTAGTGTGGCGACCAGAATTGAACACTATACTCCAAGTGTGGCCTAACTAAGGTTCTATACAGCTGCAACATGACTTGCCAATTCTTATACTCAATTCCCCGGCCAATGAAGGCAAGCATGCCGTATGCCTTCTTGACTACCTTCTCCACCTGTGTTGCCCCTTTCAGTGACCTGTGGACCTGTACACCTAGATCTCTCTGACTTTCAATACTCTTGAGGGTTCTACCATTCACTGTATATTCCCTACCTGCATTAGACCTTCCAAAATGCATTACCTCACATTTGTCCGGATTAAACTCCATCTGCCATCTCTCCGCCCAAGTCTCCAAACAATCTAAATCCTGCTGTATCCTCTGACAGTCCTCATCGCTATCCGCAATTCCACCAACTTTTGTGTCGTCTGCAAACTTACTAATCAGACCAGTTACATTTTCCTCCAAATCATTTATATATACTACAAACAGCAAAGGTCCCAGCACTGATCCCTGTGGAACACCACTGGTCACAGCCCTCCAATTAGAAAAGCATCCTTCCATTGCTACTCTCTGCCTTCTATGACCTAGCCAGTTCTGTATCCACTTTGCCAGCTCACCCCTGATCCTGTGTGACTTCACCTTTTGTACTAGTCTACCATTGTCAAAGGCCTTACTGAAGTCCATATAGACAACATCCACTGCCCTACCTGCATCAATCATCTTAGTGACCTCCTCGAAAAACTCTATCAAGTTAGTGAGACATGACCTCCCCTTCACAAAACCATGCTGTCTCTCACAAATTGCTTCCAAATGGGAGTAGATCCTGTCTCGAAGAATTCTCTCCAGTAATTTCCCTACCACTGAAGTAAGGCTCACCGGCCTGTAGTTCCCTGGATTATCCTTGCTACCCTTCTTAAACAGAGGAACAACATTGGCTATTCTCCAGTCCTCCGGGACATCGCCTGAAGACAGTGAGGATCCAAAGATTTCTGTCAAGGCCTCAGCAATTTCCTCTCCAGCCTCCTTCAGTATTCTGGGGTAGATCCCATCAGGCCCTGGGGACTTACCTACCGTAATATTTTTTAAGACACCCAACACCTCGTCTTTTTGGATCTCTAATGTGACCCAGGCTATCTACACGCCCTTCTCCAGACTCAACATCTACCAATTTCTTCTCTTTGGTGAATACTGATGCAAAGTATTCATTTAGTACCTCACCCATTTCCTCTGGCTCCACACATAGATTCCCTTGCCTATCCTTCAGTGGGCCAACCCTTTCCCTGGCTACCCTCTTGCTTTTTATGTACGTGTAAAAAGCCTTGGGATTTTCCTTAACCCTATTTGGCAATGACTTTTCGTAACTCCTTCTAGCCCTCCTGACTCCTTGCTTAAGTTCCTTCCTACCTTCCTTATATTCCACGCAGGCTTCGTCTGTTCCCAGCCTTTTAGCCCTGACAAATGCCTCCTTTTTCTTTTTGACGAGGCCTACAATATCTCTCGTTATCCAAGGTTCCCGAAAATTGCCGTATTTATCCTTCTTCCTCACAGGAACGTGCCGGTCCTGAATTCCTTTCAACTGCCACTTGAAAGCCTCCCACATGTCAGATGTTGATTTGCCCTCAAACATCCGCCCCCAATCTATGCTCTTCAGTTCCCGCCTAATATTGTTATAATTAGCCTTCCCCAATTTAGCACATTCATCCTAGGACCACTCTTATCCTTGTCCACCAGTACTTTAAAACTTACTGAATTGTGGTCACTGTTACCGAAATGCTCCCCTAGAGGCGAAAGCTATGATATCTGCCTCCGCTCCCGTTTCCAACCCTGGCTGGTCCGACACCCCGAATATGGCCTCCTAGAGACCCGGGTCCAGTTTCACACGCACCACCTTGGAAATTACCCTAAACACCTCCTTCCAGTACTCCCCTAGCTTTGGGGACAGGACCAAAACATATGAACGTGATTCGCGGGCCCCACCCCCGCAACGCTCACACACATCCTCTACTCCTTCAAAAAATCGGTTCATCCTCGCCCTCGTGAGGTGCGCTCTATATACCACCTTCAGCTGTATCAGCCCCAACCTCGCACATGAGGTGGAGGCATTCACTCTCCGGAGCACCTCACACCAGACATAAGAAGAACATAAGAACTAGGAGCAGGAGTAGGCCATCTGGCCCCTTGAGCCTGCTCCACCATTCAATGAGATCATGGCTGATCTTTCGTGGACTCAGCTCCACTTTCCGGCCCAAACACCATAACCCTTAATCCCTTTATTCTTCAAAAACTATCTTTCTTTATCTTAAAAACATTTAATGAAGGAGCCTCTACTGCTTAACTGGGCAAGGAATTCCATAGATTCACAACCCTTTGGGTGAAGAAGTTCCTCCTAAACTCAGTCCTAAATCTACTTCCCCTTATTTTGAGGCTATGCCACCTAGTTCTGCTTTCACCCGCCAGTGGAAATAACCTGCCCGCATCTATCCTATCTATTCCCTTCAAAATCTTATATGTTTCTATAAGATCCCCCCTCATCCTTCTAAATTCCAACGAGTACAGTCCCAGTCTACTGAACCTCTCCTCGTAATCCAACCCCTTCAGCTCTGGGATTAACCTAGTGAATCTCCTCTGCACACCCTCCAGTGCCAGTACGTCCTTTCTCAAGTAAGGAGACCAAAACTGAACACAATACTCCAGCTGTGGCCTCACTAACACCTTATACAATTGCAGCAGAAACTCCCTAGTCTTAAACTCCATCCCTCTAGCAATGAAGGACAAAATTCAATTTGCCGCCTTAATCACCTGTTGCACCTGAAAACCAACTTTCTGCGACTCATGCACTAGCACACCCAGGTCTCTCTGCACAGCAGCATGTTTTAATATTTTATCATTTAAATAATAATCCCTTTTGCTGTTATTCGTACCAAAATGGATAACCTCATTTGTCAACATTGTATTCCATCTGCCAGACCCTAGCCCATTCACTTAGCCTATCCAAATCCCTCTGCAGACTTCCAGTATCCTCTGCACTTTTTGCTTTACCACTTATCTTAGTGTCGTCTGCAAACTTGGACACATTGCCCTTGGTCCCCAACTCCAAATCATCTGTGTAAATTGTGAACAGTTGTGGGCCCAATACTGATCCCTGAGGGACACCACTAGCTACTGATTGCCAACCAGAGAAACACCCATTAATCCCCACTCTTTGCTTTCTATTAATTAACCAATCCTCTATCCATGTTACTACTTTCCCCTTCATGCCATGCATCTTTATCTTATGCAACAACCTTTTGTGTGGCACCTTGTCAAAGGCTTTCTGGAAATCCAGATATACCACATCCATTGGCTCCCCGTTATCTACCGCACTGTTAATGTCCTCAAAAAATTCCACTAAATTAGTTAGGCACGACCTGCTCTTTATGAACCCATGCTGCGTCTGTCCAATGGGACAATTTCCATCCAGATGCCTCGCTATTTCTTACTTGATAGATTCCAGCATCTTCCCTACTACCGAAGTTAAGCTCACTGGCCTATAATTACCCGCTTTCTGCCTACCTCCTTTTTTAAACGGTGGTGTCACGTTTGCTAATTTCCAATCCGCCGGGACCACCCCAGAGTCTAGTGAATTTTGGTAAATTATCACTCGTGCATTTGCAATTTCCCTAGCCACCTCTTTTAGCACTCTGGGATGCATTCCATCAGGTCCAGGACTACCTTTAGCCCCATTAGCTTTCCCACCACTACCTCCTTGGTGATATCAATCCTCTCAAGGTCCTCTCCTGTCATAGCCTCATTTCCATCAGTCACTGGCATGTTATTTGTGTCTTCCACTGTGAAGACCGACCCAAAAAACCTGTTCAGTTCCTCAGCCATTTCCTCATCTCCCATTACTAAATCTCCCTTCTCATCCTCTAAAGGACCAATATTTACCTTAGCCACTCTTTTTTGTGTTATGTATTTGTAGAAACATTTACTATCTGTTTTTATATTCTGAGCAAGTTTACTCTCATAATCTATCTTACTCTTCTTTATAGCTTTTTTAGTAGCTTTCTGTTGCCCCCTAAAGATTTCCCAGTCCTCTAGTCTCCCACTGATCTTTGCTACTTTGTATGTTTTTTCCTTCAATTTGATACTCTCCCTTATTTCCTTAGATATCCACGGTCGATTTTCCCTCTTTTTACCGCCCTTACTTTTTGTTGGTATGAACCTTTGCTGAGCACTGAAAAATCACTTGGAAGGTTCTCCACTGTTTCTCAACTGTTTCACGATAAAGTCTTTGCTCCCAGTCTACCTTAGCTAGTTCTTCTCTCATCCCATTGTAATCTCCTTTGTTTAAGCACAAAATACTAGTGCTTGATTTTACCTTCTCACCCTCCATCTGTATATTAAATTCCACCATATTGTGATCGCTCCTTCCGAGAGGATCCCTAACTATGAGATCCTGAATCAATCCTGTCTCATTACACAGGACCAATCTTGGACCGCTTGTTCCCTCGTAGGTTCCATTACATACTGTTCTAGGAAACTATCGCAGATGCATTCTATAAACTCCTCCTCAAGGCTGCCTTGACCGACCTGGTTAAACCAATCGACATGTAGATTAAAATCCCCCATGATAACTGCTGTACCATTTCTACATGCATCTGTTATTTCTTTGTTTATTGCCTGCCCCACCATAATGTTACTGTTTGGTGGCCTATAGATTACTCCTATCAGTGACTTTTTCGCCTTACTATTCTCCTCTCTAACCCTCCTCTATAACCTCTCCCAGCTCTTCCTCCCACTTTGCTTTGATCCCTTCCAGTGGTGCCTTATCCTCTTCCAGAATAGCTCCGTACACCGCTGACACTGCCCCCTTCTCCAGTCCCCTTGTCGTCAACAGCTCCTCCAGCAATGTGGAGGCCGGTTCCTCTGGGAAGCTCTGTATCTCCTTCCTGGCAAAATCCCGAACCTGCATGTACCTAAACCCTTCTCCCTGCTCCAGCCCATACTTCGCTTCCAGCTCCTTCAATCCTGCAAACCGACCCCGAAGAAACAAATCTTTTAACGTCTTAATCCCCTTCTCTTCCCATTTCCGAAAACTTCCATCCCACCTCCCTGGCTCAAATCTGTGGTTCCCCCGAATCGGCATTTCCCTTGACCCTAAACCCAACCCGAAGTGTTGGCGAAACTGCCTCCAGATTTTCAATCAAGCTATTATTACTGGACTCCCTGAATATTTCCCCGGAGCTCGGACTCCCTGAATATTTCCCCGGAGCTATCGGGAGCGGCGCTGTTGCAAGTGCCTTCAGCCCCGACCCCCTGCACAAACTCTCCTCCATTCTGACCCATTGAGAATCCACCCCTCTGACCCAGCTCCGTACTTTCTCCACATTCGCTGCCCAGTAGTAGTACAACAAGTTTGGGAGACCCAAACCCCCTGCCTGCCTTCCTCTCTGTAGCAGCACCTTTCTCACTCTGGCCACCTTCCCTCCCCATATGAATGAGGTAATCCTTCCCGCAATCTCCCTGAAAAAAGACTTTGGCAGGAAAATCGATAGGCATTGAAAAATAAACAGGAATCGCGGCAACACATTCATTTTAACCGCCTGTATCCGACCCGCCAGCGACAGAGGAAGGCCGTCCCACCTTGCCAGATCGGCTTTCACTCTCCCACCAAACTAGTGATGTTGTACCTGCGAAGCCTCCCCCACTCCCGGGCAGCCTGCACCCCCAGATACCTAAAATGAGTCCCTGTTCTACGGAATGGCAGCCCCCCACCCCCGGCCGAGACAACACAAAGTACTCACTCTTGTCCAGGTTCAACTTGAACCCCGAGAAAGACCCAAACACCCGCAGTAGCTCCAATATTCCTCCTATCGACGCACTCGGCTCCGACACATACAGCAGCAAATCGTCGGCATATAAGGACACCCTATGCTCTATCCCCCTCCCATACTATTCCTTTCCATGCTCCCGAACTTCTCAATGTGATGGCCAATGGCTCAATCGCAAGTGCAAACAGCAGGGGGGACATAGGACATCCCTGTCTCGTCCCACGGTGGAGAGAGAAATATCTCAAACTGATATTATTTGTGCGGACACTCGCCTTCGGTTCCTTATATAGTAGCTTTACCCAGTTCACAAAGCTTGGTCCAATCCCAAACCGCTCCAGCACTGCCATCAGGTACCCCCATTCTACCCGATCAAACGCCTTCTCGGCGTCCAATGCCACAACTACCTCTGTTTCCTTCCCCTCCGCCGGTGCCATAACAACGTTCAAAACCCTCCTAATGTTCGGAAACAGCTGCCTCCCTTTCACGAACCCCGTCTGATCCTCCGCTATTACCTTCGGGAGGCACTCCTCCAGCCTACCCGCCAGTACCTTCGCCAACACGTTCACGTCCATATTCAGAAGTGATATGGGCCGATACGACCCACACTCCGTCGGATCTTTATCTTTTTTTAGTAACAGGGAAATCGATGCCTGCCCCAAGGTTTGCGGCAACACCCCCTTCCCTATCGCCTCCTCAAACATCCCCACCATCAGGGGTGCCAACCTATCCTTAAATTTTTTTATAATATTCCACCGGAAACCCATCCGGCCCTGCCACCTTCCCCGACTGCATCCTCCCAATCGCATCCTTTATCTCCTGCTCCACTATTGCTCCTTCTAATGTAGCCCTGTCCCCCTCCCCTAGCCTCGGGTACTCTAATCCATCGAGAAAGTCCTGCATCTCACGGTCTCCTCCGAGTGGCTCTGACTGAGTGAAAACAGCGCGAGAGGAGAGACAGCCGGCACAGTGAAAACAGCGCGGGAGGAGAGACAGCCGGGACAGTGAAAACAGCGCGAGAGGAGAGACAGCCGGGGAGTGAAAACAGTGCGGGAGGAGAGACAGCCGGGACAGTGACAACAGCGCGGGAGGAGAGAGAGAGCCAGGACATTGAAAACAGCGCGAGAGGAGAGACAGCCGGGACAGTGAAAACAGCGCGGGAGGAGAGTGAGCCGGGACAGTGAAAACAGCGCGGGAGGAGAGAGAGCCGGGACAGTGAAAACAGCGCGGGAGGAGAGCGAGCCGGGACAGTGAAAACAGCGCGGGAGGAGAGAGAGCCGGGACATTGAAAACAGCGCGAGAGGAGAGACAGCCGGCACAGTGAAAACAGCGCGAGAGGAGAGAGAGCCGGGACAGTGAAAACAGCGCGAGAGGAGAGAGATCCGGGACAGTGAAAACAGCGCGGGAGAGGAGAGAGAGCGGGGACATTGAAAACAGCGCGAGAGGAGAGAGAGCCGGGACAGTGAAAACAGCGCGGGAGGCGAGACAGCCGGCACATTGAAAACAGCGCGGGAGGCGAGACAGCCGGCACATTGAAAACAGCGCGGGAGGAGAGACAGCCGGGACAGTGAAAACAGCGCGAGAGGAGAGAGAGCATGGAGATTTAAAAAGCGCGGGAGATTTTAAAAAGCGCAGGAGGAAAGAGAGCCGGGACATTGAAAACAGCGCGGGAGGAGAGTGAGCCGGGACAGTGAAAACAGCGCGGGAGCAGAGTGAGCCGGGACAGTGAAAACAGCGCGGGAGGAGAGACAGCCGGGACAGTGAAAACAGCGCGAGAGGAGAGACAGCCGGGACATTGAAAACTGTGCGAGTGGAGAGTGAGCCGGGACAGTGAAAACAGCGCGGGAGCAGAGTGAGCCGGGACAGTGAAAACAGCGCGGGAGGAGAGAGAGCCGGGACAGTGAAAACAGCGCGGGAGGAGAGACAGCCGACACAGTAAAAACAGCGCGAGAGGAGAGAAAGCCGGGAGATTTAAAAAGCGCGGGAGATTTTAACAAGCGCAGGAGGAAAGAGAGCCGGGACATTGAAAACAGCGTGAGAGGAGAGAAAGCCGGGAGATTTAAAAAGCGCGGGAGCTGCTAGTCGGAGCGGAGATTTTAAAAGATCGCGGCCTAGTTTCGGGAGCCGTTCGGAGGAGGAGGAGGAGCAGTCTCTGTCAGGGAGGGAACCTGAGAACATCTAAGACACTCAGAAGGTAAGAAGGTAAGGAAGTAATTTTTACTCATTTTTACTTTTATACCTTTTTCAAATTGTGTGTGTGGGGGGGGGGAAACTGAAGTGACATCACAGAAAAGCTGTGACCTGAGTGGCTGGTTGGGAATCTACACTAAATTTAAAAAAAAATTAAGCATTGGTAACTAATTAAACATAATTACTTAATTATAATTTAGAGGGGTATCTAAGCCAGAGATCGGAGAGTACTATATTTAGCTTTCGCATTTATATTAGAAATCTAGTGCTAGGAAACAGATAGTTAACAGTAACTTTAAAAAAATATATATAAATTTAAAAAAAAAAACGTTAATTTTAATTAATTGACGCAATGTCAGTTAGAGGGGTGCAGTGCTCTGACTGAGATGTGGCAGGTCCGGGAGGCTTCCAGCGTCCCGGATGGCTTCATCTGCAGAAAGTGCACCCAACTGGAGCTCCTCACAGACCGCATGGTTCGGTTGGAGCAGCAATTGGATGCACTTAGGAGCATGCAGGTGGCGGGAAGCGTCATAGATCGCAGTTATATAAATGTGGTCACACCCAAGGTGCAGGCAGAGAAATGGGTGACCACCAGAAAGGGCAGGCAGTCAGTGCAGGAATCCCCTGTGGTTGTCCCCCTCTCGAACAGGTATACCCCTTTGGATACTGTCGGGGGGGGATAGCCTATCAGGGGAAAACAGCAGCAGCCAGAGCAGTGGCACCACGGCTGGCTCTGATGTTCAGAAGGGAGGGTCAAAGCGCAGAAGTAATAGGGGACTCTATAGTCAGGGGCACAGATAGGCGCTTCTGTGGATGTGAAAGAGACTCCAGGATGGTATGTTGCCTCCCTGGTGCCGGGGTCCAGGATGTCTCCGAACGGGTAGAGGGCATCCTGAAGGGGGAGGGCAAACAGGCAGAGGTCGTTGTACATATTGGTACTAACGACATAGGCCGGAAGGGGCATGAGGTCCTGCAGCAGGAGTTCAGGGAGCTAGGCAGAAAGTTAAAAGACAGGACCTCAAGGGTTGTAATCTCGGGATTACTCCCTGTGCCACGTGCCAGTGAGGCTAGAAATAGGAAGATAGAGCAGCTAAACACGTTGCTGAACAACTGGTGTAGGAGGGAAGGTTTCCGTTATCTGGACCACTGGGAGCTTTTCCGGGGCAGGTGTGACCTATATAAGAAGGACGGGTTGCATCTAAACCGGAGAGGCATAAATATCCTGGCCGCAAGGTTTGCTAGTGTCACACGGGAGGGTTTAAACTAGTATGGCAGGGGGGTGGGCATGGGAGCAATAGGTCAGAAGGTGAGAGCATTGAGGGAGAACTAGGGAATAGGAACAGTGGGGCTCTGAGGCAGAGCAGACAGGGAGAAGTTGCTGAACACAGTGGGTCTGGTGGCCTGAAGTGCATATGTTTTAATGCAAGAAGTATTACGGGTAAGGCAGATGAACTTAGAGCTTGGATTAGTACTTGGAACTATGATGATGTTGCCATTACAGAGACCTGGTTGAGGGAAGGGCAGGATTGGCAGCTAAACGTTCCAGGATTTAGATGTTTCAGGTGGGATAGAGGGGGATGTAAAAGGGGTGGCGGAGTTGCGCTACTGGTTAGGGAGAATATCACAGCTGTACTGCGGGAGGACACCTCAGAGGGCAGTGAGGCTATATGGGTAGGGATCAGGAATCAGGAATAAGAAGGGTGCAGTCACAATGTTGGGGGTTTACTACAGGCCTCCCAACAGCCAGCGGGAGATAGAGGAGCAGATAGGTAGACAGATTTTGGAAAAGAGTAAAAACAACAGGGTTGTGGTGATGGGAGACTTCAACTTCCCCAATATTGACTGGGACTCACTTAGTGCCAGGGGCTTAGACGGGGCGGAGTTTGTAAGGAGCATCCAGGAGGGCTTCTTAAAACAATATGTAGACAGTCCAACTAGGGAAGGGGCGGTAATGGACCTGGTATTGGGGAATGAGCCCGGCCAGGTGGTAGATGTTTCAGTAGGGGAGCATTTCGGTAACAGTGACCACAATTCAGTAAGTTTTAAAGTGCTGGTGGACAAGTCCTAGGATGAATGTGCTAAATTGGGAGATGGCTAATTATAACAATATTAACCTGGTGTTGTAAGACTTCGTACTGTGCTCACCCCAGTCCAACGCCGGCATCTCCACATCATGGCTACCATCGACGCCACAAACTGCCGGCTCAAAGTGGAGAGGATCTCCAGGAAGATCGTGCATATAGACACTGACATTAAGTTTCTACAAAGATGCAAGAAAGCAGACAAGATCCCGAAAGGGCTACAGATCACAAACCCACTCAAGTCGACCTACAACACAGACTTCGCTGAGAGACTCTGCCGTCGCACCTCTCTCACACTCCTCAACCACCTCATCCGCCAGCTCTACAGCAGACGACGCAACCTGGAAACCAAGATAGAGGCCATATTCTCAACTTGCGCTCAGGATGCAGCAGACCAGCTGCGGAACACCGCCAAACAGATGAGACAACAATACTATGCCACCTATATGCATACCAAGAACAGAAACCTTGAGAAACTTGGCATCATCACCGGCAGCAACCAAGCCACCCCCGGTGTCACAGTAGAAAACAATACAGGGAAATCTATTGTCAACTTGTCAGACTCCACCCTTCAACCAGACGAAATCGAAGTCCTCAGCAGAGGGCTCAATTTCTGCACCACCACCAAAATGGACCCCATCAGTCTCGCGGCAGACAGGGAGGAATTCATCAGGCGAATGAGGCTCCGGGAATTCTTCCACAGACCCCAAGAGGCCAACAAGCGAACCCAAGCAGACTACCAATGAACCGGAACAGCAGACCGAGAGATCTGCGGTGCGGCAACCGAAGAGGAAAGAGTCGAATTGGACCCCTCCGGAAGGCCGCTGCCTTAGACTCGACATGTATGCTCAAGCCGTCAGGAGTCGCGTCAATGCCAGATTCATCAGTCGCATTCACAAGACAGCCCCGAACGTCACCCAAGCACAATGCAATGCCATCCGCGCGCTCAAGACCAACCGCAGCATCGTCATCAAACCAGCAGACTGTCGTACTGAACAGAACGGACTACTGCAAAGAAGTATACCGACAACTGAACAACCAAGAACACTACAGACAGTTAACCGCAGACCCGACCAAAGAACACATCCGCCAACTTAACAGACTGATCAAGACCTTGGATCCAGATCTTCAGAGCACCCTACGTGCTCTCATCCCACGTACTCCCCGCATTGGAGATCTACTGCCTCCCGAAAATACATAAGGCCAACACACCAGGCCGCCCTATCATTTCAGGCAATGGGACCCTGTGTGAGAACCTCTCTGGCTACATCGTGGGCATCTTGAAACCCATCGTACAAGGTACACCCAGCTTCTGTCGCGACACGACGGACTTCCTACAGAAACTCAGCACCCATGGACCAGTTGAACCAGGAACATTCCTCGTCGCAATGGACGTCTCGGCACTCTACACCAGCATCCCCCATGACGACGGCATTGCTGCAACAGCCTCAGTACTCAACACCGACAACTGCCAATCTCCAGACGCAATTCTGCAACTCATCCGCTTCATTCTGGATCACAACGTCTTCACCTTCGACAACAAGTTCTTCATCCAGACGCACGGAACAGCCATGGGGACCAAATTCGCACCCCAATACGCCAACATCTTCATGCACAAGTTTGAACAGGACCTCCTCACCGCACAGGACCTTCAACCGACGTTATACACCAGATACATCGATGACATTTTTTTCCTTTGGACCCACGGCGAAGAATCACTGAAACGACTACACGATGACATCAGTAAGTTCCATCCAACCATCAGACTCACCATGGACTACTCTCCAAAATCAGTTGCATTCTTGGACACACTCGTCTCCATCAAGGACGGTCACCTCAGCACTTCGCTTTACCGCAAACCCACGGATAACCTCACGATGCTCCACTTCTCCAGCTTCCACCCTAAACACATTAAAGAAGCCATCCCCTATGGACAAGCGCTCCGTATACACAGGATCTGCTCAGACGAGGAGGAGCGTAACAGACATCTACAGATGTTGAAAGATGCCCTCGTACGAACGGGATATGGCACTCGACTCATGGATCGACAGTTCCAACGCGCCACAGCGAAAAACCGCACCGACCTCCTCAGAAGACAAACATGGGACACAACCGACAGAATACCCTTCGTCGTCCAGTACTTCCCTGGAGCGGAGAAACTACGTCATCTTCTTAACAGCCTTCAACACATCATTGATGACGATGAACATCTTGCCAAGGTCATCCCCACACCCCCACTACTTGCCTTCAAACAACCGCGCAACCTCAAACGAACCATTGTTTGCAGCAAACTACCCAGTCTTCAGAACGGTGACCACGACACCACACAACCCTGTCATGGCAATCTCTGCAAGACGTGCCAGATCATCGACATGGATACCACTATTACGCGTGAGAACACCACCCACCAGGTACGCGGTACATACTCGTGCGACTCGGCCAAAGTTGTCTACCTCATACGCTGCAGGAAAGGATGTCCCGAAGCGTGGTACATTGGTGAGACCATGCAGACGCTGCGATCAACGAATGAACGGACATCGCAACAATCACCAGGCAGGAATGTTCCCTTCCAGTCGGGGAACACTTCAGCAGTCAAGGGCATTCAGCCTCTGATCTCCGGGTAAGCGTTCTCCAAGGCGGCCTTCAGGACGCGCGACAACGCAGAATCGCCGAGCAGAAACTTATAGCCAAGTTCCACACACGAGTGCGGCCTCAACCGGGACCTGGGATTCATGTCGCATTACATTCATCCCCCACCATCTGGCTTGCAAAATCCTACCAACTGTCCTGGCTTGATACAATTCACACCTCTTTAACCTGGGGTTACCCCATCTCTGGATCTGTAAAGATTTAATCACCTGCTAATGCTCGCATTCCTAGCATTGTTTGGTATCTTTGAATTTGTCTATATATGTGTTTCTGGAACATACCTCTTCATTCACCTGTGGAAGGAGCAGCGCTCCGAAAGTTAGTGACATCGAAACAAACCTGTTGGACTTTAACCTGGTGTTGTAAGACTTCGTACTGTGCTCACCCCAGTCCAACGCCGGCATCTCCACATCATGGAATATAAGGAAAGTAGGAAGGAACTTAAGCAAGGAGTCAGGAAGGCTAGAAGGGGTCACGAAAAGTCATTGGCAAATAGGGTTAAGGAAAATCCCAAGGCTTTTTACAGGTACATAAAAAGCAAGAGGGGAGCCAGGGAAAGGGTTGGCCCACTGAAGGATAGGCAAGGGAATCTATGTGTGGAGCCAGAGGAAATGGGTGAGGTACTAAATGAATACTTTGCATCAGTATTCACCAAAGAGAAGAAATTGGTAGATGTTGAGTCTGGAGAAGGGCGTGTAGATAGCCTGGGTCACATTGAGATCCAAAAAGACGAGGTGTTGGGTGTCTTAAAAAATATTAAGGTAGATAAGTCCCCAGGGCCTGATGGGATTTACCCCAGAATACTGAAGGAGGCTGGAGAGGAAATTGCTGAGGCCTTGACAGAAATCTTTGGATCCTCACTGTCTTCAGGGGATGTCCCGGAGGACTGGAGAATAGCCAATGTTGTTCCCCTGTTTAAGAAGGGTAGCAAGGATAATCCAGGGAACTAAATGGCCGGTGAGCCTTACTTCAGTGGTATGGAAATTACTGGAGAGAATTCTTCGAGACAGGATCTACTCCCATTTGGAAGCAAATGGATGTATTAGTGAGAGGCAGCATGGTTTTGTGAAGGGGAGGTCATAGAATCATAGAAGTTTACAGCATGGAAACAGCCCTTCGGCCCAACCAGTCCATGCCGCCCAGTTTTTACCATTCAGCTAGTCCCAGTTGCCCGCACTTGGCCCATAACCCTCTATACCCATCTTACCCATGTAACTATCTAAATGCTTTTTAAAAGACACAATTGTACCCGCCTCTACTACTACCTCTGGCAGCACATTCCAGACACTCACTACCCTCTGAGTGAAGAAATTGCCCCTCTGGGCCCTTCTGAATCTCTCCCCTCTCACCTTAAATCTATGCCCTCTAGTTTTAGACTCCCCTACCTTTGGGAAAAGATGTTGACTATCTACCTTATCTATGCCCCTCATTATTTTATAGACCTCTATAAGATCACCCCTAAGCCTCCTACGCTCCAGGGAAAAAGTCCCAGTCTATCCAGCCTCTCCTTATAACTCGAACCATCAAGTCCCGGTAACATCCTAGTAAATCTTTTCTGCACTCTTTCTAGTTTAATAACATCCTTCCTATAATAGGGTGACCAGAACTGCACACAGTATTCCAAGTGTGGCCGTACCAATGTCTTGTACAACTTCAACAAGATGTCCCAACTCCTGTATTCAATGTTCTGACCAATGAAACCAAGCATGCCGAATGCCTTCTTCACCACCCTGTCCACCTGCGACTCCACCTTCAAGGAGCTATGAACCTGTACTCCTAGATCTCTTTGTTCTATAACTCTCCCCAACGCCATACCATTAACTGAGTAGGTCCTGGCCTGATTCGATCTGCCAAAATGCATCAACTCACATTTATCTAAATTAAACTCCATCTGCCATTCGTCGGCCCACTGGCCTAATTGATCAAGATCCCGTTGCAATCCTAGATAACCTTCTTCACTATCCACTGTGCCACCAATCTTGGTGTCATCTGCAAACTTACTAACCATGCCTCCTAAATTCTCATCCAAATCATTAATATAAATCACAAATAACAGTGGACCCAGCACCGATCCCTGAGGCACACCACTGGTCACAGGCCTCCAGTTTGAAAAACAATCCTCTACAACCACCCTCTGTCTTCTGTCGTCCAGCTAATTTTGAATCCAATTGGCAACCTCACCCTGGATCCCGTGAGCTTTAACCTTCTGCAACAACCTACCATGCGGTACCTTGTCAAAGGCTTTGCTAAAGTCCATGTAGACAATGTCTACTGCACTGCCCTCATCTACCTTCTTGGTCACCCCCTCAAAATTTGTGAGACATGATTTTTCACGCACAAAGCCATGCTGACTGCCCCGAATCAGTCCTTGCCTCTCTAAATGCTTGTAGATCCTGTCTCTCAGAATACCTTATAGCAACTTACCTACTACAGACGTTAGGCTCACCGGTCTGTAGTTCCCAGGCTTTTCCCTGCTGCCCTTCTTAAACAAGGGCACAACATTCGCCACTCTCCAATCTTCAGGCACCTCACCTGTGGCTGCCGATGATTCAAATATCTCTGTTAGGGGACCCGCAATTTCCTCCCTAGCCTCCCACAACATCCTGGGATACATTATCAGGTCCCGGGGATTTATCTACCTTGATGCGCTTTAAGACTTCCAGCACCTCCTCCTCTGTAATATGCACACTTCTCAAGACTTGTATTTATTTCCCTTAGTTTCCTAACATCCATGCCTTTCTCCACCGTGAATACCGATGAGAAATATTCATTCAGGATCTCACCCAACTCTTGTGGCTCTGCACATAGATGTCCTTGTTGATCCTTAAGAGGCCCTCCTATGTCCCTAGTTACTCTTTTTCCCTTTATGTATCTGTAGAAGCTCTTTGGATTCTCCTTTGCATTATTTGCCAAAGCAATTTCATGTCCCCTTTTTGCCCTCCTGATATCCCTCTTAACTCTATTTCGACAATCTCTATACTCTTCAAGAGATCCACTTGATCCCAGTTGTTTATGTACGTCATATGCCTCCTTCTTTTTGACCAGAGTCTCAATATCTCGAGTCACCCAGGGTTCCCTACTTCTACAAGCCTTGCCCTTCACTCTAAAGGGAATGTGCTTACCCTGAACCCTGGTTAACACATTTTTAAAAGCCTCCCATTTACCAGCCGTCCCTTTGCCTGCCAACAGTCTCCCCCAATCTACCTCTGAAAGTTCCTGTCTGATACCATCAAAATTGGCCTTGCCCCAATTAAGAATTTTAACTCTTGGGCCAGACCTATCATTCTCCATAGCTATCTTAAAACTAATGGAGTTATGGTCACTTGTCCCAAAGTGATCCCTCACTAACACTTCTGTCACTTGCCCTTCCTTATTTCCCAAGACGAGGTCAAGTTTTGCCCCCTCTCTAGTCGGTCCATCCACATACTGAATGAGAAATTCCTCCTGAATACACTCAACAAATTTCCCTCCATCCAAGCCCCTAATGCTATGGCTGTCCCAGTCAATGTTGGGAAAGTTAAAGTCCCCTACTACTACCACCCTATTACTCTTGCAGCTATCTGTAATCTCCTTACATATTTGCTCCTCAATTTCCCACTGACTATTTGGGGGCCTGTCGTACAGTCCTATCAAGGTGATCTCTCCCTTCTTATTTTTCAGTTCCACCCATATAGACTCAGTGGGCGAACCCTCGGATATATCCCCTCTAAGTACTGCCGTGATGTTCTCCCTAATCAAAAACGCCACTCCCCCTCCTCTCTTACCTCCTGTTCTATCCTTTCTATAGCATCTGTACCCCGGAACATTGAGCTGCCAGTCCTGCCCCTCCCTTAGCCATGTTTCAGTCATAGCTATAATATCCCAGTCCCATGTGCCCATCCATGCCCTGAGTTCATCCGCTTTGCCTGTCAGGCCCCTTGCATTGAAATAAATGCAGTTTAATGTAGACTTTCCTTGCTCTCTGCCCTGCTTTCTCTAGTCATGCTTTACACACTCTCCCTTCCTGCCTTTTGTTTCCGTCCCCACTGACTTCCTACATCGGTTCCCATCCCCCTGCCACATTAGTTTAAACCCTCCCCAACTGCACTAGCAAACACCCCCCCGAGAACATTGGTTCCGGTCCCACCCAGATGCAGACCGTCCGATTTGTACAGGTCCCACCTCCCCCAGAACCGGTCCCAATGTCCCAGGAATTTGAAACCCTCCCTCATGCACCATCTCTCAAGCCACATATTCATCTTAGCTATCCTGTCATTCCTACTCTGACTATCACGTGGCACTGGTAGCAATCCTGAGATTACTACCTTTGAGGTCCTACTTTTTAGTTTAACTCCTAACTCCCTAAATTCAGCTTATAGGACCTCATCCCGTTTATTACCTATATCGTTGGTGCCTATATGCACCACGACAGCTGGCTGTTCACTTTCACCCTCCAGAATGCCCTGCAGCCGCTCCGAGACATCCTTGACCCTTGCACCAGGGAGGCAACATACCAACCTGGATTCTCGTTTGCGTCCACAGAAACGCCTGTCTATTCCCCTTACAATTGAATCCCCTATCACTATAGCTCTGCCATTCTTTTTCCTGCCCTTCTGTGCAGCAGAGCCAGCCACGGTGCCATGAACCTGGCTGCTGCCACCTTCCCCTGGTGAGCCATCTCCCCCAACAGTTTCCAAAACGGTAAATCTGTTTTGGAGGGAGATGACCGCAGGGGATCCCTGCACTGCCTTCCTATTCTTCCTCTGTCTGTTGGTCACCCATTCCCTATCTGCCTCAGTAATTTTAATCTGCGGTATGACCAACTCACTGAATGTGCTATCCACAACTTCCTCAGCATCGCGGATGCTCCAAAGTGAATCCATCCGCAGCTCCAGAGCCATCAAGCGGTCTAACAGGAGCTGCAGTTGGACACACTTCTTGCAGATGAAGGAGTCAGGGACACCAGAAGGGTCCCTGACTTGCCACATCTCACAAGAGGAGCATGACACGGGTCTGAGCTCTCCTGCCATGACTTAAACCTGAAGTTAAATTTGAACTGCACTACACAGCTAAGAGAAAGTCAAAGAGAGAAAAATCACTTACCAGTTACAAGCCAATCACTTACCTGCTGGCTGTGATGTAATTGCTCCCGAGACTCCCTCACAGGTCTGCTTCTCTGCACCTCCTTAAGATGAGCACCAAATTCCCTTAACTAGTTAATTAATTGACTTAATTAATTGGATTAAAAAAAAATTGTTGTTTCTTTTTGGAAACTCAACCCCAATCACCAAACTCCAAAAAAACACAGCCCTCACTCACCTCTTACCCTCACTCACCTCTTACCCTCACTCACCTCTTACCCTCACTCCCCTCTTACCCTCACTCCCCTCTTACCCTCGCGCCCCTCTTACCCTCGCGCCCCTCTTACCCTCGCGCCCCTCTTACCCTCGCGCCCCTCTTACCCTCGCGCCCCTCTTACCCTCGCGCCCCTCTTACCCTCGCGCCCCTCTTACCCTCGCGCCCCTCTTACCCTCGCGCCCCTCTTACCCTCGCGCCCCTCTTACCCTCGCGCCCCTCTTACCCTCGCGCCCCTCTTACCCTCGCGCCCCTCTTACCCTCGCGCCCCTCTTACCCTCGCGCCCCTCTTACCCTCGCGCCCCTCTTACCCTCGCGCCCCTCTTACCCTCGCGCCCCTCTTACCCTCGCGCCCCTCTTACCCTCGCGCCCCTCTTACCCTCGCGCCCCTCTTACCCTCGCGCCCCTCTTACCCTCGCGCCCCTCTTACCCTCGCGCCCCTCTTACCCTCGCGCCCCTCTTACCCTCGCGCCCCTCTTACCCTCGCGCCCCTCTTACCCTCGCGCCCCTCTTACCCTCGCGCCCCTCTTACCCTCGCGCCCCTCTTACCCTCGCGCCCCTCTTACCCTCGCGCCCCTCTTACCCTCGCGCCCCTCTTACCCTCGCGCCCCTCTTACCCTCGCGCCCCTCTTACCCTCGCGCCCCTCTTACCCTCGCGCCCCTCTTACCCTCGCGCCCCTCTTACCCTCGCGCCCCTCTTACCCTCGCGCCCCTCTTACCCTCGCGCCCCTCTTACCCTCGCGCCCCTCTTACCCTCGCGCCCCTCTTACCCTCGCGCCCCTCTTACCCTCGCGCCCCTCTTACCCTCGCGCCCCTCTTACCCTCGCGCCCCTCTTACCCTCGCGCCCCTCTTACCCTCGCGCCCCTCTTACCCTCGCGCCCCTCTTACCCTCGCGCCCCTCTTACCCTCGCGCCCCTCTTACCCTCGCGCCCCTCTTACCCTCGCGCCCCTCTTACCCTCGCGCCCCTCTTACCCTCGCGCCCCTCTTACCCTCGCGCCCCTCTTACCCTCGCGCCCCTCTTACCCTCGCGCCCCTCTTACCCTCGCGCCCCTCTTACCCTCGCGCCCCTCTTACCCTCGCGCCCCTCTTACCCTCGCGCCCCTCTTACCCTCGCGCCCCTCTTACCCTCGCGCCCCTCTTACCCTCGCGCCCCTCTTACCCTCGCGCCCCTCTTACCCTCGCGCCCCTCTTACCCTCGCGCCCCTCTTACCCTCGCGCCCCTCTTACCCTCGCGCCCCTCTTACCCTCGCGCCCCTCTTACCCTCGCGCCCCTCTTACCCTCGCGCCCCTCTTACCCTCGCGCCCCTCTTACCCTCGCGCCCCTCTTACCCTCGCGCCCCTCTTACCCTCGCGCCCCTCTTACCCTCGCGCCCCTCTTGCCCTCGCGCCCCTCTTGCCCTCGCGCCCCTCTTGCCCTCGCGCCCCTCTTGCCCTCGCGCCCCTCTTGCCCTCGCGCCCCTCTTGCCCTCGCGCCCCTCTTGCCCTCGCGCCCCTCTTGCCCTCGCGCCCCTCTTGCCCTCGCGCCCCTCTTGCCCTCGCGCCCCTCTTGCCCTCGCGCCCCTCTTGCCCTCGCGCCCCTCTTGCCCTCGCGCCCCTCTTGCCCTCGCGCCCCTCTTGCCCTCGCGCCCCTCTTGCCCTCGCGCCCCTCTTGCCCTCGCGCCCCTCTTGCCCTCGCGCCCCTCTTGCCCTCGCGCCCCTCTTGCCCTCGCGCCCCTCTTGCCCTCGCGCCCCTCTTGCCCTCGCGCCCCTCTTGCCCTCGCGCCCCTCTTGCCCTCGCGCCCCTCTTGCCCTCGCGCCCCTCTTGCCCTCGCGCCCCTCTTGCCCTCGCGCCCCTCTTGCCCTCGCGCCCCTCTTGCCCTCGCGCCCCTCTTGCCCTCGCGCCCCTCTTGCCCTCGCGCCCCTCTTGCCCTCGCGCCCCTCTTGCCCTCGCGCCCCTCTTGCCCTCGCGCCCCTCTTGCCCTCGCGCCCCTCTTGCCCTCGCGCCCCTCTTGCCCTCGCGCCCCTCTTGCCCTCGCGCCCCTCTTGCCCTCGCGCCCCTCTTGCCCTCGCGCCCCTCTTGCCCTCGCGCCCCTCTTGCCCTCGCGCCCCTCTTGCCCTCGCGCCCCTCTTGCCCTCGCGCCCCTCTTGCCCTCGCGCCCCTCTTGCCCTCGCGCCCCTCTTGCCCTCGCGCCCCTCTTGCCCTCGCGCCCCTCTTGCCCTCGCGCCCCTCTTGCCCTCGCGCCCCTCTTGCCCTCGCGCCCCTCTTGCCCTCGCGCCCCTCTTGCCCTCGCGCCCCTCTTGCCCTCGCGCCCCTCTTGCCCTCGCGCCCCTCTTGCCCTCGCGCCCCTCTTGCCCTCGCGCCCCTCTTGCCCTCGCGCCCCTCTTGCCCTCGCGCCCCTCTTGCCCTCGCGCCCCTCTTGCCCTCGCGCCCCTCTTGCCCTCGCGCCCCTCTTGCCCTCGCGCCCCTCTTGCCCTCGCGCCCCTCTTGCCCTCGCGCCCCTCTTGCCCTCGCGCCCCTCTTGCCCTCGCGCCCCTCTTGCCCTCGCGCCCCTCTTGCCCTCGCGCCCCTCTTGCCCTCGCGCCCCTCTTGCCCTCGCGCCCCTCTTGCCCTCGCGCCCCTCTTGCCCTCGCGCCCCTCTTGCCCTCGCGCCCCTCTTGCCCTCGCGCCCCTCTTGCCCTCGCGCCCCTCTTGCCCTCGCGCCCCTCTTGCCCTCGCGCCCCTCTTGCCCTCGCGCCCCTCTTGCCCTCGCGCCCCTCTTGCCCTCGCGCCCCTCTTGCCCTCGCGCCCCTCTTGCCCTCGCGCCCCTCTTGCCCTCGCGCCCCTCTTGCCCTCGCGCCCCTCTTGCCCTCGCGCCCCTCTTGCCCTCGCGCCCCTCTTGCCCTCGCGCCCCTCTTGCCCTCGCGCCCCTCTTGCCCTCGCGCCCCTCTTGCCCTCGCGCCCCTCTTGCCCTCGCGCCCCTCTTGCCCTCGCGCCCCTCTTGCCCTCGCGCCCCTCTTGCCCTCGCGCCCCTCTTGCCCTCGCGCCCCTCTTGCCCTCGCGCCCCTCTTGCCCTCGCGCCCCTCTTGCCCTCGCGCCCCTCTTGCCCTCGCGCCCCTCTTGCCCTCGCGCCCCTCTTGCCCTCGCGCCCCTCTTGCCCTCGCGCCCCTCTTGCCCTCGCGCCCCTCTTGCCCTCGCGCCCCTCTTGCCCTCGCGCCCCTCTTGCCCTCGCGCCCCTCTTGCCCTCGCGCCCCTCTTGCCCTCGCGCCCCTCTTGCCCTCGCGCCCCTCTTGCCCTCGCGCCCCTCTTGCCCTCGCGCCCCTCTTGCCCTCGCGCCCCTCTTGCCCTCGCGCCCCTCTTGCCCTCGCGCCCCTCTTGCCCTCGCGCCCCTCTTGCCCTCGCGCCCCTCTTGCCCTCGCGCCCCTCTTGCCCTCGCGCCCCTCTTGCCCTCGCGCCCCTCTTGCCCTCGCGCCCCTCTTGCCCTCGCGCCCCTCTTGCCCTCGCGCCCCTCTTGCCCTCGCGCCCCTCTTGCCCTCGCGCCCCTCTTGCCCTCGCGCCCCTCTTGCCCTCGCGCCCCTCTTGCCCTCGCGCCCCTCTTGCCCTCGCGCCCCTCTTGCCCTCGCGCCCCTCTTGCCCTCGCGCCCCTCTTGCCCTCGCGCCCCTCTTGCCCTCGCGCCCCTCTTGCCCTCGCGCCCCTCTTGCCCTCGCGCCCCTCTTGCCCTCGCGCCCCTCTTGCCCTCGCGCCCCTCTTGCCCTCGCGCCCCTCTTGCCCTCGCGCCCCTCTTGCCCTCGCGCCCCTCTTGCCCTCGCGCCCCTCTTGCCCTCGCGCCCCTCTTGCCCTCGCGCCCCTCTTGCCCTCGCGCCCCTCTTGCCCTCGCGCCCCTCTTGCCCTCGCGCCCCTCTTGCCCTCGCGCCCCTCTTGCCCTCGCGCCCCTCTTGCCCTCGCGCCCCTCTTGCCCTCGCGCCCCTCTTGCCCTCGCGCCCCTCTTGCCCTCGCGCCCCTCTTGCCCTCGCGCCCCTCTTGCCCTCGCGCCCCTCTTGCCCTCGCGCCCCTCTTGCCCTCGCGCCCCTCTTGCCCTCGCGCCCCTCTTGCCCTCGCGCCCCTCTTGCCCTCGCGCCCCTCTTGCCCTCGCGCCCCTCTTGCCCTCGCGCCCCTCTTGCCCTCGCGCCCCTCTTGCCCTCGCGCCCCTCTTGCCCTCGCGCCCCTCTTGCCCTCGCGCCCCCTCTTGCCCTCGCGCCCCTCTTGCCCTCGCGCCCCTCTTGCCCTCGCGCCCCTCTTGCCCTCAGCGCCCCTCTTGCCCTCGCGCCCCTCTTGCCCTCGCGCCCCTCTTGCCCTCGCGCCCCTCTTGCCCTCGCGCCCCTCTTGCCCTCGCGCCCCTCTTGCCCTCGCGCCCCTTGCCCTCGCGCCCCTCTTGCCCTCGCGCCCCTCTTGCCCTCGCGCCCCTCTTGCCCTCGCGCCCCTCTTGCCCTCGCGCCCCTCTTGCCCTCGCGCCCCTCTTGCCCTCGCGCCCCTCTTGCCCTCGCGCCCCTCTTGCCCTCGCGCCCCTCTTGCCCTCGCGCCCCTCTTGCCCTCGCGCCCCTCTTGCCCTCGCGCCCCTCTTGCCCTCGCGCCCCTCTTGCCCTCGCGCCCCTCTTGCCCTCGCGCCCCTCTTGCCCTCGCGCCCCTCTTGCCCTCGCGCCCCTCTTGCCCTCGCGCCCCTCTTGCCCTCGCGCCCCTCTTGCCCTCGCGCCCCTCTTGCCCTCGCGCCCCTCTTGCCCTCGCGCCCCTCTTGCCCTCGCGCCCCTCTTGCCCTCGCGCCCCTCTTGCCCTCGCGCCCCTCTTGCCCTCGCGCCCCTCTTGCCCTCGCGCCCCTCTTGCCCTCGCGCCCCTCTTGCCCTCGCGCCCCTCTTGCCCTCGCGCCCCTCTTGCCCTCGCGCCCCTCTTGCCCTCGCGCCCCTCTTGCCCTCGCGCCCCTCTTGCCCTCGCGCCCCTCTTGCCCTCGCGCCCCTCTTGCCCTCGCGCCCCCTCTTGCCCTCGCGCCCCTCTTGCCCTCGCGCCCCTCTTGCCCTCGCGCCCCTCTTGCCCTCGCGCCCCTCTTGCCCTCGCGCCCCTCTTGCCCTCGCGCCCCTCTTGCCCTCGCGCCCCTCTTGCCCTCGCGCCCCTCTTGCCCTCGCGCCCCTCTTGCCCTCGCGCCCCTCTTGCCCTCGCGCCCCTCTGCCCTCGCGCCCCTCTTGCCCTCGCGCCCCCTCTTGCCCTCTGCGCCCCTCTTGCCCTCGCGCCCCCTTGCCCTCGCGCCCCTTTGCCCTCGCGCCCCCTTGCCCTCGCGCCCCCTTGCCCTCGCGCCCCCCTTGCCCTCGCGCCCCCTTGCCCTCGCGCCCCCTTGCCCTCGCGCCCCTGCCCTCGCGCCCCCTTGCCCTCGCGCCCCCTTGCCCTCGCGCCCCCTTGCCCTCGCGCCCCCTTGCCCTCGCGCCCCCTTGCCCTCGCGCCCCCTTGCCTCGCGCCCCCTTGCCCTCGCGCCCCCCTTGCCCTCGCGCCCCCTTGCCCTCGCGCCCCCTTGCCCTCGCGCCCCCTTGCCCTCGCGCCCCTTGCCCTCGCGCCCCCTTGCCCTCGCGCCCCCTTGCCCTCGCGCCCCCTTGCCCTCGCGCCCCCTTGCCTCGCGCCCCCTTGCCCTCGCGCCCCCTTGCCCTCGCGCCCCCTTGCCCTCGCGCCCCCTTGCCCTCGCGCCCCCTTGCCCTCGCGCCCCCTTGCCTCGCGCCCCCTTGCCCTCGCGCCCCCTTGCCCTCGCGCCCCCTTGCCCTCGCGCCCCCTTGCCCTCGCGCCCCCTTGCCCTCGCGCCCCCTTGCCCTCGCGCCCCCTTGCCCTCGCGCCCCCCTTGCCCTCGCGCCCCCTTGCCCTCGCGCCCCCTTGCCCTCGCGCCCCCTTGCCCTCGCGCCCCTTGCCTCGCGCCCCCTTGCCCTCGCGCCCCCCTTGCCCTCGCGCCCCCTTGCCCTCGCGCCCCCTTGCCCTCGCGCCCCCTTGCCCTCGCGCCCCCTTGCCCTCGCGCCCCCTTGCCCTCGCGCCCCCTTGCCCTCGCGCCCCCTTGCCCTCGCGCCCCCTTGCCCTCGCGCCCCCTTGCCCTCGCGCCCCCTTGCCCTCGCGCCCCCTTGCCCTCGCGCCCCTTGCCCTCGCGCCCCCTTGCCCTCGCGCCCCCTTGCCCTCGCGCCCCTTGCCCTCGCGCCCCCTTGCCCTCGCGCCCCCTTGCCCTCGCGCCCCCTTGCCCTCGCGCCCCCTTGCCCTCGCGCCCCCTTGCCCTCGCGCCCCCTTGCCCTCGCGCCCCCTTGCCCTCGCGCCCCTTGCCCTCGCGCCCCCTTGCCCTCGCGCCCCTTGCCCTCGCGCCCCCTTGCCCTCGCGCCCCCTTGCCCTCGCGCCCCCTTGCCCTCGCGCCCCTTGCCCTCGCGCCCCCTTGCCCTCGCGCCCCTTGCCCTCGCGCCCCTTGCCCTCGCGCCCCCTTGCCCTCGCGCCCCTTGCCCTCGCGCCCCTTGCCCTCGCGCCCCTTGCCCTCGCGCCCCTTGCCCTCGCGCCCCTTGCCCTCGCGCCCCTTGCCCTCGCGCCCCTTGCCCTCGCGCCCCTTGCCCTCGCGCCCCTTGCCCTCGCGCCCCTTGCCCTCGCGCCCCTTGCCCTCGCGCCCCTTGCCCTCGCGCCCCTTGCCCTCGCGCCCCTTGCCCTCGCGCCCCTTGCCCTCGCGCCCCTTGCCCTCGCGCCCCTTGCCCTCGCGCCCCCTTGCCCTCGCGCCCCTTGCCCTCGCGCCCCTTGCCCTCGCGCCCCTTGCCCTCGCGCCCCTTGCCCTCGCGCCCCTTGCCCTCGCGCCCCTTGCCCTCGCGCCCCTTGCCCTCGCGCCCCTTGCCCTCGCGCCCCCTTGCCCTCGCGCCCCTTGCCCTCGCGCCCCTTGCCCTCGCGCCCCTTGCCCTCGCGCCCCTTGCCCTCGCGCCCCCTTGCCCTCGCGCCCCTTGCCCTCGCGCCCCTTGCCCTCGCGCCCCCTTGCCCTCGCGCCCCCTTGCCCTCGCGCCCCCTTGCCCTCGCGCCCCTTGCCCTCGCGCCCCCTTGCCCTCGCGCCCCCTTGCCCTCGCGCCCCCTTGCCCTCGCGCCCCCTTGCCCTCGCGCCCCCTTGCCCTCGCGCCCCCTTGCCCTCGCGCCCCCTTGCCCTCGCGCCCCTTGCCCTCGCGCCCCCTTGCCCTCGCGCCCCCTTGCCCTCGCGCCCCCTTGCCCTCGCGCCCCCTTGCCCTCGCGCCCCCTTGCCCTCGCGCCCCCTTGCCCTCGCGCCCCCTTGCCCTCGCGCCCCCTTGCCCTCGCGCCCCCTTGCCCTCGCGCCCCCTTGCCCTCGCGCCCCCTTGCCCTCGCGCCCCCTTGCCCTCGCGCCCCCTTGCCCTCGCGCCCCCTTGCCCTCGCGCCCCCTTGCCCTCGCGCCCCCTTGCCCTCGCGCCCCCTTGCCCTCGCGCCCCCTTGCCCTCGCGCCCCCTTGCCCTCGCGCCCCCTTGCCCTCGCGCCCCCTTGCCCTCGCGCCCCCTTGCCCTCGCGCCCCCTTGCCCTCGCGCCCCCTTGCCCTCGCGCCCCCTTGCCCTCGCGCCCCCTTGCCCTCGCGCCCCCTTGCCCTCGCGCCCCCTTGCCCTCGCGCCCCCTTGCCCTCGCGCCCCCTTGCCCTCGCGCCCCCTTGCCCTCGCGCCCCCTTGCCCTCGCGCCCCCTTGCCCTCGCGCCCCCTTGCCCTCGCGCCCCCTTGCCCTCGCGCCCCCTTGCCCTCGCGCCCCCTTGCCCTCGCGCCCCCTTGCCCTCGCGCCCCCTTGCCCTCGCGCCCCCTTGCCCTCGCGCCCCCTTGCCCTCGCGCCCCCTTGCCCTCGCGCCCCCTTGCCCTCGCGCCCCCTTGCCCTCGCGCCCCCTTGCCCTCGCGCCCCCTTGCCCTCGCGCCCCCTTGCCCTCGCGCCCCCTTGCCCTCGCGCCCCCTTGCCCTCGCGCCCCCTTGCCCTCGCGCCCCCTTGCCCTCGCGCCCCCTTGCCCTCGCGCCCCCTTGCCCTCGCGCCCCCTTGCCCTCGCGCCCCCTTGCCCTCGCGCCCCCTTGCCCTCGCGCCCCCTTGCCCTCGCGCCCCCTTGCCCTCGCGCCCCCTTGCCCTCGCGCCCCCTTGCCCTCGCGCCCCCTTGCCCTCGCGCCCCCTTGCCCTCGCGCCCCCTTGCCCTCGCGCCCCCTTGCCCTCGCGCCCCCTTGCCCTCGCGCCCCCTTGCCCTCGCGCCCCCTTGCCCTCGCGCCCCCTTGCCCTCGCGCCCCCTTGCCCTCGCGCCCCCTTGCCCTCGCGCCCCCTTGCCCTCGCGCCCCCTTGCCCTCGCGCCCCCTTGCCCTCGCGCCCCCTTGCCCTCGCGCCCCCTTGCCCTCGCGCCCCCTTGCCCTCGCGCCCCCTTGCCCTCGCGCCCCCTTGCCCTCGCGCCCCCTTGCCCTCGCGCCCCCTTGCCCTCGCGCCCCCTTGCCCTCGCGCCCCCTTGCCCTCGCGCCCCCTTGCCCTCGCGCCCCCTTGCCCTCGCGCCCCCTTGCCCTCGCGCCCCCTTGCCCTCGCGCCCCCTTGCCCTCGCGCCCCCTTGCCCTCGCGCCCCCTTGCCCTCGCGCCCCCTTGCCCTCGCGCCCCCTTGCCCTCGCGCCCCCTTGCCCTCGCGCCCCCCTTGCCCTCGCGCCCCCTTGCCCTCGCGCCCCCTTGCCCTCGCGCCCCCCTTGCCCTCGCGCCCCCTTGCCCTCGCGCCCCCTTGCCCTCGCGCCCCCCTGCCCTCGCGCCCCCCTGCCCTCGCGCCCCCCTGCCCTCGCGCCCCCCTACCCTCGCGCCCCCCTACCCTCGCGCCCCCCTACCCTCGCGCCCCCCTACCCTCGCGCCCCCCTACCCTCGCGCCCCCCCTACCCTCGCGCCCCCCTTACCCTCGCGCCCCCCTTACCCTCACGCCCCCCTTACCCTCACGCCCCCCTTACCCTCACGCCCCCCTTACCCTCACGCCCCCCTTACCCTCACGCCCCCCTTACCCTCACGCCCCCCTTACCCTCACGCCCCCCTTACCCTCACGCCCCCCTTACCCTCACGCCCCCCTTACCCTCACGCCCCCCTTACCCTCACGCCCCCCTTACCCTCACGCCCCCCTTACCCTCACGCCCCCCTTACCCTCACGCCCCCCTTACCCTCACGCCCCCCTTACCCTCACGCCCCCCTTACCCTCACGCCCCCCTTACCCTCACGCCCCCCTTACCCTCACGCCCCCCTTACCCTCACGCCCCCCTTACCCTCACGCCCCCCTTACCCTCACGCCCCCCTTACCCTCACGCCCCCCTTACCCTCACGCCCCCCTTACCCTCACGCCCCCCTTACCCTCACGCCCCCCTTACCCTCACGCCCCCCTTACCCTCACGCCCCCCTTACCCTCACGCCCCCCTTACCCTCACGCCCCCCTTACCCTCACGCCCCCCTTACCCTCACGCCCCCCTTACCCTCACGCCCCCCTTACCCTCACGCCCCCCTTACCCTCACGCCCCCCTTACCCTCACGCCCCCCTTACCCTCACGCCCCCCTTACCCTCACGCCCCCCTTACCCTCACGCCCCCCTTACCCTCACGCCCCCCTTACCCTCACGCCCCCCTTACCCTCACGCCCCCCTTACCCTCACGCCCCCCTTACCCTCACGCCCCCCTTACCCTCACGCCCCCCTTACCCTCACGCCCCCCTTACCCTCACGCCCCCCTTACCCTCACGCCCCCCTTACCCTCACGCCCCCCTTACCCTCACGCCCCCCTTACCCTCACGCCCCCCTTACCCTCACGCCCCCCTTACCCTCACGCCCCCCTTACCCTCACGCCCCCCTTACCCTCACGCCCCCCTTACCCTCACGCCCCCCTTACCCTCACGCCCCCCTTACCCTCACGCCCCCCTTACCCTCACGCCCCCCTTACCCTCACGCCCCCCTTACCCTCACGCCCCCCTTACCCTCACGCCCCCCTTACCCTCACGCCCCCCTTACCCTCACGCCCCCCTTACCCTCACGCCCCCCTTACCCTCACGCCCCCCTTACCCTCACGCCCCCCTTACCCTCACGCCCCCCTTACCCTCACGCCCCCCTTACCCTCACGCCCCCCTTACCCTCACGCCCCCCTTACCCTCACGCCCCCCTTACCCTCACGCCCCCCTTACCCTCACGCCCCCCTTACCCTCACGCCCCCCTTACCCTCACGCCCCCCTTACCCTCACGCCCCCCTTACCCTCACGCCCCCCTTACCCTCACGCCCCCCTTACCCTCACGCCCCCCTTACCCTCACGCCCCCCTTACCCTCACGCCCCCCTTACCCTCACGCCCCCCTTACCCTCACGCCCCCCTTACCCTCACGCCCCCCTTACCCTCACGCCCCCCTTACCCTCACGCCCCCCTTACCCTCACGCCCCCCTTACCCTCACGCCCCCCTTACCCTCACGCCCCCCTTACCCTCACGCCCCCCTTACCCTCACGCCCCCCTTACCCTCACGCCCCCCTTACCCTCACGCCCCCCTTACCCTCACGCCCCCCTTACCCTCACGCCCCCCTTACCCTCACGCCCCCCTTACCCTCACGCCCCCCTTACCCTCACGCCCCCCTTACCCTCACGCCCCCCTTACCCTCACGCCCCCCTTACCCTCACGCCCCCCTTACCCTCACGCCCCCCTTACCCTCACGCCCCCCTTACCCTCACGCCCCCCTTACCCTCACGCCCCCCTTACCCTCACGCCCCCCTTACCCTCACGCCCCCCTTACCCTCACGCCCCCCTTACCCTCACGCCCCCCTTACCCTCACGCCCCCCTTACCCTCACGCCCCCCTTACCCTCACGCCCCCCTTACCCTCACGCCCCCCTTACCCTCACGCCCCCCTTACCCTCACGCCCCCCTTACCCTCACGCCCCCCTTACCCTCACGCCCCCCTTACCCTCACGCCCCCCTTACCCTCACGCCCCCCTTACCCTCACGCCCCCCTTACCCTCACGCCCCCCTTACCCTCACGCCCCCCTTACCCTCACGCCCCCCTTACCCTCACGCCCCCCTTACCCTCACGCCCCCCTTACCCTCACGCCCCCCTTACCCTCACGCCCCCCTTACCCTCACGCCCCCCTTACCCTCACGCCCCCCTTACCCTCACGCCCCCCTTACCCTCACGCCCCCCTTACCCTCACGCCCCCCTTACCCTCACGCCCCCCTTACCCTCACGCCCCCCTTACCCTCACGCCCCCCTTACCCTCACGCCCCCCTTACCCTCACGCCCCCCTTACCCTCACGCCCCCCTTACCCTCACGCCCCCCTTACCCTCACGCCCCCCTTACCCTCACGCCCCCCTTACCCTCACGCCCCCCTTACCCTCACGCCCCCCTTACCCTCACGCCCCCCTTACCCTCACGCCCCCCTTACCCTCACGCCCCCCTTACCCTCACGCCCCCCTTACCCTCACGCCCCCCTTACCCTCACGCCCCCCTTACCCTCACGCCCCCCTTACCCTCACGCCCCCCTTACCCTCACGCCCCCCTTACCCTCACGCCCCCCTTACCCTCACGCCCCCCTTACCCTCACGCCCCCCTTACCCTCACGCCCCCCTTACCCTCACGCCCCCCTTACCCTCACGCCCCCCTTACCCTCACGCCCCCCTTACCCTCACGCCCCCCTTACCCTCACGCCCCCCTTACCCTCACGCCCCCCTTACCCTCACGCCCCCCTTACCCTCACGCCCCCCTTACCCTCACGCCCCCCTTACCCTCACGCCCCCCTTACCCTCACGCCCCCCTTACCCTCACGCCCCCCTTACCCTCACGCCCCCCTTACCCTCACGCCCCCCTTACCCTCACGCCCCCCTTACCCTCACGCCCCCCTTACCCTCACGCCCCCCTTACCCTCACGCCCCCCTTACCCTCACGCCCCCCTTACCCTCACGCCCCCCTTACCCTCACGCCCCCCTTACCCTCACGCCCCCCTTACCCTCACGCCCCCCTTACCCTCACGCCCCCCTTACCCTCACGCCCCCCTTACCCTCACGCCCCCCTTACCCTCACGCCCCCCTTACCCTCACGCCCCCCTTACCCTCACGCCCCCCTTACCCTCACGCCCCCCTTACCCTCACGCCCCCCTTACCCTCACGCCCCCCTTACCCTCACGCCCCCCTTACCCTCACGCCCCCCTTACCCTCACGCCCCCCTTACCCTCACGCCCCCCTTACCCTCACGCCCCCCTTACCCTCACGCCCCCCTTACCCTCACGCCCCCCTTACCCTCACGCCCCCCTTACCCTCACGCCCCCCTTACCCTCACGCCCCCCTTACCCTCACGCCCCCCTTACCCTCACGCCCCCCTTACCCTCACGCCCCCCTTACCCTCACGCCCCCCTTACCCTCACGCCCCCCTTACCCTCACGCCCCCCTTACCCTCACGCCCCCCTTACCCTCACGCCCCCCTTACCCTCACGCCCCCCTTACCCTCACGCCCCCCTTACCCTCACGCCCCCCTTACCCTCACGCCCCCCTTACCCTCACGCCCCCCTTACCCTCACGCCCCCCTTACCCTCACGCCCCCCTTACCCTCACGCCCCCCTTACCCTCACGCCCCCCTTACCCTCACGCCCCCCTTACCCTCACGCCCCCCTTACCCTCACGCCCCCCTTACCCTCACGCCCCCCTTACCCTCACGCCCCCCTTACCCTCACGCCCCCCTTACCCTCACGCCCCCCTTACCCTCACGCCCCCCTTACCCTCACGCCCCCCTTACCCTCACGCCCCCCTTACCCTCACGCCCCCCTTACCCTCACGCCCCCCTTACCCTCACGCCCCCCTTACCCTCACGCCCCCCTTACCCTCACGCCCCCCTTACCCTCACGCCCCCCTTACCCTCACGCCCCCCTTACCCTCACGCCCCCCTTACCCTCACGCCCCCCTTACCCTCACGCCCCCCTTACCCTCACGCCCCCCTTACCCTCACGCCCCCCTTACCCTCACGCCCCCCTTACCCTCACGCCCCCCTTACCCTCACGCCCCCCTTACCCTCACGCCCCCCTTACCCTCACGCCCCCCTTACCCTCACGCCCCCCTTACCCTCACGCCCCCCTTACCCTCACGCCCCCCTTACCCTCACGCCCCCCTTACCCTCACGCCCCCCTTACCCTCACGCCCCCCTTACCCTCACGCCCCCCTTACCCTCACGCCCCCTTACCCTCACGCCCCCTTACCCTCACGCCCCCTTACCCTCACGCCCCCTTACCCTCACGCCCCCCTTACCCTCACGCCCCCCTTACCCTCACGCCCCCCTTACCCTCACGCTCCCCCCTTACCCTCACGCTCCCCCCTTACCCTCACGCTCCCCCCTTACCCTCACGCTCCCCCCTTACCCTCACGCTCCCCCCTTACCCTCACGCTCCCCCCTTACCCTCACGCTCCCCCCTTACCCTCACTCCCCCCTTACCCTCACTCCCCCCTTACCCTCACTCCCCCCTTACCCTCACTCCCCCCTTACCCTCACTCCCCCCTTACCCTCACTCCCCCCTTACCCTCACTCCCCCCTTACCCTCACGCTCCCCCCTTACCCTCACACTCCCCCCTTACCCTCACACTCCCCCCTTACCCTCACTCCCCCCTTACCCTCACTCCCCCCTTACCCTCACTCCCCCCTTACCCTCACTCCCCCCTTACCCTCACTCCCCCCTTACCCTCACTCCCCCCTTACCCTCACTCCCCCCTTACCCTCACTCCCCCCTTACCCTCACTCCCCCCTTACCCTCACTCCCCCCTTACCCTCACTCCCCCCTTACCCTCACTCCCCCCTTACCCTCACTCCCCCCTTACCCTCACTCCCCCCTTACCCTCACTCCCCCCTTACCCTCACTCCCCCCTTACCCTCACTCCCCCCTTACCCTCACTCCCCCCTTACCCTCACTCCCCCCTTACCCTCACTCCCCCCTTACCCTCACTCCCCCCTTACCCTCACTCCCCCCTTACCCTCACTCCCCCCTTACCCTCACTCCCCCCTTACCCTCACTCCCCCCTTACCCTCACTCCCCCCTTACCCTCACTCCCCCCTTACCCTCACTCCCCCCTTACCCTCACTCCCCCCTTACCCTCACTCCCCCCTTACCCTCACTCCCCCCTTACCCTCACTCCCCCCTTACCCTCACTCCCCCCTTACCCTCACTCCCCCCTTACCCTCACTCCCCCCTTACCCTCACTCCCCCCTTACCCTCACTCCCCCCTTACCCTCACTCCCCCCTTACCCTCACTCCCCCCTTACCCTCACTCCCCCCTTACCCTCACTCCCCCCTTACCCTCACTCCCCCCTTACCCTCACTCCCCCCTTACCCTCACTCCCCCCTTACCCTCACTCCCCCCTTACCCTCACTCCCCCCTTACCCTCACTCCCCCCTTACCCTCACTCCCCCCTTACCCTCACTCCCCCCTTACCCTCACTCCCCCCTTACCCTCACTCCCCCCTTACCCTCACTCCCCCCTTACCCTCACTCAGATACACTCTGTTTGCTTCCAGCATTTCGTTTTTGTATCCTTCCTGATTTACAGTCAGCCAATAGGCCTGCTCCCGGAACTGAACTCCCGAAACTAACTGCTGACCTGCAAGGTAAGGAACTTTTTAAACAGCACTTGCCTCTCCCAGCAGCACTTGCTCCCTGTGGCCGCTCCCGGAACTGGACTCCCGAAACTAACGGTTGACCTGCAAGGTAAGGAAGTTTTTAAACAGTACTTATCTCACCCAGGCCGCGACCTTTTAAACTGTCCGCTCTGCCTCGCAGTTCCCGCGCTTTTTAAATCTCCCGCGTTGTTTTCAATGTCCCGGCTCTCTCTCTCCCGCTCCCAGCTGACCTGCAAGGTAAGGAGGTTGTTAAACAGGTCGTGTCTCACTAACTTGATAGAGTTTTTCGAGGAGGTCACTAAGATGATTGATGCAGGTAGGGCAGTGGATGTTGTCTATATGGACTTCAGTAAGGCCTTTGACAAGGTCCCTCATGGTAGACTAGTACAAAAGGTGAAGTCACACGGGATCAGGGGGGAGCTGGCAAGGTGGATACAGAACTGACTAGGTCATAGAAGGCAGAGAGTAGCAATGGAACAATGCTTTTCTAATTGGAGGGCTGTGACCTGTGGTGTTCCACAGGGATCAGTGCTGGGACCTTTGCTGTTTGTAGTATATATCAATGATTTGGAGGAAAATGTAACTGGTCTGATTTGTAAGTGGAATTGCGGATAGCGATGAGGACTGTCAGAGGATACAGCAGGATTTAGATTGTTTGGAGACTTGGGCGGAGAGATGGCAGATGGAGTTTAATCCAGACAAATGTGAGGTAATGCATTTTGGAAGGTCTAATGCAGGTGGGGAATATTCCCTACCTGCACAGTGAATGGTAGAACCCTCAAGAGTATTGAAAGTCGGAGAGATCTAGGAGTACAGGTCCACAGGTCACTGAAAGGTGATAGACAGGTGGAGGAGGTAGTCAAGACGGCATACGGCATGCTTGCCTTCATTGGCCGGAGCATTGAGTATAAGAATTGGCAGGTCACGTTGCAGCTGTATAGAACCTTAGTTAGGCCACACTTGGAGTATAGTGTTCAATTCTGGTCGCCACACTACCAGAAGGATGTGGAGGCTTTAGAGAGGGTGCAGAAGAGATTTACCAGAATGTTGCCTGGTATGGAGGGCATTAGCTATGAGGAGCGGTTGAATAAACTCGGTTTGTTCTCACTGGACCGAAGGAGGTTGAGGGGAGACCTGATAGAGGTCTACAAAATTATGAGGGGCATAGACAGAGTGGATAGTCAGAGGCTTTTCCCCAGGGTAGAGGGGTCAATTACTAGGGGGCATAGGTTTAAGGTGAGAGGGGCAAGGTTTAGAGTAGATGTACGAGGCAAGTTTTTTACGCAGAGGGTAGTGGGTGCCTGGAATTCGCTACCGGAGGAGGTGGTGGAAGCAGGGACAATAGTGACATTTAAGGGGCATCTTGACAAATGCATGAATAGGATGGGAATAGAGGGATACGTATCCAGGAAGTGTAGAAGATTGTAGTTTAGTCGGGCAGCATGGTCGGCACGGGCTTGGAGGGCCCAAGGGCATGTTCCTGTGCTGTACATTTCTTTGTTCTTGTTCTATACCGCAGGGCAAGAGTTATATCTGGGGGAAAGGCAATTATGATGCGATGAGGCAAGACTAAGGATGCATCGGATGGAGAGGAAAACTGCAGGGGATGGACACAATGGAAATGTGGAGCTTGTTCAAAGAACAGCTACTGCGTGTCCTTGATAAGTATGTACCTGTCAGGCAGGGAGGAAGTGGTCGAGCAAGGGAACCGTGGTTTACTAAAGCAGTCGAAACACTTGTCAAGAGGAAGAAGGAGGCTTATGTAAAGATGAGACATGAATGTTCAGTTAGGGTGCTGGAGAGTTACAAGTTAGCTAGGAAGGACCTGACGAGATATCTATGAAGAGCCAGGAGGGGACATGAGAAGTCTTTGGCAGGTCGGATCAAGGATAACCCTAAAGCTTTCTATAGATATGTCAGGAATAAACAAATGACTAGGGTAAGAGTAGGGCCAGTCAAGGACAGTAGTGGGAAGTTGTGCTTGGAGTCCGAGGAGATAGGAGAGGTGCTAAATGAATATTTTTTGTCAGTATTCACACAGGAAAAAGACAATGTTGTCGAGGAGAATACTGAGATTCAGGCTACTAGACTAGAAGAGTTTGAGGTTCATAAGGAGGCGCTGTTAACAATTCTGGAAAGTGTGAAAATAGATAAGTCCCCTGGGCCGGATGGAATTTATCCTAGGATTCTCTGGGAAGCTAGGGAGGAGATTGCTGAGCCTTTGGCCTTGATCTTTAAGTCATCTTTGTCTACAGGAATAGTGCCAGAAGACTGGAGGATAGCAAATGTTGTCCCCTTGTTCAAGAAGGGGAGTAGAGACAATCCCGGTAACTATAGACCAGTGAACCTTACTTCTGTTGTGGGCAAAATCTTGGAAAGGTTTATAAGAGATAGGGTGTATAATCATCTGGAAAGGAATAATTTGATTAGAGATAGTCAACACGGTTTTGTGAAGGGTAGGTCGTGCCTCATAAACCTTATTGAGTTCTCTGAGAAGGTGACCAAACAGGTGGATGAGGGTAAAGCAGTTGATGTGTTGTATGTGGATTTCAGTAAAGCGTTTGATAAGGTTCCCCACGGTAGGCTACTGCAGAAAATACGGAAGCATGGGATTCAGGGAGATTTAGCAGTTTGGATCAGAAATTGGCTAGCTCGAAGAAGACAAAGGGTGGTGGTTGATGGGAAATGTTCAGACTGGAGTCCAGTTACTAGTGGTGTACCACAAGGATCTATTTTGGGGCCACTGCTCTTTGTCATTTTTATAAACGACCTGGAGGAGGGTGTAGAAGGATGGGTGAGTAAATTTGCAGATGATACTAAAGTCATAGAATTTACAGTGCAGAAGGAGGCCATTTGGCCCATCGAGTCTGCACCGGCTCTTGGAAAGAGCACCCTACCCAAGGTCAACACCTCCACCCTATCCCCATAACCCAGTAACCCCACCCAACACGAAGGGCAATTCATCATGGCCAATCCTCCTAACCTGCACATCTTTGGACTGTGGGAGGAAACCGGAGCACCCGGAGGAAACCCACGCGCACACGGGGAGGATGTGCAGACTCCGCACAGACAGTGACCCAAGCCAGAATCAAACCTGGGACCCTGGAGATGTGAAGCAACTGTGCTATCCACAATGCTACCGTGCTGCCCAAAGTCGGTGGAGTTGTGGACAGTGCGGAAGGATGTTACAAGTTACAGAGGGACATAGATAAGCTGCTGCACTGGGCTGAGAGGTGGTAAATGGAGTTTAATGCAGAAAAGTGTGAGGTGGTTCATTTTGGAAGGAATAACAGGAAGACCGAGTACTGGGCTAATGGTAAGATTCTTGGCAGTGTGGATGAGCAGAGAGATCCGGTGTCCATGTACATAGATCCCTGAAAGTTGCCATCCAGGTTGAGAGGATTGTTAAGAAGGCGTACGGTGTGTTAGCTTTTATTGGTAGAGGGATTGAGTTTCGGAGCCATGAGGTCATGTTGCAGCTGTACAAAACTCTGGTGCAGCAGCATTTGGAGTATTGCGTGCAATTCTGGTCACCGCATTATAGGAGGGATATGGAAGCATTGGAAAGGGTGCAGAGGAGATTTACCAGAATGTTGCCTGGTATGGAGGGAAGATCTTATGAGGAAAGGCTGAGGGACTTGAGGCTGTTTTCGTTAGAGAGAAGAAGGTTAAGAGGTGACTTAATTGAGGCATACAAGATGATCAGAGGATTGGATAGGGTGGACAGTGAGAGCCTTTTTCCTCGGATGGTGATGTCTAGCACGAGGGGACATAGCTTTAAATTGAGGGGAGATAGATATAAGACAGATGTCAGAGGTAGGTTCTTTACTCAGAGTAGTAAGGGCGTGGAATGCCCTGCCTGCAACAGTAGTGGACTCACCAACACTAAGGACATTCAAATGGTCATTGGATAGACATCTGGACGATAAGGGAATAGCTTTCGAGTGGTTTCACAGATCGGCGCAACATCGAGGGCCGAAGGGCCTGTACTGCCCTGTAATGTTCTATGTTCTATCTCTGGCATTGTTTTTCTGACATTGTGGGTTTCCTAATTAATACATGGCTTTCCCATTTGAAAGAAAATTGAATGAAAGTTGGTATGAGGTGTGAGGGAGGTATGGTATCTGAAGTAAGTAGTGTTTCTGTGAATAGATAGTCTCTGTTATCTTTCCAACAGGAAGCGCCACCTTCCCACAGCATTCTGGTTTTTCTGACTGGTCAGGAGGAGATTGAAAGCATGAGTAGAACGTGCAGGGAAATTGCAAAACACCTTCCACAAGGCTGTGCGAGAATGACAGTATTTCCTCTGTACGCGTCGCTTCCTCAACCACAACAGCTCAGAGTCTTTCAACTGGGACAGAAGGTACTCCTTAAAATTCATTAACCGTCAATCAGATCATTAAATCAGCTGGAACATATTTCCTTCTTCGGAGAAACAGAGTAACATCCTCTGGATGCAATGTGATTTGTGTGCTCCTTTCAGCTGTTCGCTCCGGAACAGTCTCTTTGTCCTTGCACATTGGATGGATAGCTGTTCAACTTTAGCTCTCCTTTAACCCTTTCTGCTTTCAGTCCTAGAAAAGGTTATTGTGTGATTTACATAAGAACATAAGAACTAGGAGCAGGAGTAGGTCATCTGGCCCCTCGAGCTTGCTCCACCATTCAATGAGAGCATGGCTGATCCTTTGTGGACTCAGCTCCACTTTCCGGCCCGAACACCATAACCCTTAATCCCTTTATTCTTCAAAAAACTATATCTTTATCTTAAAAACATTGAATGAAGGAGCCTCGACTGCTTCACTGGGCAAGGAATTCCATAGATTCACAACCCTTTGGGTGACGAAGTTCCTCCTAAAGTCAGTCCTAAATCTACTTCCCCTTATTTTGAGGCTATGCCCCCTAGTTCTGCTTTCACCCACCAATGGAAACAACCTGCCCGCATCTATCCTATCCATTCCTTTCATAATCTTATATGTTTCTATAAGATCCCCCCTCATCCTTCTAAATTCCAACGAGTACAGTCCCAGTCTACTCAACCTCTCCTCGTAATCCAACCCCTTCAGCTCTGGGATTAACCTAGTGAATCTCCTCTGCACACCCTCCAGTGCCAGTACGTCCTTTCTCAAGTAAGGAGACCAAAACTGAACACAATACTCCAGGTGTGGCCTCACAAACACCTTATACAATTGCAGCAGAACCTCCCGAGTCTTAAACTCCATCCCTCTAGCAACGAAGGACAAAATTCCATTTGCCTTCTTAATCACCTGTTGCACCTGAAAACCAACTTTCTGCGACTCATGCACTAGCACACCCAGGTCTCTCTGCACAGCAGCATGTTTTAATATTTTATCATTTAAATAATAATCCCTTTTGCTGTTATTCCTACCAAAATGGATAACCTCACATTTGTCAACATTGTATTCCATCTGCCAGACCCTAGCCCATTCACTTAGCCTATCCAAATCTCTCTGCAGACTTCCAGTATCCTCTGCACGTTTTGCTTTACCACTTATCTTAGTGTCGTCTGCCAACTTGGACACATTGCCCTTGGTCCCCAACTCCAAATCATCTATGTAAATTGTGAACAGTTGTGGGCCCAACACTGATCCCTGAGGGACACCACTAGCTACTGATTGCCAACCAGAGAAACACCCATTAATCCCCACTCTTTGCTTTCTATTAATTAACCAATCCTGTATCCATGTTACTACTTTCCCCTTAATGCCATGCATCTTTATCTTATGCAACAACCTTTTGTGTGGCACCTTGTCAAAGGCTTTCTGGAAATCCAGATATACCACATCCATTGGCTCCCCGTTATCTACCGCACTGTTAATGTCCTCAAAAAATTCCACTAAATTAGTTAGACACAACCTGCCCTTTATGAACCCATGCTGCGTCTGTCCAATGGGACAATTTCCATCCAGATGCCTCGCTATTTCTTCCTTGATGATAGATTCCAGCATCTTCCCTACTACCGAAGTTAAGCTCACTGGCCTATAATTACCCGCTTTCTGCCTACCTCCTTTTTTAAACAGTGGTGTCACGTTTGCTAATTTCCAATCCGCCGGGACCACCCCAGAGTCTAGTGAATTTTGGTAAATTATCACTAGTGCATTTGCAATTTCCCTAGCCATCTCATTTAGCACTCTGGGATGCATTCCATCAGGTCCAAGACTCCCTTTAGCCCCATTAGCTTGCCCATCACTACCTCCTTGGTGATAACAATCCTCTCAAGGTCCTCACCTGTCATAGCCTCATTTCCATCAGTCACTGGCATGTTATTTGTGTCTTCCACTGTGAAGACCGACCCAAAAAACCTGTTCAGTTCCTCAGCCATTTCCTCATCTCCCATTACTAAATCTCCCTTCTCATCCTCTAAAGGACCAATATTTACCTTATCCACTCTTTTTTGTTTTATGTATTTGTAGAAACTTTTACTATCTGTTTTTATATTCTGAGCAAGTTTACTCTCATAATCTATCTTACTCTTCTTTATAGCTTTTTTAGTAGCTTTCTGTTGCCCCCTAAAGATTTCCCAGTCCTCTAGTCTCCCACTGATCTTTGCTACTTTGTATGTTTTTTCCTTCAATTTGATACTCTCCCTTATTTCCCTAGATATCCACGGTCGATTTTCCCTCTTTTTACCGCCCTTCCTTTTTGTTGGTATAAACCTTTGCTGAGCACTGTGAAAAATCACTTGGAAGGTTCTCCACTGTTTCTCAACTGTTTCACTATAAAGTCTTTGCTCCCAGTCTACCTTAGCTAGTTATTCTCTCATCCCATTGTAATCTCCTTTGTTTAAGTACAAAACTCTAGTGCTTGATTTTACCTTCTCACCCTCCATCTGTATTTTAAATTCCACCATATTGTGATCGCTCCTTCCGAGAGGATCCCTAACTATGAGATCCTGAATCAATCCTGTCTCATGACACAGGACCAGATCTAGGACCGCTTGTTCCCTCGTAGGTTCCATTACATACTGTTCTAGGAAACTATCGCGGATACGTTCTATAAACTCCTCCTCAAGGCTGCCTTGACCGACCTGGTTAAACCAATCGACATGTAGATTAAAATCCCCCATGATAACTGCTGTACCATTTCTACATGCATCAGTTATTTCTTTATTTATTGCCTGCCCCACCATAATGTTACTATTTGGTGGCCTATAGATTACTCCTATTAGTGACTTTTTTGCCTTACTATTCCTGATTTCCATCCAAATGGATTCAAACTTATCCTCCATAGTACCGATGTCATCCCTTACTGTTGCCCGGATGTCATCCTTAAATAACAGAGCTACACCACCTCCCTCACCATCCACTCTGTCCTTCCGAAAGGCTTGATACCCTCGGATATTTAACTCCCAGTCGTGACCATCCTTTAACCATGTTTCAGTAATGGCCACTAAATTATAGTCATTCATGATGATTTGCGCCATCAACTCATTTACCTTATTCCGAATACTACGAGGATTCAGCAGTATAAGCCAATACACTTATGTTGGCTTTTTTACCTCTGTTCTGAACCTTAACACCTCGATCAGTAACCTCTCCTAAGTTATATTTCCTCTTAACCTTTCTCCTAATTTTCCTTGTCGTCGAACCCATATCTTCCTGTAACAACCTGCCGCGTCGCTTACCATTAATGTTTTCACTTCCCGTTTTATTTCTTTTAGTATTCCTGGTCCTATTCACTGAGCTCCCCTCAGTCACTGTACCTTGTACTGTCGCCCTTTTTGATTTTTGACTATGGCTTCTCTGCCTTACACTTTCCCCCTTACTGCCTTTTATTTCTGTCCCTGTTTTACTACCTTCCAACTTCCTGCATCGGTTCCCATCCCCCTGCCACATGAATTTAAACTCTCCCCAATGGCTCTCGCAAACACCCCCCCCTAGGGGGGTTGCCCTTAGTGTTGGGTGGGGTTACTGAGTTATGGGGATAGGGTGGAGGTGTTGACCTCGGGTAGGGTGCTTGTTCCAAGAGGTGGTGCAGACTTGATGGGCCAAATGGCCTCCTTCTGCACTGTAAATTCTATAAATGCTTTTTAATAGAAAAAATTGAACCCACCTCTACTGCTGCCTCTGGCAGACAGTCGCCACCATCTGTTTGAAAAGATTGCCACTCTGGACCCTCTCACCTTAAACCTCTGCCCTCTAGTTCTAGACTCCTCTACCTTTGGGAAAAGGTGTTGACCAACTACCTTATCTATGCCCCTCATTATTTTATAGACCTCTATAAGATCACCCTGAAGCCTCCTATGCTCCAAGGAAAAAAGTCCCAGTCTATCTTGCCTCTGCTTATAACTCAGACCATCAAGTCCCGGTAGCATCCTCGTAAATCTCTTCTGCACTCTTTCTAGTTTAATAATATAATAATGGGCAGCGCGGTAGCACAAATGGATAGCACTGTGGCTTCACAGCGCCAGCGTTCCAGGTTTGATTCCCCGCTGGGTCACTGTCTGTGCGGAGTCTGCACGTTCTCCCTGTGTGCGTGGATTTCCTCTGGTTTCTTCCCACAGTCCAAAGACATGCAGATTAGGTGGATTGGCCATGATAAATTGCCCTTAGTGACCCAAGGTTAGGGGGGTATTGGGTTACGGGGATAGGGTGGAAGTGAGGGCTTAAGTGGGTCGGTGCAGACTTGATGGGCCGAATGGCCTCCTTCTGTACTGTATGTCCTGGCGGGGTGTTTGCTGGAGCTGTTGGGAACGGTTTAAACTAATGTGGCAGGGGGATGGGAACCGATGCAGGAAGTTGGAAGGTAATAAAAGAGGGACAGAAACAAAAGGCAGTAAGGGGGAAAGTGTAAGGCAGAAAAGCCACAGTCAAAAATCAAAAAGGGCGACAGTACAAGGTACAGTGACTGAGGGGAGCTCAGTGAATAGGTCCAATAATACTAAAAGGAATAAAACGGGAAGTAAAAACATAAATGGCAGGTTGTTGCATGATGATATGGGTTCAACGACAAGGAAAATTAGGAGAAAATGTAAGAGGAAATATAACTTGGGAGAGGTACTGATCGAGGTGTTAAGATTCAAAACGTTGTTAAGATTCAAAACTGAGGTATAAAAGCCAGCATAAGTGTACTTTAACTGAATGCTTGCAGTATTCGGAATAAGGTAAATGAGTTGATGGTGCAAATCATCGTGAATGACTATGATTTAGTGGCCAAAGGATGGTCACGACTGGGAGTTAAATATCCGAGGGTATCAAACTATTCGGAAGGGAAGTGGTGTAGCTCTGTTATTTAAGGATGACATCCGGGCAATAGTAAGGGATGACAACGGTGCTATGGAGGATGAGGTTGAATCCATTTGGGTGGACATCAGGAAAAGTAAGGCGAAAAAGTCACTGATAGGAGTAGTCTATAGGCCACCAAATAGTAACATTATGGTGGGGCAGGCAATAAACAAAGAAATAACTGATGCATGTAGAAGTGGTACAGCAGTTATCATGGGGGATTTTAATCTACATGTCGATTGGTTTAACCAGGTCGGTCAAGGCAGCCTTGAGGAGGAGTTTATAGAATGTATCCGCGATAGTTTCCTAGAACAGTATGTAATGGAACCTACGAGGGAACAAGCGGTCCTAGATCTGGTCCTGTGTAATGAGACAGGATTGATTCAGGATCTCATAGTTCGGGATCCTCTCGAATGGAGCGATCACAATATGGTGGAATTTAAAATTGTGTGAGAAGGTAAAATCAAACACTAGTGTTTTGTGCTTAAACAAAGGAGATTACAATGGGATGAGAGAAGAACTAGCTAAGGTAGACTGGGTGCAAAGACTTTATGGTGAAACAGTTGAGGATCAGTGGAGAACCTTCCAAGCGACTTTTCACAGTGCTCAGCAAAGATTTATACCAACAAAAAGGAAGGACTGTAGAAAGAGGGAAAATCGACTGGATATCTTAAGGAAATAAGAGAAAAAAAGGATTTCCTTTCAAATTGAAGGAAAAAGCATACAAAGTGGCAAGGATTAGTGGGAGACTAGAGGACTGGGAAATCTTTAGGGGGCAACAGAAAGTTACTAAAAAAGGTATTAAGAAGAGTAAGATAGATTATGAGAGTAAACTTGCTCAGAATATAAAAACAGATAGTAAAAGTTTCTACAGAGATATAAAACAAAAGAGTGGCTAAGGTCCTTTAGAGGATGGAAGGGAGATTTAATAATGGGAGATGAGGAAATGGCTGAGGAACTGAACAGGTTTTTTGGGTCGGTCTTCACAGTGGAAGACACAAATAACATGCTAGTGACTGATAGAAATGTGGCTATGACAGGTGAGGACCTTGAGATTATTTTTATCACTAAGGAGGTAGTGATGGGCAAGCTAGTAGGGCTAAAGGTAGACAAGTCTCCTGGACCTGATGGAATGCATCAGAGTGCTAAAAGAGATGGCTAGGGAAATTGCAAATGCACTAGTGATAATTTACCAAAATTCACTAGACTCTGGGGTGGTCCCGGCGGATTGGAAATTAGCAAACGTGACACCACTGTTTAAAAATGGAGGTAGGCAGAAAGCGGGTAATTATAGGCCAGTGAGCTTAACTTCGGTAGTAGGGAAGATGCTGGAATTTATTATCAAGGAAGAAATAGCGAGCCATCTGGATGGAAATTGTCCATTTGGGCAGACGCAGCACAGGTTCATAAAGGGCAGGTCCATGCCTAACTAATTTAGTGGAATTTTTTGAGGGCATTACCAGTGCGGTCGATAACGGGGAGCCAATAGATGTGGTATATCTGGATTTCCAGAAAGCTTTTGACAAGGTGCCACACAAAAGATTGCTGCAGAAGATAAAGATGCATGGCATTAAGGGGAAAGTAGTAGCATGGATAAATTGGTTAATTAATAGAAAGCAAAGAGTGGGGATTAATGGTTGTTTCTCTGGTTGGCAATCAGTAGCTAGTGGATCAGTGTCCAAGTTTGCAGACACCACTAAGATGAGTGGTAAAGCAAAAAGTGCAGAGGATACTGGAAGTCTGCAGAGGGATTTGGATAGGTTAAGTGAATGGGCTAGGGTCTGGCAGATGGAATACAATGTTGACAAATGAGGTTATCCATTTTGGTAGGAATAACAGCAAAAGGGATTATTATTTAAACGATAAAATATTAAAACATGCTGCTGTGCAGAGAGACCTGGGTGTGCTAGTGCATGAATCGCAAAAAGCTGGTTTACAGGTGCAACAGGTGATTTAAGAAGGCAAATGGAATTGTGTCCTTCATTGCTAGAGGGATGGAGTTTAAGACTAGGGAGGTTATGCTGCAATTGTATAAGCTGTTAGTGAGGCCACACCTGGAGTATTGTGTTCAGTTTTGGTCTCCTTACTTGAGAAAGGACGTACTGGCACTGGAGGGTGTGCAGAGGAGATTCACTAGGCTAATCCCAGAGCTGAAGGGGTTGGATTACGAGGAGAGGTTGAGTAGACTGGGATTGTACTCATTGGAATTTAGAAGGATGAGGGGGGGATCTTATAGAAACATATAAAATTATGAAGGGAATAGATAGGATAGATGCGGGCAGGTTGTTTCCACTGGCGGGTGAAAGCAGAACTCGGGGGCCATAGCCTCAAAATAAGGGGAAGTAGATTTAGGACTGAGTTTAGGAGGAACTTCTTCACCCAAAGGGTTGTGAATCTATGGAATTCCTTGCCCAGTGAAGCAGTTGAGGCTCCTTCATTAAATGTTTTTAAGATGAAGATAGTTTTTTGAAGAATGAAGGGATTAAGGGTTATGGTGTTCGGGCCGGAAAGTGGAAATGAAATGAAAATCGCTTATTGTCACAAGTAGGCTTCAATGAAGTTACTGTGAAAAGCCCCGGGTCACCACATTTCGGCGCCTGTTCGGGGAGGCTGGTACGGGAATTGAACCATGCTGCTGGCCTGCTTGGTCTGCTTTAAAAGCCAGCGATTTAGCCCAGTGTGCTAAACCAGCCCCATGTCTTGTGGAGCTGAGTCTACAAAAGATCAGCCATGATCTCATTGAATGGCGGAGCAGGCTCGCGAGGCCAGATGGCCTACCCCTGTTCCTAGGTCTTATGTTTTATGTTCTATGTAATGCGGTGACCAGAACTGTACACAGTGTCGCCATACAACAGTGTGGCTTGTACAACTTCAACAAGACGTCACAACTCCTGTTGATGGTGAAATTTGAGTTCGAGAAAAATCTGCGGTTGAAAAGACTACTGATGACCATGAAACCATTGTCGATTGTTGAAAAAGCCCATCTGCTTCAGTAATGTTTCCTTTAGGGAAGGAAGTCTTACCTGGCCTGACCTATATGTGACTGCATGCACAGCAGTATGGTTGACTCTTCAATGCTCTTTGGACAAAGGCAATTAGGGGTTGGCAATAAATGTTGGCTGAGCCAGCGATGCTCACACCCAATGAACAAATTTAAAAGACGTAGACTTCCGGTGGCGTTATGTAGGAGAAGGTCGCACGTGAGGGATCTCCCACCAGAGTCCTGATTTTTTTTTTTGGTCCTTTTAGTCCGGTTCTCGGGGGCAAATTGGTTGTCACACCCGGCCCATCAAACTGTGTTTTGTGAGAAGATGTCGAAAGGTGTAAAAATGAATTTTGGAAAGACGGGTACACTGATTGGCCTTTCAGCCGAGACAGAGAAGGTGCGAAGCTCTTCGGGAGCAAAGATGGCGGAGGAGACCTCATCGGGTGGGACCGCACCAAACACGGTAGACATACTCATGGAGGTAATGGCTCGAGAGACAATTCGGCAAGCACCTTGAGGGGCAAGGAAGGGAGATTATGCAGACCCTTAAAATGTCTGTTGAGGACAAGCTGGGCCCAATAAGAGAGGGTTTGGAAGGACTGTGGCGGTCTGAAGCAGCATGGAGACGTGCTGAAGGGGGTGGAGGAGACCTTGTCGTGACATAACTGAGCTACTGGTGGTCGTGGAGGAGAGGAACAAGACCCTGAGGGCCAAGGTTAAAAACTTTGAGAACAGTCTGAGGAGGCAGAACCTCGGGATCGTGGGGTGCCGGAGGGGCCAAGGCCAACTGAGTATCTTGCCCAGATATGCCTTTCCCAGTTGTTTGCAAAGTTGATGGAGAGGGGCAGGGCAGTTCACAGATGTCCCCTCCTATGCTGGAGAAGGCCCACCCAACCCTCTTGCTGAGGCCATGGGCGAATGAGCCACTATGGGTGGTGATAATGTTTCCACAGTTACTGGAAGAAGGAGCGCACCCTGAATTGGTTAAAGCGAGCTGGCATGTGAGGTGGGACAGCATTTGGATTTCTCAGGATGTTGGGGCAGAGCTTTGATCAATGAGCCGAGCGGGTTTGTTTGTTGGGGGGAGGGAATGGTAAGGATTGAACATTATTCGTTCGGAGGTAGCTGGCAGGTCTCTGGGTTAGGGGACGTTGGGGGGGGAAGATAGATTACTAGCCGTGACCCAGGGGATTTTCTTTGTCTCCCCTTTATAGTGGGGCTGGCGGCCACCTTGCACGGGCCTCGGTTCTAGGAACTTAGAAGAAGGAGCGGATAATCCCTCGTGTTGAAATGGCTGACTTGAGAGGGAGGGGGAATGAGAGACCCCTGATGAACTCAATCCTACGCCCGGTTCGAGCAGGAAACCATCAATCCGCTGTCAACTGCCCCAGCAGTCTCGGACACACCCATACCCACCATCACAGTTTCCAAAGTCACATTGCCCTTCCTGAAAGTGAACCCTCGGAAAGAGCCTGTGCAGACCAGCTGGCAGATGTGTTCGCGGATATCTTCAACCTGTCCCTACTCCGCTCCAAAGTCCCCACCTGCTTCAAGAAGACCACCATCATACTGGTGCCAAGAAGAACCAGGCAACGTGCCTCTGACTACCGTCCAGTGGTCCTGACATCGATCGTAATGAAGTGCTTCGAGAGGTTGGTCAAGAGGCACATCAACTCCATACTCCCAGGATGCATAGATACACTGCAATTCGCATGCTGCCGCAACCGGTCCACAGCAGACACCATCTGCCTGGCCCTACACTCATCCCTAGAGCATCTTGACAACAAGGACTCCTACATTAGACTCCTATTTATTGACTACAGCTCCGCCTTCAACACCATAATCCCAGCCAAGCTCATATCAAAGCTCCAAAACCTAGGACTTGGCTCCTCACTCTGCAACTGGATCCTCGACTTTCTGACCCATAGACCACAATCAGTAAGAATAAACAACAACACCTCCACGATAATCCTCGATACCGGGGCCCCAAAAGGCTGCATACTTAGCACCGCCGCCACCTATACTCCCGATACACACACGACTGCGTGGCAAAATTTGGCTTCAACTCCATCTACACGTTTGCTGCCAACACGACCGCAGTGGGCCTTATCGCGAACAACGATGAGTCAGGAGGGAGCTGGAGAACCCAGTGGAGTGGTGTAGCGACAACAATCTCTCCCTCAATGCCAGCAAAACTGAAGAGCTGGTCATTGACTTCAGGAAGCAAAGTACTGGACACACCCCTGTCAGCATCAACGGGGCCGAGGTGGAGATGGTTGACAGCTTCAAATTCCGAGGTGCGCACGTCACCAACAATCTGTCCTGGTCCACCCACGTCAACGCTATGACCAAGAAAACACAACAGCGCCTATACTTCCTCAGGAAACTAAGAAAATTCATCATGTCCACACTGACTCTTATCAACTCTTACAGGTGCACTATAGAAAGCATCCTATCGGGCGGCATCACAGCCTGGTATGGCAACTGCTCGGCTCAAGACCGTAAGAAACCACAGAGTTATGAACACTGCCCAGTCCATCACACACACCCACCTCCCATCCGTTGACTCCATCTACACCTCCGCTGCCTTGAGAAAGCGAGCAGCATAATCAAAGATCCCTCCCACCTGGGTTATTTTCTCTTCCAACTTCTTCCATCGGGCAGGAGATACACACGCACGAACAGATTCAAAAACAGCCCTATTATGTTTGCCCTATTATGGGTTTTTTTCATGTACTAAATGATCTGTTGAGCTGCTCGCTGAAAAATACTTTTCACGGTACCTTGGTACACGTGACAATGAATAAATCCAATTCAATCCAACCAGACTCGTCTCTTGGAACTTTAGAAGTCTGGGGGGACCCGATGAAATGATCGAGAGTTTTCTTTCAAATGAAGAATTTAAGGGCCGATGTGGGGCTTTTGCAGGAGACCGGCCTGTGGGTGAGGGATCAGACGAGGCTCTGATGGGCTGGGTGAGCCAGGTGTTTCACTTGGGCTCTCAAAGGGCTCAGGGTGGGTGGTAATTTTAATTAACAAGAGGGTCTGTTTTCTGGCGGGAAGGATTGTGGCGTATCAGGGAGGTATGTCTGTGATAGTCACTGGGCTGCTGGAAGGTATGTTAGTGGTGCTGGTGAATGTATATGTCCCAAATTGGGACAATGTGATATTTATGAGGAGATTGTTGGCTGTAATACTGGATTTGGAAACATGACAGTTGATTCTGGGAGAGATTTGAAATGTATTTTAATCCGAAACTGGACCAGTCGAAGCCAAACTTGTTGGCTCCTTCGGGGTGTTACTGGTGTTTATGGAGGAGAAGGTGGGGGGGGGGGGAGAGGGGCGCAGATCCGTGGAGGTTTATGCAACCTGCGGGAAAGGAATTTTCTGTTTTCTCCCCAGTACACAATTTATTTCTGATGGGTAGGTGTATTCTTCCTGGGGTCAGGAAAGCTGAGTCAGGAAAGCTATACTCATCTGGGATCATACTCCACATCTGGTAGATTTGGCATTAGAATCATAGAATTTACAGTGCAGAAGGAGGCCATTTAGCTCATTGAGTCTGCACCGGCTCTTGGAAATGGGCCGTGCCCAGCATCCAGAATGGAGGCTGGATGTGGGGTTATTGGTGGATTTGAGGTTTTGTGGATGGTTTATCGAGGGCGATAGACGAGTATGTGGGGTTTAATGGGAATGGGTTGGATCTATGGGAGGCCGTGAAAGCAATGATTAGAGTGAAGATAGTTTTGCACAAAGCGTATCTAGATAGGGAGGAACGTCAAATGTTGGTGGATGACATTTTGGCAGAGACCCCAGGTCCCCGAATGACACAACCCCAGACCTCCTGGCAAGCGGGAAGAAGCTGCAGATGCAGTTTGACTGTTATCGTCAGACAAGGCAGGTGTGGCATTCGAGGGGGGGGTGTTATACGCGGGGCCCTGACAACATCCCGAGCAACATTTAAACAGTAACCCTACGCCAATCAGGATTACAACGATGATTATAATCCAAATCACAATCGTCTGTCCTAATGTTCCCAACCACCCAAAGCCCAAGTCCCAGTCCTCATGCAATCGTGCTACCTCTCTACGAATGTGATCCACCAGGTTATCAGGAATGTATGTGCAGCAGTCACTGCGAATCAGTGCACAAATACCTCCCTTTTCGGCTAACAAGAAATCAAGGGCCATCCAATTCTGTAGGGCAACCGCTCTTATAGCAACCATCTCCGTTTCTATTTGGTTAACAGCTTCTGCAGTGTCAATAGCTCCCTGCTCAAGGATGTCGCGTAATTCGCATAGTGGCTATTCCTAATGGTGGCATCATGATTCCCAGCATTTGTGCCCATGTCATAACACTTTGTGTCGTCCTGTGGTGGGGATGGTCCTGCAGTTGCTGGACGGGATGTACATAAGGGACTACATATCCCAAATAGCAGGAGCCCTCCCTATTCTCTGGTAACCACGGGTACGCCTTGCATCCACAGATAGCACATAGAACAGTACAGCACAGAACAGGCCCTTCGGCCCTCGATGTTGTGCCGAACTTTGTTCGAAACCAAGATCAAGCTATCCCACTCCCTGTCATTCTGGTGTGCTCCATGTGCCTATCCAATAACCGCTCCGACTCCACTATCACAGCAGGCAGTCCATTCCACACCCTAACCACTCTCTGAGTAAAGAACCTACCTCGGACATCCCTCCTATATCTCCCACCTTGAACCTTATAGTTATGCCCCCTTGTAACAGCTACATCCACCCGAGGAAATAGTCTCTGAACATCCACTCTATCTATCCCCCTCATTATCTTATAAACCTCCATTAAGTCGTCTCTCATCCTCCTCCGCTCCAAAGAGAAAAGCCCTAGCTCCCTCAACCTTTCCTCATAATACCTATCCTGCAAACCAGGCAGCATTCTGGTAAATCTCCTTTGCACCCTTTCCAATGCTTCCACGTCCTTCCTATAATGAGGTGACCAGAACTGCACACAATACTCCAAATGTGGTCTCACCAGGGTCATGTACAGTTGCAGCATAACCCCGCGGCTCTTAAACCCAAGCCCCCTGTTAATAAACGCTAACACACTACAAGCCTTCTTCACGGCTCTATCCACTTGAGTGGCAACCTTCAGAGATCTGTGGACATGAACCTCAAGATCTCTCTGTTCCTCCACATTCCACAGAACCCTGCCGTTGACCCTGTAATCCACATTCAAATTTTTTCCACCAAAATGAATCACCTCGCACTTATCAGGGTTAAACTCCATCTGCCATTTTTCGTCCCAGCTCTGCATCCTATCAATGTCTCTTTGCAGCCCTCCACCTCATCCACTAATCCACCAATCTTGGTGTCATCAGCAAATTTACTGATCCACCCGTCAGCCCCCTCCTCCAAGTCATTGATAAAAATCACAAATAGCAGAGGACCCAGCACTGATCCCTGTGGTACACCACTGGTAACTGGTCTCCAGTCTCAAAATTTTCCATCTCCCACCACCCTCTGTCCTCTGTGGCAGGGGCTTGGGAACCTTAATTGTAGCTCCAGTATACAGGAGGTTGAGAGTAGTGAGGTCATGAGTAAGGTTTCAAAGCTGCAGGAGTGTACCGGCAGGTAGGAAGGTGGTTTAAAGTGTGTCTTCTTCAATGCCTGGGGCATCCGGAATAAGGTGGGTGAACTTGCGGCATGGGTGGTACCTGGGACTTTGATGTTGTGGCCATTTCGGAGACATGGATAGAGCAGGGACAGGAATGGTTGTTGCAGGTGCTGGGGTTTAGATATTTCAGTGAGCTCAGGGAAGTTGGTAAAAGAGTGGGGGGTGGCATTGTTAGTCAAGGACAGTATTACGGTGGCAGAAAGGACGTTTGATGAGGACTCGTCTACTGAGGTAGTATGGGCTGAGGTTAGAAACAGGAAAGGAGAGGTCACGCTGTTAGGGGTTTTCTATAGGCCTCCAAAAAGTTCCAGAGATGTAGAGGAAAGGATTGCAAAGATGATTATGGATAGGAGCGAAAGCAACAGGGTAGTTGTTATGGGGGACTTTAACTTTCCAAATATTGACTGGAAACGCTATAGTTCGAGTACTTTAGATGAGTCCGTTTTTGTCCAATGTGTGCAGGAGGGTTTCCTGACACAGTATGTAGATAGGCCAACGAGAGGCGAGGCCATATTGGATTTGGTACTGGGTAATGAACCAGGACAGGTGTTAGATTTGGAGGTAGGTGAGCACTTTGGTGATAGTGACCACAATTCCATTGCGTTTACTTTAGTGATGGAAAGGGATAGGTCTTTACCGCAGGGCAAGAGTTAAGACCATAAGACATAGGAGCGGAAGTAAGGCCATTCGACCCATCGAGCCCACTCCACCATTCAATCATGGCTGATTTCAACTCCATTTACCCGCTCTCTCCATAGCCCTTAATTCCTCGAGAAATCAAGAATTTATCAACTTCTGTCTTAAAGACACTCAACGTCCTGGCCTCCACCGCCCTCTGTGGCAATGAATTCCACAGACCCACCACTCTCTCAAAGGTGCTGGGACCTTTGCTCTTTGTAGTATATATAAATGATTTGGAGGAAAATGTAACTGGTCTGATTAGTAAGTTTGCAGACGACACAAAGGTTAGTGGAATTGCGGATAGCGATGAGGACTGTCGGAGGATACAGCAGGATTTAGATTGTCTGGAGACTTGGGCGGAGAGATGGCAGATGGAGTTTAATCCGGACAAATGTGAGGTAATGCATTTTGGAAGGTCTAATGCAGGTAGGGAATATACAGTGAATGGTAGAACCCTCAAGAGTATTGAAAGTCAGAGAGATCTAGGAGTACAGGTCCACAGGTCATTGAGAGGGGCAACACAGGTGGAGAAGGTAGTCAAGAAGGCATACGGCATGCTTGCCTTCATGGGCCGGGGCATTGAGTATAAGAATTGGCAAGTCATGTTGCAGCTGTATAGAACCTTAGTTAGGCCACACTTGGAGTATAGTGTTCAATTCTGGTCGCCACACTACCAGAAGGATGTGGAGGCTTTAGAGAGGGTGCAGAAGAGATTTACCAGAATGTTGCCTGGTATGGAGGGCATTAGCTATGAGGAGCGGTTGAATAAACTAGGTTTGTTCTCACTGGAACGAAGGAGGTTGAGGGGAGACCTGATAGAGGTATACAAAATTATGAGGGGCATAGACAGAGTGGATAGTCAGAGGCTTTTCCCCAGGGTAGAGGGGTCAATTACTAGGGGGCATACGTTTAAGGTGAGAGGGGCAAGGTTTAGAGTAGATGTACGAGGCAAGTTTTTTACGCAGAGGGTAGTGGGTGCCTGGAACTTGCTACCGGAGGAGGTGGTGGAAGCAGGGACGATAGGGACATTTAAGGGGCATCTTGACAAATATATGAATAGGATGGGAATAGAAGGATACGGACCCAGGAAGTGTAGAAGATTGTAGTTTAGTCGGGCAGCATGGTCGGCACGGGCTTGGAGGGCCGAAGGGCCTGTTCCTGTGCTGTACATTACTTTGTTCTTTGTTTGTTCTCTGGCTGAAGAAATTTCTCCTCATCTCTGTTCTAAAGTGACTCCCTTTTATTCTAAGGCTGTGCCCCCGGGTCCTAGTCTCCCCTGCTAATGGAAACAACTTCCTTACGTCCACCCTATCTAAGCCATTCATTATCTTGTAAGTTTCTATTAGATCTCCCCTCAACCTCCTAAACTCCAATGAATATAATCCCAGGATCCTCAGACGTTCATCGTATGTTAGGCCTACCATTCCTGGGATCATAAGAACATAAGAACTAGGAGCAGGAGTAGGCCATCTGGCCCCTCGAGCCTGCTCCGCCATTCAATGAGATCATGGCTGATCTTTTGTGGACTCAGCTCCACTTTCCGGCCCGAACACCCTTAATCCCTTTATTCTTCAAAAAACTATCTATCTTTATCTTAAAAACATTTAATGAAGGAGCCTCTACTGCTTCACTGGGCAAGGAATTCCATAGATTCACAACCCTTTGGGTGAAGAAGTTCCTCCTAAACTCAGTCCTAAATCTACTTCCCCTTATTTTGAGGCTATGCCCCCTAGTTCTGCTTTCACCCGCCAGTGGAAACAACCTGCCCGCATCTATCCTATCTATTCCCTTCATAATCTTTTATGTTTCTATAAGATCCCCCCTCATCCTTCTAAATTCCAACGAGTACAGTCCCAGTCTACTCAACCTCTCCTCGTAATCCAACCCCTTCAGCTCTGGGATTAACCTAGTGAATCTCCTCTGCACACCCTCCAGTGCCAGTACGTCCTTTCTCAAGTAAGGAGACCAAAACTGAACACAATACTCCAGGTGTGGCCTCACTAACACCTTATACAATTGCAGCATAACCTCCCGAGTCTTAAACTCCATCCCTCTAGCAATGAAGGACAAAATTCCATTTGCCTTCTTAATCACCTGTTGCACCTGAAAACCAACTTTCTGCGACTCATGCACAAGCACACCCAGGTCTCTCTGCACAGAAGCATCTTTTAATATTTTATCATTTAAATAATAATCCCTTTTGCCGTTATTCTTACCAAAATGGATAACCTCACATTTGTCAACATTGTATTCCATCTGCCAGACCCTAGCCCATTCACTTAGCCTGTCCAAATCCCTCTGCAGACTTCCAGTATCCTCTGCACTTTTTGCTTTACCACTTATCTTAGTGTCGTCTGCAAACTTGGACACATTGCCCTTGGTCCCCAACTCCAAATCATCTATGTAAATCGTGAACAGTTGTGGGCCCAACACTGATCCCTGAGGGACACCACTAGTTACTGATTGCCAACCAGAGAAACACCCATTAATCCCCACTCTTTGCTTTCTATTAATTAACCAATCCTCTATCCATGCTCCTACTTTCCCCTTAATGCCATGCATCTTTATCTTATGCAACAACCTTTTGTGTGGCACCTTGTCAAAGGCTTTCTGGAAATCCAGATATACCACATCCATTGGCTCCCCGTTATCTACCGCACTGTTAATGTCCTCACAAAATTCCACTAAATTAGTTAGGCACGACCTTCCCTTTATGAACCCATGCTGCGTCTGTCCAATGGGACAATTTCCATCCAGATGCCTCGCTATTTCTTCCTTGATGATAGATTCCAGCATCTTCCCTACTACCGAAGTTAAGCTCACTGGCCTATAATTACCCACTTTCTGCCTACCTCCTTTTTTAAACAGTGGTGTCACGTTTGCTAATTTCCAATCCTCCGGGACCACCCCAGAGTCTAGTGAATTTTGGTAAATTATCACTAGTGCATTTGCAATTTCCCTAGCCATCTCTTTTAGCACTCTGGGATGCATTCCATCAGGGCCAGGAGACTTGTCTACCTTTAGCCCCATTAGCTTGCCCATCACTACCTCCTTGGTGATATCAATCCTCTCAAGGTCCTCACCTGTCATAGCCTCATTTCCATCAGTCACTGGCATGTTATTTGTGTCTTCCACTGTGAAGACCGACCCAAAAAACCTGTTCAGTTCCTCAGCCATTTCCTCATCTCCCATTATTAAATCTCCCTTCTCATCCTCTAAAGGACCAATATTTACCGTAGCCACTCTTTTTTGTTTTATGTATTTGTAGAAACCTTTACTATCTGTTTTTATATTCTGAGCAAATTTACTCTCATAATCTATCTTACTCTTTATAGCTTTTTTAGTAACTTTCTGTTGCCCCCTAAAGATTTCCCAGTCCTCTAGTCTCCCACTGATCTTTGCTACTTTGTATGTTTTTTCCTTCAATTTGATCATCCGTGTGAATCTCCGTTGGACCCGCTCCAGTGCCAGTATGTCCTTCCTGAGGTGTGGGGCCCAAAATTGCTCACAGTATTCTAAATGGGGCCTAACTAATGCTTTATAAAGCTTCAGAAGTACATCCCTGCTTTTATATTCCAAGCCTCGAGATAAATGACAACATTGCATTTGCTTTCTTAATTACGGACTCAACCTGCAAGTTTACCTTTAGAGAATCCTGGACTAGGACTCCCAAGTCCCTTTGCACTTCAGCATTATGAATTTTGTCACCGTTTAGAAAATAGTCCATGCCTCTATTCTTTTTTCCAAAGTGCAAGACCTCGCACTTGCCCACGTTGAATTTCATCAGCTATTTCTTGGACCACTCTCCTAAACTGTCTAAATCTTTCTGCAGCCTCCCCACCTCTTCCATACTACCTGCCCCTCCACCTATCTTTGTATCATCGGCAAACTTAGCCAGAATGCCCCCAGTCCCGTCATCTAGATCGTTAAGATATAAAGAGAACAGCTGTGGCCCCAACACTGAACCCTGCGGGACACCACTCGTCACCGGTTGCCATTCCGAAAAATAACCTTTTATCCCAACTCTCTGCCTTCTGCCTGACAGCCAATCGTCAATCCATGTTAGTACCTTGCCTTGAATACCATGGGCCCTTATTTTACTCCGCAGTCTCCCGTGAGGCACATTATCAAAGGCCTTTTGGTAGTCAAGATAGATAACATCCATTGGCTCTCCTTGGTCTAACATATTTGTTATCTCTTCAAAGAACTCTAACAGGTTTGTCAGGCACGACCTCCCCTTACTAAATCCATGCTGACTTGTCCTAATCCGGCCCTGCACTTCCAAGAATTTAGAAATCTCATCCTTAACAATGGATTCTAGAATCTTGCCAACAACCGAGGTTAGGCTAATTGGCCTATAATTTTCCATCTTTTTCCTTGTTCCCTTCTTGAACAGGGTGGTTACAACAGCGATTTTCCAATCCTCTGGGACTTTCCCTGACTCCAGTGACTTTTGAAAGATCATAATTAACGCCTCCACTATTTCTTCAGCTATCTCCTTTAGAACTCTAGGATGTAGCCCATCTGGGCCTGGAGATTTATCAATTTTTAGACCTCTTAGTTTCTCTAGCACTTTCCCCCAGTTATATCTGGGGGAAAGGCAATTATGATGCGATGAGGCAAGACTTGGGGTGCATTGGATGGAGAGGAAAACTGTAGGGGATGGGCACAATAGAAATGTGGAGCTTGTTCAAAGAACAGCTACTGCGTGTCCTTGATAAGTATGTACCTGTCAGGCAGGGAGGAAGTGGTCGAGCAAGGGAACCGTGGTTTACTAAAGCAGTCGAAACACTTGCCAAGAGGAAGAAGGAGGCTTGTGTAAAGATGAGACATGAAGGTTCAGTTAGGGCGCTCGAGAGTTACAAGTTAGCTCGGAAGGACCTGAAGAGAGAGCTAAGAAGAGCCAGGAGGGGACATGAGAAGTCTTTGGCAGGTAGGATCAAGGATAACTAATGCAGCAGGGGCATGGGAACCTGGATTGTAGTTTTAGGGTAAGGGAGAATGAGAGTATAGAGGTCAGGAGCACAGATTTGACGTCGCAGGAGGGGGCCAGTGTTCAGGTAGGTGGTTTGAAGTGTGTCTACTTCAATGCCAGGAGTATACGAAACAAGGTAGGGGAACTGGCAGCATGGGTTGGTACCTGGGACTTCGATGTTGTGGCCATTTCGGAGACATGGATAGAGCAGGGACAGGAATGGATGTTGCAGGTTCCGGGGTTTAGGTGTTTTAGTAAGCTCAGAAGGAGGCAAAAGAGGGGGAGGTGTGGCGCTGCTAGTCAAGAGCAGTATTACGGTGGCAGAGAGGATGCTAGATGGGGACTCTTCTTCCGAGGTAGTATGGGCTGAAGTTAGAAACAGGAAAGGAGAGGTCACCCTGTTGGGAGTTTTTTATAGGCCTCCTAATAGTTCTAGGGATGTAGAGGAAAGGATGGCGAAGATGATTCTGGATATGAGCGAAAGTAACAGGGTAGTTATTATGGGAGACTTTAACTTTCCAAATATTGACTGGAAAAGATATAGTTCGAGTACAATAGATGGGTCGTTTTTTGTACAGTGTGTGCAGGAGGGTTTCCTGACACAATATGTTGACAGGCCAACAAGAGGCGAGGCCACGTTGGATTTGGTTTTGGGTAATGAACCAGGCCTGGTGTTGGGTTTGGAGGTAGGAGAGCACTTTGGGGACAGTGACCACAATTCGGTGACGTTTACGTTAATGATGGAAAGGGATAAGTATACACCGCAGGGCAAGAGTTATAGCTGGGGGAAGGGCAATTATGATGCCATTAGACGTGACTTGGGGGGGATAAGGTGGAGAAGTAGGCTGCAAGTGTTGGGCACACTGGATCAGTGGGGCTTGTTCAAGGATCAGCTACTGCGTGTTCTTGATAAGTATGTACCGGTCAGACAGGGAGGAAGGCGTCGAGCGAGGGAACCGTGGTTTACCAAGGAAGTGGAATCTCTTGTTAAGAGGAAGAAGGAGGCCTATGTGAAGATGAGGTGTGAAGTTTCAGTTGGGGCGATGGATAGTTACAAGGTAGCGAGGAAGGATCTAAAGAGAGCTAAGACGAGCAAGGAGGGGACATGAGAAGTATTTGGCAGGAAGGATCAAGGAAAACCCAAAAGCTTTCTATAGCTATGTCAGGAATAAGCGAATGACTAGGGAAAGAGTAGGACCAGTCAAGGACAGGGATGGGAAATTGTGTGTGGAGTCTGAAGAGATAGGCGAGATACTAAATGAATATTTTTTGTCAGTATTCACTCAGGAAAAAGATAATGTTGTGGAGTAGAATGCTGAGCCACTGGCTAATAGAATAGATGGCATTGAGGTACGTAGGGAAGAGGTGTTGGCAATTCTGGACAGGCTGAAAATAGATAAGTCCCCGGGACCTGATGGGATTTATCCTAGGATTCTCTGGGAGGCCAGGGAAGAGATTGCTGGACCTTTGGCTTTGATTTTTATGTCATCATTGGCTACAGGAATAGTGCCAGAGGACTGGAGGATAGCAAATGTGGTCCCTTTGTTCAAAAAGGGGAGCAGAGACAACCCCGGCAACTATAGACCGGTGAGCCAGAAGTGTGGGTGAGTAAATTTGCAGACGATACTAAAGTCGGTGGTGTTGTCGATAGTGTGGAAGGATGTAGCAGGTTACAGAGGGATATAGATAAGCTGCAGAGCTGGGCTGAGAGGTGGCAAATGGAGTTTAATGTAGAGAAGTGTGAGGTGATTCACTTTGGAAGGAATAACAGGAATGCGGAATATTTGGCTAATGGTAAAGTTCTTGAAAGTGTGGATGAGCAGAGGGATCTAGGTGTCCATGTACATAGATCCCTGAAAGTTGCCACCCAGGTTGATAGGGTTGTGAAGAAGGCCTATGGAGTGTTGGCCTTTATTGGTAGAGGGATTGAGTTCCGGAGTCGGGAGGTCATGTTGCAGCTGTACAGAACTCTGGTACGGCCGCATTTGGAGTATTGCGTACACTTCTGGTCACCGCATTATAGGAAGGACGTGGAGGCTTTGGAGCGGGTGCAGAGGAGATTTACCAGGATGGTGCCTGGTATGGAGGGAAAATCTTATGAGGAAAGGCTGATGGACTTGAGGTTGTTTTCGTTGGAGAGAAGAAGGTTAAGAGGCGACTTAATAGAGGCATACAAAATGATCAGGGGGTTGGATAGGGTGGACAGTGAGAGCCCTATGGATGATAATGGCATAGTGTAGGTTAGATGGCTTTTGTTTCGGTGCAACATCGTGGGCCGAAGGGCCTGTACTGCGCTGTATTGTTCTATGTTCTATAGACCAGTGAGGCTTACTTCTGTTGTGGGCAAAATCTTGGAAAGGTTTATAAGAGATAAGATGTATAATCATCTGGAAAGGAATAATTTGATTAAACATAGTCAACACGGTTTTGTGAAGGGTAGGTCGTGCCTCACAAACCTTATTGAGTTCTTTGAGAAGGTGACCAAACAGGCGGATGAGGGTAAAGCAGTTGATGTGGTGTATATGGAGTTCAGTAAAGTGTTTGATAAGGTTCGACATGGTAGGCTACTGCAGAAAATACAGAGGCATGGGATTCAGGGTGATTTAGTAGTTTGGATCAGAAATTGGCTAGCTGGAAGAAGACAAAGGGTGGTGGTTGATGGGAAATGTTCAGACTGGAGTCCAGTTACTAAGATCTGTTTTGGGGCCACTGCTGTTTGTCACTTTTATAAATGACCTGGAGGAGGGTGTAGAAGGATGGGTGAGTAAATTTACAGATGACACTAAAGTCGGTGGAGTTGTGGACAGTGCGGACGGATGTTACATGTTACAGAGGGACATCGATAAGCTGCAGCGCTGGGCTGAGGTGTGGCAAATGGAGTTTAATGCAGAAAAGTGTGATGTGATTCATTTTGGAAGGAATAACAGGAAGACAGAGTACTGGGCTAATGGTAAGATTCTTGGCAGTGTGGATGAGCAGAGAGATCTCGGTGTCCATGTACATAGATCCCTGAAAGTTGCCACCCAGGGTGAGAGGGTTGTTGAGAAGGCGTACGGCGTGTTAGCTTTTATTGGTAGAGGGATTGAGTTTCGGAGCCATGAGGTCTTGTTGCAGCTGTACAAAACTCTGGTGCGGCCGCATTTGGAGTATTGCGTGCAATTCTGGTCGCTGCATTGTAGGAAGGATGTGGAAGCATTGGAAAGGGTGCAGAGGAGATTTACCAGAATGTTGCCTGATATGGAGGGAAGATCTTATGAGGGAAGGCTGAGGGACTTGAGGCTGTTTTCGTTAGAGAAAAGAAGGTTAAGAGGCGACTTAATTGAGCCATACAAGATGATCAGAGGATTGGATAGGGTGGACAGTGAGAGCCTTCTTTCTCGGTTGGTGATGTCTAGCACGAGGGGACATAGCTTTAAATTGAGGGGAGATAAATATAGGACAGATGACAGAGGTAGGTTCTTTACTCGGAGAGTAGTAAGGGCGTGGAATGCCCTGCCTGCAGCAGTAGTGGACTCGCCAATGAAATGAATGAAAATCGCTTCTTGTCACAAGTAGGCTTCAAATGAAGTTACTGTGAAAAGCCCCTAGTCGCCAGATTCCGGCGCCTGTTCGGGAAGGCTGGTTCAGGAATTGAACCGTGCTGCTGGCCTGCCTTGGTCTGCTTTCAAAGCCAGCGATTTAGCACTGTGTTAAACAGCCCTGGTCATTGGATAGACATATGGACGATAAGGGAATAGTGTAGATGGGCTTTAGAGTGGTTTCACAGGTCGGCGCAACATCGAGGGCCGAAGGGCCAGTACTGCCCTGTAATGTTCTATGTTCTACACCATCCCTGCAGCCACGTGTTTATCTGCACTATCCCCCTGTTCCTCATCTCGCTAGCACTTGGCACCGGCAACAAACCAGAGATGACCACATGGTTTGTCCTGGCACTCCGCTTCCATCCTAACTCCCTATATTCCTGTTTTAAATCCCCATCCCTTCTCTTACCTATGTCGTTGGTACCCATGTGTACCATGACTTGTGACTGTTCACCCCCCTCCCCTTAAGGATTCTGAAAACACGGTCCGAGACACCACAGACCCTGGCACCCGGGAGGCAACATACCATCCGTGAGTCTCTTTCGCTGCCACAGAACCGTCTATCTGTCCCTCTAACTATTGACTCCCCAATAACCATTGCTCTCCTGCTCCCCTTCCTTCCCTTCTGAGCCACAGGGACGGACTCAGTGCTGGAGATCCGTTCACCGTGGCTTACCCCTGGTCGGTCGCCCCCCTCAAACGTATCCAAAGCGGGATACTTGTTTCGGCTGCTCCCTGGATCCCCGAACACTGCTCCCTGGATCCCCGAACACTGCTGCCTGGATTCCCGAACACTGCTGCTTGGATCCCCGAACGCTGCTGCCTGGATCCCCGAACACTGCTCCCTGGATCCCCGAACACTGCTGCTTGGATCCCCGAACACTGCTGCCTGGATTCCCGAACACTGCTCCCTGGATCCCCGAACACTGCTCCCTGGATCCCCGAACACTGCTGCCTGGATTCCCGAACACTGCTGCTTGGATCCCCGAACACTGCTGCCTGGATTCCCGAACACTGCTCCCTGGATCCCCGAACACTGCTGCTTGGATCCCCGAACACTGCTGCCTGGATTCCCGAACACTGCTGCCTGGATTCCCGAACACTGCTGCCTGGATTCCCGAACACTGCTGCCTGGATTCCCGAACACTGCTCCCTGGATCCCCGAACACTGCTGCTTGGATCCCCGAACACTGCTGCCTGGATTCCCGAACACTGCTGCCTGGATTCCCGAACACTGCTGCTTGGATCCCCGAACACTGCTGCCTGGATCCCCGAACACTGCTGCCTGGATTCCCGAACACTGCTGCCTGGATTCCCGAACACTGCTGCCTGGATTCCCGAACACTGCTGCCTGGATTCCCGAACACTGCTGCCTGGATTCCCGAACACTGCTGCCTGGATCCCCGAACACTGCTGCCTGGATCCCCGAACACTGCTCCCTGGATCCCCGAACACTGCTCCCTGGATCCCCGAACACTGCTCCCTGGATCCCCGAACACTGCTGCTTGGATCCCCGAACACTGCTCCCTGGATCCCCGAACACTGCTCCCTGGATCCCCGAACACTGCTCCCTGGATCCCCGAACACTGCTCCCTGGATCCCCGAACACTGCTCCCTGGATCCCCGAACACTGCTGCCTGGATTCCCGAACACTGCTCCCTGGATCCCCGAACACTGCTGCTTGGATCCCCGAACACTGCTCCCTGGATCCCCGAACACTGCTGCTTGGATTCCCGAACACTGCTGCTTGGATTCCCGAACACTGCTCCCTGGATTCCCGAACACTGCTGCCTGGATTCCCGAACACTGCTGCCTGGATTCCCGAACACTGCTCCCTGGATCCCCGAACACTGCTGCTTGGATCCCCGAACACTGCTGCTTGGATCCCCGAACACTGCTGCTTGGATCCCCGAACACTGCTGCTTGGATCCCCGAACACTGCTGCTTGGATCCCCGAACACTGCTGCTTGGATCCCCGAACACTGCTGCTTGGATCCCCGAACACTGCTGCTTGGATCCCCGAACACTGCTGCTTGGATCCCCGAACACTGCTGCTTGGATCCCCGAACACTGCTGCTTGGATCCCCGAACACTGCTGCTTGGATCCCCGAACACTGCTGCTTGGATCCCCGAACACTGCTGCTTGGATCCCCGAACACTGCTGCTTGGATCCCCGAACACTGCTGCTTGGATCCCCGAACACTGCTGCCTGGATCCCCGAACACTGCTGCCTGGATCCCCGAACACTGCTCCCTGGATCCCCGAACACTGCTGCCTGGATCCCCGAACACTGCTGCCTGGATCCCCGAACACTGCTGCCTGGATCCCCGAACACTGCTGCCTGGATTCCCGAACACTGCTGCCTGGATCCCCGAACACTGCTGCCTGGATCCCCGAACACTGCTGCCTGGATCCCCGAACACTGCTGCCTGGATCCCCGAACACTGCTGCCTGGATCCCCGAACACTGCTGCCTGGATCCCCGAACACTGCTGCCTGGATCCCCGAACACTGCTGCCTGGATCCCCGAACACTGCTGCCTGGATCCCCGAACACTGCTGCCTGGATCCCCGAACACTGCTGCCTGGATCCCCGAACACTGCTGCTTGGATCCCCGAACACTGCTGCTTGGATCCCCGAACACTGCTGCTTGGATCCCCGAACACTGCTGCTTGGATCCCCGAACACTGCTGCTTGGATCCCCGAACACTGCTGCTTGGATCCCCGAACACTGCTGCTTGGATCCCCGAACACTGCTGCTTGGATCCCCGAACACTGCTGCTTGGATCCCCGAACACTGCTGCTTGGATCCCCGAACACTGCTGCCTGGATCCCCGAACACTGCTGCCTGGATCCCCGAACACTGCTCCCTGGATCCCCGAACACTGCTGCCTGGATCCCCGAACACTGCTGCCTGGATCCCCGAACACTGCTGCCTGGATCCCCGAACACTGCTGCCTGGATTCCCGAACACTGCTGCCTGGATCCCCGAACACTGCTGCCTGGATCCCCGAACACTGCTGCCTGGATCCCCGAACACTGCTGCCTGGATCCCCGAACACTGCTGCCTGGATCCCCGAACACTGCTGCCTGGATCCCCGAACACTGCTGCCTGGATCCCCGAACACTGCTGCCTGGATCCCCGAACACTGCTGCCTGGATCCCCGAACACTGCTGCCTGGATCCCCGAACACTGCTGCCTGGATCCCCGAACACTGCTGCCTGGATCCCCGAACACTGCTGCCTGGATCCCCGAACACTGCTCCCTGGATCCCCGAACACTGCTCCCTGGATCCCCGAACACTGCTCCCTGCATCCCCGAACACTGCTCCCTGCATCCCCGAACACTGCTCCCTGCATCCCCGAACACTGCTCCCTGCATCCCCGAACACTGCTCCCTGCATCCCCGAACACTGCTCCCTGCATCCCCGAACACTGCTCCCTGCATCCCCGAACACTGCTCCCTGCATCCCCGAACACTGCTCCCTGCATCCCCGAACACTGCTCCCTGCATCCCCGAACACTGCTCCCTGCATCCCCGAACACTGCTCCCTGCATCCCCGAACACTGCTCCCTGCATCCCCGAACACTGCTCCCTGCATCCCCGAACACTGCTCCCTGCATCCCCGAACACTGCTCCCTGCATCCCCGAACACTGCTCCCTGCATCCCCGAACACTGCTCCCTGCATCCCCGAACACTGCTCCCTGCATCCCCGAACACTGCTCCCTGCATCCCCGAACACTGCTCCCTGCATCCCCGAACACTGCTCCCTGCATCCCCGAACACTGCTCCCTGCATCCCCGAACACTGCTCCCTGCATCCCCGAACACTGCTCCCTGCATCCCCGAACACTGCTCCCTGCATCCCCGAACACTGCTCCCTGCATCCCCGAACACTGCTCCCTGCATCCCCGAACACTGCTCCCTGCATCCCCGAACACTGCTCCCTGCATCCCCGAACACTGCTCCCTGCATCCCCGAACACTGCTCCCTGCATCCCCGAACACTGCTCCCTGCATCCCCGAACACTGCTCCCTGCATCCCCGAACACTGCTCCCTGCATCCCCGAACACTGCTCCCTGCATCCCCGAACACTGCTCCCTGCATCCCCGAACACTGCTCCCTGCATCCCCGAACACTGCTCCCTGCATCCCCGAACACTGCTCCCTGCATCCCCGAACACTGCTCCCTGCATCCCCGAACACTGCTCCCTGCATCCCCGAACACTGCTCCCTGCATCCCCGAACACTGCTCCCTGCATCCCCGAACACTGCTCCCTGCATCCCCGAACACTGCTCCCTGCATCCCCGAACACTGCTCCCTGCATCCCCGAACACTGCTCCCTGCATCCCCGAACACTGCTCCCTGCATCCCCGAACACTGCTCCCTGCATCCCCGAACACTGCTCCCTGCATCCCCGAACACTGCTCCCTGCATCCCCGAACACTGCTCCCTGCATCCCCGAACACTGCTCCCTGCATCCCCGAACACTGCTCCCTGCATCCCCGAACACTGCTCCCTGCATCCCCGAACACTGCTCCCTGCATCCCCGAACACTGCTCCCTGCATCCCCGAACACTGCTCCCTGCATCCCCGAACACTGCTCCCTGCATCCCCGAACACTGCTCCCTGCATCCCCGAACACTGCTCCCTGCATCCCCGAACACTGCTCCCTGCATCCCCGAACACTGCTCCCTGCATCCCCGAACACTGCTCCCTGCATCCCCGAACACTGCTCCCTGCATCCCCGAACACTGCTCCCTGCATCCCCGAACACTGCTCCCTGCATCCCCGAACACTGCTCCCTGCATCCCCGAACACTGCTCCCTGCATCCCCGAACACTGCTCCCTGCATCCCCGAACACTGCTCCCTGCATTCCTGACTGCTCCTGGGGCTCCTGTGAAGGTAAGTTCCCGAAAGACATTTCTGTCCATTTGACCATCCCGCCTGTCTTCCTGTAACCCAAGACTCTCGGCCTCACTGTTAACCATCCTGCCAGTCGCCCCCCCCCCCCCCCCCCCAAAACCACCACAACCACATAGACATCTATATCATTTATATAAACGATCAACAATAGGGGACCCACCACTGGTCACTGATATAAAGAACAATTCAACGCAGGAATAGGTCCTTCGGCCCTCCAAGCCTGTAACGGTCATGATACCACCCTTGGCCTGGCCATCCACTTTATCCGTGTCCCTCATAATTTTGTAGACCTCTATCAGGTCACCCCTCAACCTCCATCTTTCTAATGAAAACAGTCCCGAATCCATTCAGCCTCTCCACATTGCTAACACCCTCCAGACCAGACAACATCCTGGTAAACCTCTGCACCCTCTCCAAAGCCTCCACATCCTTCTCGTAGTGTGGCCCATTCTGGTCCTCCGATGACACCAGAGCCACAGAGCTTGACTCTTAACGACTACAGAAAATAACCACATGGGTCGCAGTGGTTCAAGATGGAGGCTCACCACCACTAGGCGATTAGTGATGGGGGAATAAATGCTGACCTCAATGTGACACTTGAACAAATACAAAAACAATTCTGGCTGTGCAGTTGGACAGCAACGTGAAACACTGACTGTGAAAGTTCACATTTCCAGCCTTGGGTCACTGGCTGTTTGGAGTCTGCACGTTTTCCCCGTGTCCGCGTGGGGTTCCTGCGGGTGCTCCAGTTTCTTCCCACAGTCCAGGAATGTGCAGGTTAGGTGGGGTTACAGGGGATCGGGCGGGGACATGGGCCTGGGGGGATGTTCTTTCGGAGGGTTGGTGCAAACTCGATGGGCCGAATGACCTCCTGCACTGTAGGGATTCCATGAAATGAATCTTGTCCTTTTTGAGGAGCTTTAGTAAAAATTGAGAAGCAGAGAATGAGATTGAAAAGAAGGACTATGCAGTGCCTGGTGGTGATGTGGTCTATCTCCTGCAGGACTGTCGCAAGGTGATTCTTTCCACCAACATTGCAGAAACATCTGTCACAATTCCTGGCATCAAGTACGTCGTGGATACAGGAATGGTGAAAGCCAAACGCTACACTCCTGGTAGGTGATATCTATGTCTGCCTCTCCTCACTCCCTCACTGCTGTCCACCCTCAGTTCCCCATTGCCCTATTCCCCTAGCTCCCCGCCACTTATCTTCACCGTGCTTCTGTCCCTATTCTATGGGACATAGGCAGCTTAAGTGGCAAAACAGTGGCTGTTGGCACATTAACTGACTCAATACACCATTTACAGCTAAGCCGTCAGCTGCTTAGACCGCTGTAGAATTCCCAACTATATTCCTTCCCTCTGTCTCTCTTCCCCTCAGAACCTCCTTAACCCTACTTCTTTGACCAGACTATTACTATTTTGGTGGCTTGGTAACACATTTTGTCTGATGAAGCTGCGCTTGAGCATTTATGTTATGGGGCAGGATGGAGGAAGATCGGAGCAGGAGGCTTTGTCATTTTGAGTTTGTTTCCCCATTCGAATGATCATAGCTGACCTGCTATCGACACAATATGACTGCTTTTCCCCCATATTCTTCAATACAAACAAATAAAGAACAGATCCTTCGGCCTCCAAGCCCGTGCCGATCATGATGCCGAAACTAAAACCTTCTGCACTTCCGGCTCTGTATTCCTCTATTCCCATCTTCATCATCTGTTTGTCAAGAGGCCTTTTAAACGCCGCTATCGTATCTGCTTCCACCACCTCCCCTGGCAGCAAGTTTCAGACACTCATCTTTATCAATCTCTGATGCGGAATCAATTATCAATTGTTATTTGTGAAAGTGAGTTCTAAACTTAGCACTCTTTGCAGAATTGTTTGCCAATTTCACTTCGGAAAGATCTGCCGCAGATTTCCAAGACTTTGCCCCTTGGTCCGATGTCCTTAACCAGCAAAAATAGCTTTTCTCTATCCATCTTGAAAGCTTTAATGAAATCACTCCTTCACTGTTTAAATTCCTGGGCATACAACCCGAGTTTATGTTCAATCTCCTTGTAATCTAAGCCTTGCATTTCAGGTGTAATTCCTTTTTTGAAATAAATTTAGAGTATCCAATTATTTTTTTTCCAAAATTAAGGGGCAATTTTAGCATGACCGACCCACCTACCCTGCACATCTTTGGGTTGTGGGGGTGAGACCCACGCAGCCACGGGGAGAATGTGCAAACTCCACACGGACAGTGACCTGGGGCCAGGATCGAACCTGGGTCCTGGGTGCTGTGATGCAGCAGTGCTAACCACTGCGCCACCATGCCGCTCTCCAGGTATAATTCCTGTAGAGTTCATCACCTTCCCTGTGTTGGTGCAGATGAAGAATTTATTCTGAAATAGGCTGACCTACCTGATTGAAATAAAGTGGAGCTGTTGTAACTGTTGGTGTGTTGTAGAGAGTGGATTGGAGGTCCTTGCCGTACAGCATGTTTCAAAAGCTCAGGCGTGGCAGCGAGCAGGGCGAGCAGGACGGGAGCAGGCAGGAATCTGTTACCGACTCTACACTGAGGGAGAATTTGAGAAGTTCCTCAACATGACGGTCCCAGAGATACAAAGGTGATTTTACTCTGCACATCTCTCTGATAGAAACTGTTTGGGTTAATGTTGCTGATGGTTGAATCAAAGTTTCCCTTTACTCTGACCAGTTGTAATGCAGCTTCATTTGATGCTGACCCTCAGCCAGTTCTGTAACCTTTCCTCGTCTTGCTCTGTGCAGGTGTAATCTTGCGAGCGTGATGCTTCATCTCCTGGCACTTCGCATTCCTGACATCCTCAACTTTGACTTTATATCGAAACCGTCACCAGGTAAGGGATTAGATGGTTCTGTCACATCGTTAGACTTGGTTTTCCAGCCCTTACACGTGGTGTTTTCATGGCCTGAAAGTGATCTGACCTGTGAGTATTCTCATTCCTTGGAAATGTAACCACCAGAAAAACTAATACAAAAACACAAGATTCTGCTGATATTGCAACTGGAAATGTTCAATACTGAGAGAGAAACAATTAATGTTTCAGTTCAATATTTCATCAGAACAAGGTCAGCACCAGCGGGGTCAGCGCCGCCGGGGTCAGCACCAGCGGGGTCAGCACCGCCGGGGTCAGCACCAGCGGGGTCAGCACCGCCGGGGTCAGCGCCGCCGGGGTCAGCACCGCCGGGGTCAGCACCAGCGGGGTCAGCACCGCCGGGGTCAGCGCCGCCGGGGTCAGCACCGCCGGGGTCAGCACCAGCGGGGTCAGCACCGCCGGGGTCAGCGCCGCCGGGGTCAGCGCCGCCGGGGTCAGCGCCGCCGGGGTCAGCACCAGTGGGGTCAGCACCAGTGGGGTCAGCACCAGTGGGGTCAGCACCAGCGGGGTCAGCACCAGCGGGGTCAGCGCCGCCGGGGTCAGCGCCGCCGGGGTCAGCGCCGCCGGGGTCAGCGCCGCCGGGGTCAGCGCCGCCGGGGTCAGCGCCGCCGGGGTCAGCGCCGCCGGGGTCAGCGCCAGCGGGGTCAGCACCAGCGGGGTCAGCACCAGCGGGGTCAGCACCGCCGGGGTCAGCGCCGCCTTGGGTCAGCGCCGCCTTGGGTCAGCGCCGCCTTGGGTCAGCGCCGCCTTGAGTCAGCGCCGCCTTGGGTCAGCGCCGCCTTGGGTCAGCGCCGCCTTGAGTCAGCGCCGCCTTGAGTCAGCGCCGCCTTGAGTCAGCGCCGCCTTGGGTGAGCGCCGCCAGGGTCAGCGGCGGCCGGGTCAGCGCCACCAAGGTCTGTATTGTTGTCTAATGTCTGCCATATCTCCTCTCTAGTCGTATGCTACAACTAAACACAACGTCCCTTCATAAAACCAGCAAAGAGAAGGAGGCCATTCGGCCCATTGAGTCTGCATCAACCCGCCAAAAAAAGCACTCTACCTCAGCCAATCACTGTAGCCCCACCTAACCTGCACAGCTTTGGACTGTGGGAGGAAACCGGAGCGCCCGGAGGAAACCCACGCAGACACGGGGAGAACGTGCAGACTCCGCACAGACAGTGACCCAAGACGGGAATGAAACCCGGGTCCTTGGCGCTGTGAGGCAGCTGTGCTCACCACTGTGCTGCCCTGAAACTGTGAACTCTGATACCCTGATTCACTCCTCAGTCGCTCCCATCGCACCATCTCTTTCCTGTGGCACCTTTTGATGCACAGGAGATGCACAACACATGCCCTTCTCACTGTCTGAGCCCCAAAGCCTGCTGCCAGGTGTAGCATTGAGTTCCTTCCAGCTTGCTGGTATATTCGCTGCTCACAATGCTGCCCCTTCTACACTGGGGAGACCAAACACGTGGGCTTCAGTAGGGTGCTCTTTGTAAGAGCTGGTGCAGACTCGATGGGCGGAATGGTCTCCTGCACTGTAAATTCTATGATTATGATTCAAACACAGACTGGGTGTGCACTTTGCGGGATTGCACAGTAATGATCCTCCGCTTTCGCTTGCTTCTCGTTTTAATTCTCCACTTTGACCTTCCTATAATATGCTAATGAAACTGAATGAGCGGTGGCACCTCTGCATTGGGATACTTTACGGCTTTATAGATTCAATGTTACATTATAGAATCATGGAATGAATTAAACAATTTCCGAATCGTGACTCCTGTTTTTTTTCTGCAGCAGGTTCTGATAATGAATCTCCTCTTTTCTTGACCCAGCGTTTGTTTGTCTCCTTGTCTCCTTGCATCATCTTTCCTTTTCTAAATTAATCTCTTCTGCCTTCCACCCCATCACAGACTTCCCTTTTGTTCTTTTCCTCCCCTTCCTAGAGCAGCATGGTAGCATAAGTGGCTTCACAGCACAACTCCACCAATCTTCGTATCGTCTGCAAATTTACTGACCCACCCTTCAACTCCCTCATCCAAGTCATTAATGAAAATCACAAACAGCAGAGGACCCAGAACTGATCCCTGTGGTACGCCACTGGTAACTGGGATCCAGGCTGAATATTTGCCATCCACCACCACTCTCTGACTTCTATCGGTTAGCCAGTTAGTTATCCAACTGGCCAAATTTCCCACTATCCCATGCCTCCTTACTTTCTGCATAAGCCTACCATGGGGAACTTTATCAAATCCCTTACTAAATCCATGTACACTACATCCACTGCTTTACCTTCATCCACATGCTTGGTCACCTCCTCAAAGAATTCAATAAGATTTGTAAGGCAAGACCTACCCCTCACAAATCCGTGCTGACTATCCCTAATCAAGCAGTGTCTTTCCAGATGCTCAGAAATCCTATCCTTCAGTACCCTTTCCATTACTTTGCCTACCACCGAAGTAAGACTAACTGGCCTGTAATTCCCAGGGTTATCCCTAGTTCCTTTTTTGAACAGGGGCACGACATTCGCCACACTCCAATCCCCTGGTACCACCCCTGTTGACAGTGAGGACGAAAAGATCATTGCCAATGGCTCTGCAATTTCATCTCTTGCTTCCCATAGAATCCTTGGATATATCCCGTCAGGCCCGGGGGACTTGTCTATCCTCAAGTTTTTCAAAATGCCCAACACATCTTCCTTCCTGACAAGTATTTCCTCGAGCTTACCAATCTGTTTCACACTGTCCTCTCCAACAATATCGCCCCTCTCATTTGTAAATACAGAAGAAAAATACTCATTCAAGACCTCTCCTATCTCTTCAGACTCAATACACAATCTCCCGCTACTGTCCTTGATCGGACCTACCCTCGCTCTAGTCATTCTCATATTTCTCACATATGTGTAAAAGGCCTTGGGGTTTTCCTTGATCCTACCCGCCAAAGATTGTTCATGCCCTCTCTTAGCTCTCCTAATCCCTTTCTTCAGTTCCCTCCTGGCTATCTTGTATCCCTCCAATGCCCTGTCTGAACCTTGTTTCCTCAGCCTTACATAAGTCACCTTTTTCCTCTTAACAAGACATCCAACCTCTCTTGTCAACCATGGTTCCCTCACTCGACCATCTCTTCCCTGCCTGACAGGGACATACATATCAAGGACACGTAGCACCTGTTCCTTGAACAAGTTCCACATTTCACTTGTGTCCTTCCCTGCCAGCCTATGTTCCCAACTTATGCACTTCAATTCTTGTCTGACAACATCGTATTTACCCTTCCCCCAATTGTAAACCTTGCCCTGTTGCACGTACCTATCCCTCTCCATTACTAAAGTGAAAGTCACAGAATTGTGGTCACTATCTCCGAAATGCTCCCCCACTAACAAATCTATCACTTGCCCTGGTTCATTACCCAGTACTAAATCCAATATTGCCCCTCCTCTGGTCGGACAATCTACATACTGTGTTAGAAAAGCATCCTGGACACACTGCACAAACACCACCCCATCCAAACTATTTGATCTAAGGAGTTTCCACTCAATATTTGGGAAGTTAAAGTCGCCCATGACTACTACCCTATGACTTCTGCACCTTTCCAAAATCTGTTTCCCAATCTGTTCCTCCACATCTCTGTTACTATTGGGGGGCCTATAGAAAACTTCTAACAAGGTGACTGCTCCTTTCCTATTTCTGACTTCAACCCATACTACCTCAATAGGGTGATACTCCTCGAACTGCCTTTCTGCAGCTGTTATACTATCTCTAATTAATAATGCCACCCCCCACCTCTTTTACCACCCTCCCTAATCTTATTGAAACATCTATAACCAGGGACCTCCAACAACCATTTCTGCCCCTCTTCTATCCAAGTTTCCGTGATGGCCACCACATCGTAGTCCCAAGTACCGATCCATGCCTTAAGTTCACCCACCTTATTCCTGATGCTTCTTGCGTTGAAGTATACACACTTCAACCCATCTCCGTGCCTGCAAATACTTTCCTTTGTCAGTGTTCCCTTCCCCACTGCCTCATTACATGCTTTGGCGTCCTGAATATCGGCTACCTTAGTTGCTGGACTACAAATCCGGTTCCCATTCCCCTGCCAAATTAGTTTAAACCCTCCCGAAGAGTACTAGAAAACCTCCCTCCCAGGATATTGGTGCCCCTCTGGTTCAGATGCAACCCGTCCTGCTTGTACAGGTCCCACCTTCCCCAGAATGCGCTCCAATTATCCAAATACCTGAAGCCCTCCCTCCGACACCATTCCTGCAGCTCTCCCTATTCCTAGCCTCGCTATCACGTGGCACCGGCAACAAACCAGAGATGACAACTCTGTCTGTCCTGGCTTTTAACTTCCAGCCTAACTCCCTAAACTTGTTTATTACCTCCAGACCCCTTTTCCTACCTACGTCGTTGGTACCAATGTGCACCACGACTTCTGGCTGCTCCCCCCTCCCCCTTAAGGATCCTGAAGACACGATCCGAGACATCCCTGGCACCCGGGAGGCAACATACCTTCCGGGAGTCTCGCTCGCGACCACAGAATCTCCTATCTATTCCCCTAACCATTGAATCTCCTACAACTATTGCTTTTCTATTCTCCCCCCTTCCCTTCTGAGCCCCAGAGCCAGACTCAGTGCCAGAGACCTGGCCGCTAGGGCCTTCCCCCGGTAGGTCATCCCCCCCCCCAACAGCATCCAAAACGGTATACTTGTTTTGAAGGGGAACGGCCACGAGGGATCCCTGCACTTTCTGCCTGTTTGTTTTTTTCCCCCTGACTGTAACCCAGCTATTCTTGTCCTGTACCTTGGGTGTGGTTACCTCCTTGTAACTCTTCTCAATCACCCCCTCTGCCTCCCGGATGATCCGAAGTTCATCCAGCTTCAGCTCCAGTTCCCTAACACGGTCTTTGAGGAGCTGAAGTTGGGTGCACTTACCGCAGGTATAGTCAGTGGGGACACCGGTGGTATCCCTCACCACCCACATCCTACAGGAGGAGCATGTAACTGGCCTAGCCTCCATCCCCTCTTCCCTTACAGAAAATAGCTGCTGTGTGGACTAACTCCGCCCTCCGACTCTGCTCCCAGTCAGCTACACTTCCTGTAAACTCCTGGCTCTCTTAGCACTCTTTGCGGAAATGTCGGAAACAAAATGAAAGGAGCACCTTACTCCCTCCTCACCTAACTCCCTCGGTCACCAAACTCTCACTATCGCACTCAAATGCACCAAATTCAGCACTCCCTCGGTCACCAAACTCTCACTATCGCACTCAAATGCACCAAATTCAGCACTCAGTGCAAACAAAGTCTGCACTGTAGGGGATCACTTTTATACTGTGAATCTAGCCTCTGAAAACCTGGCCTAATCCAATTAACTAATTAACAAGCTCCAGCTGCAAGTGCCTACAAGTAGAATCCGGTTTAAAGCTCATTGAAAATTCACCTTCTTCTAAACCAAACAGCAACTTTTAAGTTAATTAACTAAATAAAAGAAAGACTAAACTTGAGATAAAAATGAATCCTTATACTCCCTCGGTCACCAAACTCTCTCTATCGCACTCAAATGCACCAAATTCAGCACTCAGTGAGGATCCAAAGATTTCTGTCAAGGCCTCAGCAATTTCCTCTCCAGCCTCCTTCAGTATTCTGGGGTAGATCCCATCAGGCCCTGGGGACTTATCTACCTTAATATTTTTCAAGGCGCCCAAAACCTCGTCTTTTTGGATCTCAATGTGACCCAGGCTATCTACACGCCCTTCTCCAGACTCAACATCTACCAATTCCTTCTCTTTGGTGAATACTGATGCAAAGTATTCATTTAGTACCTCGCCCATTTCCTCTAGCTCCACACATAGATTCCCTTGCCTATCCTTTAGTGGGCCAACCCTTTCCCTGGCTACCCTCTTGCTTTTTATGTACGTGTAAAAAGCTGTGGGATTTTCCTTAACCCTATTTGCCAATGATGTGGAGATGCCGGCGTTGGACTGGGGTGAGCACAGTACGAAGTCTTACAACACCAGGTTAAAGTCCAACAGGTTTGTTTCGATGTCACTAGCTTTCGGAGCGCTGCTCCTTCCTCAGGTGAATGAAGAGGTCTGTTCCAGAAACACATATATAGACAAATTCAAAGATGCCAAACAATGCTTGGAATGCGAGCATTAGCAGGTGATTAAATCTTTACAGATCCAGAGATGGGGTAACCCCAGGTTAAAGAGGTGTGAATTGTCTCAAGCCAGGACAGTTGGTAGGATTTCGCAGGCCAGATGGTGGGGGATGAATGTAATGCGACATGAATCCCAGGTCCCGGTTGAGGCCTGGATCTGTAAAGATTTAATCACCTGCTAATGCTCGCATTCCAAGCATTGTTTGGCATCTTTGAATTTGTCTATATATGTGTTTCTGGAACAGACCTCTTCATTCACCTGAGGAAGGAGCAGCGCTCCGAAAGCTAGTGACATCGAAACAAACCTGTTGGACTTTAACCTGGTGTTGTAAGACTTCGTACTATTTGCCAATGACTAGAGAATTGTTTTTTTTTGAAAACTCCATCTGGTTCACTGATGTCCTTCAGGGGAGAAAAGGTGCCGTCGTTGCCCAGTCTGTACAGGGGATCCCCTGTGGTCGTTCCCCTTAGTAACAAGTATACCGCTTTGGATACTGTTTGGGGGGGGGGGGGAACTTACCAGGGGTAAGCCAAGGGGTACAGGTCTCTGGCACAGAGTCTGACCCTGTTACTCAGAAGGGAAGGGGGGAGAGGAGGAGAGCATTAGTCATTGGGGACTCCATAGTTAGGGGGCCAGATAGGAGATTCTGTGGGAACGAGAGAGACTCGCGGTTGGTGTGTTGCCTCCCAGGTGCCAGGGTCCGTGATGTCTCGGATCATGTTTTTGGGATCCTTAAGGGGGAGGGGGGAGCAGCACCAACGACATAGGTAGGGCTAGGGATGTAAGGCAGGAATTCGGGGAGCTAGGGTGGAAACTTAGATCTAGGACAAAGAGTTATTATCTCTGGGTTGTTACCCATGCCATGTGCTAGCGACATGAGGAATAGGGAGAGAGAGGAGTTGAACACGTGGCTACAGGGATGGTGCAGGAGGGAGGGTTTCAGATTTCTGGATAATTGGGGCTCATTCTGGGGTCGGTGGGACCTCTACAAACGGGATGGTCTACACCTGGACCAGAGGGGTACCAATATCCTGGGGGGGAAATTTGCTAATGCTCTTCGGGAGGGATTAAACTAGTTCAGCAGGGGCTTGGGAACCTGAATTGTAGCTCCAGTATACAGGAGGTTGAGAGTAGTGAGGTCATGAGTAATGTTTCAAAGTTGCAGGAGTGTACCGGCAGGCAGGAAGGTGGTTTAAAGTGTGTCTTCAATGCCAGGAGCATCCAGAATAAGGTGGGTGAACCTGGGACTTCGATTTTGTGGCCATTTCGGAGACATGGATAGAGCAGGGACAGGAATGGTTGTTGCAGGTGCCGGGGTTTAGATATTTCAGTAAACTCAGGGAAGGTGGTAAAAGAGGGGGAGGGGTGGCATTGTTAGTCAAGGACAGTATTACGGTGGCAGAAAGGACGTTTGATGAGGACTCGTCTACTGAGGTAGTATAGGCTGAGGTTAGAAACAGGAAAGGAGAGGTCACCCTGTTCGGGGTTTTCTATAGGCCTCTGAAAAGTTCCAGAGATGTAGAGGAAAGGATTGCAAAGATGATTCTGGATAGGAGCGAAAGCAACAGGGTAGTTGTTGTGGGGGACTTTAATTTTCCAAATATTGACTGGAAAAGCTATAGTTCGAGTACTTTAGATGGGTCTGTTTTTGTCCAATGTGTGCAGGAGGGTTTCCTGACACAGTATGTAACAAAGAACAAAGAAATGTACAGCACAGGAACCGGCCCTCCAAGCCCGTGCCGACCATACTGCCCGACTAAACTACAATCTTCTACACTTCCTGGGTCCGTATCCTTCTATTCCCATCCTATTCATATATTTGTCAAGATGCCCCTTAAATGTCCCTATCGTCCCTGCTTCCACTACCTCCTCCGGTAGTGAGTTCCAGGCACCCACTACCCTCTGCGTAAAAAACCTGCCTCGTACATCTACTCTAAACCTTGCCCCTCTCACCTTAAACCTATGCCCCCTAGTAATTGACCCCTCTACCCTGGGGAAAAGCCTCTGACTATCCACTCTGTCTATGCCCCTCATAATTTTGTATACCTCTATCAGGTCGCCCCTCAACCTCCTTCGTTCCAGTGAGAACAAACCGAGTTTATTCAATCGCTCCTCATAGCTTATGCCCTCCATACCAGGCAACATTCTGGTAAATCTCTTCTGCACCCTCTCTAAAGCCTCCACATCCTTCTGGTAGTGTGGCGACCAGAATTGAACACTATACTCCAAGTGTGGCCTAACTAAGGTTCTATACAGCTGCAACATGACTTGCCAATTCTTATACTCAATGCCCCGGCCAATGAAGGCAAGCATGCCGTATGCCTTCTTGACTACCTTCTCCACCTGTGTTGCCCCTTTCAATGACCTGTGGACCTGTACTCCTAGATCTCTTTGACTTTCAATACTCTTGAGGGTTCTACCATTCACTGTATATTCCCTACCTGCATTAGCCCTTCCAAAATGCTTTACCTCACATTTGTCCGGATTAAACTCCATCTGCCATCTCTCCGCCCAAGTCTCCAGGCAATCTAAATCCTGCTGTATCCTCAGACAGTCCTCATCGCTATCCGCAATTCCACCAACCTTTGTGTCGTCTGCAAACTTACTAATCAGACCAGTTACATTTTCCTCCAAATCATTTATATATACTACAAAGAGCAAAGGTCCCAGCACTGATCCCTGTGGAACACCACTGGTCACAGCCCTCCAATTAGAAAAGCATCCCTCCATTGCTACCCTCTGCCTTCTATGGCCTAGCCAGTTCTGTATCCACCTTGCCAGTTCACCCCTGATTCCGTGTGACTTCACCTTTTGTACTAGTCTACCATGAGGGACCTTGTCAAAGGCCTTACTGAAGTCCATATAGACAACATCTACTGCCCTACCTGCATCAATCATCTTAGTGACCTCCTCGAAAAACTCTATCAAGTTAGTGAGACACGACCTCCCCTTCACAAAACCGTGCTGCCTCTCACTAATACGTCCATTTGCTTCCAAATGGGAGTAGATCCTGTCTCGAAGAATTCTCTCCAGTAATTTCCCTACCACTGAAGTAAGGCTCACCGGCCTGTAGTTCCCGGGATTATCCTTGCTACCCTTCTTAAACAGAGGAACAACATTGGCTATTCTCCAGTCCTCCGGGACATCCCCTGAAGACAGCGAGGATCCAAAGATTTCTGTCAAGGCCTCAGCAATTTCCTCTCCAGCCTCCATCAGGCCCTGGGGACTTATCTACCTTAATATTTTTTAAGACACCCAACACCTCGTCTTTTTGGATCTCAATGTGACCCAGGCTATCTACACACCCTTCTCCAGACTCAACATCTACCAATTCCTTCTCTTTGGTGAATACTGATGCAAAGTATTCATTTAGTACCTCGCCCATTTCCTCTGGCTCCACACATAGATTCCCTTGCCTGTCCTTCAGTGGGCCAACCCTTTCCCTGGCTACCCTCTTGCTTTTTATGTACGTTTTTTTTTTTTTTTTCCCCTTGTTGCAGATTCATAAGTGTTTTAATAAGTTTTGCAAACATAAGTGAAAATTTAGAAGCCAACTGTAATAAAAGTCCATCATTAAATATATTGTGCTAGGGCAGGGGGAAAAGTTAGCAGTTTTTTAATCCTGCAAATAAATGTCTATGTTTAAATTACTGGTTAATCTTTTGGTCTAAAATCCTTCTCTTGCTGTACGGGTCAGAGGTCCAGTGGATTCAGGGGCAGATCATGCTATGCTTGCCGTCGACATTCCACCCCTCCATTTAAGGCTGTTAACCTCGGCAGCAATGGTGCGTGAGACCATGGGTTCTTCTTCTATCCAGTCTGGAGGAGAGGGAGGGCGATAGGCCAATGAGAGGCGAGGCCATATTGGGTTTGGTACTGGGTAATGAACCAGGCCAGGTGTTAGATTTGGAGGTAGGTGAGCACTTTGGTGATAGTGACCACAATTTGATTACGTTTACTTTAGTGATGGAAAGGGATAGGTATATACTGCAGGGCAAGAGTTATATCTGGGGGAAAGGCAATTATGATGCGATGAGGCAAGACTTAGGATGCATCGGATGGAGGGGAAAACTGCAGGGTATGGGCACAATGGAAATGTGCAGCTTGTTCAAGGAACAGCTACTGCGTGTCCTTGGTAAGTATATAACTGTCAGGCATGGAGGAAGTGGTCGAGCGAGGGAACTGTGGTTTACTAAAGCAGTCGAAACACTTGTCAAGAGGAAGAAGGAGGCTTATGTAAAGATGAGACATGAAGGTTCAGTTAGGGCGCTCGAGAGTTGCAAGTTAGCTAGGAAGGACCTAAAGAGAGAGCTAAGAAGAGTCCAGGAGGGGACATGAGAAGTCTTTGGCAGGTAGGATCAAGGATAACCCTAAAGCTTTCTATAGATATGTCAGGAATAAACAGATGACTAGGGTAAGAGTAGGGCCAGTCAAGGACAGTAGTGGGAAGTTGTACGTGGAGTCCGAGGAGATAGGAGAGGTGCTAAATGAATATTTTTTGTCAGTATTCACACAGGAAAAAGACAATGTTGTCGAGGAGAATACTGCGATTCAGACTACTAGACTAGAAGGGCTTGAGGTTCATAAGGAGGAGGTGTTAACAATTCTGGAAAGTGTGATAATAGATCAGTCCCCTGGGCCGGATGGGATTCATCCTAGGATTCTCCGGGAAGCTAGGGAGGAGATTGCTGAGCATTTGGCTTTGATCTTTAAGTCATCTTTGTCTACAGGACGAGTGCCAGAAGACTGGAGGATAGCAAATGTTGTCCTCTTGTTCAAGAAGGGGAGTAGAGACAACCCCGGTAACTATAGACCAGTGAGCCTTACTTCTGTTGTGGGCAAAGTCCTGGAAAGGTTTATAAGAGATAGGATGTATAATCATCTGGAAAGGAATAATTTGATTAGAGATAGTCAACACGGATTTGTGAAGGGTAGGTCGTGCCTCACAAACCTTATTGAGTTCTTTGAGAAGGTGACCAAACAGGTGGATGAGGGTAAAGCAGTTGATGTGGTGTATATGGTTTTTATACACGTATTTTACACCATCACGTATCTGCCCCCACTATCCGCCCCTATGGTCTTTGCCTCAAACATTACCCGCTTCCCCACTCGTTTGATAAGATTCCCCATAGTAGGCTACGGCAGAAAATTTGGAGGCATGGGATTCAGGGTGATTTAGCAGTTTAGATCAGAAATTGGCTGGCTGGAAGAAGAGGAAGGGTGGTGGTTGATGGGAAATGTTCAGACTGGAGTCCAGTTACTAGTGGTGTACCACAAGGATCTGTTTTGGGGCCACTGCTCTTTGTCATTTTTATAAATGACCTGGAGGAGGGCGTAGAAGGATGGGTGAGTAAATTTGCAGATGACACTAACGTCGGTGGAGTTGTGGACAGTGCGGAAGGATGTTACAAGTTACAGAGGGACATAGATAAGCTGCAGCGCTGGGCTGAGAGTTGGCAAATGGGGTTTAATGCAGAAAAGTGTGAGGTGATTCATTTTGGAAGGAATAACAGGAAGACAGAGTACTGGGCTGATGGCAATATTGCAATGGGGGGGGTGGGGGCTAACTGGGTTGCTGCTGCTGGGGAGAAGGGGGAGCTGGTATGGGGTGGGGTGGGCGGGGCGGGGGGGCGCCGCCTAGGGGGGACACAGCTACGTGGGAACCGGGTGAGGAGCTGGATAAAAAAAGGGGATGGCTAGTCGACAAGGGGAGGGGGGTAAAGAGCCCCCCAACCCGGCTGATCACGGAATGTGAGAGGGCTGAACGGGCCGATAAAGAGGGCACGGGTACTTGCACACCTAAAGAAACTTAAGGCAGATGTGGTTATGCTGCAGGAGACGCATTTGAAACTGATAGACCAGGTCAGACTACGCAAAGGATGGGTGGGGCAGGTGTTTCATTCGGGGCTAGATGCAAAAAACGGGGTGGCCACACGAGTGGGGAAGCGGGTAATGTTTGAGGCAAAGACCATAGGGGCGGATAGTGGGGGCAGATACGTGATGGTGAGTGGCAAATTACAAGGGGAGGCGGTGGTCTTAGTGAACGTATATGTCCCGAACTGGGATGATGCCAACTTAGAGGTGCATGCTAGGACGTATCCCGGACCTAGAGGCGGGGAAGCTGGTAATGGATGGAGATTTTAACACGGTGCTGGAACCAGGGCTGGACAGATTGAGGTCCAGGACCGGAAGGAGGCCGGCAGCAGCTAGGGTGCTTAAGGACTTTAGGAGCAGATGGGAGGAGTAGACCCCTGGAGATTTAGTAGACCTAGGAGCAAGCAGTTTTCGTTTTTCTTCTATGTCCACAAAGTTTATTCACGGATAGACTTTTTTGTTTTGGGAAGGGCGCTGATCCCGAAGGTGACGGGGACGGAATATACGGCTATAGCTATTTCGGATCACGCTCCACATTGGGTAGACTTGGAGATAGGGGAGGAAACAGAAGGGCGTCCACCGTGGAGAATGGACATGGGACTAATGGCAGATGGGTAGCACGGTAGCACAAGTGATTAGCACTGTGGCTTCACAGCGCCAGGGTCCCAGGTTCGATTCCCCGCTGGGTCACTGTCTGTGCGGAGTTTGCACGTTCTCCCCGTGTCCGCGTGGGTTTCCTCCGGGTGCTCCGGTTTCCTCCCACAGTCCAAAGACGTGCAGGTTAGGTGGATTGGCCATGCTAAATTACCCGTAGTGTCCATAAGGGTTGGGAGGGGTTATTGGGTTGCGGGGATAAGGTGGAAGTGAGGGATTAATGTGGGTCGGTGCAGACTCGATGGGCCGAATGGCCTCCTTCTGCACTGTATGTTCTATGTAATCTATGTAATCTATGAAGGGGTGTGTCTAAGGGTGAGGGGGTGCATTGAAAAATACTTGGAACTCAATGATAATGGGGAGGTCCAGGTGGGAGTGGTCTGGGAGGCGCTGAAGGCAGTGGTTAGAGTGGAGCTGATATCAATCAGGGCACATAAAGGAAAGCAGGAGGGTAGGGAATGGGAGCGGTTGTTGAAAGAACTTCTGAGGGTGGACAGGCAATATGCGGAGGCACCGGAGGAGGGACTGTACAGGGAAAGGCAAAGGCTACATGTAGAATTTGATTTGCTGACTACGGGTAATGCGGAGGCACAGTGGAGGAAGGCACAGGGTGTACAGTACGAATATGGGGAGAAGGCGAGCAGGTTGCTGGCCCACCAACTGAGGAAAAGGGGAGCAGCGAGGGAGATAGGTGGAGTGAGAGATGAGGAGGGAGGGATGGAGCGGAGAAGGTGAATGGAGTGTTCAAGGCATTCTATGAAAGATTATATGAAGCTCAGCCCCCGGATGGGAAGGAGAGAATGATGTGTTTTTTTGGACCAGCTGGAATTTCCTAAGGTGGAGGAGCAGGAGAGGGTGGGACTGGGAGCACAGATTGAAACGGAGGAAGTAGTGAAAGGAATCCGGAGCATGCAGGCGGGGAAGGCCCCGGGACCAGACGGATTCCCAGTTGAATTTTATCGGAAATATGTGGACTTGCTGGCCCCGCTACTGATGAGAACCTTTAATGAGGCGAGGGAAAGGGGGCAGCTGCCCCCGACTATGTCAGAGGCAACGATATTGCTCCTCCTAAAGAAGGAAAAAGACCCGCTGCAATGCGGGTCCTATAGGCCTATTTCCCTCCTGAACGTGGACGCTAAGATTCTGGCCAAAGTAATGGCAATGAGGATAGAGGATTGTGTCCCGGGGGTGGTCCATGAGGACCAAACTGGGTTTGTGAAGGGGAGACAGCTGAATACGAATATACGGAGGCTGCTAGGGGTAATGATGATGCCCCCACCAGAGGGGGAAGCGGAGATAGTGGTGGCGATGGATGCCGAGAAAGCATTTGATAGAGTGGAGTGGGACTATTTGTGGGAGGTGCTGAGGAGATTTGGCTTTGGAGATGGGTATATAAGATGGGTGCAGCTCTTGTATAGGGCCCCGATGGCGAGCGTGGTCACGAATGGACGGGGGTCTGAATATTTTCGGCTACATAGAGGGACGAGGCAGGGATGTCCTCTGTCCCCATTATTGTTTGCACTGGCGATTGAGCCCCTGGCAATAGCATTGAGGGGTTCCAGGAAGTGGAGGGGAGTACTCAGGGGAGGAGAAGAACACCGGGTATCTCTGTATGCGGATGATTTGTTATATGTGGCGGACCCGGCGGACGGGATGCCAGAGATAATGCGGATACTTGGGGAGTTTGGAGATTTCTCAGGGTATAAATTGAACATGGGGAAAAGTGAGTTGTTTGTGGTGCATCCAGGGGAGCAGAGCAGAGAAATAGAGGACTTACCGTTGTGGACGGTAACAAGGGACTTTCGGTACTTCGGGATCCAGATAGCCAAGAATTGGGGTACATTGCATAGGCTAAATTTAATGCGGTTGGTGGAACAGATGGAGGAGGACTTTAAGAGATGGGACATGGTGTCCCTGTCACTGGCAGGGAGGGTGCAGGCAGTTAAAATGGTGGTCCTCCCGAGATTCCTTTTTGTGTTTCAGTGCCTTCCGGTGGTGGTCATGAAGGCTTTTTTCAAAAGAATTTTTCAAAAACTCATAAGTATTATGAGTTTTGTGTGGGCCGGGAAGACCCCGAGAGTGAGGAGGGGATTTTTGCAGCGTAGTAGGGACAGGGGGGGGGCTGGCACTACCGAGCCTAAGTGAGTACTACTGGGCCGCCAATATCTCAATGGTGTGTAAGTGGATGGGAGAAGAGGAGGGAGCGGCGTGGAAGAGATTGGAGTGGGCGTCCTGCAGGGGGACTAGCCTACAAGCTATGGTGACGGCGCCGTTGCCGTTCTCACCGAAGAGATACACCACAAGCCCGGTGGTGGTGGCCACACTGAAAATCTGGGGGCAGTGGAGACGGCACAGGGGAAAGACGGGAGCCTCTGTGCGGTCCCCGATAAGAAATAACCATAGGTTTGTTCCGGGGAGAATGGATGGGGGATTTGGAGCATGGCAAAGAGCAGGGGTAACACAATTGAGAGATCTGTTCGTAGATTTTGGAAAAGAGTAAAAACAACAGGGTTGTGGTGATGGGAGACTTCAACTTCCCCAATATTGACTGGGACTCACTTAGTGCCAGGGGCTTAGACGGGGCGGAGTTTGTAAGGAGCATCCAGGAGGGCTTCTTAAAACAATATGTAGACAGTCCAACTAGGGAAGGGGCGGTACTGGACCTGGTATTGGGGAATGAGCCCGGCCAGGTGGTAGATGTTTCAGTAGGGGAGCATTTCGGTAACAGTGACCACAATTCAGTAAGTTTTAAAGTACTGGTGGACAAGGATAAGAGTGGTCCGAGGATGAATGTGCTAAATTGGGGGAAGGCTAATTATGACAATATTAGGTGGGAACTGAAGAACATAGATTGGGGGCGGATGTTTGAGGGCAAATCAACATCTGACATGTGGGAGGCTTTCAAGTGTCAGTTGAAGGGAATACAGGACAGGCATGTTCCTGTGAGGAAGAAAGATAAATACGGCAATTTTCGGGAACCTTGGATGACGAGTGATATTGTAGGCCTCGTCAAAAAGAAAAAGGAGGCATTTGTCAGGGCTAAAAGGCTGGGAACAGACGAAGCCTGTGTGGCATATAAGGAAAGTAGGAAGGAACTTAAGCAAGGAGTCAGGAGGGCTAGAAGGGGTCATGAAAAGTCATTGGCAAATAGGGTTAAGGAAAATCCCAAGGCTTTTTACACGTACATAAAAAGCAAGAGGGTAGCCAGGGAAAGGGTTGGCCCACTGAAGGATAGGCAAGGGAATCTATGTGTGGAGCCAGAGGAAATGGGCGAGGTACTAAATGAATACTTTGCATCAGTATTCACCAAAGAGAAGGAATTGGTAGATGTTGAGTCTGGAGAAGGGGGTGTAGATAGCCTGGGTCACATTGTGATCCAAAAAGACGAGGTGTTGGGTGTCTTAAAAAATATTAAGGTAGATAAGTCCCCAGGGCCTGATGGGATCTACCCCAGAATACTGAAGGAGGCTGGAGAGGAAATTGCTGAGGCCTTGACAGAAATCTTTGGATCCTCGCTGTCTTCAGGGGATGTCCCGGAGGACTGGAGAATAGCCAATGTTGTTCCTCTGTTTAAGAAGGGTAGCAAGGATAATCCCGGGAACTACAGGCCGGTGAGCCTTACTTCAGTGGTAGGGAAATTACTGGAGAGAATTCTTCGAGACAGGATCTACTCCCATTTGGAAGCAAATGGACGTATTAGTGAGAGGCAGCACGGTTTTGTGAAGGGGAGGTCGTGTCTCACTAACTTGATAGAGTTTTTCGAGGAGGTCACTAAGATGATTGATGCAGGTAGGGCAGTGGATGTTGTCTACATGGACTTCAGTAAGGCCTTTGACAAGGTCCCTCATGGTAGACTAGTACAAAAGGTGAAGTCACACGGGATCAGGGGTGAGCTGGCAAGGTGGATTCAGAACTGGCTAGGCCATAGAAGGCAGAGGGTAGCAATGGAGGGATGCTTTTCTAATTGGAGGGCTGTGACCAGTGGTGTTCCACAGGGATCAGTGCTGGGACCTTTGCTGTTTGTAGTATATATAAATGATTTGGAGGAAAATGTAACTGGTCTGATTAGTAAGTTTGCAGACGACACAAAGGTTGGTGGAATTGCGGATAGCGATGAGGACTGTCTGAGGATACAGCAGGATTTAGATTGTCTGGAGACTTGGGCGGAGAGATGGCAGATGGAGTTTAATCCGGACAAATGTGAGGTAATGCATTTTGGAAGGGCTAATGCAGGTAGGGAATATACAGTAAATGGTAGAACCCTCAAGAGTATTGAAAGTCAAAGAGATCTAGGAGTACAGGTCCACAGGTCATTGAAAGGGGCAACACAGGTGGAGAAGGTAGTCAAGAAGGCATACGGCATGCTTGCCTTCATTGGACGGGGCATTGAGTATAAGAATTGGCAAGTCATGTTGCAGCTGTATAGAACCTTAGTTAGGCCACACTTGGAGTATAGTGTTCAATTCTGGTCGCCACACTACCAGAAGGATGTGGAGGCTTTAGAGAGGGTGCAGAAGAGATTTACCAGAATGTTGCCTGGTATGGAGGGCATAAGCTATGAGGAGCGATTGAATAAACTCGGTTTGTTCTCTCTGGAACGAAGGAGGTTGAGGGGCGACCTGATAGAGGTCTACAAAATTATGAGGGGCATAGACAGAGTGGATAGTCAGAGGCTTTTCCCCAGGGTAGAGGGGTCAATTACTAGGGGGCATAGGTTTAAGGTGAGAGGGGCAAGGTTTAGAGTAGATGTACGAGGCAAGTTTTTTACGCAGAGGGTAGTGGGTGCCTGGAACTCGCTACCGGAGGAGGTAGTGGAAGCAGGGACGATAGGGACATTTAAGGGGCATCTTGACAAATATATGAATAGGATGGGAATAGAAGGATACGGACCCAGGAAGTGTAGAAGATTGTAGTTTAGTCGGGCAGTATGGTCGGCGCGGGCTTGGAGGGCCGAAGGGCCTGTTCCTGTGCTGTACATTTCTTTGTTCTTTGTTTATTTGCGAGTCTGGGAGCGCTGACGGAAAAATATGGGTTGCCCCAAGGGAATGCATTTTGGTATATGCAACTGAGGGCTTTTGCGAGGCAACAGGTGAGGGAATTCCCGCAGCTCCCGACGCAGGAGGTGCAGGACAGAGTGCTCTCCGAGACATGGGAGGGGGACGGTAAGGTGTCAGACATACATAGGGAAATGAGGGACGAGGGGGAGATCATGGTAGATGAGCTGAAAGGGAAATGGGAAGAAGAGCTGGGGGAGGAGATTGAGGAGGGGCTGTGGGCTGATGCCCTAAGTAGGGTAAACTCATCGTCCTCGTGTGCCAGGCTAAGCCTGATACAATTTAAGGTGTTACACAGGATGCATATGACTGGAGCACGGCTCAGTAAATTTTTTGGAGTAGAGGATAGGTGTGCGAGATGCTCGAGAAGCCCAGCGAATCATACCCACATGTTATGGTCATGCCCGGCACTACAGGGGTTTTGGGTGGGGGTGGCAAAGGTGCTTTCGAAGGTGGTGGGGGTCCAGGTCAAACCAAGCTGGGGGTTGGCTATATTCGGGGTTGCAGAAGAGCCAGGAGTGCAGGAGGCGAGAGAGGCTGATGTTTTGGCCTTTGCGTCCCTAGTAGCCCGGCGCAGGATATTGTTAATGTGGAAGGAAGCCAAGCCCCCGGGTGTGGAGACCTGGATAAATCACATGGCAGGGTTTATAAAGTTGAAACGGATTAAGTTCGTTCTAAGGGGGTCGGCTCAAGGGTTCACCAGGCAGTGGCAACGGTTCGTCGAATACCTCACAGAAAGATAGAGGGAATGGAAAAGAAGACAGCAGCAGCAACCCGGTGGGGGGGGGGGGGGGGGGATCAGAAGGACTCTCAGGGATGTTATTGTATATGTATAGGTATTTGGTATATGTAATTGTATATTGGATTGTTGGATTGTATTTTTGGAGAGTATTTATCTTGGATAAGGCAGTTGCCATTTAGTTTTATTTTTGATATTGTTCATATATTATTTATTTACTTGTTTAAAACTGGCCATTGTTATTTATATTGTTTTATTGCTGTGTAAAGGAAACGCTATGTACTGTTATGTTTGGCCAAAAAATCTTGAATAAAATATATTTTTAAAAAAAAGAAGGCGTACGGTGTGTTAGCTTTTATTGGTAAAGGGATTGAGTTTCGGAGCCATGAGGTCATGTTGCAGCTGTACAAAACTGTGGTGCGGCCGCATTTGAAGTATTGCGTACAATTCTGGTCGCCACATTTTCGGAAGCATAGAACATAGAACGATACAGCGCAGTACAGGCCCTTCAGCCCACGATGTTGCACCGACATGGGAAGTCAAAAAACAAAAGCCATCTAACCTACACTATGCCATTATCATCCATATGCTTATCCAATAAACTTTTAAATGCCCTCAATGTTGGCGAGTTCACTACTGTAGCAGGTAGGGCATTCCACGGCCTCACCACTCTTTGCATAAAGAACCTACCTCTGACCTCTGTCCTATATCTATTACCCCTCAGTTTAAGGCTATGTCCACCCTACCTAACCCTCTGATCATTTTGTATGCCTCTATTAAGTCTCCTCTTAACCTTCTCTCTAACGAAACCAACCTCAAGTCCATCAGCCTTTCCTCCATACCAGGCAACACCCTGGTAAATCTCCTCTGCACCCGTTCCAAAGCTTCCACGTCCTTCCTATAATGAGGTGACCAGAACTGTACGCAATACTCCAAATGCGGCCGTACCAGAGTTTTGTACAGCTGCAACATGACCTCATGACTCCGGAACTCAATCCCTCTACCAATAAAGGCCAACACTCCATAGGCCTTCTTCGCAACCCTATCAACCTGGGTGGCAACTTTCAGGGATCTATGTACATGGACACAGAGATCCCTCTGCTCATCCACACTGCCAAGAATTTTACCATTAGCCAAATATTCTGCATTCCTGTTATTCCTTCCAAAGTGAATCACCTCACACTTCTCTACATTAAACTCCATTTGCCACCTCTCAGCCCAGCTCTGCAGCTTATCTATGTCCCTCTGTAACCTGCAACATCCTTCCGCACTGTTGACAACACCACTGACTTTAGTGTCGCTGCAAATTTACTCACCCACCCTTCTGTGCCCTCCTCTAGGTCATTGATAAAAATGACAAACAGCAACGGCCCCAGAACAGATCCTTGTGGTACTCCACTTGTGACTGAACTCCATTCTGAACATTTCCCATCAACCACCACCCTCTGTCTTCTTTCAGCTAGCCAATTTCTGATCCACCTCTCTAAATCACCCTCAAACCCCAGCCTCCATATTTTCTGCAATAGCCTACCATGGGGAACCTTATCAAACGCTTTACTGAAATCCATATACACCACATCAACTGCTCTACCCTCGTCTACCTGTTCAGTCACCTTCTCAAAGAACTCGATAAGGTTTGTGAGGCATGACCTACCCTTCACAAAGCCATGCTGACTATCCCTGATCATATTATTCCTATCTAGATGATTATAAATCTTGTCTCTTATAATCCCCTCCAAGACTTTACTTTGATCTAAAAGCAGGTGGGGGAGGGGTGTCAATTCAGGACAGTTTAAAAAGAGCCACTTGTAAACTCACTCCCACTGAGTTCTCCCAGTGAGACAGAGAAGACAGCCAGGAGTGAGACAGCAAAGAGTGAGTTTGGGAATTTGAATCGAGGTGGGAATTCAAAGCTGGGTGGGGAGGGAAGTGCTTTTTGTGACTGGTAAGTAGTGTTTCTGTTTTTCTGTTTCTTTTCATTGGTATATATATTTTTTTCTTCTTCATTGTTTATTTATTTATTTAAATTTATTGGGGGGGAAATTGAAATTGTTGAAGTTAAGCGAAGGTTTAAGACATGGCAGGAGATCTCAGACCCGTGTCAAGCTCCTCGTGTGCGATGTGGGAGCTCAGGGACACGTCCACTGTCCCAGGCTCCTTCACGTGCATGAAGTGTGTCCAGTTGCAGCTCCTGTTAGACCGCTTGACGGCTCTGGAGCTGCGGATGGACTCACTTTGGAGCGTCCGCGATACTGAGGACGTTGTGGCTAGCACGTTTAGCGAGTTAGTCACACCGCAGGTGAAAGGTACTGAGGGAGATAGAAAATGGGTGACCAAAAGACAGAGCAAGAGTAGGAAGGCAGTGCAGGTGTCCTCTGCGGTCATCTCCCTGCAAAACAGATATACCGCTTTGGATACTGTTGAGGGAGATGCCTCACCAGGGGAAGGCAGCAGCAGCCAGGTTCATGGCACCATGGCTGGCTCTGCTGCGCAGCTGGGCAGGAAGAAGAATGGCAGGGCTATTGTAAGGGGAATAGACAGGCGGTTCTGCGGACGCAATCGAGACTCCAGGATGGTATGTTGCCTCCCTGGTGCAAGGGTCAAGGATGTCTCGGAGCGGCTGCAGGACATTCTGGGGGGGGGGGGGGAGGGGGAACAGCCAGCTGTCGTGGTGCACATAGGCACCAACGATATAGGTAAAAAACGGGACAAGGTCCTACAAGCTGAATTTAGGGAGCTAGGAGTTAAACTAAAAAGTAGGACCTCAAAGGTAGTAATCTCAGGATTGCTACCAGTGCCACGAGCTAGTCAAAGTAGGAATGTCAGGATAGAGAGGATGAATATGTGGCTCGAGAGATGGTGCAAGAGGGAGGGATTCAAATTCCTGGGACATTGGAACCAGTTCTGGGGGAGGTGGGACCAGTACAAACCGGACGGTCTGCACCTGGGCAGGTCTGGAACCGATGTCCTCGGGGGGGGGGGGGGGGGGGGGTTTGCTAGAGCTGTTGGGGAGAGTTTAAACTAATGTGGCAGGGGGATGGGAACCGATGCAGTAAGTTGGAAGGTAGTAAAACAGGGACAGAAATAAAAGGCAGTAAGGGGGAAAGTGTAAGGCAGAGAAGCCATAGTCAAAAATCAAAATGGGCGACAGTACAAGGTACAGTGACTGAGGGGAGCTCAGTGAATAGGACCAGGAATACTAAAAGAAATAAAACGGGAAGTGAAAACATTAATGGTAAGCGACGCGGCAGGTTATTACAGGAAGATATGGGTTCGACGACGAGGAAAATTAGGAGAAAGGTTAAGAGGAAATATAACTTAGGAGAGGTTACTGATCGAGGTGTTAAGATTCAGAACAGAGGTAAAAAAGCCAACATAAGTGTACTTTACCTGAATGCTCGTAGTATTCGGAATAAGGTAAATGAGTTGATGGCACAAATCACCGTGAATGACTATGATTTAGTGGCCATTACTGAAACATGGTTAAAGGATGGTCACGACTGGGAGTTAAATATCCGAGGGCATCAAACTTTTCGGAAGGACAAGAGTGGATGGTAAGGGAAGGGTAGCTCTGTTATTTAAGGATGACATCCGGGCAACGGTAAGGGATGACATCGGTGCTATGGAGGATAAGGTTGAATCCATTTGGGTGGAAATCAGGAATAGTAAGGCGAAAAAGTCACTGATGGGAGTAATCTATAGGCCACCAAATAGTAACATTATGGTGGGGCAGACAATAAACAAAGAAATAACAGATGCATGTAGAAATGGTACAGCAGCTATCATGGGGGATTTTAATCTACATGTTGATTGGTTTAACCAGGTCGGTCAAGGCAGACTTGAGGAGTTTATAGAATGTATCCGCGATAGTTTCCTCGAACAGTATGTAATGGAACCTACGAGGGAACAAGCGGTCCTAGATCTGGTCCTGTGTAATGAGACAGGATTGATTCAGGATCTCATAGTTAGGGATCCTCTCGGAAGGAGCGATCACAATATGGTGGAATTTAAAATAGAGGTGGAGGGTGAGAAGGTAAAATCAAGCACTAGTGTTTTGTGCTTAAACAAAGGAGATTACAATGGGATGAGAGAAGAACTAGCTAAGGTAGACTGGGAGCAAAGACTTTATGGTGAAACAGTTGAGGAACAGTGGAGAACCTTCCAAGTGATTTTTCACAGTGCCCAGCAAAGGTTTATACCAACAAAAAGGAAGGACGGTAAAAAGAGGGAAAATCGACCGTGGATATCTAAGGAAATAAGGGAGAGTATCAAATTGAAGGGAGACGAGAGGACTGGGAAATCTTTAGGGGGCAACAGAAAGCTACTAAAAAAGCTATAAAGAGTAAGATAGATTATGAGAGTAAACTTGCTCAGAATATAAAAACAGACAGTAAATGTTTCTACAAATACATAAAACAAAAAAGAGTGGCTAAGGTAAATATTGGTCCTTTAGAGGATGAGAAGGGTGATTTAATAATGGGAGATGAGGAAATGGCTGAGGAACTGAATAGGTTTTTTGGGTCGGTCTTCACAGTGGAAGACACAAATAACATGCCAGTGACTGATGGAAATGAGGCTATGACAGGAGAGGACCTTGAGAGGATTGATATCACCAAGGAGGTAGTGATGGGCAAGCTAATGGGGCTAAAGGTAGATAAGTCTCCTGGCCCTGTTGGAATGCATCCCAGAGTGCTAAAAGAGATGGCTAGGGAAATTGCAAATGCACTGGTGATAATTTACCAAAATTCACTAGACACTGGGGTGGTCCCGGCGGATTGGAAATTAGCAAACGTGACACCACTGTTGAAAAAAGGAGGTAGGCAGAAAGCGGGTAATTATAGGCCAGTGAGCTTAACTTCGGTAGTAGGGAAGATGCTGGAATCTATCATCAAGGAAGAAATAGCGAGGCATCTGGATGGAAATTGTCCCATTGGACAGACGCAGCATGGGTTCATAAAGGGCAGGTCGTGCCTAACTAATTTAGTGGAATTTTTTGAGGACATTAACAGTGCGGTAGATAACGGGGAGCCAATGGATGTGGTATATCTGGATTTCCAGAAAGCCTTTGACAAGGTGCCACACTAAAGGTTGTTGCATAAGATAAAGATGCATGGCATTAAGGGGAAAGTAGTCTCATGGATAGAGGATTGGTTAATTAATAGAAAGCAAAGAGTGGGGATTAATGGGTGTTTCTCTGGTTGGTAATCAGTAGCTAGTGGTGTCCCTCAGGGATCAGTGTTGGGCCCACAACTGTTCACAATTTACATAGATGATTTGGAGTTTGGGACCAAGGGCAATGTGTCCCAAGTTTGCAGACGACACTAAGATAAGTGGTAAAGCAAAAAGTGCAGAGGATACTGGAAGTCTGCAGAGGGATTTGTATAGGCTAAGTGAATGGGCTAGGGTCTGGCAGATGGAATACAATGTTGACAAATGCGAGGTTATCCATTTTGGTCGGAATAACAGCAAAAGGGCCGGAAAGTGGAGCTGAGTCCACAAAAGATCAGCCATGATCTCATTGAATGGTGGAGCAGGCTCGAGGGGCCAGATGGCCTACTCCTGCTCCTAGTTCTTATGTTCTTATTCTTATGTTCACAACAGACGTGAGGCTCACCGGTCTGTTGTTGCCGGGGTTGTCTCTACTCCCCTTCTTGAACAAAGGGACCAGTTATATAAATGTGGTCACACCCAATGTGCAGGCAGAGAAATGGGTGACCACCAGAAAGGGCAGGCAGTCAGTGCAGGAATCCCCTGTGGTTGTCCCCCTCTCGAACAGGTATACCCCTGTCAGTTAGAGTGGTGCAGTGCTCTGACTGTGAGATGTGGCAGGTCCGGGAGGCTTCCAGCGTCCCGGATGGCTTCATCTGCAGAAAGTGCACCCAACTGGAGCTCCTCACAGACCGCATGGTTCGGTTGGAGCAGCAATTGGATGCACTTAGGAGCATGCAGGTGGCGGGAAGCGTCATAGATCGCAGTTATATAAATGTGGTCACACCCAAGGTGCAGGCAGAGAAATGGGTGACCACCAGAAAGGGCAGGCAGTCAGTGCAGGAATCCCCAGTGGTTGTCCCCCTCTCGAACAGGTATACCCCTTTGGATACTGTCGGGGTGGATAGCCTATCAGGGGAAAACAGCAGCAGCCAGAGCAGTGGCACCATGGCTGGCTCTGATGTTCAGAAGGGAGGGTCAAAGCGCAGAAGAGCAATAGTAATAGGGGACTCTATAGTCAGGGGCACAGATAGGCGCTTCTGTGGACGTGAACGAGACTCCAGGATGGTATGTTGCCTCCCTGGTGCCAGGGTCCAGGATGTCTCCGAACGAGTAGAGGGCATCCTGAAGGGGGAGGGCAAACAGGCAGAGGTCGTTGTACATATTGGTACTAATGACATAGGCAGGAAGGGGCATGAGGTCCTGCAGCAGGAGTTCAGGGAACTAGGCAGAAAGTTAAAAGACAGGACCTCTAGGGTTGTAATCTCTGGATTACTCCCTGTGCCACGTGCCAGAGAGACTAGAAATAGGAAGATAGAGCAGCTAAACACGTGGCTAAACAGCTGGTGTAGGAGGGAGGGTTTCTGTTATCTGGACCACTGGGAGCTCTTCCGGGGCAGGTGTGACCTATATAAGAAGGACGGGTTGCATCTAAACTGGAGAGGCATAAATATCCTGGCCGCGAGGTTTGCTAGTGTCACACGGGAGGGTTTAAACTAGTATGGCAGGGGGGTGGGCACGGGAGCAATAGGTCAGAAGGTGAGAGCATTGAGGGAGAACTAGGGAATAGGGACAGTGGGGCTCTGAGGCAGAGCAGACAGGGAGAAGTTGCTGAACACAGCGGGTCTGGTAGCCTGAAGTGCATATGTTTTAATGCAAGAAGTATTACGGGTAAGGCAGATGAACTTAGAGCTTGGATTAGTACTTGGAACTATGATGTTGTTGCCATTACAGAGACCTGGTTGAGGGAAGGGCAGGATTGGCAGCTAAACGTTCCAGGATTTAGATGTTTCAGGCGGGATAGAGGGGATGTAAAAGGGGAGGCGGAGTTGCGCTACTGGTTCGGGAGAATATCACAGCTGTACTGCGGGAGGAAACCTCAGAGGGCAGTGAGGCTATATGGGTAGAGATCAGGAATAAGAAGGGTGCAGTCACAACGTTGGGGGTTTACTACAGACCTCCCAACAGCCAGCGGGAGATAGAGGAGCAGATAGGTAGACAGATTTTGGAAAAGAGTAAAAACAACAGGGTTGTGGTGGTGGGGACTTCAACTTCCCCAATATTGACTGGGACTCACTTAGTGCCAGGGGCTTAGACGGGGCGGAGCTTGTAAGGAGCATCCAGGAGGGCTTCTTAAAACAATATGTAGACAGTCCAACTAGGGAAGGGGCGGTAATGGACCTGGTATTGGGGAATAAGCCCGGCCAGGTGGTAGATGTTTCAGTAGGGGAGCATTTCGGTAACAGTGACCACAATTCAGTAAGTTTTAAAGTACTGGTGGACAAGGATAAGAGTGGTCCTCGGATGAATGTGCTAAATTGGGGGAAGGCTAATTATAACAATATTAGGCGGGAACAGAAGAACATAGATTGGGGGCGGATGTTTGAGGGCAAATCAACACCTGACATGTGGGAGGCTTTCAAGTGTCAGTTGAAAGGAATTCAGGACCGGCACGTTCCTGTGAGGAAGAAGGATAAATACGGCAATTTTCGGGAACCTTGAATAACGAGAGATATTGTAGGCCTTGTCAAAAAGAAAAAGGAGGCATTTGTCAGGGCTAAAAGGCTGGGAACAGACGAAGCCTGCGTGGAATATAAGGAAAGTAGGAAGGAACTTAAGCAAGGAGTCAGGAGGGCTAGAAGGGGTCACGAAAATTCATTGGCAAATAGGGTTAAGGAAAATCCCAAGGCTTCTTACACGTACATAAAAAGCAAGAGGGTAGCCAGGGAAAGGGTTGGCCCACTGAAGGATAGGCAAGGGAATTTATGTGTGGTGCCAGAGGAAATGGGCGAGGTACTAAATGAATACTTTGCATCAGTATTCACCAAAGAGAAGAAATTGGTAGATGTTGAGTCTGGAGAAGGGAGTGTAGATAGCCTGGGTCACATTGAGATCCAAAAAGACGAGGTGTTGGGTGTCTTAAAAAATATTAAGGTAGATAAGTCCCCAGGGCCTGATGGGATCTACCCCAGAATACTGAAGGAGGCTGGAGAGGAAATTGCTGAGGCCTTGACAGAAATCTTTGAATCCTCACTGTCTCCAGGGGATGTCCCGGAGTACTGGAGAATAGCCAATGTTGTTCCTCTGTTTGAGAAGGGTAGCAAGGATAATCCAGGGAACTACAGGCCGGTGAGCCTTACTTCAGTGGTAGGGAAATTACTGGAGAGAATTCTTCGTGACAGGATCTACTCCCATTTGGAAGCAAATGGACGTATTAGTGAGAGGCAGCATGGTTTTGTGAAGGGGAGGTCGTGTCTCACTAACTTGATAGAGTTTTTCGAGGAGGTCACTAAGATGATTGATGCAGGTAGGGCAGTGGATGTTGTCTATATGGACTTCAGTAAGGCCTTTGACAAGGTCCCTCATGGTAGACTAGTACAAAAGGTGAAGTCACACGGGATCAGGGGTGAGCTGGCAAGGTGGATACAGAACTTGCTAGGTCATAGAAGGCAGAGAGTAGCAATGGAACGATGCTTTTCTAATTGGAGGGCTGTGACCAGTGGTGTTCCACAGGGATCAGTGCTGGGACCTTTGCTCTTTGTAGTATATATAAATGATTTGGAGGAAAATGTAACTGGTCTGATTAGTAAGTTTGCAGACGACACAAAGGTTGGTGGAATTGCGGATAGCGATGAGGACTTTCAGAGGATACAGCAGGATTTAGATTGTTTGGAGACTTGGGCGGAGAGAAGGCAGATGAAGTTTAATCCGGACAAATGTGAGGTAATGCATTTTGGAAGGTCTAATGCAGGTAGGGAATATACAGTGAATGGTAGAACCCTCAAGAGAATTGAACGTCAAAGAGATCTAGGAGTACAGGTCCACAGGTCATTGAAAGGGGCAACACAGGTGGAGAAGGTAGTCAAGAAGGCCACTGGGAGTGCTCACCAGAAGGCCAGCCGGTTATTGGCTCACCACTTGAGACAGCTGGCGGCTTCTCGGGAGATAGTTCATGTTAAGACGACCCATGGGGTGGAGTTGTTTCTGATCCAGAAAGGGTGACTGGGATAGAACAAAGAACAAAGAAATGTACAGCACAGGAACAGGCCCTTCGGCCCTCCAAGCCCGTGCCGACCATGCTGCTCGATTAAACTACAATCTTCTACACTTCCTGGGTCCGCATCCTTCTATTCCCATCCTATTCATATATTTGTCAAGATGCCCCTTAAATGTCCCTATCGTCCCTGCTTCCACTACCTCCTCCGGTAGCGAGTTCCAGGCACCCACTACCCTCTGCGTAAAAAACTTGCCTCGTACATCTACTCTAAACCTTGCCCATCTCGCCTTAAACCTATGCCCCCTAGTAATTGACCCCTCTACCCTGGGGAAAAGCCTCTGACTATCCACTCTGTCTATGCCCCTCATAATTTTGTATACCTCTATCAGGTCTCCCCTCAACCTCCTTCGTTCCAGTGAGAACAAACCGAGTTTATTCAATCGCTCCTCATAGCTAATGCCCTCCATACCAGACAACATTCTGGTAAATCTCTTCTGCACCCTCTCTAAAGCCTCCACATCCTTCTGGTAGTGTGGCGACCAGAATTGAACACTATACTCCAAGTGTGGCCTAACTCGGGTTCTATACAGCTGCAACATGACTTGCCAATTCTTATACTCAATGCCCCGGCCAATGAAGGCAAACATGCCGTATGCCTTCTTGACTACCTTCTCCACCTGTGTTGCCCCTTTCAATGACCTGTGGACCTGTACTCCTAGATCTCTTTGACTTTCAATACTCTTGAGGGTTCTACCATTCACTGTATATTCCCTACCTGCATTAGACCTTCCAAAATGCATTACCTCACATTTGTCCGGATTAAACTCCATCCGCCATCTCTCCGCCCAAGTCTCCAGACAATCTAAATCCTGCTGCATCCTCCGACAGTCCTCATCGCTATCCGCAATTCCACCAACCTTTGTGTCGTCTGCAAACTTACTAATCAGACCAGTTACATTTTCCTCCAAATCATTTATATATACTACAAAGAGCAAAGGTCCCAGCACTGATCCCTGTGGAACACCACTGGTCACAGCCCTCCAATTAGAAAAGCATCCCTCCATTGCTACTCTCTGCCTTCTATGGCCTAGCCAGTTCTGTATCCACCTTGCCAGTTCACCCCTGATCCCGTGTGACTTCACCTTTTGTACTAGTCTACCATGAGGGACCTTGTCAAAGGCCTTACTGAAGTCCATATAGACAACATCTACTGCCCTACCTGCATCAATCATCTTAGTGACCTCCTCGAAAAACTCTATCAAGTTAGTGAGACACGACCTCCCCTTCACAAAACCGTGCTGCCTCTCACTAATACGTCCATTTGCTTCCAAATGGGAGTAGATCCTGTCTCGAAGAATTCTCTCCAGTAATTTCCCTACCACTGAAGTAAGGCTCACCGGCCTGTAGTTCCCGGGATTATCCTTGCTACCCTTCTTAAACAGAGGAACAACATTGGCTATTCTCCAGTCCTCCGGGACATCCCCTGAAGACAGCGAGGATCCAAAGATTTCTGTCAAGGCCTCAGCAATTTCCTCTCCAGCCTCCTTCAGTATTCTGGGGTAGATCCCATCAGGCCCTGGGGACTTATCTACCTTAATATTTTTTGAAACCTTTTTTAAAAACAAATTTAGAGTACCCAATTAACTTTTTCCAATTAAGGGGCAATTTAGCGTGGCCTATCCACCTACCCTGCGCATCTTTGGGTTGTGGGGGTGAAACCCACGCAGACACAGGGAGAATGTGCAAACTCCACACAGACAGTGACCCAGAGCCGGGATCAAACCTGGGACCTTGGCGCCGTGAGGCGGCAGTGCTAACCACTGTGCCACCGTGCTGCCCATTCGAAACCATTTTACCAGGGGTTGTATAGGTCAGTGGTTCAGGGGAAGGCTCGGCAATGATATTGTTCTTGGATGGGGTGGACCTCACAGTGGTGGAGGGGGAGAAGATGCAGGGGGTAGAGTCTCTGCTTGGGCTGGGGGGTTTGATGAAGTGCATCAGTTCCATGCAGTCTGGGAAGGCACCAGGCCTCAGACAGAGTCCCAATGGAATTTTACAAAACATTTGCGACAGAACTGGGGCAGCATCTGCTGTGCATGTGCAATGATCCACTATCCCGGGGGTGCTGCCGGCCACACTGGCACAGACTGCCACCCGGGGGGAGGGGGGGGTTACTGCTGGCCACACTGGCACAGACTGCCACCCGGGGGTGCTGCCGGCCACACTGGCACAGACTTCCACCTGGGGGTGCTGCCGGCCACACTGGCACAGACTGCCACCCGGGGGTGCTGCCGGCCACACTGGCACAGACTGCCACCCGGGGGTGCTGCCGGCCACACTGGAACAGACTGCCACCCGGGGGTGCTGCCGGCCACACTGGCACAGACTGCCACCCGGGGGTGCTGCCGGCCACACTGGCACAGACTGCCACCCGGGGGTGCTGCCGGCCACACTGGCACAGACTTCCACCCGGGGGGTACTGCCGGCCACACTGGCACAGACTTCCACCCGGGGGGGTACTGCCGGCCACACTGGCACAGATCTCCAGATGGGTTTGTGAAAGGCCGACAATTGTCGGTTAACATAAGGAGATTCCTGAATGTTGTAATGTCGCCCTCGGGTACCGAGCCCGAGGTAATAATCTCCATGGATGCAGAGAAAGTGTTTGACCGGGTGGAGTGGGAGTATCTTTTTGAGATACTGGGGTGGTTTGGGTTTGGACCTAGGTTCACCTCCTGGATTCGATTGTTGTATCGCACCCCACTGCGAGTGTACGCACCAACGCTAAAGCGCGGGGTATTTTCGGCTGTATATGGGAACAAGGCAGGGGTGTCTGCTTTCCCCGTTACATTTTGTGTTGGCAATTGAGCTGTTGGCTATTGCACTGTGGTAGTCAACTGAGTAGAAGATGTATAGAGAGGGGGGGGTCCGAGTGTCCCTATACGAGGATGATTTACTGTTGTATGTAACGCAGCCTCTGTCTCATGTGCGAAAGATTATGAAGGTACAAAGTAAGTTTGGTTCCTTTTCGTGTTATCTACTCTATGTGGGCAAGAGTGAGGTGTTCCCAGTGAACTCTCTGGGACACAGTGCAGATCTGGAGAAATTGCCGTTTTGACTGGCCAGGTCAGGTTTTAGATATTTGGGAATATAAGTGACTCAGGAGTGGGCCTGGCTGCAGAAGCTAAATTTGGCCAGTTTGGTAAAAGGGCTGAACGGGGACTTGAAAAGGTGTTTTCCCTCCTGTAATAGTTGGCGGGAAGGGTCTAGGCGGTGAAAATGACGGTCCTTCCGAAATTCTTTCTTGTATTTCCGAATCTTCCAATCTCACCAGCCAGGTACTCTACGAGCCCAGTGGTAATAGCCTCCTTAAGTATATGGAACCAGTTCAGGAAAGATTTTAAGCTGGAGTTGATGCTGTTAAAAAGGCACTGCTGTGTAGGAACCATAGAGTTATCCCTGTGGGAATGAACTCGTCGTACAGGGTGTGTGAACGGGAGGGGGTGAGGGGTTTAGGGATTTGTTTGTGAAGGGTAGGTTTGCGGGCTGGAGGATCAGCTTCTGGGGGGGGCGGGGGGGGGGAGAGAATCGATTCAGGTATCTACAGGTGAGGAACTTTGTTCGGAAAGAGCTTTCTACATTTCCTCGGTTGCTGCCCCCCTCTCTGATGGATAAGGTTCTGTATTCTGTGATTCTGATTCTATTCTGAGTGAGGGGGAAGGGAAGATCTCTGATGTTTATGGAGAGTTGATGGAGAAGGAGAGGGCTTTGCCGGAGGAGATGGAGAAAATGGGAGGAGGAGTTGTGTTGTGCATTTGAGGGGGAAGGAGGGATATGGAGTGAGGCCCTACACTGGGTAAACTCTGCCTCCTCGTGTGCAACTCTGAGCCTGGTCCCTATTAAAGCACACAGCACGCGTGACTAAAACACGCATGAGTGGGTTCTTTCTGGGGGTGCAGGACAGATGCGGATGTTGTTCAAGGGGGCCGGCAAACCTGTTTTGGTCCTGCCCTAAATTGGGGAGGTTCTGGGCTTCCTTTTTCGAGATATTGTCGGAGATTCTGAGGGTAAAGTCGACACCGTGCCCAAGAGTGGCAGTCACCTTGGTTGCAACCTGTTGCACCTGGTGAAAAGTAAGTCCTCCATTAGGGGTCGGAGGAAGGGTTCTATTTGAGGTGGAGGCTGTTATCTCCTTTAAGAATTGGTAGTCATCAACAATCAGGTAGATAGCGGGCGAGTCGGGGGTGGGGGAGGGTTTGCATGAATATACATGGGATGGGTTGGTGAGGATTTATTGTATTAATAAAAAAGTTGTATAAAGTTGCGTGTCTGTTGTGTCTGTTGTAAAATGGAAAATAACTTGAATGGAAATATTTTTTTAAAGCAATGGATAAAGGGAGGGAACAAGTCAAAATACACCTGGCAACTGGAGAAAAAGTACTGGGTGGAATAATGGAACTAAAGGTTGACAAGCCTCTGGTTCTGATGACTGCACGGTTAGTGGATGTGTTGGTTATAATCTTACGAAATTCCCCACATACTGACAAGGTGCCAGTGGATTGGGAAAGCACCACGTCACACCACTGAGAGGGGGGAGACAGAAAGTCGGAAACCACAGGCCAGGGGGCCAAACATCTGTTGTTGTAAAATTGCCAGAATCCATTCTGAAGGAAGTCGAAGCAGGACATTTAGAAAAGCATCAATTGGTTACAATGTGCTCGGGCAATTCATCCAAGGCATCATATAGATCATAAACAGTTTACAGTTGGGACCCAGCACTGATCCCTGCTGCACTAAACTAATGACTATTTGGCAACCTGAAAATTACCCATTTATTCCAACTCTGTTTCGTATTAATTAGCCAATCCTCTATCTGTGCAAATATATTGCTCCAGCATTGTAATAAACCTTTTAAGTTGCACCATGAAAGGAGAATGATGAGAAATATGTTAGAAGGTTTTGAGGTGGATAAATGGAAACCTGATGACGTGTATTTAAGGCACTTGCTAAGGTGCCTCTAGTAAGGACAGTCCAGGTTCACTACAGAACAATAACACAACAGGACAGTCAGCAGTCACAGGAGCTCACCTTAGGTGAATTGACCATGCTAAATTGTTCCTTAGTGTCCAAAAGGTGGGGTTACGGGGCTAGGGCAAGGGTGTGGGCCTAGGTTAGGATACTCTTTCAGAGGGTCGGTGCAGACTTGATGGGCCGAATGGTCTCCTTCTGCACTAGAGATTCTGTGATTCTATGATTGGAGTTTATAAGGATGAGAGTTGGCTTTATCTCTTCTAATAAGAGTTGATTGTCCGGTTGATTGGAGGTATCGAAATACAATTTTATTGCTAATTATTCACTTTAATACAGTTGCATACGAACTAAATCAAAACGGAGAAACAAAATATCAAACAATAAATGAGTTGGTCAAATGCATGGCAACGGGAATTATGCAGCATAAAAGCACAATGAAATCACAAAAACAATAAGAAATCACTTTTAAAATAAGCAAATAGGATGATTCAAGAATTCAGGAAGGCAGGAACTCAGGAGGTTGACCTCGGCCACGAGGTCTTACTTTAAGGGATTAAACCATTGATAAGGATTCCCTTAATTACTCTCGTTGGTTTCTAATTCTCAGCTGAGATCTCCTGATTTGTTCAAATGGATGTCTATTATTTAGAGGATGATTTATTAATTAAACATTGGTCGTTACTTAAGGTTAACTGATATCCATCAGGAATAATTCAGTGTCTCCGTACGCAGCCTCATGAGAATAGGTTTCTCACGCCAATGCTGGACATGGACCTTGCTGCAACTAATTAGTTGATACATCCTTATTGCTAAATACACTGAAATACAATAATCTATTCATTGTATGAAGCATTCGTTGAAACAATGTCTACGTTTCTACAGACAAGACACTAATGTTCATTAGTTATTTCATTATGTGAATCAATTACAATCATGGCTTTTTGAATAATTCCACTCTTCAGCTATGCATTCAATTAGCACCTAAAAAACATCAGTAAATCAATGAATCAATAATCTATCGCGGGGATCGGGCGGGGTTGTGGGTCGAGGTAGAATGCTCTTTCAGAGGGTCGGTGCAGACTCGATGGACCGAATGGCCTCCCATCTGCTCTGGGATTTTTATGATTCTATGATTGGAGTTTAGAAGGATGAGAGTTGGACTTATTAAAACTTAAATTAATCTGAGGGGCTTCAGAGGGTAGATGTCGAGAAGATGTTTCTACTGTGGGGGAATCAAGAAATAGGGACACAGTTTCAAAATAAAAGGTCTTCTGTTTACGATGGAGGTGAGCAGCAACTTCTCCGGTTCATTGCAATTCTCTTCCTCAGGGAGCAGTAAAGGTTGGGTCATTTCTTTTTAACTCTATTTAGAGTACCCAATTCCTTTTTTTCTAATTGAGGGGCAATTTAGTGTGGCCAATCCACCTACCCTGCACAGCCTTTTGGGTTTTGGGGGTGAGACCCACGCAGACACGGGTAGAATGTGCAAACGCCAATGGACAGTGACCCGGGTCAGGAATCGAACCCGGGTCCTCGGCAGCGTGTGGCAGCAGTGCTAACCACTGCGCCACCGTGCCACCCCTAGAGATTGGGTCATTGAATATATTCAGGGCTGAGTTTTGATCTACTAGAGTAGAAGGTTATGGGGACTGGCAGCAAAGGGGGGTGAAGACCATAAGTAAATGACAGAACAATTTCACACCTGTGTCTTAAATCTTATTGGAGCTCAACTTCTCAATGCGGAGCAGGCTGCATGAGAGGGTGGAGGAGGCAGGTATTCTTGTAACATTTAAGAAGCATCTGGACAAGCTCTTAAATCGCCACAGCAGACTACGCTATGGACCATGTGCTGGTAAATGGGATTAGTATAGATTGGTATATGATGGCTAGCATATACATGGTGGGCCGAAGGGCCTGTTTTTGTGCTGTATGACTCTACAACATTCAGATTTAGAGTTTATTTACTGAACGCAGACTGTTGTTAAGGACATCTTTCTCTGGATCTGGGCGTGGGCCTGCGCAGGGTGCTCCTTCAGAGGGTTGGTGCAGGTTCAATGGTCCGAATGGCTGCCTTCTGCACTGTAGGAATTCTATGGATCTATGAGTATCATGGAAAATACCTGTGGCTTGCTGATTGGCGTCCACACATTTGCGAATAGGCTGTTATCTTTAAGTAGCAGTGTGTGTTTTCAAGATTGACAAAATAAGAAGAATAAAACAATTAATATTGCCATGAATTTTAAAAGCTGGGAATTGTAATGTTTTTTGTTTTTGTTTTGATTGCAATGCTGTTTTCCTTGCTGCCCAAACAGATAGTCTGGTTGAACGTGTGGGTAATGGCAGCCTGACCTGTTGTTCTGTTTCACAGACGCGGTTCGAGCAGCCGTTCAGCAGCTTGAGCTGTTGGGTGCGGTGGAGCAGAAAGAGAGTCAGATCATCTTGACACCAATGGGCAAGAAAATGGCAGCATTCCCTCTGGAACCCAGGTTTTCCAAGGTAAACAGTTTAATTCATAGCTTCCAAATTCAAGGTGCCCTGATCCTGTGGAAGTAGATGGGGTACTGCCACATCCTTAGGCAAGTCCAGGGAGATGCCTGAAAATGTGGTGACTGGTCCCAGAGTGTTTCACAAGACTGGGTTTAGCTGCTAGGGCTGGAATAGACTGTCCACAGAGTCTGGTTGTGGGGCAGACGGTGGTGAATGTGACTGTTTGAGTGTGGGACTGGACAGGCGGGTGGCGAGAAGGTGGTTTGCGGTGGGTAGGGGGGGGGGGGGGTGCGGTGGGTAGGGGGGGTGCGGTGGGTAGGGGGGGGTGCGGTGGGTAGGGGGGGGTGCGGGTGGGTAGGGGGGGTGCGGGTGGGTAGGGGGGGGTGCGGTGGGTAGGGGGTGCGGTGGGTAGGGGGGGTGCGGTGGGTCGGGGGGGGATGCGGTGGGGTCGGGGGGGGTTGTGGTGGGTAGGGGTCTGTGCGGTGGGCGGGGGGAGGATTGCAGTGGGTAGGGGGTCTGTGCGGTGGACGGGGGGGGGCTTGCGGTGGGTAGGGGGGCTTGCGGTGGGTAGGGGGGCTTGCGGTGGGTAGGGGGGGGCTTGCGGTGGGTAGGGGGGGGGTTGCGGTGGGTTAGGGGGGGGTTGCGGTGGGTAGGGGGGGTTGCGGTGGGTAGGGGGGGTTGCGGTGGGTAGGGGGGGGTTGCGGTGGGGTAGGGGGGGTTGCGCGGTGGGTAGGGGGGGTCTGTGCCGGGTAGGGGGGTCTGTGCCGTGGGCGGGCCCAACACCTCCGTGAACCAGGCAGTGTACCAAACAGGCCATTCTGCCATTGTCTGTACTAGCTCTGTCCTGCACTTTGCCTTCCATTGACCTGACAATAACTTCTCTTCAACTCCTCTCTAGTTCTTTTGCCAACTGCCATAATCCCAGAAGGGGGGAAGTAGCCGGGGCCCCGGCAATAGCCAATCACACCCCACTCCCCCCCGCCCCCCCCCACTCCCCCCCTCCCCCCCCCCGACCCCCCCCCCCACCCCCCCCCCCCACCCCCCCCCCGACCCCCCCCCCACTCCCCCTCCCCCCCCCCCCCCGACCCCCCCCCACTCCCCCCCTCCCCCCCCCCCGACCCCCCCCCCCCACTCCCCCTCCCCCCCCCCGACCCCCCCCCCCGCCGACCCCGCCCCCCCCCACCCCCCCGCCCCCCCCAACTCCCCCCCCGCCCCCCCCCAATCCCCCCCGCTCCCTCCCCCCGCCCCCCCCAACTCCCCCCCCACCCCCCCCGCCCCCCCAACTCCCCCCCGCCCCCCCCAATCCCCCCCGCCCCCCCCAATCCCCCCCGCCCCCCCCAATCCCCCCCGCCCCCCCACTCCCCCCCCGCCCCCCCAAATCCCCCCCCGCCCCCCCCACTCCCCCCCCGCCCCCCCCGCCCCCCCCACTCCCCCCCCACTCCCCCCCCGCCCCCCCCACTCCCCCCCGACCCCCCCCCGCTCCCCCCCCGCTCCCCCCCCACTTCCCCCCGCCCCCCCCCACTCCCCCCCGCCCCCCCCACTCCCCCCCCGCCCCCCCCACTCCCCCCCGCCCCCCCCCCCGCCCCCCCCCGCCCCCCCACTCCCCCCCCCCCGCCCCCCCCCACTCCCCCCCCCCCCCGCCCCCCCCACTCCCCCCCCCCCGCCCCCCCCACTCCCCCCCGCCCCCCCCACTCCCCCCCGCCCCCCCCACTCCCCCCCCGCCCCCCCACTCCCCCCCCGCCCTCCCCCACTCCCCCCCGCCCCCCCCCCCACTCCCCCCCGCCCCCCCCCGCCCCCCCGCCCCCCCACTCCCCCCCCGCGCCAGGTCCGCTCCTCCCCGCAGCGCAGTGTCCCGCGCGCAGGTCCGCTCCTCCCCGCAGCGCAGTGTCCCGCGCAGGTACGCTCCTCCCCGCAGCGCAGTGTCCCGCGCAGGGTCCGCTCCTCCCCGCAGCGCAGTGTCCCGCGCAGGTCCGCTCCCACAGCAGCGCAGTGTCCCCGCGCAGGTCCGCTCCTCCCCCGCAGCGCAGTGTCCCGCGCAGGTCCGCTCCTCCCCGCAGCGCAGTGTCCCGCGCAGGTCCGCTCCTCCCCGCAGCGCAGTGTCCCGCGCAGGTCCGCTCCTCCCCCGCAGCGCAGTGTCCCGCGCAGGTCCGCTCCTCCCCGCAGCGCAGTGTCCCGCGCAGGTCCGCTCCTCCCCGCAGCGCAGTGTCCCGCGCAGGTCCGCTCCTCCCCCGCAGCGCAGTGTCCCGCGCAGGTCCGCTCCTCCCGCAGCGCAGTGTCCCGCGCAGGTCCGCTCCTCCCCGCAGCGCAGTGTCCCGCGCAGGTCCGCTCCTCCCCGCAGCGCAGTGTCCCGCGCAGGTCCGCTCCTCCCCGCAGCGCAGTGTCCCGCGCAGGTCCCGCTCCTCCCCCGCAGCGCAGTGTCCCCGCGCAGGTCCGCTCCTCCCCGCAGCGCAGTGTCCCGCGCAGTCCGCTCCTCCCCCGCAGCTCAGTGTCCCGCGCAGGTCCGCTCCTCCCCGCAGGCGCAGTGTCCCCCGCAGCGGCAGTGCCCCGCGCAGGTCCGCTCCCCCACGCAGCGCAGTGTCCCCGCGCAGGTCCCGCTCCTCCCCGCAGCGCAGGTCCGCTCCTCCC